>NC_090938.1:790672860-791281851 GCF_040938575.1 Ambystoma mexicanum | reverse complement strand
AAATAAAAAATGAAGTCGGAGCCTGGAGAATTCCCTCACCATCAGTGACCTTTTAGTAGGTGTATTGAGGCCCCGCACATTCAGCGACCCCACTGTCAGCGTAAAAAGTGTATAAACCCTTGAAAAGGGTCAAGCAACCCCTGGCTCCACCTAGGGAGCACGTCAAAACCTTTCCCCCATTTTGCATCCGTGTACAACACTCGTTCCAGCCAGGACCCATAAAACCCCTGCCTCTTGTGAGGCCTGATAAGCGGAGAAAAACAACCCCAAAACATAACTCAGGCGAACTTAGAGGGCCTCCTTGCCCCCGAACACCTGGATACTGTGCGATGGCATCTTGCCGCAGAGCCAGGCCACCAGTGTCACCCTCCCCTGCTAGCACAACAGATACAACAACCAGAGACCCCCCCCAGGAAAAATTAGCAAACATCGAGCTTATCCAGCTACTGTGCACCGAGAACTTGTGTAAACAGTGCCCATCGCACAAGCCCCTGCACCTCTATCAAGGCAAAAACCAAATAGATCAGGCCACCCCCTGACTCCCAGGCACCAACCGAATGCCCCCCTGAGTGACTCAGGAGTTGGAAGAGTTTGGCGAAACCGGGGTGATCCTCCTAAATTTCCTGTGTCCTCAAACCTTGCGTCTTTCATTGGCTGACTTGGCGTTCTGGGGGCAAGTCGGGTCCGCTCCTGACTCGTCTCTGCCGAATACTTTCTTGGTTCACGCAGGAGTTCCTGTGAGACCCTTTGTATCTCATCCTCCGTAACCAAAGCGTATTTGAAGCCCTCGAGTTCAAAAGACGAGGAAAAGGGATAACCCTACCTGTATCGAACTCCTTTAGCTTGAAGCATTTTTGCCAGGAGGGAGAAAAGCCGCCGTCTGGCCAATGTAAACGCAGACAGATCCTGGTAGATTGAGATTTGCACGACTTCCCACTAAACTGGGCCCCTCTTGCACGCCAGCTCCAATACTTTATTCTTCTCCGAGAAATAATGAAAGCGAACCAGGACAGATCTGGGACCCCTCTTGGAGGCACCAGCTCTATCAGCCCGGTCTGTGGTCGGTTCGTTAGTGTTAGCCTCCTCGAAGAGAGAGCTGACCACAGCAATAGCAGGCTTAACAATATCCATTTGCGTTTCGCCCTCTACCTCCGGGAAGCCTAGGAAGCGTAGGTTACAGCGGTGCACCCTATTTTCAAAATCGTCTATTTTCAAAGCACATTTCTCTTCCCTCCAATCCAACTCTGCCAGGTGCATGTCGAACTGCCTTTCTGGAACATCCACTGAGGCTGAATTGGCTTCCAGGGCCTAAACCCGGTCATCGATGGTATCAATTTTTTTAGCTAGCGTGTCAAGGTGCACTGTTATGTCTGCCCCGAAGCCCCTGATTTCTTCCAATAGGGCAGCCATACCCTTGGTGACGGAGTGAGCCTCCACAGCGTCTAGATGCAAGGGTGCCATCATGGTAAGACGAGGGGGTGAGCAGGGAGACTCCTGGGAAATTTCTAAAGGGAGTCTGCCCAACTCATGGAGGCACCCGGCCCCCCTTTGCCCGGCCCAGGCCCCTTTAATGGAGGGCAAGAGAGGTGAAGGGCCGACCACCCGAATGGACCCCCAAGGTGTCCGACTGCTGCTTTGAATCACTAGAGGCTGTCTCGTGGAGGTGCACTGTGAGGAGGGAGATCCCCCGCCGGCGGGCCCCAGGAGACTGTCCAAATAGGAATCAAGGAGAGGGAGATGGCCACACCGCCGCAACAGGTATACCGGGTGCCCTCCTCTGGTACTCTGGTCTAGTAGCCCCTCCTTCCCGCTCAGTGGATGTATGGCGATGCTGGAGAACGATGACCCAGCCTATGGGCCTAGTCCGAGCGGCCAATGCCCTCTCCCCTCCTCCACCTTGGGAGAGAACAGGGGGGAGCCCTACAGTCCCTTGACAACACTGCAGTAAAGATGGCCCCCAAACCTTCCTTTTTGGCCCAGCCAGGGCCACCGAATCCAGACCTGGTGCTGCTGGGTAAAGCCGCTGGATGTCCTCCACGCTGCCGCGCGGGCGCTCCACCGCCTCGAACGTGGATTGACTCACTGGAGCCAGACTGATGCACAGGACCAGCGCAGAACCCCTGGCCCGTGTAACTCCGACCCACGTCCTTGGTGCCCACGCCCAAGGGCCAGGCGGTCACCAGAGGCTGTGCCGCGGCGGGGGATCCACCTACTCAACTCCTCGAATCCGGGTAGGGGAAGACCCCCCCCCCTGCCAGCAGACCGCTCCGGTGCGGGTCACCTGCACTTTCTGGGAGGTGCGGGAGGGACAACTGATTGGCGCGGGCCGCCCCCACTCCCGGCTCCAATTCCCCCATTGCAGTATAGAGGGGGAGTGGGGGCACTCCTGAGTGGGCCACCTGGATGGCCGCGAGGTCGCCCACCTTCACATTGCGAGCACCGCTGCTCAGACCTTCATCCTCTCCCCAGCCAGACCCGAGAGGCTCGCTGGGGTGCTTGCCAGGAGGACAGGGGGCTGGAGGGAAGTCTTGCATCCAACACCGCACGTGGCTGGTAGTCCTCACACTGCCCGTGCTGAAAGACACTTCAGGCCGGGACGGCCACCCTCGTAGGGCGGCACTGGCCTCTCTCTTCGCCGGGCCGTATCTCTGGTGAATCCAGCGCAGGTCCAGCTGCAGTTGGACCTCCCAGTGCACCGGGGGCCGGTCGTCCCTGGGGGATCCCACACTCACTCCTGGGGGGGCCTGGGAGGGCTCAGACCGCCATTACCCACACAGAGGAGGAGCATGACCGAGACACGTCAATCCATCTCGGCGCCCCCTGGTGGTCTCCAAGTTTTCTTTTTTTTCATGTCATCTGTGATGGTATCAGGAGCTAAAACTCCTCCCCCATCACGATTACACATGCCTTCAACATCTCCTGACGTGTCAAGATATGATGTGTGGTCTGGACAGGTCAGATCAACTTTTATCATGTTACACCACGAATTTCTGGTATTCTTACTCAGACCTTTACTATATGTCCGTTTACCATTTTTTATTTTAACTTGGGGAACCCTATTTTTTTTTTTTGGGAGTTAAGGAAGCTAAAGTGCTTCCAGTTACACATAGGCAGTTGGACAGGAGAGGCTCAGTAGCCTTTGGCTTATTCCCAGAGGCTATTAGTGGGACTTCCAACATAGGCTTTTTGAGGGTGTCAGTATGTGTAGTTTCTGATTCAGTTTGGGAACCCTTGTTATCAAATTGCAACCTTGACCCCCGCATATCCGGGCATCTTTCCATTTTAGACATCTCAAAAGTATATTTGACAGGGTCGTATGTGTTTGAAGCATCGCTAAAATTTTACCAAGAGTGTAGTCATCAAGACCCCTCCCGGTCTCCTCCTGTCCTCTGTGTTCTTCTCTCTGTCCTGACGTGATTTTCCACAGAGACTCTCCTGACTATCAGGGTATTGGGAAAGAGCCAAAAGAGAACTGTCCATAACACCACTCATAGTCGAGATCGAGGGTAATACAAGCCCATTCCCAAATGCCTTATCCGCAGCCATTGAGGGCAGGCTAGCGCACTCAAAGTTCAGCGTTGCTTGGCTTTCATCCATGAGTCCTGATTCAATTAGTATAGGTGAGGACACGCCTGTCGCTGCGGCAAGCAGGGCAGTATCCGAGGGAGAGGGGGAGAGGGTGGTAAAGGCATTGCTAATGCCATCTCCATAGTGCCTTTTATTTTGGTAAAAATAAGTAGGGCTGACAATATATCGTCATAACACCTAGTCCCCGACATATATGTGTATCTCTCAGTCTTCTGCTTACTCCGAGCACTCCTAAGTTTACATGGGGACATAAGCGCTCAGAAATAATTCCCATTTAATAGACAAAAGTACATAAATGGAAGCTTAACACACCTACCAGCTCGCTCAGTCATGCCAGCATAGAAATACCAACGATCCTTCAACTCAGTTCTGCAAAACTATCCAGACAAGTTACAAAACAAATAAATTAAAATAATGGTAGCTGTAGTGGTCAACCATATACTTATATGTGCACATGCAAAAGGCAATGGTCACACTGTGATTAGGCCTAGCTGGAAAAGCTAAGTTGCACTGACACAATACTACTGGGCCAAAGATTATCAATTAACAATTTCCACTCGCACTGCGCACCGTCGAACAGCCAAACAGCCCACTTGTGGGCCACTTCTCGGTAGGCATGTGGGTGCATGGATCCTCGTGTTTTATTTCCAATCCAATAGGAAAAGATATTCAAGTAACTTTGGGTCTCACCCTAAGTTACTAGGGGAACCCAGACGTGGACCCCTTGCTCACTATTCCTAGAGAGGCACAGCTCCACCCTACTGATGAGGTCCAACCAGAACGAAACACGTGTCTGGGGTTTCTGTTGGTGCTCTTGTTCAGAGGAGAATTGCCTAGAATTTTGGTGATGGACTGCCCCAGAGCAGGACAAAGACTGATATGTTTGGGATGTTTCTTCTCTGTGAAAGACAGTGAGCTACAGACTCTAGGTAAGTTTCTCATAACCAGGACTAATGTCTGACAGAGGGACTCCCAGGAACCCCCTGGTTAATTTGCATATTACAAGTAACTTTGGGTCTCATCCTAAATTACTAGGGGAATCTAGACGCGGACCCCTTGCCCACTATTCTTAGAGAGGCACAGCTCCACCCTACTGATGAGGTCCAACTAGACCGAAATACATGTCTGGGGTTGCTGTTGGTACTCTTTTTCAGAGGAGAATTGCCTAGCATTACGGTGCTGGACTGCCCCAGGGCAGGACAAAGACTGATATGTTTGGGATATTTCTTCTCTGTGAAAGATAGTGAGCTAAAGACTCTGGGTAAGTCTCTCGTAACCAGGACTGATGTCTGGCAGAGGGACTCCAATGACCCCCCTTCTTAATTTGCAGATACATGTGTGACATAATATTAAGCAGAATGCACAGACATCAAATGGAAGAGCCGATATAGCACTCATATTGAAGGCCACAGACAGCCGTCACAAAAGTCGGGCTAGCCCAATTTCCTAATCAAGACAGAGTCAAGAAAGAATAACTTTCACAAGCCATCGAAAATAGGAAACTTAAGACCCGGAATCAAAGTTGATGAATTCTGCATTGTGTGCCGGAGGTACCCGGGACTCTCCTGCGTCGATCGTCAAGGCGGGGAGAATCCTTTGCCGCTGTCGTACTGTTCTTGGCTCCTACAACAAAGCAGAACCAGTGAAGTCAGCACAGGCGGTGAGTTGGGGAGACTGATACAAGACCGGTCTGTGTGGAAACCCAGGTTGCAAGCAGCAACATTATATAAAGAAAATTGAAGAAAAAAGTGCATGAAGCGTGTGTGACAAGCGACGCAAATATAATTAAAACAGCAGATGAGTGAATGAACTTTGAAGCTAAAATATAAATCCATAGACAGAGTGATCCGGCGTGACATGGGTGCTCTTTCGAAAGTCTCTGTTAGGTATCCAACTGAAAGGTGAGGAATGTTAAAGGAAAAAGAATTGTGAAATCAAAGTGGTCCTTCAAAGGGTCAAGCCAAACCCTGTGCACATTCTAAAGTCTTTGATATTTCATGTAAAATTGAAATTGGTCCGAGCCCGGCAGAGGGAGACTAATTATGTTAAAAAGGGATCTGAGCCCGGCTGAGGGGGATCTGGTGTGAACTGTGAGTCACCCGAAGAAGAATATCCTTCGAACATTGTGTTAGGGTATTGTCACGATCTTATCCCTTCTTACCTTTTCGAACCAGGCTTCGGCTTCTACCGCAGCGCTCGCCACCTGCAACAAGAAGCGAGAAAGTCATCATTACAAATTCAACTAAAGACTTGCATCTAAAAGACATTGCTTTCGCCTGAAAGACTTACACGAAAGAAGGAGTTGCAGCCGGTCTGAACTCCGGCCCTCACCAGTGAAGAAACTCGGCGGTACGGTGCCACCATTCTACGCACCCCTGCCCAGCGCGGCAGGACAGAGAGCGCACCCTTATAGAAAACAAGGTGAGAGACATTCTCTGGGGAACTGCAAGGGGAACTCGGGAGGTGGGTTGCAAGGAAAGAACCGAAGCTTATCTCCCCCTCCTATCTTCTAGAGGTGCCCCTCGATTATCCAGATTCCAGGACAGGTGAAGGGTTCCGGAGAGCATCCCAGCTATTCGAGAGGCGCCCCCGTGGACCAACAAGGTGAGCGTTACAGGTATCTGAGGCCAGATGAGGGGGATCCAACATGATGAATGTTGTACAAAGGGGAGCTAAGCCCAGAGAAGGGGGATCCGAAGTGAATACTTGTGAAAATCTGGAGGAAAAGAACTTGTTGTTTATTTGGTCGCATCAGGCCCTCTGAATGAAGAGACTCTGAGAAGCAGAGAGACTTGAGCACAGAAGGTCCTGATGCTAATGATGGAATTGTATCCTCGTGCTAAAGAGGCCAGAGACTGTACTGCATTCGAGTGAATTGTCTTGTCCCGTGCTGAAAACATGGACAAGGGATGCCAACGGCTTGAACATTCTGACATCATTTTGTGAACACTTTTCGTAACACTATTTCCCACGCTATTTGTATTTTATTTTTGTGTAACTTCTGTTTATTCAAAGTTTTTTCACAGAAATACCATTTAACATGGTACACAGCGAAAACAAGGGTACATTCTCCATCCCCTGTCCCAATCCTCTGCCAGGGTCTCTTAGACTCTCAATAATATAGACAAAAATAGTACTCACAGTACTGGTGTTCTTTTTCCTTTGGCTTCTTGGTTCCTGCGGTACTGAAGTTGTGGCATGCCTCCCAGAAGGCGCTGAGGAGACCAGAGAATGGGCTCCAAGCGCCTCGTGGGCGACACCCTCGGGAAACCCTACGGGGAATAAAACCCGATGAAGTATCTGGATTCCTCCAAAAGACGTGCAGGTCAGGTAAGGTTTCTTGTAAACAGTCCTTTGTGCCGTGAGCAGAAGTGTCCAGCTGTTAGTAGTCGTGACACACAGAGCCGTGTAGCCAAGTTCGGGAAGAAGAGGTCCGGCACAGGATTTACTACAGGAAAATGAATCCGGGAGAAGGTAAGTAATCAGGACGCTCAACGGGGCAGAATGGCAGCCGGAGCGTAGTTGTTAAACGTGCATGGAAGTTGCACAGAAGGGCTAAACAAAGCCCAGGGAGGAGTAACTGGAAGCCCAACTGGGCTGCAAGGAGTCCAAGGAGTTGCAGCAAAGGAAGCACAGCGAGGCCGAAGCGCTCGAAGGGGAAGGAGCGAGGAGCAGAGCACGGCATAGGAAGGAACAGCCGTGAGAAGGGAGCAAGGAAAGTAGGATATAACGGAGAGAATAACAAAGGAAGACCGAAGTCATGAAGGCGGGGAAAAGGATTGCAAAAGGCAGGAGCGAAGGCTGCTAGGAGGCTGCACAGGGTGTGGAGCGAGTAGCGACGCACCTACCTGGATCCTAGCAAGACAGATATAGCATTTAGCGTGAGGAGGTCGCCATCTTGGAATAAACTAGACCCGCTCTTGGAAGTGGGAAAAAACTGAACCAAATAGGCACCATCTTGGTTTCTGTTGCAGGTAGTAAGGATGGTATAGTTTCCATGGTTTCCAGTATGAAAGCTGGGATTTCCTAACAGGGTATGCCCCTTACTTCAGCAGTCCTGATTCGACGTCTTGCCATGATCCTGTATTGTCCATTGTGGCATAAGCCGATTGGCTCGACGCTGAGTCCATGCTCCTTTAAACCAAAAATCCCATCCTTAGCCCTACCCTCCCCCTCCGCCTATCTAAGAACAACGCCAAAACCAACTATAACTATCTCAGAATCCAGGGTGGTCCTCATGGTGAGTGTACGTAGTATGGATGATGTATGGGTATGTTCATGTTTCAGGTTCCGTGGTGGATGTAAGGTAGGGGATGAGCTAGAGATAGATATATATAGGGGGCCTACCAGCTTTCGGCCGCATGTTTGGGGCTGCATGCTCGTGGGATGGGTGTACTGTCTCAGTGTTATTGATCCACCCCGTGGGGGATGAGGCTTTTGGGGAGGGGG
Source organism: Ambystoma mexicanum (assembly GCF_040938575.1). NCBI lineage: Eukaryota > Metazoa > Chordata > Amphibia > Caudata > Ambystomatidae > Ambystoma > Ambystoma mexicanum. The sequence goes on along the minus strand of NC_090938.1, from coordinate 791,273,814 downwards.
CAAAGAGGTCCCAGGGTTTGCGTGCAGGTTCTGCCTTGGCCGGATTCGTTCTTTTTTGTGCGCTGTGCTCTAGAGAACATATCTGACATAGGAAGTCGGTCAGTTGCAGTTTAGTGGGCGGTGCTGCTGCCTTCCAGTTCATTATTAACAGTTTGCGGGCAGCAAACACTATTATATTCAGAGTTCACCAGACTAGGGTGTCAGTATGCTAGTCTTTGTAACTGGCCCCAAATAGTAGCTCTTCCAGAGACTACGCTATATCAAAGTCTGGAATGGGAGCGAACACCAGTCTCTGCGCCATTCCCCATTATGGTTGTATCTTTGGGCACGTCCACAATATGTGTCCTATCGTGCCGGTTGCTCCGCAGCCGCGCCAACATACGGGGGAGGGAGTCAGTCCAATTTTATACATTTTGGACGGTGTATAATAAAGGCGTTGAATGATTTTGAACTGGATCTCCCTGTTTGCCGACATCCCCAGGATTTTTGCAAAAAATGTGTAAATGTCACCTGTCTCTATCGGGGTGTCAAGGTCTTGTGCCCAGGCTGCCCCTAAGGCTGAATTCCTTCCCACATTTTTCAGAGTGGCCATGGAGTAGAAGGCCCGAATATGCGGGTTTGTGTTTGTCTGGTGTTCAAGTTCTAATTTGCAGGGGTCCGGGGGTGCTTGTCTAGATGTCGCCGTAGTGTATTGTGTTATTTACGCGCATATAGTACCATACTGTAACCAGTGTCTAGCGTGAATGTCTAGAATCAGGTGGCCTCAGGGAGGGTGGCCACTTTCGAGCCATCACACGGATCGAGTATTCTGACCTGGGCCCAATGGGAATCCTGCAGTGGATGACAGGTAGGAATGTGGCTGAGTGTCAGGAGGCCCTTTATAGTCATCCATGTAGGAGCCACTTTGACGTTGATGCCCTGTTGGGCCCTAAGTTTGTACCACTGGGCCACTGTCGGCCACACTACAGGGTGCAATTTAAGGTGTGTTACTAACTTTGTTGGGGGGTGGCTAGAACGTCAGATGGGGATGCGGGGGCCATCAACTCAAGCTTCATCGCCCTGAAGTTGGAGTGGTCGTCAGTATTCAGCCAGCATTTGGCCCAACAGATTTGAGCTGACATGAGCGCGAAGAATGCAATGTCAACAGACTTATACATCTTCGGGCTAGGGGCACACGGTATCAACATCGCCATATATATAAGCTTAGGCATAAAGTTAATTTTGATTGCATTGATTCTGCCGGTCATGGATAGCGGTAAGGTGTCCCATTTGGTGAGATCTGAGCGGATCTGTTCGACCATGCGTGGGTAGTTAAGGTCTCAGAGATCATCGATACATGCGCTAATGTTAACTCTGAGATATTTAATATGGCCAGTTTGCAACCTGAAGGGTGCTACCCCTCCCAGATCCCACGGAATATCTGGAAAGAGCTGTAAGATCTCTGATTTAGCCCAGTTGACCCGGTATCCTGCCATCAGGCCATATTGCTGTAGAAGGAATCTCACTCTGGGGAGGGAATTGTGTGTGTCCCCTATGTATATTAAAAGATCATCGGCGTATAAAGAGACTGCTTGAGTTTATGTGCCCATCTGGAGATGCATTGGCCTCTCACGAAGGCCTTGAACGTGTCCCAGCATGAGTGGATGGAGTATGAGGGGTTGATGTTGGTGTCCCAGAACATATCTAGATCCCCTTTAACATTGTCTACAAAATCAGGGTACGCCAGGGCTCTTAGATTGAGTCGCCATTTTGGGGAGGATTGGGGGGGCGCCTGAGAGGGTCAGTCTGATTTTGACAGGTGCGTGGTCGGAAACAGTGATGGGGAGTTTCGAGAATTCGTCCAGGGAGTGTGTCACAATGCGTGGGGCCAGCCAGTAGTCGATTCTGGAGTAACTTTGGTGGCTAAAGGAGTAGAAGCTGTAGTCTCTATGGGGACTATGTTTAACTCTGCATACATCTTTCAGGCCCAGTTCTGCGAGAAGTGAGGTGAGGGTGACCTGTTTCTTCGGTCTACCAGTGGGGGAGTGGGTCGTGGTGTGCCTGTCGAGGTCTGGGTCCTATGCTATGTTGAGGTCCACACCAATCAGTGTGAGTCACCTCATATATGGTGCACATGTAGCAAAGGTCTGTGTACAAAAGGCAGGGGTATCAGTCGTTGGGGCATATAAATTGACGAGTGTCAGAGGGTTTTGGTGGAGTAGCCCCTGCACCAGAACATATCTTCCATCTACATCGGCTAATGTGTTTTAGATCAGAAGAGTTACACATCTATGTATCAGGATCGAAACTCCTTGCTTCCCCCGACATGGGGCATGTACCGCCGCCCCCACCCAGCCCCTCTCCATTTTCCTTGATTACCCTTCATTGAGATGAGTTTCCTGAAGGAATAGGATGTCCCTTTGGAGGTCTCTAAAGTGGTTCAGTACGTATCTGCGCTTAATGGGGTGCCCCAACCCTTGCACATTTAGGGATATCAATGTGACTCTAGCCATCTCCCTGTCTCAACGAGTCTATGTCTGGCGATCCCAGAAGGAGGGCCAGGTTCCGTGTCAGCCCCCTGGGACTCAATATGTTGGGATTGCGTAGCATAATCCCCCAGTGACCACCCTTACTTGTCAGACCCGAAGCGTAAACTAAACATTGAACCTTAATTAGATCAATAACAAAAAGCCATTCAATCATAACATTGGGCATGGAGATTCCATGCCCAATACTAGGCCAAAAAGCCCATGGATGGTTTCTATGTGCGGAAATTATTGGGTCTGTGCTAGTTGCAATGCATGACAAAATCTCATAGAGTATCTGGGGCGCCATGTCCGAACGGTAGCTGTTGCTTTGCTGATGGTTGACGCGTGTTTCGGACTAGTTGGCACCAGCCCGGCTTCGTTAGCGTTGGTGTAGAGCTTAGGGGATTTGTCGGCATAGTTTTCATGGGGAGTCGTACACCATGGGGCCGATCTATCCGCGTGTGCCCGATGTGCCTCCGCTACCCGCAGGTCGCGTTGCTCCCCCCTGGGAGATGCAGAGATGGCAGAAATCTTTGGATGAAATTCGATGCGGTCGGCTGCCTCCCAATGACGAGGCAGGTGCGTTATGTCCCAGTCTTGGGCCCAGGTGCATGTGGATAAATTATTAGCACAGTGGGCTCAAGTCCCCTTTTGTGTCATTCACGTCGTAGGCTCCCTCCGGCCTTGATCAGGACCCCTGAGGCCTCTCCCTGATTTTTGCCTCCTGCCTTTATTTCGTGGTAAGCGGAATTCAGTTGAGGTTGTCGCTTGCGACACCTGTGCCCTCATTTCAGTTTCCCTTAGGAAGTCAGCGGAGACCAAGTTTTGGCGTTGCAAAAATCTCCAGGCATCCACCGGGTCATCGTATGTGTGCCATTGGCGATCTATCTGGACGCACCAGAATATTGGGAATTTCAGGTAGTGCCTCCGTTCTCGGCCCCTCAGTGCCTCGAATAGGGGGTTAAACTCCTTCCTCATGCAGGACACCACTGCAGAATAGTCATTGAAGAGCCTTCTAGGGATCCTGTCGATATTTGCCTGCCCCACCGCTCTGTACGTCTTTAGTATTGACATCTTGTGCTGGAAATGTAAGAGTCTGAATGTTATTGGCTTTGGGCGTTCACCGGACGCTGGTTTTGGTATAGGAGCGCAATGGATTCTTTCTATTGTCACCTCTCTTGGAAATTATACATGAAGGACTCCAGGTCGGGCCCCTCTGCATTCTCCGGGAGGCCAATCATCCCCAGATTATTTCGCCTGGATCTATTTTCCGGGTCTTCCAACTTAGCGCTGAGGCGCTGGACCTCTTTGATAACACTTTCGAGTTCGGTAGCCGTCGAATCCTGGTTGTCCTCGAGGGAGCTGATATGTTGCTCGTTGTTAGTCGTCCTCTCGGCTTGGATGGTCAGCCGTGCTTGGACATCCTGTAGGTCTTGTTTAATATCTTGGACGGTAGTATTAGTCTCCTGGGTGCGCTGACCTATAAGCTTCATCTTAGCTAAGATGGCTTGTTGTTGCGATCGGACATCCTTGTTCGCCATGCGTCTGGTGGAGCATCTAGGGGTGGGTGCTGCGGCACCTGTATCTTGGCTGGCTGTCTAGAGTCTCTTTGATCATAGCCCTCTAGGCGTCTCCCATCGACGTTAGTGTATGTGCAACCCGCCCTGCGGTGAGTAGAGGCCAGGCGATGTAATTGCCCCCATATTGATTGGGTGGGGAACGGCTCTGCGTTCTATTGTCTTGTACGTGGGACAGGAGTAGACCTCCAGCGGCTTATGTCCAGATAGGTCGGATCTATGCAATTTAGTAGTGTTGCATTCCTCCTTGGATTAGTGCAGAGTAGGGTTGATGGCTGCGACAGGTGATGGTAGTAGGGCAGGTTAACCCATCAGAACCAGTTTTAATGCAAGGGTGGTGCCACGCCGATCATGGGGTCGGTGCGCGATGACTCTGGGGCCGTTAATCTTGCTTCTCCTAGTATGTTTGTTTCCCACCCCACCAGCGCGATGGCGCAGGATTAAGTGACCAACTGGGTGTGGGGCCCCCTCAGACTGTACAGGGCGTTTGCTGCTTCTTTGCACTGAGCAGCATGATTCTCATCGCAGGGATGTCCCAGCATTGCCTCAGGTGAATGGTGGGTGACCCTGTGTCCGCTGTCTTACCCGCTCCCTGGACACCGGGCTCCTCCGGACCCCCAGCTCTGGGGGCTATGCCTGTGCGACTTCAGATTACAGATTACTATGATCTCCCTTGGGGCAATGTAGGTGGTTCCCGGCCGTGTCTGCAGGAGTAGTCGTAGATCTAGTTGCCGAAGTGGAGTTAGCCCAGCAGTGGAGTAGGTTTGGTTGGGCTATCATGCGTCCCATGCAGGGCGCCCATGAATCAGTGATTTATGCCTCACCGGCCCGACTTCTGAGCCGGTGGCGTAACTCTATGGTGGCTCTGAGGGGTGCCCCCCGATGTCGGGGTATCCCAGTGCATGACCTGGCCCACTGCTGCTCTTAACGAGGGAGGGGTGGGCTCCCACACGCGAGGATGGCCCCAGCGCCGCAGTACCCGGGAAGAGCCGGGTCACCTGGAACGTATGTGGCCAAACACACATGGGGCGCGCCGTGCGGGAGGTGGCTGTGGGTGGCCGTAAATTGGGATGAGGTGATGTAGGTCCGGAGGGTCTTAGAGCGCTTGTCGCATTCCTCGTTGGCTGTGGGCTCACATATCTCGGGTGCCTTCTCCAGGGCATCCACGTGCCACCGACATCACACTGGTGCAGCACGACCCGCTCCTCCTGCCTGCTGCCCAATGTGTGTGAGAGGGTCGTATGAAGTCTGGGTGTCCCCGGATATTTATTCGGGTCAGGGACCGGCTGGATATGGGGGTTGAGATGGGCTGCTGCACCGCCTGTGTGGAGGCGCGATGTGCCTAGGGCCTCCGCCCGACCCGTTGCCCGCCAAGCTCCGAAGCGTGTGGGGCCTCCCCACAGTCAGGGTGGGGATCTCCTATCCCTAGGCTGGGGCTGCTTGCATCCCCTCACCCCCCAGTGGTTGTCCTCCAGCACCCCTCCTCACCTCAACCGTGTGCAATGTCATTGCCACTGTGACCTTGCGGAACAATGGGGAGAGATCTCCATGGGTTGGGGGTGTTCAGTCTGATAGAGGGGCCAGGGGGCGGTGGTAAATCCACCGGGCGGAACATCACTCCTGCGCTGATCTTCCGAAGATGGGCGCCTCGAGTGGGTCACCAATCCGAGGCACAGTCCGCGGCCCCCTGCTCAAGAGCTGGTGGCGCACCGAGCCTTTGTGCTGATCGTTTGTCCCTTGTCTCCCGTGGGCCCTTACTTCCGAGCGGGAGTGCTCCTGCACAGGCCACAACTTCGGGGCCGCGTGTGACAGAGGTCCAGCGTGGTCTCAGCGTCGGAAGGCTTCTTGACGGGCACATGAGCGGCTGAAATATTTTGTGTCTGTGCCAAAGCCGTTCTGCATCCTGCTGGTATATTCTCCATCTCTCTCCGGGGGTTAGGAAGGGGATGTCTACATATCGAAGAGGCGGGCCCGTAGAGAGCTGCACAGACCCGACGCCATCTTTCTCGGGCTCTCGAGTGCCCCCCCACGCTATTTGTATTTAGAGGTAAAGACAGGCAATAGGTTTATTGGTATAGGCCCTTTTATTTTGACAAGACACCACTAGGACTGCGTTACTATTATTTGCTGGTCGTAGCTTGCTCCTATCTGTAGATTTAGGATTAGATAGGCGGTTTTTAAACCCTTTTTGAAGTTCAATAAACACCCTTGAACTGTGGTCACTTACGTCTGTCTTACTGTTGATACCATGCCTTCCTTTCACATTGCAATGTATGATATATGATATGATAAGTCATTTATAACGTGCCTGTACACAAGTGTTTCTAGGTGCGACACGACAAGGAAGGGTAGACAGAGGGAGGACAAAACAAACAAACTTATTAGGCCTTGTATCATTCAGATCGTGCAAGTGCAAGGGAAAGGGAAAAGGTGAAGTGCCAGGGGCCGGGGAGGAGTGCAGTGGCAAAAACATGGTAAGTGCTGCCAGGGTGGTGGCTCAAGTAAGTGCAGGGAGGCAGGGCACTGTAGGGTTGCAGATACAGTCCCTAAGTGGGTAGGGGGCCTAGAGGCAGTGCAAGGGGTTATTGGTTGTGCAGGAGCCTGGTGCCTGTGTGGTTCATTGGGTGGCCAGGTAACAGTTAGTACAGCAGACAGGTGCATCAGCAGGAGAGAGAGAGAGAAAACGCGGAAGTGAAGAGGAAGTCTTGATTTGCTTCCGGAACCTTAAGTGGTCCTGCCCAAGTTTGAAAGAGGCAGGGAGGCTGTTCCAGAAGGAGGCCCCAGCAGAGGACACAGATCTACCCCCACTCTCTGCCTGGAGAAGCTTCTGACCTCCAGAGAGTTGGAGGTGGATGAGCAGAGGGCTCGAGAAGGAAAATGCTTAGGAAGAGAGAGTTGGATGTAGTGTTGTCCCCGGCCCCAGAAAGCCTTGTGGACGATGTTTAGGGTCTTCAACTTGATCCTTGCAGCCACCAGGAGCCGGTGGAGAGATTTCAGGGCTGGAGAGATACGATCCCTGGGCTTGAGGCCAAGGACAAGTCTTGCAGTCCTGTTCTGGATTAGTTGCAAAGGCCGAAGAGTCGAGACAGGCAGATTTAGAAAGAGGCTGTTGCAGTAGTCCAGCCTAGAGAGAACCATGGCTCTGGAGACAGTGAGCTTCTGGGGGAAAGTGAGAAAAAGAAGAATCCCTTTGAGGAGCTGCACCTAATAGTGTGACTTCTTAGAGATGTCAGAGATGTGAGGAGAGGAGAGGTTGGAGTTGAAGATGACCCCAAGGTTCTTCGCCTCACAGGAAGGTGGGAGTAGAGGTCCCAGGGTGGGTGGCCAGAGTGAAAGAGGGAAAGCTGGAGCAGGGCTCTCAATTAGAAGGATCTGAGTCTTACTGACATTAAGGCAGAGATCGTTATGTTTTGTTATGTTATTTTGAAAAGCGCACAGTTACTTGAAGGAATCATGGCACTGGAGAGGCAGGTAACCATAAACCAAAGGCACACAAAGAGTCCAGAGAATGCTGAAGATCAGAACAAATAAGTCTTTAAAGCTATTCGAAAGAGCACATGATTAGTCAATGATTTCATAGCTAGCTGGTGGGTATTCCTCAGCTGCGCTGCTGCAATTGAGAAAGCCCAGCCCCATACACAGGAGATAAAAGGAAGGCACACAATGCATGCCAGTGGACGCTGATCACAGGGGGCGGTTAGGGACATAGTGAACAAACTTAGCGCACAAATACTCAGCTCCCTGATCATGAACAGCACGGTAAACAATACATAGTGTTTAAATTGAATGCGCTGGGCTACTGGGAGCCAATTAAGGGAACGCAATATGGGGGAGATATGAGCCCCATAGAGGGTCCCTGTTGCCACCCGGGCTGCCAGATTCAGAAGGCGTTGTAAACGGAATACCAGCCCCTATGGCTGAGCAAGGTAGAGGGAGTTACAATAGTCCAACTTACTCAAAATCATGGCTGCTACGACTGGGGGATGTAATGTTACAGACATCAGATGGAGTATCTTTCTCAATATGATCAACTGGAAATACCCAGTCTGGCATACCGCTGATACCTGAGCGGACAGGCATAATAACCCCAAGATATTTTTTCTTAGTTGAAGGCACCGGGAGCGGGCCCAAGGAAGGGGGCCAGAAAGAAGAAATCCAAAGTGAACGGTCAGGAAGAGAACCCACCACCAGCACCTCTGTTTTAGCCCCATTCAATTTCAACCATGTGTGGCACTTTCACTCCCCCAGGGCTGTCAGGCACTTATGAAGGTACGCCGATACCTCAGACTCATCCAGGTCAAGACGGATCAGAAGCTAGGTATCGTCGGCGCACGAATAGCACCTGACGCCGAAGCAGCGGATGAGCCGCAACCACAAGAAGATATATATGTTAAAAACAATGGGGGTCAGAGCAGACCCCTGAGGAACATCACAACTGAGGTGATAGGTCTTAGACGTTAAAGGAGGAAGAGAAAGAGTTTGAGATCTATCAGCCAAAAAAGAGACGAACCAAGCCAGTACCTGACCCAAGACACCAATCTGGCCCAGGCAGGAAAGCAGGGTGGTATGGTCTACGGTGTTCAAATCTGCTGACAGATCTAAAAGAATCAGAGCTCCCGACACCCACCCTGCTAACCAGCCTGACCATATCGTCCTGTACAGAGACAAGGACACTCTCTGTGCCTCTGACCAAACTGGGCCCAGTCAAGGAAACTGGAAGATTCAAGAAAAGAAAACAGAATAGGAGAGACTAGTGATTCCAGAAGGTTCATCAGAAACAGGAGAAGAGAGATAGGCCGGAAATGAGAAGGCAGAGCTGGATCCAAAGACGGCTTCTTCAACAATGCAATTACCATGGCAGCCTTAGGTTCAGAGGGGATAGTCCCCAACTGGCAGGAGATGTTAAAGCCGCTGTCATTTCACTAAGGAGATCAACTGAGATCTCCTTCATCACTCCATATGGCAGTGGATGCAAGGGGGCACAGGATTTGATCGGTTGCATGGCATATGAACCATATCCTCGGAAAAAGAGGAAAAGGAGACCACCTAGAACAATGACTGTGTGAACTGCCACTCAGAGGCAGATTACAGGGCAACGGGACATGGACCAATGGGGCAAAACTCTCTGCAATATTAGCACGGATGGTCACAACCGTATTTATAAAAAACTTGGATAAGGAGTCACACAGCTCCTGAGTCGCTCTAATGCTAGGGGCACATTTGCATGAGGAGGATAAGGACTTGATCACAGGAGGCACATCCTTCCTGAATCACTGACAGACAGTCAGGCATGAGCAAGAGAGCAGAGGAGGCTAAGGGGAGCCTGAAGGAGGGCAGAGTGTCATCCACATAACACTGAAAGTTAGAACAGATGGTAAGGATTCGGTGTGCCAGAGGTGCCAAGTACTGGTTGAGGGTGAGGGGTTAGAACCCTGGGGAACATGACATGTAGAGAGAGAGGTGGTAGAGAGAAAGGAACCAAGTTGGACCTGGGAGGGTCGATCAGAGATACGGGAGGTCAACCAGGCTAGGGCATCACCTGTGATACCCAGGTTGTCATGGAGACAATTGATCAGGATGGTGCGGTAGACCGCATAGAAAGCAGAGGATAAATCTAGGAGAATGCAGACAGAAGGAAGGTTAGCGTTGAGATTAGAGAGCACGTCTTCACGGATATTCATGAGAGCATTTCAAGCTTCTGGCTGCTCTAAAGCCAGACTGGTGGCCATGAAGACAACCAAGAGATTCAGTATGGAGAGTAAGCTGGAAGATGTCCAGCTTTTCCAGGAGTTTGCCCAAAAAAGGAGTAATAGAGATCACGTGGCAGTTTGCCACAGAGGAAGGATTGGCAGAGGACTTCTTGAGGAGGGGGTGCACAAGGGAGTGCTTTACAGTGGAAGGGAAGGTTCCAGTGACAAAAGAGTAATTGCAGGAATCGGCCAAGGCTGGAGCGAGGGTGTCGAAGTGGTCCTTGATGGTTCTGGAGGAGCAGGGTAGAACCTGCTTTGACGAGACTTTCATAGATCAGACTTGTCTAGAAATTTGACAATTGATAACGCAAAGTTACCGAAAATTAATGAAGTGAAAAGACAGTTGCATGTGTTAGAAATAGAGTTTGATTAAGAAAAACCTGCGTTACAAATCCCACGTTATTCCACTTTACGCACTCCCTGTCTTATATGTATGATGACCAAAACAGTGCAACACCAACCTATCACTGCTGCTGCTATAAATTTGATACTGCTTTCTGTTTACTGGTATGTTGCTGTAGGTTTAGAGGAAATGGGGGCAGTGTTCTTTTCTAGGCTAGAAGACCACCAATCACAGGTGAAAATGCTATATTTTATTCTAGCGTTAGAACAGATATGGATGTAAGGAAGGCTGATGTTGAAATGGAAAACGAAATTGACCGGGTTGCCATGAAACTCGTTTAATGTGCAACAGGGCGGGGCATTGGAAATCATTATGGAGTGTGTTAGGGGGATACTGTAGGGGTATAATATCACACCCATGTTTGTTTTTCTTGATTTAAAAGCTGAAGGTTGACTTCCCAGTATTTCCATCACGTGGGGTGGCTGTTGTGTTTATTTGAGTTAGAGAGAGAGAGAGAGAGAGAGAGAGAGAGAGAGAGAGAGAGAGAGAGAGAGAGAGAGAGAGAGTGTGTGTGTGTGTATGTGCGTGCACACACGAAAGAAGGGGAGTGAGGAACCGACATGTACAGTGAGATCATGAAAGTGATATACAGTGGCACTGGTGCAATATATTGTGGGCACATGTATCATGAAAGTGTAAAATGCTCTTATGCACTGTTGGCAGGATTTTGTCATGTGTTACCTATTGACCCAATTGTAAACTGAATGTCTTTTTACACACTTTTCCCACACAAGTTATGCCACTCCACTCCACTGAAAATACTCATCTGCCCCAGTAACCGTATATATAATTTTGAATGGTGCCCCGTCAGATGCCACCTGCCCCCATAACTAGATGTTGCCTCTCACACTGCAGCGAGCTAACACCTATTAGTGGAATTACATATACAAGAGTAAATGAGGACTTGGATCAGAATGATTTTGAAAAAACTAGGAGTAAAATGATTCTAGGGAGTAAAAAAAAGTCGTTTTTATTCACATGGGGGAATTTCCTAGTTGAGAAAAACATATTTTAATTTTAAAATAGCTGTCCCTTGCAATCCATGGTTAGAAGATCAAATACATTACAAATTAAACAGAAAATGACCATTAAGACCACAATCTTATACAAAACATCACCATCAAAATACATTAACGGACTCAATATATCCATCAACATTTGCAGACAGCTAAAAATAGATAAACTTGGTTAATAGAAATAGACATAGGACATTCTGGTTCATACACCACACTCAGTTCGTCACCATCTACTCCACCAATTCTATCAAATGTACATACTAATATAAAGCCTTACTTAGACCTTGCGAGGGGGAGGTCCAAATTCGATTGCATATCATATCCGCAGGACACACCCGACAGTCACCAATGTAATTCCCAAAACAGGACTGACCGCAAACCTACCAGGGCTTCACGTTTTAGTTTTAGGTGATCCAACTTCTTTAATACAAGGCTTACACATTTCAGCGAGTTTGCATCCTCCAACGAAAGCAATTGGCAAGATATTGAGCTCAGACTTAGCAGACTGTTACCCAATTTCCAAGGGAAAACGAGTAAAATAATAAACACAAGGCGTCTAAATCCGATTTTTTTTATTACTATATCGTCTATACTCTCCTTGAGAATCACAAGTACGGCACCAGTCAGTCAGCCACAGGTGGTGTTAAAGCCTGCAGGATTTTCAAGAACCAAATTACTCTTTAGGCCCCAGAGATCTAATTTGGCAGCACTCTTAAGCACTCTTGCATGTGTACCTTTAGCTTCCTCTTCATATCAGGCAGTAATGTTATTAAAGCTGCTTCGTGTGGTGCTCCTCTGCTGGTACTACTGATCTGACCATATCCATAGAGCTGTCTGGGTGGAAGCAGGGGGCACGCTCTATGGGCCGGTTTCCTTTTTTTCAGTGGAGTATTTTTATTCCCTGTTCTTTTTTGTTGGCAAGGGAGGGAGGATGGTCGAGATGGCTGGAAACGGGCCTAACACCTTGCCTAGAGTAAGGGATCGGGTGTGAGCAGCTGGGTACTGAAGGGGAAAAGAAGGATGGATGGATGAGATGGGTGGAAACGGGCCTCACACCTTGCCTGGACTAAGAGATCGGGTGTGAGGAGCCAGGTACTGAAGGGAAAGGGAGGGTGGATAGATGAGATGGGTGGAAACGGGCCTCACACCTTGCCTGGACTAAGGGATCGGGTGTGAGGAGCCGGTCCTGAAGGGGAAAGGGAGGGTGGATGGATGAGATGGGTGGAAAAGACAGTAAAAGATGCAGATTTCATGCTAGGCCGTCCTGGTTCTTTGGGGGTCCAGTAGAATGTGCCCATTGATGTGTGCAGTGTTGGGCATCTCAGCACAGCTTGGCCCTAGTCAAGGAACCCTATGAGGACCAATGAGGGGGCAGGGTGTGCTGGAAGAGGAATGGAAGGGTAGGTAAGAGGGGGGCTCCAAATGATGCAAACGTTCACTAGTCCTCATTGGAGCAGATGTTTCCTGTGCCTTCAGGGGTCCAGTCATAAAAGGCCACACCCAGCATTTCAATTATAGTACTTGCTAATGTGAGACTGAACTTAGCAAATGATGGCAGCCCCTGGCAACGTGGGGATCCACTTGGCATATAATGGTGGTATTGGTGCATATGAAGCTGCAAATGGTCCATGGGGTAGAAACTTTGTGTGCTCCCCCATTGAACCGTGGCAGTACCAGAGTACTAGGTCATGTCAGGCTCTAACTGAGCATTGTAGTCTTCAGTTGGGTATACAGGACGAGGACTGCACCGGGCCATACGGAGTGAGGTGGTGCTTGTGAATATGGCATTACCTGGGTATATTAAGCCATGGGTGGCAATACTGGTGAACACCCACTATATGATATTCTGCATAGCACATGCTATCTATCCTTATAACATGAATGGTAAGGGTGGGCATAATAGGCTGCACTTGCCCTTTGATCTTAGGCCCCAAGTGAGGAATGCTGCGCCTGGCACAGGATACTACAGTTTGACATACTATGACTTTACCAATACAAATGAGATTACCTGGCATAAAATGGGGGTTCATGGGGTATCCCGTCAACAGTTCAACTTTGAAAGGTTGAACACACAAAAGAGAAATGCACAACAAGCTCTGCTCAGTGTGTACACTGACATGAATAATAGGCTATTAACTGTTGAGCAGCGAAGGATAGAAAAAAGACTGTAGGGCCTGTGTGTTTTCCTTCTGGGTATTGTGGGTGTACCTGGCATATTATGGTGCTACTTGGGGATACAAGAATGGGATTGGAATGGGATGGCAGTACCTCTGCAGGTAAAGACGTACATACCAGGAGTATGTACTCTGTGCATGATACCTGTTACCTTGCTGTATGATGTATGTACGATGTTAGCACCCACACACTAAAGGGTCTCTCAGAGCAGTCCCTGGCATAGGAGGATTGTCGGTGGGCATATGAGCATTTTTCAGTAGGCTGTACAGTTAGTTCCTCGTCAAAATCCTACACTAAATTGCTTGTAAAACAAATTATGTCAAGAATGCAAGTTAGAACGATTGTAGAAAACAGTTATATGTTTTGTGACACTAAGCAGACAACCAAGCCCAGCAAATCTGTCTATTTCATTGCTTCTTGGTCGTGTCCAGCTCTGTCTGTGCTCTTACATGTAGAGAGGCTCTCTCTGAAAACATTGCCATTCTGTAGTGTCCTTTGCCAATACCATTATCAATGGTTTGCTAGGCACCACCAATACTATCCATTATGCCAAAAAACCTTATACAGCCATAAACTCAAATACACAGAAATATTTGGGCTGTCTGCCAGCGTCCAAAGGAGAACACTGCTCACACTACAAATGGTTTTATTACCTTCTTCCTGAAGTTTGGAATTACGCCTTTAATAGATAGTGCCAAGACAACGCTCAAGCTGAAAGCAGCGCAAACAAAGCCAATGTTCATAATTATTTTCAGACGGAAACGTGCATTATTTTAAAGAAAAGGTGCTTACGAAAAGTAAACAAGCAAAAACTTAGGTCAAAAGAAAAATATGTTTATTTTACATATTCAAAGTACCAGCTCTGAACCATGCTGTCAAATAACAAGTTTCATATTCTTCAACATAAAATATGTACATACGCGAGTGAAACATGTAAACAGTGTCTCGGGCTAGCAGCCCTTAGTCCTTGGAGCTAAATAATGAAAGCATGTTAGCTCTTCTGACCACTCAATAAAACGTCATGGTAGGAGGCCATGAACATAGGCCATTACTATCCATGACCAGTCCACCTCCTCAATAGTGGGGCAGTGCTGCAGCTACCCTGGAGGGCCTGAGCTCCACAGCCACCTGGTAGGAGTCCATGAACATAGTACATTACTGTCCATGACTAGTCCACCTCCTCAATAGTGGGGCCAGTACTGTAGCTGCCCTGGCGGGACTGAGCTCCAGAGCCACCTGGTAAGGGTCCATGAACATAGCAAATTACTGTCCATGACTAGTCCACCTCCTCAATGGTGGGGCCAGTGCCGGAGCTGCTTTGGCGGGCCTGAGCTCCACAGCCACCTGCAGGCATTCCACCTGGCATGCCGCCTTGGTAGAGCTTGGTGACAATGGGATTGCAGACCTTCTCTAGCTCCTTCTGCTGGTGGTCATACTCCTCCTTCTCTGCCAGCTGGTTGCTCTCCAGCCAGGAGATGGTCTGGTTACATTTGTCCACAATCTTCTTTCGGTCCTCCTCTATGATCTTGTCTTTCAGTTTCTCATCCTCCACGGTGCTCTTCATGTTGAAGGCATAAGACTCCAGGGAGTTCTTGGCAGTGACCTTCTCTCTCTGAGCTTCATCATCCGCTTTGTATCGCTCACCGTCTTGCACCATCCTCTCAATCTCCTCTTTGCTCAGCCGCCCCTTATCATTGGTGATGGTGATCTTGTTCTGCTTGCCTGAGCTCTTGTCCACAGCAGACACATTCAGGATACCATTGGCATCAATATCAAAGGTCACCTCGATCTGTGGCACACCACGTGGGGCGGGCGGGATTCCACTCAGATCAAATTTCCCCAGAAGGTTATTGTCCTTGGTCATTGCTCTTTCACCCTCAAACACCTGGATCAGGACGCCAGGCTGGTTATCAGAGTAGGTGGAGAAGATCTGAGTTTGCTTGGTTGGAATGGTGGTGTTTCGTTTGATGAGAACAGTCATCACTCCACCTGCGGTTTCAAGTCCCAGTGAGAGCGGTGCCACATCGAGGAGAAGCAAGTCCTGCACATTCTCAGACTTGTCCCCCATCAGGATAGCAGCTTGCACAGCTGCACCATAGGCCACAGCTTCGTCTGGGTTGATGCTTTTGTTCAGTTCTCGGCCATTGAAAAAATCTTGTAGCAACTTTTGGATTTTGGGGATGCGGGTAGACCCACCCACCAGCACAATGTCATGTATCTGAGCTTTGTCCAACTTGGCATCTCGCAGAGACTTCTCCACAGGATCGAGGGTACCTCTGAAGAGATCCGCACAGAGCTCCTCGAAGCGAGCTCTGGTGATGGAAGTGTAGAAATCAATGCCTTCGTACAGCGAGTCGATCTCAATGCTGGCCTGAGTGCTGGAGGACAGGGTTCGCTTGGCTCTCTCGCAAGCAGTTCTCAGCCTCCTGACCGCTCTCTTGTTCTGGCTGATGTCCTTCTTGTGCTTCCGCTTGAACTCCTCAATGAAGTGATTGACCATGCGGTTGTCAAAGTCTTCGCCCCCCAGGTGGGTGTCTCCAGCTGTAGCCTTGACTTCAAAGATGCCATCATCTATCGTCAGAATGGAGACATCAAAGGTTCCCCCACCTAGGTCAAAGATGAGGACATTGCGCTCTCCTCTGCCACTCTTGTCTAGGCCGTAGGCGATGGCAGCTGCAGTCGGTTCATTGATGATTCTCAGCACATTCAGGCCAGCGATAACACCTGCATCTTTGGTGGCCTGTCTCTGGGAGTCATTGAAGTAAGCAGGCACAGTGATGACAGCATTGGAGACTGGGTGTCCCAAGTAAGCCTCAGCAATCTCCTTCATCTTGGTCAGCACCATGGAGGACACCTCTTCTGGAGAGAAAGTCTTGCTCTCCCCCTTGTACTCCACCTGCACCTTGGGCTTCCCACCATCGCTCACCACCTTAAAGGGCCAGTGCTTCATGTCAGCCTGCACCACTGTGTCATCAAACTTCCTGCCAATCAGCCTTTTGGCATCAAAGACAGTGTTCTGGGGATTGAGGGCCACCTGGTTCTTGGCTGCGTCCCCAATGAGTCTCTCGGTATCAGTGAAGGCCACATAGCTGGGGGTGGTGCGGTTGCCTTGGTCGTTGGCAATGATCTCCACCTTGCCATGCTGGAAGACACCCACGCAGGAATAGGTGGTGCCCAGGTCAATGCCAATAGCGACTCCTTTGGGTGCCGACATCTTCAGTGCTTCAGATTCTTCTCAGATATGTTTATTTCTGCTTGGAAGGTTGGGAGAGTGCTGCAGAGGTTTCGTCTCCTGGGTGTCTCTTGGCTGAGCGCTCTGCCCAGTTGTAGGCTCTGGTATTTTGCAGACTTCCTCTCCTGGGTGTCTCTTGGCTGAGCGCTCTGCCCAGTTGTAGGCTCTGGTATTTTGCAGACTTCCTCTCCTGTGTGTCTCTTGGCTGAGCGCTCTGCCCAGTTGTAGGCTCGGGTATTTTGCAGACTTCCTCTCCTGGGTGTCTCTTGGCTGAGCGCTCTGCCCAGTTGTAGGCTCTGGTATTTTGCAGACTTCCTCTCCTGGGTGTCTCTTGGCTGAGCGCTCTGCCCAGTTGTAGGCTCTGGTATTTTGCAGACTTCCTCTCCTGGGTGTCTCTTGGCTGAGCGCTCTGCCCAGTTGTAGGTTAATCGAGGTTGCTGTATCTGCGCTGCTGGAAGCTCTGGTAGAGGAGTTATGTAACTTGCTTGTCAGCAGTTCTTCAGCCCCTCAATTCTAGTAATGTTCTTAGTGCTTCTGTCTGGATTGCTCTCTTCTAGGCGCTCTGGCTCAGTTATGTTCAGGTTTCCTGTTCGTATGTTGCTGACAGGCTCTGCCGCTGACATTTATACACACGCTGCGAATGTACACAAGGGCCACGAGCTACCTAGACCCCGCCCCCTGGCCAATCATAGAGCGCATCTGCCCGCACACCCAGACCTTTCCCGAAGCTTCACCATTCCCAGCCAATCAGAATAGAGCATGGCTCCTCGAGCCGAGCAGCTTCTGGAAACCTCCTGTCTTTTCCTCACAGCGCGGCCAATCATTGCGCGGCTTTTCGCAGAAGCTTCGGGAAACGCCCAGTACATTCCGGGCTGTTTTAGCAGGAACCAATCAAAGCCAGCGGGGGGCGTGTCATGTTAATAAAGTGTCCATGACGCGATGCTTCTGGAAATTGCTGGTAGTTCACAAAAATTAAATTCGTAGCGCTTTTCGAACTATACTATACATTTAAGTGGAGACTGAAAAACACACCGACGTATTCATTTTCCGCTTGTATTGTTGTTAAATGTTCACTTTCTTGCGTGTTTCAGCGGGAAATATCCAGAAACTCTTTTCCACACATGGCTTCGGCACCTCAGACACCGCAGCCTTGCCTGGGCGTGGCTTTCCATTGCTAATGACGCAATACGTCGGTTTCCTGATAGATGATTGGTTGAAGGCTTTGATTGACGGTGTGGATTTAGTCCCGCCCCTTCCAGCCATCTCTATTGTATATGAGAAGTGTCGAGGTAGAAGACAGCTCATGAAGTTTGGGGAGTGCTGTGATTGTTTTGATGGTGTTTAGGGGCCCCTCTCCTACACCTGGGAAACCCTGCCTGCATAAACCAACAGCAAACATTGATCCGGTGTCGTTTAAAGCTCCAAATGCAGGGGAGGGGAAGTGCAACATACGTTTATTTGGGGCACACGGTTTCCCTTGGTGCAGTTTGGTACCCCAGGAACTCATCATACAATTGGTGCATTATAAGGATGGGAATAATGAATTCACTGCATTAGGAATTCCGCCGAGGGAGGCAGCTCTAGGATGCATTAATTACAATAGAGAATAGACTTCTTAGTGCTAATTGCAATGGGGGACTGCTCTGCATTTGTCCAAGAACTCTTGCACTGAATGTTCTAGTTTGTGACAGCTACAGAGAGAGGGGTGTGTGGTAAAGGGCAGAGCTACCATGTAGTTGGAATAGTATAGCATAAAGGAATTACTTTCAAACATATGATGCTGCCTTATCAAGCCACTAGACTGGCTCCATCCATTAGCCAAGATTGCATTCGTGGTCAGCACTTGGCTGGGCACTTTATGTCATGTTGCATGCTGACACATCCTTCTCCTCCTTGATGTAGGTAAGTGGCACTTCTCTGGGTGAGAAAACACTGAAGGGTTGAGAAACAATGTGATTGCATAAAGGTAAGACCTGGCTTCCAGCCGTGAAGGGGTCCTAGCAAGAAGAGCCTAATACCTGGGATCCAATAACACGAAATATCACTGCATCAGCAGCTATGGCCATATGCAAGTGTGACATAATATAAAGCAGAATGCACCTACATCAAATGTAAGGTAAGAGCCCATATAGCACTCATATTGAAGGCCACAGACAGCCGTCGCAGAAGTAGGGCTAGCCCAATTTCCTAATTTAGACAGAGTCAGGAAGGGGAGAACCCTCAGCAGGTGCCCGTGTTTAAATATGCCAGTGGGACAGACAACCCCAGGGCCCTGCAATTCCAACAGAATGCCGGGATTTGGGCAAATTC
This sequence comes from Ambystoma mexicanum, assembly GCF_040938575.1. NCBI lineage: Eukaryota > Metazoa > Chordata > Amphibia > Caudata > Ambystomatidae > Ambystoma > Ambystoma mexicanum. The sequence continues at coordinate 791,254,844 of NC_090938.1, read as the reverse complement.
TTCACATTCTGTGCAGGGGCAAAGCAATGCCAACAATGAACCTCTTGCAGAATTGTATAAATCAACTAAAATAGCCACTGCAGCTTCACACACACATGACAAAATGCCCCTTGCTTGGAGGTTGAAAGGCATTGTTTGCCTTTGAGGTAACAAGTGGGTGATGTTGTAGGCCCGCCTCGGGTCACCTGGGCGGGCCTCAGATTGTGTCTGGGCCTCCCGACACCGGACCAGGAGCTGCGATTACGCAGCTGATGATAGGCAGGGGTCACCCTGCTTTAGCCAGATCACGGCCTCTATGGCGATGGCTGGGACACCCAGCATGTGGTCGCCTTGGCGTGGGGGCACCCAGGCCAAACAGCAGACGAGGCAACGAACACGTGGCAGGCCCTTCCCCCAATAATAGACACGCAGACACGAGTTGCCACTTCCTGGGGCTCTGCTGCACTGCCCTTGCGGTGCCAGCAGAGCCCCTTTTATTGTTACAGCGTCATGACACAGTCATGACAAGCACGCAGCGGGAACCACTAGACCCACACACAACATACCTCCTTTATTATAAACAAAATAAAACAAAACCCCACTGCAAACAAGAACTTTCTACTGTGTTCCACACAGTGCATTCTATTCCGGACACCAACCGTGCCCCTACATTATCACAACAAGCATTGGGTGCATTCAAGTCCGCGCACCTCTTAATGGCTGCTGACCCTGCACCGTTGATCACTGCAAACAAACAAGTGTGTTCTAGTCCGCACATCACGGGGCCCGACCACGGGCTGTGGGAGTTCAGAAAATTCCCGGATCAAACCGGCCACCGGCGCTGCTGCAGGACAGGAAGAACACATTCTCTTCATCTGCCTCCTCTCCGGCATCGTAGCATATTCCACTGGGACCCTCAGCCACATGGACTGCTGCCACCCTGGGGTTTTGTCTCCGCTTCAGCTCACTCCCTCCTGATGTCGCCGCCATGCTGGCTGGAGTTGGGGCGAGACACACCCGTGCAAAGCGATCTGCTTTCCTGCACCTTCCACAGATGTGTCCTTTAGCCCGGCAGTCCTGCAGGTGTGGGAGATCCTACCCGCATTGAAGACACATGGTGGCATTGGGGTCTCTCCTTGGCCTGTTTCCCCTCCTCATTGGTTTTCCACCTGGCCATTTGCCGACAGCTGCCACCTTCTCGATTTTCACTTGCTGCATGGGGGCCTCCAATTTGAGGTGGTGTCTGGAGGAGTCCATGACTGAGGCCCGCACCTCCGGGCTTGACCGAGGTCTAATATGCAGTCGAGGTTCAGCATCGGGTCCCTCAGGACTTGTTTGCGTAACTTCGAAGAGCTGCAGCCATAGATTATCTGCGCTCTGATCTCCTCCTCCTCGAAGTTCCCCAGGTCGCAGGACAGTGCAATGCCACGCAACTTGCCATGGAATACATAGAGGCTTGCCCCTTCTTCCTGCCTGGTACACCTCATTCTGAACCGTTCGTAGTCCCTGTTGACCATGGGTCAGAAGTACTCATTCAGGGCCGCGATGGCTGCGCCATAGGACTCATTCGCTGGCTTTAGTGTCTTAAACAGCCTCTGAACTGCCAGTCCGGCAGAGTACAGAAGTGTCGGGCGTTTGGCTGCGTCTTTGATCTCCATTGCAGCGAAGTACAACTCCAGGTTCTCCATCCAGGCCACCCACCGGGCCCCCAGACTTGCAGGCGCAACCAGGACATCGAAATGGGGTATTGGTGCCATCTGACCCCGACATACCCCCTCGTCGTCTGACATGCCGGATGCTGTTCATGATGCCAGATGTGGTCACCGGTGTGGCGGGGGTGCCCGTGGCTACTGGGTCTCAAGCAGCTTGACCCCTCGTGGGGAGGTCCCTTGAAGGCGTCGACCTGCTCCCCAGAAAACCCGTTACTCTTGGGGATGTGGATTGGAGCCGAGGTATCAAAGTGGGCCGTCTCCGTTATAGTGCTCCTCGAACTGGGCCTCAGTGGTGTCACCCAGCGTAGAGTTCCCCCGAGGGCGCACGAGCACTCCGTGTGGAGCCGCTACCCTCGGGCTTGGTACACCTGTGGCCTGCGGGAGGGGCTTGCGGGAGGGGTTGGCGTTGCATTTCCCAGCCTCTTCACCGGACAGTTTTTCCCTTTATGGGCCTTGGTGAGCCACAAGACCCACTCCTTATGACAGAGGATATATTTTTCTTCCTTAGGCCCAGATGGTGGTGAGCCTTCCTTTCCTGGTGGCCAGGCAGTTCACTGTTGCGGCCCGGGTCTTGGAACCTGCTCCCCCTCCTCTGCGGAGGAGGCCGAGGGATGGACCCGCCTCTTGTCGGCCCGCCGCTGGGGCACGCCCCTTGCCGGCCGCCCCTTGCCGGCCACACTGCAGAACGAGCCTGGAGCCCACACAGAGAATTCCGATTTTTTTTTCTCTCCCCCCCCGGCAGCCTCGGAGTTCACAGGCACTGGCGCCCTGGCTGCCGCATCAAGGACTGGTGGCAGGGTTACCCCAGCGGCTGCCTCACCAGGCCCATGCGGCAACCCCTCGCGGACGCGGGCCTCGATAAGCTCCGCCCCCTTCCTTTGCCGTGGGCCGGGGCCTGCCACGCGGTCCTGCCGGCAGTTCGTTTATACAGCGGCCTCTGCCACAGATGGTGATATTCTCTGTAAGGGGCTGGAGGCGAAAAGCCTCAGCGCCGGATGCCCGATGTGCTCCCTCCAGGGGGCCTGGTGGCAGACCGCAGATGCACACGCGGTTTCTTGGTTCCGCCCCCCACTCCGTGAGCCCGACGGAAAACGCTGACCGCTCAGACGCTTCCCGTTGCATGTGAGGGGGCGAAAAGTCCTCGTCGCCAGTGTTGTAGGCCTGCCTCGGGTCACCGGGGCGGGCCTCAGATTGTGTCGGGGCCTCCCGACACCGGACCAGGAGCTGCGATCACGCAGATGATGATAGGCAGGGGTCACCCTGCTTTAGCCAGATCACCGGCCTCTATGACGATGGCTGGGAACACCCAGCATGTGGGCGCCGTGGCGTGGGGGCACCCAGGCCAAACAGCAGACGAGGCCACGAACACGTGGCAGGCCCTTCCCCCAATAATGGACACGCAGACACGAGTTGCCACTTCCTGGGGATCTGCTGCACGGCCCTCGCGGTGCCAGCAGAGCCCCTTTTATTGTTACAGCGTCATGACGCAGTCATGACAAGCACGCAGCGGGAACCACTAGACCCGCACACAACAGGTGAAGTCCCCCAGTGCAGTGGGCAGGAGAGGGGGGACAAATGACATTTTTCCCTGCAGATGGTTTAGTGTGCCTTTTTTAAAATCCCACTTGTATGCACATTTTAAAAGACAGGTCTTGGTACCTGAAGACTGGGTCCATGACCCACTGGCAGCCCTGGCATAAATCTTTCTTTCCAGACCCTTCATCAGGCAGTTGCTAGCATTCAGGACTCAAGAAAGGAACTCACATCCTGAAATAAGCCCGACAAAGCTGTCACCTATGTCAGATCTCATGTTTTACATGCATACCAAAAATACACGCGTACCTTCTCTTTCATACGCACTGTCACCCCTCGCTCCAATACATGTGTGCCATTTGTCACCTATACCTCTTCACGTTTGCTGTCACCGACCTCTCACTTCTAACACACAGTCACATCCCGCTTCCTCGTTATTTGAGTGTTCCCTTTTATTTTGTGCGTTTTAAGGGGCCTAGATTGCACCTGGGAGACCAGTGGATGTGATATACACGAACCTCCCTGCATGCTGCACACGAAAACTGCACGCGCTGCACACTAAATAGGACTTGCACACTCACACAGGGGAGATAAATGGGTAAGAAGGGTAGAGCTGAAAGGAGAAACCAACCAAGGAAGCACGTAAAAGGGGCAAGGGAGACTGGCAAAACGAAAAGAAGATGTGTAGGTAGAGCATGAAGGGGGCCAGCGGGGGAGGGGAGAGGGACACAGAAGTAGAAAGGCACACAGAGCCGTATGGACACAGGAACACGCGGTGGCGTGCAGGGTCGGACTGGGAAAAAGAATAGACCCGGTCACCCAAAAGAAAGTGGCCCACCCCTCGCCTCAAATAAGTGGCCCACCCCTCGCCTCACGGCCCTTGACCTCTGATGACATCACCAGAAGGGATGTCATTTGACCCCACCCCAAAGTGACATCTCGGGAAGCGATGAAACAGGACCTTTCACCTCTTGACAAAACAGGAAGTGGCATCAAATAGCATTGTCCCTAAGTACACTAAATTACTGTGAATTCAAGCAGACGTCCAAGGCCAAATGATAATCTGTTATTGTATAGCACTTACGCTTAAGCTCTTTTTTATATAACAAATATGCATACAATATCACCCAACCTGTGTTGGAACTCATTTATCGACCTAAGAAGGATGAAAGGCTGTTTGAAAAAAAAGATGAACTTTTTTTTTGTATTTTCTATTTTTTTTCTTCCAAGCCGGCCTAGGCATGGCCAGAAACCGGCCCCCACTTCCCAGGAAAGATTTCGGCCCGGCCACGGGCCGAAAGACCGAGGGCCCAATCCAACCCTGTGTACCAGCGCTATTTTTAACAGGCCTATAGGCATCACTGGTTTACCATTGCTGTCTTGTTGCCACAAGCTGTCAGAGGGGTTTAAAGAACACCCTTGACGTTTCCAAAGGTTCTTCTCTTCCTCTGGTGCCTCCCCTTGGAGTTCCATTAGCTGTGTTTGCCCCAAATTACTGTAACTTTCAGGTGCAGTTTGTGTAACCATCATTCGTTCGTTGGCATGGATAACTTCCACTTCCATGATTGTTTCACTTTTGGGTGCCATACGCTTGGCTTCCGTGTCCACTGCTTGATTTCCGTGTGAGATAAAATCTGTCCCTTTCGTGTGGGCGGCGCATTTCACGACCACTATGCCCACTGGCAGCTGTAGTGCTTTGATCAGCCTGTCCAATAAGGCTGCGTGCTGCACTGGCGTGCCGTCCGCTCGGAGGTAGCCCCTCCTTTTCCAGCGTGCTAGGCCTGCGTGCACTGTTGACGTCACATTGGCAGAGTCACTGTACACTGTTACTTCTTGGTCTGCGTGATTATCAATGGCGAGTATCAACACCAATAATTCTGCAGCCTGTGCTGAATAATGAGATGGTATTTGCACACTAATAAGTACTTGAAATTCTCCATTTGCTGTGTGTTTCTCCACAGCAACGCCAGTATATCTTTGTCCGTCACTTTGATCGATCCTTGAAGACCCGTCAATGAAGACGATCTCTCCTGCTAAGGCATTTTCTTTCACCCTGGGGATTTCATCATAGAATTCTTCATAGTTCGCACAGTCATGTATTGGCTCTCCTTCAGTGACTGGCTCGGCTATAAACATAGCTGTGTTCACTATCTTGCATCGGACTATCTTAATCGATGGATTTGATATGATCACTTAATAAGCCGAAGCTCTCTGAGATGTAAATGTGCCCTTTGGTTTTTCTAGAATGGCAAATAGTGAGTGCTCGACGTACAATATCATGGAGCATCCCATCAAAATGGTTGTAGCCTTCTCTATGGCGAACGCTGTGGCAGCTAACTTTTGTTCGCAAGGAAAATGACCTCTTATTACTGGGTCCAAATTCCCACTGTAGTATGCCAGGGGCCTGTACCCCAACGTGGTTCTCTGTGTGAGTACTGCCATAATAACGCTGCCATTCGTGTGTGAAAACAGGTAAATTTCCTCTGCATAATTGGGGATCCCTAGAACTGGTGCTGTACAAATAGCTCTTTTGAGTTCAGCATACCATTTTTCCGTGGTCTCAGACCATTCAATCTTTTCTTTCGTGACTTGGGCCTCCTTTAGGGCCAGAAGTAAAGGCTTAGTGTACGAGCTATAGTCGAAGACCCCTGCTCTAACATAGTTGCATAGGCCTAGAAAGCTCTGCATCTGTTTTATCGTGTGTGGCTTAGCCGTGTTCAGTATGGCTTAAGCCCTTTCTGGGGTCACTCTCTTTCCCTCATGTGAGATCAGCTGGCCTATGTACAGCACTTTTTGTTGACAATATTGTAACTTTTCCTTGTCGACCTTATATCCTTTCTCAGCCAGTATAGTCAATAGCTGAACAGAATAGTGCCTGTATTGTTCTTCTGTTGTGCTCCAAATTAGGATGTCATCCACATATTGCAGGACGATACTTTTTAGTGCAATATTGCTCAAGTCCATCTGCAGGACTCTGTTAATAATAGATGGAGACCCACAATACCCCTGGGGCAGTCGCGCGCTTTCCAGACGCATCTGTATGAATGTGAATGACATCACATCTTGTGAGTCACGGTGCAACGGGATTGAGAAAAATGCATTTTTCAAGTCAATCACTGTAAAATATTTTGCCTCAACGGGTATATTACATAGAATTGTAGACGGGTTAGGGACTGAAAGGAACTCAGCCTCAACAATATCATTCATTGGGCGTAAATCCTGGATTATCCTCCAAGACCCCTCCTTTGATTTCTTGATCGGATAAACCAAAATATTGCATGACGACTCTGACGTCACTAAAATGCCCTGCTCCATCATAGCCGAAATTGTCTTAAAAATCCCGTCATCTGCCTCTATGGACATGGGATATTGTCGTGCTCTTGGGAGAATTGCTCCTGTTTTCAGTTTAATCTTCACTTCTCCAACCCCCTTCAAAAGGCCTATGTCACAGGGTCCTGTAGTCCATACTGAGACAGGCACTTGGGCTATGTCATCATCAAAATATTCAGGACGGTTTTGTGCCAACATCATTCTCTGAGGCACTTTTCTTTTGATCATTTTCACACAAGAGGTGAGACTCACTTCCACAATTGTCTCATCCATATCTGCTTGTCCTTCAAACAGATCATCATCAGTGACATCAGTCAATGGATACCCTTCTTTAATGGCAATCACTGCGCACCATTGTCGGCCCTCGTCATCATAACCGTCAATCAAGGCCACCCTACCTCGTACTGCAGCTGTGTGTATCATCAAGGGAAATACTTGTCCTTTTCCTCATGCATCGGTATTCTTGGCCTGAATAAGAATTCATCAGGGGTTCCCATGATTCTGTCTGCAGGACCTGGCAATCCTGCCATAAGCACACGCATACCATATGCAAATATTTCTGGCTTTAATGGTATAGCCCTCATGGCTGTGTGTCCTGCGTATGCTCTGATCATTTCGCATACATATGAATGTGCATTCCTGGAGTTGAACATATTATGCCCTCCTCCGTGAATGAGATTGTCATGTTTAACTTTGTCATTAAATCTTTACCCAAAATGTTTACTGGGGTCTGATGTGAATATAGTAACGGCACATTCATTTCACATTCTCCTATTGAGACTGCAAGTGCATTTGTGAAGGGAACACGACTTGTAGCTCCTGTAAAACACTGTATTTATGGCCTCTCCAAAAAAGGAAAACTTGCCTTCACGTATGCACAAGCGCGTTGCACCTGTGTCAACTAGGAAGGAATATTCTTTATCCCCGATAACAACATCCACCCTAGGTTCCCTGTGAGGGTCTGGTGTCAGTGATAGGATAGAATACATCAGGGTTCCCAGTGAGCTGTCCTAGTCCATATACAATTTTGACCCACTGTGTACTGGTGGATTTCCCCCATTCCGATTGTTACTTCCCATTCCAGGGTTCGTGGTCTGCCCTGTGCTCATTGTCTGCGAAAGTTGCAACGGTGCCTGTTGGGATTGTCCTTGTGGAAAATTCCCCATGTTCTGAGGTTGCACGCCTTGTTGTGCTCCTGGCGCTTGGTGTTGCGCCGTGTGATTCTGTGCAATACCCTGCTGTAAAACTGCAGGTAGATTCGCCATGCCTGCTCCTGTTCCTTGGCCGTTCTGCATCATACCTTGGTTTCTGCATGTGCGAACTAAGTGCCCCGTCATTCCACACAAGCAACATACTGGCGGCGGTCAGATCATTTGCCCATTTGACATATCTTGATTACCATTTTGCATATTTTGAAAACCTCGCTGATTACTCTGCCATCCTCCTCCCCTAAATCCTCTTCCCCTGGGGTAAAGCCCTGTTTTGCTCTGATTATTCTGCTGTGGATTAGTCACTTGTTGCATACTTGATTCAGCTGTGCTAGTTATCATGGCTCCCTCAAGGGCATATTTTGACAATTTCTTCTGCACCAATTTCGCTTCCTCGCCCTTACATGCAGCTTCCTTTTTGCGATTCCTTTCTTGCAGCAATCTGCAATAGTCTTGGCCTCAATTCCCACCAATTTCTTGAGCTGTTTCTGTACCGGCTCTGGCAGCCCTTGGCACAATATATGGTATAACACAGGTATAGATTTCATCCAAGATTCATGAGTCTTGAGTACCCATGCGTCTTGAAAATTCTGTATGTAAATGAATGGATCCTCTGACTCCTTCATTTTTCGTGTCATTATAGCTCCCATATCAGAAGTGTCTGGATACAACACTCGTAGCGCTTTGCATACTGTGGCTCTACAATTGATAAATGGAGTTCAGTTATGCACAGTATTAATTGTGGTTACACCAGGGTAGCCTGCTCATGACCACACACCGTCCGGTCTCTCACCAAGTATGGCGATTAAGAGACCCTTAATGTCCCCTATAGCTAATATGTTTCCTCCTGTCATTTTTTCTAACTCGTGTATCCACTTTCCGGCTGTCTGCCTGGCAATGTCCTGAGCCTGTCTACATATGGTGGTGAAGACACCCCCCTCTGACCATGAGATACTTCTTCATGTCGGTCTGACTAAGTGGCTGATTCTGATGCCCTTCATACAGATTCACTAGTGTCTAACCATCTTATTCCTTTTTCCCTTGGGAGTCGTCTTTCGCTGCGTTTCTCTGCCTCATTTTCCTTGCGTTCCTCCCTTTCTAAGTCGGACATTGTCTGTCCCCAATTCGTGCAGCTTCTTGTATCTTCATTGTTTCTACTGATTTCTAATCTATCCAGGGATAGTTCTCTATTCCCACTGCTTCGGCTGCAATCCTCGGTGTTGTAGAGCTGAGTGCTCTCCAGGCGGTCGTCTTCCTCCTCCCCTTGGGGTGTTTGTTCTAACCCCATTTCATCATATATTCTATCGATCGTTTCTCCGATGCTTCTGGTGTCGAAGTCATCTTCCATATTTGCCCTAGACGTGCTTGGTACTGAATCGTACGCAAGAAAGAATTCTTTGATGTCTTCCCAATCTACTACTGGATCTGGTTTTTTAACCTCTCTCCCCAGATATTCAAGATCACGTGGTCTCTGTCTTCGCTTACATTCTACATCACCATCAAATTCCTTGCGTTTCCTAGCCTCTTCTCTGACTCTTCTTCCTTTTACTTTTCATTTCTACGTTCATCTGCCCTTTGAATTTCCTCATCTCTTCGTCTCTTTATTCTTTTCTCACATATCCTTTGCTCTTCCTCTAACCTCTGCTGCTTCTGTCTGTCTTGATCATTGGCTGCTCTTGGGTTGCAATCGAGCTGTTTTTCTTGCTCTTCGCGATATAGCTGTTCTCGCCTTTGTCTATTTTTCTTTCTTATTCTTTTGTATCTTAACTCCTTCTCTTTTCCCTTTCTCTGTACCTCATCTTACCTCTCCTTTCGTTTCACGCCATCAATGCCTTTGCTCTCAAGTTTCAATAAAATAGTTGTCCTCCCATCCATTCGTTTTTTTCAAATGCTATCTCATCAGTCCTATCTTCGTTTCCCTTCCATCTCTTCCCTTCTCTCTCTTTGTCGAGAGATGCGCTTGTCTGTGCTTGATCCCTTCTTTCGGCATCGCGTCTCCCCTTGTCCCTTGAGACCGTGGATACAATATCCTTATCCTTATCTTTCCCTTGATTTTCGTCACTACTTTGCATAGGTGACTCGTATGCCGGGTTGCTGTACCCCGTGGCTGCTTTAAGCTCTCTCAGCGGGTATAATCCCTCGTCCTTACTTTCTTCACCCTTTGTTTCGGATGGGGCGGGTGGCGCGGTAGGCGTCTCATCCCCCTCTGGGCATACATTAAGTAGCCAATCTATCGGCGGCTCCTCTTCCTGTTCATACATTTTCCAAAGTTCTAGAATAGCAAGGCGTTTCTCTAACTTTTTGCCCATATACGTAGCATGCAAATATGTCGTCATGTGTTGCAATACGGCTTTAGATAAGGACCCACCCTGTGGCCATGGCATAAACATTTTGTGAGCGGTTACCTTAACCCACTCTGTACTGTATTTCTTGTGTGTTTCGTCAACTGTTTGTATAAGTGTGTCAATGGAGTTATGTCCTCCATGCCCAAAATCTGTTCCCTTTCCTCTTATATAAAACTTGTTAACATTTTCATGTGGCTTAAACAGTTCCAACAATATGAGCGAGCACCAAACACAGCAAGCTCGAATCCCGATTTTTCACAAAATGTTATACCTTCTATTTTACTCAAAAAACATCAATTCGTATGCGATATTACCTCAGCTATTCAATCGCATAAAATTTAAATCAGTTTTCTCCAAGACAATGTTTTGATATATGACGTCACAACACAAAACATGTAAGACAGATGCTTGACAGACTAGACGAACACCAGCTGGTCACAGATATCTCTGCCTCTAATCATTACCCCTTCATGGAGTCTAAACGTACCCTTTTCACAACGTCTTTAACCGTCGTGGCAGTCTAATTGTTCCCCCTTTAGCTGGGACTCTGGGTACACGTTTCTTATAGCCGCTTGTATTAAAAGTGTAGGAATAAGGCGAATCCTCTCACTTCTCCTGTGTCTTCCGCGGTACCCTCTCTCTTCTCGGGTGTCCTCCCCGGTAACCTCTATGTACTTAATTATTCTCAAGTCATTATCCCCTTATATATATACATTCTTCACTACGTCTAATTATATTTTGTTTTCCCTCTTCCCTCCGTTACCTTTTCCCTTTACTTGTTCTAAGGCATGCACTTTTGCCAAAACATTCAATCTTTTTCACTCACCGTTCCAATGGTTCCTCTCTGGACCCTCGGGATCACCACCTTCGTTACCGTCTTCTTCGGCTTTTCACAAGCTGAGCGGTCTGTGGGAATGGGAAGGGATGTGTGGGGAACACGGGTCCCTTCAGGCCCTGGTCTCCAGTTTTTCTTACACTACCACTGTCTACGGGGAGCTTCAAGGTCAACTCAGCCAAATGGCAAAGGACTCGTGATATTGCCGAAGACCTAGAGTTACTTTATGTCGACAGTCAATGGGTGTCTTACTCTAATCAATAATCGATAATCGATAAACCATCAATCTCTGCTACCAAGTGTACTCCGGAGACCCCCGGCCGGCCCATAGAGCCGAGGTTTGCTCCGAAAGTACTTTAAGACGAGATAGCTGCACCCTTGAGATAAGGACAACTCAATGGTGTGGGAAAGGGAGTCTGTTTAATGACAAGTACAAAAAACGGGGAGTCATGGAAATCAGCAGTGATGCGATCGTCCTTCTCGCTTCAACTCTAATGAACTTCATAAAAATCATAGCATTTATACTGAAAACTCGTCATAATTGACATACAACACTCCAACGTTAATATGCAATTCTATTGGTTAGGAAAAGGTAACTTTAATATAGGTTCTATATCTGTATATGTTAACGGAGTGAGGGGATTGGGTAAACACTGTCAGGTGGGTGTCTAAGCCCTTCCTTCAACGATGACTACTGTAGACGTCACTAAAAGTACAACGTCCCATTGGTTCTACTAACTATAGGATCCTAGATTATTTGGTCCATTGTGATTGGGTTGGCAACAACCCCATGCATACATTTCCACTTTGCTTAGCAGCACGTAGAATGGTCAGCCAGGTGCAGGGTGCCCCCTAGTTACCCGGCCTTCCTCCAATTAAGGTTACAATCAATCATCACTTCAGCAACTATGTGTCAATTATTTTAAAGTGGTTGGCCTCGAAACTGCATCTTCTGTCTGGAAAAGTTCTGATAGCTCTTCCTGGGCAGATGCCAAGCGGAGGTGTGAGCCCGTGATTCTCCTTGCTCGGCTGGTCACATGTTTCCCACACCGTGAATTTGTCTGTTTTCTCTTAATTTGTGCATTCGATTCTTATTCGACTTGCCACCTGCCTACGCCTCCTTATCTCGACCTTTCAGAGACAGGATATTCTGTTCTTAAGTTTCAATTATATGTAGCTACTGTTCATTCCTTCTATTGATATGACCTTGGCTCTCCTGGCACGAGTTGCATCTGCCGAGTTACGATTCGGCCACTTCTTCTCATTTTCCTAGAAAATGAATCTCTGCTCATGCAGCCTTTAGTAACCTGGGTTGATTCTGCTTTTTCGTGCAAAGTGGAATCTCACTTATAATACTGTGCTTCGTTTTGAGGTAGATTATGTATAATGGCACTTGCCGCACTATTCTTCTACCTAGTATAGCAAGCCGTACTGTTTTCTTAGCCTTCTTGCAGTTCCAAGCATATGTACAGTTGTTAGCTGGTTGAATATCTTCATCCAGTTTACAGCATAAGCTTCTTGGTATTTCAACATTGTTCTCTCTTTTAGGTTCACGATATCCTTATTCATGGAGTTTCATCTCTTTGTGTCATTCTCGGGTCGTTATTTCTTCTATCTGTACGTCTGTCCGGGTCCCCGTGACCTCACCATTCGTCTTCCATTAAGACCATTTTGGTTTCTTCCGGGACTGATCTTAGGCGATCTTCATTTCGTTTCATTTGCTGGTAGGGTTTTCTTAATGGATACCTTACTGTCCATGGTTGTCTGGGTATCGGTACTTCAATAGGTGTTGCTCTTCTGATAGGTACTGGACAGAGCCCTACTGCGGCTCTCTGCTGATTTATTTGCTCATCATACGTCACATATCTTGGTGTGAACGTTCCTGGTACTTCAAAATGGGCGCCTGGAGTGCAGGCTTTAATCGGGACACCCCTCTAAACTTGAAAACATTCGGGTCAGGACGAGGGGGGGGCGATGCCAGGAATGAAGCAATTTAAAGCTGTGTTCCATAGCAGAGGTATATAAAGACCCTGTAAAGATAGACTTAAAGACCTCCCTCCATGTTGGCTCCTCCAGGGGAATACCCAGCCTTTCCTCCCATACTCTTTTGAATGACTGTCTGCCCTCTAGGTTAGCTGAATTAAGAGCATTATATATTTTGGAAAGGGAGCCCTTCCTGGAACTGGATTCCACCAAAATTCTCTCGAAAGGGGTAAGGGGCGAATCAGATCAGCAAGCCACTTGGGGTTGGTAAGTAGCCCTTTCAGCCGAATGATATTCAAAAACTGTGGAGTGGGGGGCTTATCCCCTATAGCCTCAGTAAGTTACTCATATTCAATGAAAGCACCATCGCGGAAGAGTTGTGCTGCCCTCTCCTACGCTACATCCGACCACCCTTGAAAATCACGAAAACCTCTGGAACCAAGGTCAAAAGGGGGACCCCATAATGAGGATAAGGGGGATGGCCAGGAAGAGAGGCATTTGTTTACCTTGTTTGGCCTCCAGGACTCCCATAAGACCGTAAGGGTCGGATGGGTCTTAAGACCCACCGGAAGGAGTTTGGGAGTGGCCCACAAGAGATCTCTGATTTTTTTTGGATGGAAGTGGCTGTCTTCTAGGAAGGTCCAATAGGTTCCCAGTTGATCCCTCATGTGTTCCAACATCACCCGTAACTGTGCGGCCTTATAATATAACCTGAAATCGGGGAGCCAGAAACCTCCCTGGGTCCTAGGAAGGGTCAAAGTGGAAAATGTAATTCTGCCATTCCAGATAAATCGGAGGAGCCAGGATTGAATCACATCAAAGAAGGACTCTGGGACGGGGTGGGAAGGGTCGCGAAAAGATAAAGGAGCCGGGGAAGGACATTCTTTTTGACTGTGGTCATGCACCCAAACCAAGACAAGGTGAGGGGGGCCAGTATGTAAGGTCATTACTTATTTTTGCCAAGAGCGGCGGGAAGTTAAGGTCAAATACATGGCCCAGGTCCCTGGGAATGAAAGTACCTAAGCAGGGAATGGCATCCTGTTCAACTATGATTCCCTGCACTTCGGTTATCCCCCTGACTTCGCAGTCGCCGACACCCATCGGCATTATACAAGACTTGTGCACATTAATTTTGAGCCCCAAAAATGATCCAAAGAAGCCAATGAGGTCGAGCAACCGGGGCAGCGATTCCGGGAGATCGGCCAGGTAAGCTAATATGTCGTCCGCGAACAGTGACAGTTTAAAAACGCATTCCCCACACTGTACCCCCGTGATCCCACTGTCCGCATGGTTCGCGATAGCGAGAGGCTCTATCGCCAACGCATATAAGAGGGGTGACAGAGGACACCCCTGGCGGGTACCCCTAGAGAGATGAAAGGATGCATGTGCAACCATTAACCAGGACCCTAGCTAGGGACCGTTATATAAAACTGAGACCCAACCACAGAACCTCTCGCCTAGTCCCATTTTTTGAAGCACCTTCCCCATGTAAGGCCATTCGACGCGGTCAAAGGCCTTTTCTGAGTCCAGCGAAAGGAGATAGCACTCTAGGTGCTGCCTCCTGGCTTCATGTATAAGGTCCAGCATTTTCCTCACGTTGTCTGAGCCCTGCCGACCGGGGATGAAGCCAACTTGGTCACCGTGGACAAGGGACGGAAGAAGCTTTGCCAGCCTATAGGCCAGGATTTTAACGTCCGTGTTGAGGAAGGAGATGGGGCGGTAAGACTGACATTGGGAAGGGTCTTTCCCCTCTTTAGGAAAAACCACGATAAGAGTGGACATCATGGACCGCGGGAGGGCCCCCGTGTCCAGTGTGGCATTGAACATTCTGGCCATGAATGGGGCCAGTGTGGAGCGGAAAGTTTTATAGAACCGAACCGTGAAGCCATCATATCCAGGGGCTGTCCCACTCTTTAATGAGGAGATTGTCTCCACTACTTGCTGCGCGGTGATAGGGAGCTCCAGGGGCCGGCCTTGTCAGGGGACAGACGGGGAACCGGCAGGGAGTTTAAGAACCTGTCAACTATTGAACTGTCCCCAGAATATTCCGAAGAGTATAACCCTTCATTAAACAGCCTGAATTGGCCTGCGATAGAGTCATCACTGAGAATAATCTCCCCTCCCGGTGAGCGAAGCGACTTCACACTTTTGTTGATTTGGCGTTCCCTAAGCCTTCAGGCTTGTATCCTGTCTGCTTTCTCTCCTTTCTCCATGTATTTCTACTTTAAGAAGGCTAGCTTCCTTTCTGTCTGGCCCACGAGGAGGACAGCGAGCTTCGATTTCAGCTTCTGTAGTTCCTCCCATCTACCCGGGAACATTTGTGACCTCAATTCAACCCAGGCTGAATAGCAGCTATTTTCTCCCTCAGCTTCTTTCCTCGCGGCCCCTTTCCCTCTTTCTCCTCGAGCCCATCTCCATGAGAGTACCTCTGATGGTAGCTTTGAAGGCATTCCAGATCCCCATGACGCCCATTTCTCCATTGTCGTTAATGGCAAAATAGTCCTTGATGGTGGCCAGAAGCGTTTGCCTCAACTCGCAATCCTGCAGCAAGAGGTCGTTTCACTGCCAAGGGGGAAGGAGGGATGCCCAATCTGACCTTAACCAAATCGTGGTCAGACCATGGAGCCACTTCCACCCCAGAGTCCCGGACCAGCTCCCGTAGGGAAGAGTCTAACAGGATGTAGTCAATTCTGGAGAGCATCATGTGAGACTTTGAAAAGCAGGTGAAGCATGGATCACAGTCTAGTTTTGGAATATGCAAATCCAGTAAGCCCAGTTCCCCATTAACCCTCTAGAATGTGGCGGTCAGCTTTCTCTGGAGGGGCAAGTCTGAATTTGGTTTGAGAGATTTCCTATCCTTCTCGGGACATAAGACCATATTAAAATCCCCTCCCACCAATAAGTTCCCCTCTGCGAAAGCTATGATCTTCTCCTTCATCTCCTCCCAGAAGAGATCTTGTGCCTCGTTTGGAGCATATACACTCACTAAGGTGAATATGCGTGCGGGGCGTGAAGTGGGCATTGGGCGAAACCAGGAGGGCGACCCCTCTTTTCTCTGATGTATAGGGGGAGGCAAACACATGCTGAATGGCTCTAGCCTTAAGCACAGGCACTTTCCCCTTTACCCAGTGTGTTTCTTGCAAAAAGAAAAAATGAAGTCGGAGCCTGGAGAATTCCCTCACCATCAGTGACCTTTTAGTAGGTGTATTGAGGCCCCGCACATTCAGCGACCCCACTGTCAGCGTAAAAAGTGTATAAACCCTTGAAAAGGGTCAAGCAACCCCTGGCTCCACCTAGGGAGCACGTCAAAACATTTCCCCCATTTTGCATCCGTGTACAACACTCATTCCAGCCAGGACCCATAAAACCCCTGCCTCTTGTGAGGCCTGATAAGAGGAGAAAAACAACCCCAAAACATAACTCAGGCGAACTTAGAGGGCCTCCTCGCCCCTGAACACCTGGATACTGTGCGACGGCATCTTGCCGCAGAGCCAGGCCACCAGTGTCACCCTCCCCCGCTAGCACAACAGATACAACAACCAGAGACCACCCCCAGGAAAAATTAGCAAACATCGAGCTAATCCAGCTACTGTGCATCGAGAACTTGTGTAAACAGTGCCCATCGCACAAGCCCCTGCACCTCTCTCAAGGCAAAAACCAAATAGATCAGGCCACCCCCTGACTCCCAGGCACCAACTGAATGCCCCCCTGAGTGACTCAGGAGTTGGAAGAGTTTGGCGAAACCGGGGTGATCCTCCTAAATTTCCTGTGTCCTCAAACCTTGCGTCTTTCATTGGCTGACTTGGCATTCTGGGGGCAAGTCGGGCCCGCTCCTGACTCGTCTCTGCCGAATACTTTCTTGGTTCACGCAGGAGTTCCTGTGAGACCCTTTGTATCTCATCCTCCGTAACCAAAGCGTATTTGAAGCCCTCGAGTTCAAAAGACGAGGAAAACGGATAACCCTACCTGTATCGAACTCCTTTAGCTTGAAGCATTTTTGCCAGGAGGGAGAAAAGCCGCCGTCTGGCCAATGTAAACGCAGACAGATCCTGGTAGATTGAGATTTGCACGGCTTCCCACTAAACTGGGCCCCTCTTGCACGCCAGCTCCAATACTTTATTCTTCTCCGAGAAATAATGAAAGCGAACCAGGACAGATCTGGGACCCCTGTTGGAGGCACTAGCTCTATCAGCCACGTCTGTGGTCGGTTCGTTAGTGTTAGCCTCCTCGAAGAGAGAGCTGACCTTAGCAATAGCAGGCTTAACAATATCCATTTGCGTTTCGCCCTCTACCTCCGGGAAGCCTAGGAAGCGTAGGTTACAGCGGTGCACCCTATTTTCAAAATCGTCTATTTTCAAAGCACATTTCTCTTCCCTCCAATCCAACTCTGCCAGGTGCATGTCGAACTGCCTTTCTGGAACATCCACTGAGGCTGAATTGGCTTCCAGGGCCTAAACCCGGTCATCGATGGTATCAATTTTTTTAGCTAGCGTGTCAAGGTGCACTGTTATGTCTGCCCCGAAGCCCCTGATTTCTTCCAATAGGGCAGCCATACCCTTGGTGACGGAGTTAGCCTCCACAGCGTCTAGATGCAAGGGTGCCATCATGGTAAGACGAGGGGGTGAGCAGGGAGACTCCTGGGAAATTTCTAAAGGGACTCTGCCCAACTCATGGAGGCACCCGGCCCCCCTTTGTCCGGCCCAGGCCCCTTTAATGGAGAGCAAGAGAGGTGAAGGGCCGACCACCCGAATGGACCCCCAAGGTGTCCGACTGCTGCTTTGAATCACTAGAGGCTGTCTCGTGGAGGTGCACTGTGAGGAGGGAGATCCCCCGCCGGCGGGCCCCAGGAGACTGTCCAAATAGGAATCAAGGAGAGGGAGATGGCCACACCGCCGCAACAGGTATACCGGGTGCCCTCCTCTGGTACTCTGGTCTAGTAGCCCCTCCTTCCCGCTCAGTGGATGTATGGCGATGCTGGAGAACGATGACCCAGCCTATGGGCCTAGTCCGACCGGCCAATGCCCTCTCCCCTCCTCCACCTTGGGAGAGAACAGGGGGGGGAGCCCTACAGTCCCTTGACAACACTGCAGTAAAGATGGCCCCCAAATCTTCCTTTTTGGCCCAGCCAGGGCCACCGAATCCAGACCTGGTGCTGCTGGGTAAAGCCGCTGGATGTCCTCCACCCTGCCGCGCAGGCGCTCCACCTCCCCGTACGTGGATTGACTCACTGGAGCCAGACTGATGCACAGGACCAGCGCAGAACCCCTGGCCCGTGTAACTCCGACCCACGTCCTTGGTCCCCACGCCCAAGGGCCAGGCGGTCACCAGAGGCTGTGCCGCGGCGGGGGATCCACCTACTCAACTCCTCGAATCCGGGTAGGGGAAGACCCCCCCTGCCAGCAGACCGCTCCGGTGCGGGTCACCTGCACTTTCTGGGAGGTGCGGGAGGGACAACTAATTGGCGCGGGCCGCCCCCACTCCCGGCTCCAATTCCCCCGTTGCAGTATAGAGGGGGGGTGGGGGCACTCCTGAGTGGGCCACCTGGATGGCCGCGAGGTCGCCCACCTTCACATTGCGAGCACCGCTGCTCAGACCTTCATCCTCTCCCCAGCCAGACCCGAGAGGCTCGCTGGGGTGCTCGCCAGGAGGACAGGGGGCTGGAGGGAAGTCTTGCATCCAACACCGCACGTGGCTGGTAGTCCTCACACTGTCCGTGCTGAAAGACACTTCGGGCCGGGACGGCCACCCTCGTAGGGCGGCACTGGCCTCTCTCTTCGCCGAGCCGCATCTCTGGTGAATCCAGCGCAGGTCCAGCTGCAGTTGGACCTCCCAGTGCACCGGGGGCCGGTCGTCCCTGGGGGATCCCACACTCACTCCTGGGGGGGCCTGGGAGGGCTCAGACCGCCATTACCCACACAGAGGAGGAAGGAGCTTGACCGAGACACGTCAATCCATCTCGGCGCCCCCTGGTGGTCTCCAAGTTTTCTTTTTTTTCATGTCATCTGTGATGCTATCAGGAGCTAAGACTCCCCCATCACGATTACACATGCCTTCAACATCTCCTGCCGTGTCAAGATACGATGTGTGGTCTGGACAGGTCAGATCAACTTTTATCATGTTACACCACTAATTTCTGGTATTCTTACTCAGACCTTTACTATATGTCCGTTTACCATTTTTTATTTTAACTTGGGGAACCCTATTTTTTTTTTTTGGGAGTTAAGGAAGCTAAAGTGCTTCCAGTTACACATAGGCAGTTGGACAGGAGAGGCTCAGTAGCCTTTGGCTTATTCCCAGAGGCTATTAGTGGGACTTCCAACATAGGCTTTTTGAGGGTGTCAGTATGTGTAGTTTCTGATTCAGTTTGGGAACCCTTGTTATCAAATTGCAACCTTGACCCCCGCATATCTGGGCATCTTTCCATTTTAGACCTCTCCAAAAGTATATTTGGCAGGGTCCTATGTGTTTGAAGCATCGCTAAAATTTTACCAAGAGTGTAGTCATCAAGACCCCTCCCCGTCTCCTCCTGTCCTCTGTGTTCTTCTCTCTGTCCTGACGTGATTTTCCACAGAGACTCTCCTGGCTATCAGGGTATTGGGAAAGAGCCAAAAGAGAACTGTCCATACCACCACTCATAGTCGAGATCGAGGGTAATACAAGCCCATTCCCAGATGCCTTATCCGCAGCCATTGAGGGCAGGCTAGCGCACTCAAAGTTCAGCGTTGCTTGGCTTTCATCCATGAGTCCTGACTCAATTAGTATAGGTGAGGACATGCCTGTCGCTGCGGCAAGCAGGGCAGTATCCGAGGGAGAGGGGGAGAGTGTGGTAAAGGCATTGCTAATGCCATCTCCATAGTGCCTTTTATTTTGGTAAAAATAAGTAGGGCTGACAATATATCGTCATAACACCTGTCCCCCGACATATATGTGTATCTCTCAGTCTTCTGCTTACTCCGAGCACTCCTAAGTTTACATGGGGACATAAGTGCTCAGAAATAATTCCCATTTAATAGACAAAAGTACATAAATGGAAGCTTAACACACCTACCAGCTCGCTCAGTCATGCCAGCATAGAAATACCAACGATCCTTCAACTCAGTTCTGCAAAACTATCCAGACAAGTTACAAAACAAATAAATTAAAATAATGGTAGCTTGAGTGGTCAACCATATACTTATATGTGCACATGCAAAAGGCAATGGTCACACTGTGATTAGGCCTAGCTGGAAAAGCTAAGTTGCACTGACACAATACTATTGGGCCAAAGATTATCAATTAACAATTTCCACTCGCACTGCGCACCGTCGAACAGCCAAACAGCCCACTTGTGGGCCACTTCTCGGTAGGCACGTGGGTGCGTGGATCCTCGTGTTTTATTTCCAATCCAATAGGAAAAGATATTCAAGTAACTTTGGGTCTCACCCTACGTTACTAGGGGAACCCAGACGTGGACCCCTTGCTCACTATTCCTAGAGAGGCACAGCTCCACCCTACTGATGAGGTCCAACCAGAATGAAACACGTGCCTGGGGTTGCTGTTGGTGCTCTTGTTCAGAGGAGAATTGCCTAGAATTTTGGTGATGGATTGCCCCAGAGCAGGACAAAGACTGATATGTTTGGGATGTTTCTTCTCTGTGAAAGACAGTGAGCTACAGACTCTAGGTAAGTTTCTCATATCCAGGACTAATGTCTGACAGAGGGACTCCCAGGAACCCCCTGGTTAATTTGCATATTACAAGTAACTTTGGGTCTCATCCTAAATTACTAGGGGAATCTAGACGTGGACCCCTTGCCCACTATTCTTAGAGAGGCGCAGCTCCACCCTACTGATGAGGTCCAACTAGACCGGAATACATGTCTGGGGTTGCTGTTGGTACTCTTGTTCAGAGGAGAATTGCCTAGCATTACGGTGCTGGACTGCCCCAGGGCAGGACAAAGACTGATATGTTTGGGATATTTCTTCTCTGTGAAAGATAGTGAGCTAAAGACTCTGGGTAAGTCTCTCGTAACCAGGACTAATGTCTGGCAGAGGGACTCCAATGACCCCCCTTCTTAATTTGCAGATACATGTGTGACATAATATTAAGCAGAATGCACAGACATCAAATGGAAGAGCCGATATAGCACTCATATTGAAGGCCACAGACAGCCGTCACAAAAGTCGGGCTAGCCCAATTTCCTAATCAAGACAGAGTCAAGAAAGAATAACTTTCACAAGCCATCGAAAATAGGAAACTTAAGACCCGGAATCACAGTTGATGAATTCTGCATTGTGTGCCGGAGGTACCCGGGACTCTCCTGCGTCAATCGTCAAGGCGGGGAGAATCCTTTGCCGCTGTCGTACTGTTCTTGGCTCCTACAACAAAGCAGAACCAGTGAAGTCAGCACAGGCGGTGAGTTGGGGAGACTGATACAAGACCGGTCTGTGTGGAAACCCAGGTTGCAAGCAGCAACATTATATAAAGAAAATTGAAGAAAAAAGTGCATGAAGCGTGTGTGGCAAGCAACGCAAATATAATTAAAACAGCAGATGAGTGAATGAACTTTGAAGCTAAAATATAAATCCATAGACAGAGTGATCCGGCGCGACATGGGTGCTCTTTCGAAAGTCTCTGTTGGGTATCCAACTGAAAGGTGAGGAATGTTAAAGGAAAAAGAATTGTGAAATCAAAGTGGTCCTTCAAAGGGTCAAGCCAAACCCTTTGCACATTCTAAAGTCTTTGATATTTCATGTAAAATTGAAATTGGTCCGAGCCCGGCCGAGGGAGACTAATTATGTTAAAAAGGGATCTGAGCCCGGCTGAGGGGGATCTGGTGTGAACTGTGAGTCACCCGAAGAAGAATATCCTTCGAACATTGTGTTAGGGTATTGTCACGATCTTATCCCTTCTTACCTTTTCGAACCAGGCTTCGGCTTCTACCGCAGCACTCGCCATCTGCAACAAGAAGCGAGAAAGTCATCATTGCAAATTCAACTAAAGACTTGCATCTAAAAGACATTGCTTTCGCCTGAAAGACTTACACGAAAGAAGGAGTTGCAGCCGGTCTGAACTCCGGCCCTCACCAGTGAAGAAACTCGGCGGTACGGTGCCACCATTCGACGCACCCCTGCCCAGCGCGGCAGGACGGAGAGCGCACCCTTATAGAAAACAAGGTGAGAGACATTCTCTGGGGAACTGCAAGGGGAACTCGGGAGGTGGGTTGCAAGGAAAGAACCGAAGCTTATCTCCCCCTCCTATCTTCTAGAGGTACCCCTCGATTATCCAGATTCCAGGACAGGTGAAGGGTTCCGGAGAGCATCCCAGCTATTCGAGAGGCGCCCCTGTGGACCAACAAGGTGAGCGTTACAGGTATCTGAGGCCAGATGAGGGGGATCCAACATGATGAATGTTGTACAAAGGGGAGCTAAGCCCAGGTGAGGGGGATCCGAAGTGAATACCTGTGAAAATCTGGATCAAAAGAACTTGTTGTTTATTTGGTCGCATCAGGCCCTCTGAATGAAGAGACTCTGAGAAGCAGAGAGACTTGAGCACAGAAGGTCCTGATGCTAATGATGGAATTGTATCCTCGTGCTAAAGAGGCCAGAGACTGTACTGCATTCGAGTGAATTGTCTTGTCCCGTGCTGAAAAAATGGACAAGGGATGCCAATGGCTTGAACATTCTGACATCATTTTGTGAACACTTTTCGTAACACTATTTCCCACGCTATTTGTATTTTATTTTTGTGTAACTTCTGTTTATTAAAAGTTTTTTCACAGAAATACCATTCAACATGGTACACAGCGAAAACAAGGGTACATTCTCCATCCCCTGTCCCAATCCTCCGCCAGGGTCTCTTAGACTCTCAATAATATAGACACAAATAGTACTCACTGTACTGGTGTTCTTTTTCCTATGGCTTCTTGGTTCCTGCGGTACTGAAGTTGTGGTATGCCTCCCAGAAGGCGCTGAAGAGACCAGAGAATGGGCTCCAAGCGCCTCGTGGGCGACACCCTCGGGAAACCCTACGGGGAATAAAACCCAATGAAGTATCTGGATTCCTCCAAAAGACGTGCAGGTCAGGTAAGGTTTCTTGTAAACAGTCCTTTGTGCCCTGAGCAGAAGTGTCCAGCTGTTAGTAGTCGTGACACACAGAGCCGTGTAGCCAAGTTCGGGAAGAAGAGGTCCGGCACAGGATTTACTACAGGAAAATGAATCCGGGAGAAGGTAAGTAATCAAGACGCTCAACGGGGCAGAATGGCAGCCGGAGCGTAGTTGTTAAACGTGCATGGAAGTTGCACAGAAGGGCTAAACAAAGCCCAGGGAGGAGTAACTGGAAGCCCAACGGGGCTGCAAGGAGTCCAAGGAGGTGCAGCAAAGGAAGCACAGCGAGGCCGAAGCGCTCGAAGGGGAAGGAGCGAGGAGCAGAGCACGGCATAGAAAGGAACAGCCGCGAGAAGGGAGCAAGGAAAGTAGTATATAACGGAGAGAATAACAAAGGAAGACCGAAGTCAGGAAGGCGGGGAAAAGGATTGCAAAAGGCAGGAGCGAAGGCTGCTATGAGGCTGCACAGGGTGTGGAGCGAGTAGCGACGCACCTACCTGGATCCTAGCAAGACAGATATAGCGTTTAGCGTGAGGAGGTCGCCATCTTGGAATAAACTAGACCCGCTCTTGGAAGTGGGAAAAAACTGAACCAAATAGGCGCCATCTTGGTTTCTGTTGCAGGTAGTAAGGATGGTATAGTTTCCATGGTTTCCAGTATGAAAGCTGGGATTTCCTAACAGGGTATGCCCCTTACTTCAGCAGTCCTGATTCGACGTCTTGCCATGATCCTGTATTGTCCATTGTGGCATAAGCCGATTGGCTCGACGCTGAGTCCATGCTCCTTTAAACCAAAAATCCCATCCTTAGCCCTACCCTCCCCCTCCGCCTATCTAAGAACAACGCCAAAACCAACTATAACTATCTCAGAATCCAGGGTGGTCCTCATGGTGAGTGTACGTGGTATGGATGATGTATGGGTATGTTCATGTTTCAGGTTCTGTGGTGGATGTAAGGTAGGGGATGAGCTAGAGATAGATATATATATGGGGCCTACCAGCTTTCTGCCGCATGTTTGGGGCTGCATGCTCGTGGGATGGGTGCACTGTCTCAGTGTTATTGATCCACCCCGTGGGGGATGAGGCTTTTGGGGAGGGGGCAAAGAGGTCCCAGGGTTTGCGTGCAGGTTCTGCCTTGGCCGGATTCGTTCTTCTTTGTGCGCTGTGCTCTAGAGAACATATCTGACATAGAAAGTCGGTCAGTTGCAGTTTAGTGGGCGGTGCTGCTGCCTTCCAGTTCATTATTAACAGTTTGCGGGCAGCAAACACTATTATATTCAGAGTTCACCAGACTAGGGTGTCAGTATGCTAGTCTTTGTAATTGGCCCCAAATTGTAGCTCTTCCAGAGACTACGCTATATCAAAGTCTGGAATGGGAGCGAACACCAGTCTCTGCGCCATTCCCCATTATGGTTGTATCTTTGGGTACGTCCACAATATGTGTCCTATTGTGCCGGTTGCTCCGCAGCCGCGCCAACATACGGGGGAGGGAGTCAGTCCAATTTTATACATTTTGGACGGTGTATAATAAAGGCGTTGAATGATTTTGAACTGGATCTCCCTGTTTGCCGACATCCCCAGGATTTTTGCAAAAAATGTGTAAATGTCACCTGTCTCTATCGGGGTGTCATGGTCTTGTGCCCAGGCTGCCCCTAAGGCTGAATTCCTTCCCACATTGTTCAGAGTGGCCATGGAGTAGAAGGCCCGAATATGCGGGTGTGTGTTTGTCTGGTGTTCAAGTTCTAATTTGCAGGGGTCCGGGGGTGCTTGTCTAGATGTCGCCGTAGTGTATCGTGTTATTTACGCGCATATAGTACCATACTGTAACCAGTGTCTAGCGTGAATGTCTAGAATCAGGTGGCCTCAGGGAGGGTGGCCACTTTCGAGCCATCACACGGATCGAGTATTCTGACCTGGGCCCAATGGGAATACTGCAGTGGATGACAGGTAGGAATGTGGCTGAGTGTCAGGAGGCCCTTTATAGTCATCCATGTAGGAGCCACTTTGACGTTGATGCCCTGTTGGGCCCTAAATTTGTACCACTGGGCCACTGTCGGCCACACTACAGGGTGCAATTTAAGGTGTGTTACTAACTTTGTTGGGGGGGTGGCTAGAACGTCGGATGGGGATGCGGGGGCCATCAACTCAAGCTTCATCGCCCTCCAGTTGGAGTGGGATCGTCAGTATTCAGCCAGCATTTGGCCCAACAGATTTGAGCTGACATGAGCGCGAAGAATGCAATGTCAACAGACTTATACATCTTCGGGCTAGCGGCACACGGTATCAACATCGCCATATATATAAGCTTAGGCATAAAGTTAATTTTGATTGCATTGATTCTGCCAGTCATGGATAGCGGTAAGGTGTCCCATTTGGTGAGATCTGAGCGGATCTGTTCGACCATGCGTGGGTAGTTAAGGTCTCAGAGATCATCGATACATGAGCTAATGTTAACTCTGAGATATTTAATATGGCCCGTTTGCAACCTGAAGGGTGCTACCCCCCCAGATCCCACGGAATATCTGGAAAGAGCTGTAAGATCTCTGATTTAGCCCAGTTGACCCGGTATCCTGCCATCAGGCCATATTGCTGTAGAAGGAATCTCACTCTGGGGAGGGAATTGTGTGTGTCCCCTATGTATATTAAAAGATCATCGGCGTATAAAGAGACTGCTTGAGTTTATGTGCCCATCTGGAGATGCATTGGCCTCTCACGAAGGCCTTGAACGTGTCCCAGCATGAGTGGATGGAGTATGAGGGGTTGATGTTGGTGTCCCAGAACATATCTAGATCCCCTTTAACATTGTCTACAAAATCAGGGTACGCCAGGGCTCTTAGATTGAGTCGCCATTTTGGGGAGGATTGGGGGGGCGCCTGGGAGGGTCAGTCTGATTTTGACAGGTGCGTGGTCGGAAACAGTGATGGGGAGTTTCGGGAATTCGTCCAGGGAGTGTGTCACAATGCGTGGGGCCAGCCAGTAGTCGATTCTGGAGTAACTTTGGTGGCTAAAGGAGTAGAAGCTGTAGTCTCTATGGGGACTATGTTTAACTCTGCATACATCTTTCAGGCCCAGTTCTGCGAGAAGTGAGGTGAGGGTGACCAGTTTCTTCGGTCTACCAGTGGGGGAGTGGGTCGTGGTGTGCCTGTCGAGGTCTGGGTCCTATGCTATGTTGAGGTCCACACCAATCAGTGTGAGTCACCTCATATATGGTGCACATGTAGCGAAGGTCTGTGTACAAAAGGCAGGGGTATCAGTCGTTGGGGCATATAAATTGACGAGTGTCACTGGTTTTTGGTGGAGTAGCCCCTGCACCAGAACATATCTTCCATCTACATCGGCTAATGTGTTTTAGATCAGTAGGGGTACACGTCTATGTATCAGGATCGAAACTCCTTGCTTCCCCCGACATGGGGCATGTACGGCCGCCCCCACCCAGCCCCTCTCCATTTTCCTTGATTACACTTCATTGAGATGAGTTTCCTGAAGGAATAGGATGTCCCTTTGGAGGTCTCTAAAGTGGTTCAGTACGTATCTGCGCTTAATGGGGTGCCCCAACCCTTGCACATTTAGGGATATCAATGTGACTCTAGCCATCTCCCTGTCTCAACGAGTCTATGTCTGGCGATCCCAGAAGGAGGGCCAGGTTCCGTGTCAGCCCCCTGGGACTCAATATGTTGGGATTGCGCAGCATAATCCCCCAGTGACCACCCTTACTTGTCAGACCCGAAGCGTAAACTAAACATTGAACCTTAATTAGATCAATAACAAAAAGCCATTCAATCATAACATTGGGCATGGAGATTCCATGCCCAATACTAGGCCAAAAAGCCCATGCATGGTTTCTATGTGCGGAAATTATCGGGTCTGTGCTAGTTGCAATGCATGACAAAGTCTCATAGAGTATCTGGGGCGCCATGTCCGAACGGTAGCTGTTGCTTTGCTGATGGTTGACGCGTGTTTCGGACTAGTTGGCACCAGCCCGGCTTCGTTAGCGTTGGTGTAGAGGTTAGGGGATTTGTCGGCATAGTTTTCATGGGGAGTCGTACACCATGGGGCCGATCTATCCGCGTGTGCCCGATGTGCCTCCGCTACCCGCAGGTCGCGTTGCTCCCCCCTGGGAGATGCAGAGATGGCAGAAATCTTTGGATGAAATTCGATGCGGTCGGCTGCCTCCCAATGACGAGGCAGGTGCGTTATGCCCCAGTCGTGGGCCCAGGTGCATGTGGATGAATTATTAGCACAGTGGGCTCAAGTCCCCTTTTGTGTCATTCACGTCGTAGGCTCCCTCCGGCCTTGATCAGGACCCCTGAGGCCTCTCCCTGATTTTTGCCTCCTGCCTTTATTTCGTGGTAAGCGGAATTCAGTTGAGGTTGTCGCTTGCGACACCTGTGCCCTCATTTCAGTTTCCCTTGGGAAGTCAGCGGAGACCAAGTTTTGGCGTTGCAAAAATCTCCAGGCATCCACCGGGTCATCGTATGTGTGCCATTGGCGATCTATCTGGACGCACCAGAATATTGGGAATTTCAGGTAGTGCCTTCGTTCTCGGCCCCTCAGTGCCTCGAACAGGGGGTTAAACTCCTTCCTCATGCAGGACACCACTGCAGAATAGTCATTGAAGAGCCTTCTAGGGATCCTGTCGATATTCGCCTGCCCCACCGCTCTGTACGTCTTTAGTATTGACGTCTTGTGCTGGAAATGTAAGAGTCTGAATGTTATTGGCTTTGGGCGTTCACCGGACGCTGGTTTTGGTATAGGAGCGCAATGGATTCTTTCTATTGTCACCTCTCTTGGAAATTATACATGAAGGACTCCAGGTCGGGCCCCTCTGCATTCTCCGGGAGGCCAATCATCCCCAGATTATTTCGCCTGGATCTATTTTCCGGGTCTTCCAACTTAGCGCTGAGGCGCTGGACCTCTTTGATAACACTGTCGAGTTCGGTAGCTGTTGAATCCTGGTTGTCCTCGAGGGAGCTGATATGTTGCTCGTTGTTAGTCGTCCTCTCGGCTTGGATGGTCAGCCGCGCTTGGACATCCTGTAGGTCTTGTTTAATATCTTGGACGGTAGTATTAGTCTCCTGGGTGCGCTGACCTATGAGCTTCATCTTAGCTAAAATGGCTTGTTGTTGCGATCGGACATCCTTGTTCGCCATGCGTCTGGTGGAGCATCTAGGGGTGGGTGCTGCGGCACCTGTATCTTGGCTGGCTGTCTAGATTCTCTTTGATCATAGCCCTCTAGGCGTCTCCCATCGACGTTAGTGTATGTGCAACCCGCCCTGCGGTGAGTAGAGGCCAGGCGATGTAATTGCCCCCATATTGATTGGGTGGGGAACGGCTCTGCGTTCTATTGTCTTGTACGTGGGACAGGAGTCGACCTCCAGCGGCTTTTGTCCAGATAGGTCGGATCTATGCAATTTAGTAGTGTTGCATTCCTCCTTGGATTAGTGCAGAGTAGGGTTGATGGCTGCGACAGGTGATGGTAGTAGGGCAGGTTACCCCATCAGAACCAGTTTTAATGCAAGGGTGGTGCCACGCCGATCATGGGGTCGGTGCGCGATGACTCTGGGGCCGTTAATCTTGCTTCTCCTAGTATGTTTGTTTCCCACCCCACGAGCGCGATGGCGCAGGATTAAGTGACCAACTGGGTGTGGGGCCCCCTCGGACTGTACAGGGCGTTTGCTGCTTCTTTGCACTGAGCAGCATGATTCTCATCGCAGGGATGTCCCAGCATTGCCTCAGGTGAATGGTGGGTGACCCTGTGTCCGCTGTCTTACCCGCTCCCTGGACACCGGGCTCCTCCGGACCCCCAGCTCTGGGGGCTATGCCTGTGCGACTTCAGATTACAGATTACTATGATCTCCCTTGGGGCAATGTAGGTGGTTCCCAGCCGTGTCTGCAGGAGTAGTCGTAGATCTAGTTGCCGAAGTGGAGTTAGCCCAGCAGTGGAGTAGGTTTGGTTGGGCTATCATGCGTCCCATGCAGGGCGCCCATGAATCAGCGATTTATGCCTCATCGGCCCGACTTCTGAGCCAGTGGCGTAACTGTATGGTGGCTCTGAGGGGTGTCCCCCGATGTCGGGGTATCCCAGTGCATGACCTGGCCCACTGCTGCTCTTAACGAGGGAGGGGTGGGCTCCCACACGCGAGGATGGCCCCAGCGCCGCAGTACCCGGGAAGAGCCGGGTCACCTGGAACGTATGTGGCCAAACACACATGGGGCGCGCCGTGCGGGAGGTGGCTGTGGGTGGCCGTAAGTTGGGATGAGGTGATGTAGGTCCGGAGGGTCTTAGAGCGCTTGTCGCATTCCTCGTTGGCTGTGGGCTCACATATCTCGGGTGCCTTCTCCAGGGCATCCACGTGCCACCGACATCACACTGGTGCAGCATGACCCGCTCCTCCTGCCTGCTGCCCAATGTGTGTGAGAGGGTCGTATGAAGTCTGGGTGTCCCCAGATGTTTATTCGGGTCAGGGACCGGCTGGATATGGGGGTTGAGATGGGCTGCTGCACCGCCTGTGTGGAGGCGCGATGTGCCTAGGGCCTCCGCCCGACCCGTTGCCCGCCAAGCTCCGAAGCGTGTGGGGCCTCCCCACAGTCAGGGTGGGGATCTCCTATCCCTAGGCTGGGGCTGCTTGCATCCCCTCACCCCCCAGTGGTTGTCCTCCAGCACCCCTCCTCACCTCAACCGTGTGCAATGTCATTGCCACTGTGACCTTGCGGAACCATGGGGAGAGATCTCCATGGGTTGGGGGTGTTCAGTCTGATAGAGGGGCCAGGAGGCGGTGGTAAATCCACCGGGCGGAACGTCACTCCTGCGCTGATCTTCCGAAGATGGGCGCCTCGAGTGGGTCACCAATCCGAGGCACAGTCCGCGGCCCCTGCTCAAGAGCTGGTGGCGCACCGAGCCTTTGTGCTGATCGTTTGTCCCTTGTCTCCCGTGGGCCCTTACTTCCGAGCGGGAGTGCTCCTGCACAGGCCACAACTTCGGGGCCGCGTGTGACAGAGGTCCAGCGTGGTCTCAGCGTCGGAAGGCTTCTTGACGGGCACATGAGCGGCTGAAATATTTTGTGTCTGTGCCAAAGCCATTCAGCATCCTGCTGGTATATTCTCCATCTCTCTCCGGGGGTTAGGAAGGGGATGTCTACATATCGAAGAGGCGGGCCCGTAGAGAGCTGCACAGACCCGACGCCATCTTTCTCGGGCTCTCGAGTGCCCCCCCATGCTATTTGTATTTAGAGGTAAAGACTGGCAATAGGTTTATTGGTATAGGCCCTTTTATTTTGACAAGACACCACTAGGACTGCGTTACTATTATTTGAGGTCGTAGCTTGCTCCTATCTGTAGATTTAGGATTAGATAGGTGGTTTTCAAACCCTTTTTGAAGTTCAATAAACACCCTTGAACTGTGGTCACTTAAGTCTGTCTTACTGTTGATACCATGCCTACCTTTCACATTGCAATGTATGATATATGATATGATAAGTCATTTATAACGTGCCTGTACACAAGTGTTTCTAGGTGCGACACGACAAGGAAGGGTAGACAGAGGGAGGACAAAACAAACAATCTTATTAGGCCTTGTATCATTCAGATCGTGCAAGTGCAGTGCGAGGGAAAGGGAAAAGGTGAAGTGCCAGGGGCCGGGGAGGAGTGCAGTGGCAAAAACATGGTAAGTGCTGCCAGGGTGGTGGCTCAAGTAAGTGCAGGGAGGCAGGGCACTGTAGGGTTGCAGATACAGTCCCTAAGTGGGTAGGGGGCCTAGAGGCAGTGCAAGGGGTTATTGGTTGTGCAGGAGCCTGGTGCCTGTGTGGTTCATTGGGTGGCCAGGTAACCAGTTAGTACAGCAGACAGGTGCATCAGCAGGAGAGAGAGAGAGAGAGAGAGAAAACGCGGAAGTGAAGAGGAAGGTCTTGATTTGCTTCCGGAACCTTAAGTGGTCCTGCCCAAGTTTGAAAGAGGCAGGGAGGCTGTTCCAGAAGGAGGCCCCAGCAGAGGACACAGATCTACCCCCACTCTCTGCCTGGAGAAGCTTCTGACCTCCAGAGAGTTGGAGGTGGATGAGCAGAGGGCTTGAGAAGGAAAATGCTTAGGAAGAGAGAGTTGGATGTAGTGTTGTCCCCGGCCCCAGAAAGCCTTGTGGACGATGTTTAGGGTCTTCAACTTGATCCTTGCAGCCACCAGGAGCCGGTGGAGAGATTTCAGGGCTGGAGAGATACGATCCCTGGGCTTGAGGCCAAGGACAAGTCTTGCAGTCCTGTTCTGGATTAGTTGCAAAGGCCGAAGAGTCGAGACAGGCAGATTTAGGAAGAGGCTGTTGCAGTAGTCCAGCCTAGAGAGAACCATGGCTCTGGAGACAGTGAGCTTCTGGGGGAAAGTGAGAAAAAGAAGAATCCCTTTGAGGAGCTGCACCTAATAGTGTGACTTCTTAGAGATGTCAGAGATGTGAGGAGAGGAGAGGTTGGAGTTGAAGATGACCCCAAGGTTCTTCGCCTCACAGGAAGGTGGGAGTAGAGGTCCCAGGGTGGGTGGCCAGAGTGAAAGAGGGAAAGCGGGAGCAGGGGTCTCAATTAGAAGGATCTGAGTCTTACTGACATTAAGGCAGAGATTGTTATGTTTTGTTATGTTATTTTGAAAAGCGCACGGTTACTTGAAGGAATCATGGCACTGTAGAGGCAGGTAACCATAAACCAAAGGCACACAAAGAGTCCAGAGAATGCTGAAGATCAGAACAAATAAGTCTTTAAAGCTATTCGAAAGAGCACATGATTAGTCAATGATTTCATAGCTAGCTGGCGGGTATTCCTCAGCTGCGCTGCTGCAATTGAGAAAGCCAAGCCCCATACACAGGAGATAAAAGGAAGGCACACAATGCATGCCAGTGGACGCTGATCACAGGGGGCGGTTAGGGACATAGTGAACAAACTTAGCGCACAAATACTCAGCTCCCTGATCATGAACAGCACGGTAAACAATACATAGTGTTTTAAATTGAATGCGCTGGGCTACTGGGAGCCAATTAAGGGAACGCAATATGGGGGAGATATGAGCCCCATAGGGGGTCCCTGTTGCCACCCGGGCTGCCAGATTCTGAAGGCGTTGTAAACGGAATACCAGCCCCTATGGCTGAGCAAGGTAGAGGGAGTTACAATAGTCCAACTTACTCAAAATCATGGCTGCTACGACTGGGGGATGTAATGTTACAGACATCAGATGGAGTATCTTTCTCAATATGATCAACTGGAAATACCCAGTCTGGCATACCGCTGATACCTGAGCGGACAGGCATAATAACCCCAAGATTTTTTACCTTAGTTGAAGGCACCGGGAGCGGGCCCAAGGAAGGGGGCCAGAAAGAAGAAATCCAAAGTGAACGGTCAGGAAGAGAACCCACCACCAGCACCTCTGTTTTAGCCCCATTCAATTTCAACCATATGTGGCACTTTCACTCCCCCAGGGCTGTCAGGCACTTATGAAGGTATGCCGATACCTCAGACTCATCCAGGTCAAGACGGATCAGAAGCTAGGTATCGTCGGCGCACGAATAGCACCTGACGCCGAAGCAGCGGATGAGGCGCAACAACAAGAAGATATATATGTTAAAAACAATGGGGGACAGAGCAGACCCCTGAGGAACATCACAACTGAGGTGATAGGTCTTAGACGTGAAAGGAGGAAGAGAAAGAGTTTGAGATCTATCAGCCAAAAAAGAGACGAACCAAGCCAGTACCTGACCCAAGACACCAATCTGGCCCAGGCAGGAAAGCAGGGTGGTATGGTCTACGGTGTCGAAATCTGCTGACAGATCTAAAAGAATCAGAGCTCCCGACACCCCCCCCTGCTAACCAGCCTGACCATATCGTCCTGTACAGAGACAAGGACACTCTCTGTGCCTCTGACCAAACTGGGCCGAGTCAAGGAAACTGGAAGATTCAAGAAAAGAAAACAGAATAGGAGAGACTAGTGATTCCAGAAGGTTCATCAGAAACAGGAGAAGAGAGATAGGCCGGAAATGAGAAGGCAGAGCAGGATCCAAAGACGGCTTCTTCAACAATGCAATTACCATGGCAGCCTTAAGTTCAGAGGGGATAGTCCCCAACTGGCAGGAGATGTTAACAGCTGCAGTCATTTCACTAAGGAGATCAACTGAGATCTCCTTCATCACTCCATATGGCAGTGGATGCAAGGGGGCACAGGATTTGATCGGTTGCATGGCATATGAACCATATCCTCAGAAAAAGAGGAAAAGGAGACCACCTAGAACAATGACTGTGTGAACTGCCACTCAGAGGCAGATTACAGGGCAACGGGACATGGACCAATGGGGCAAAACTCTCTGCAATATTAGCACGGATGGTCACAACCGTATTTATAAAAAACTTGGATAAGGAGTCACACAGCTCCTGAGTCGCTCTAATGCTAGGGGCACATTTGCATGAGGAGGATAAGGACTTGATCACAGGAGGCACATCCTTCCTGAATCACTGACAGACAGTCAGGCATGAGCAAGAGAGCAGAGGAGGCTAAGGGGAGCCTGAAGGAGGGCAGAGTGTCATCCGCATAACACTGAAAGTTAGAACAGATGGTAAGGATTCGGTGTGCCAGAGGTGCCAAGTACTGGTTGAGGGTGAGGGGTTAGAACCCTGGGGAACATGACATGTAGAGAGAGAAAGGAACCAAGTTGGACCTGGGAGGGTCGATCAGAGATACGGGAGGTCAACCAGGCTAGGGCATCACCCGTGATACCCAGGTTGTCATGGAGACAATTGATCAGGATGGTGCGGTAGACCGCATAGAAAGCAGAGGATAAATCTAGGAGAATGCGGACAGAAGGAAGGTTAGCGTTGAGATTAGAGAGCACGTCTTCACGGATATTCATGAGAGCATTTCAAGCTTCTGGCTGCTCTAAAGCCAGACTGGTGGCCATGAAGACAACCAAGAGATTCAGTATGGAGAGTAAGCTGGGAGATGGCCAGCTTTTCCAGGAGTTTGCCCAAAAAAGGAGTAATAGAGATCACGTGGCAGTTTGCCACAGAGGAAGGATTGGCAGAGGACTTCTTGAGGAGGGGGTGCACAAGGGAGTGCTTTACAGTGGAAGGGAAGGTTCCAGTGACAAAAGAGTAATTGCAGGAATCGGCCAAGGCTGGAGCGAGGGTGTCGAAGTGGTCCTTGATGGTTCTGGAGGAGCAGGGTAGAACCTGCTTTGACGAGACTTTCATAGATCAGACTTGTCTAGAAATTTGACAATTGATAACGCAAAGTTACCGAAAATTAATGAAGTGAAAAGACAGTTGCATGTGTTAGAAATAGAGTTTGATTAAGAAAAACCTGCGTTGCAAATCCCACGTTATTCCACTTTACGCACTCCCTGTCTTATATGTATGATGACCGAAACAGTGCAACACCAACCGTTCACTGCTGCTGCTATAAATTTGATACTGCTTTCTGTTTACTGGTATGTTGCTGTAGGTGTAGAGGAAATGGGGGCAGTGTTCTTTTCTAGGCTAGAAGACCACCAAACACGGGTGAAAATGCTATATTTTATTCTAGTGTTAGAACAGATATGGATGTAAGGAAGGCTGATGTTGAAATGGAAAACGAAATTGACCGGGTTGCCATGAAACTCGTTTAATGTGCAACAGGGCGGGGCATTGGAAATCATTATGGAGTGTGTTAGGGGGATACTGTAGGGGTATAATATCACACCCATGTTTGTTTTTCTTGATTTAAGAGCTGAAGGTTGACTTCCCAGTATTTCCATCACGTGGGGTGGCTGTTGTGTTTATTTGAGTTAGAGAGAGAGAGAGAGAGAGAGAGAGAGAGAGTGTGTGTGTGTGTGTGTGCGTGCACACACGAAAGAAGGGGAGTGAGGAACCGACATGTACAGTGAGATCATGAAAGTGATATACAGTGGCACTGGTGCAATATATTGTGGGCACATGTATCATGAAAGTGTAAAATGCTCTTATGCACTGTTGGCAGGATTTTGTCATGTGTTACCTATAGACCCAATTGTAAACTGAATGTCTTTTTACACACTTTTCCCACACAAGTTATGCCACTCCACTCCACTGAAAATACTCATCTGCCCCAGTAACCGTATATATAATTTTGAATGGTGCCCCGTCAGATGCCACCTGCCCCCATAAATAGATGTTGCCTCTGACACTGCAGCGAGCTAACACCTATTAGTGGAATTACATATACAAGAGTAAATGAGGACTTGGATCAGAAAGATTTTGAAAAAACTAGGAGTAAAATGATTCTAGGGAGTAAAAAAGTCGTTTTTATTCACATGGGGGAATTTCCTAGTTGAGAAAAACATATTTTAATTTTAAAATAGCTGTCCCTTGCAATCCATGGTTAGAAGATCAAACACATTACAAATTAAACAGAAAATGACCATTAAGACCACAATCTTATACAAAACATCACCATCAAAATACATTAAAGGACTCAATATATCCATCAACATTTGCAGACAGCTAAAAATAGATAAACTTGGTTAATAGAAATAGACATAGGACATTCTGGTTCATACACCACACTCAGTTCGTCACCATCTACTCCACCAATTCTATCAAATGTATATACTAATATAAAGCCTTACTTAGACCTTGCGAGGGGGAGGTCCAAATTCGATTGCATATCATATCCGCAGGACACACCCGACAGTCACCAATGTAATTCCCAAAACAGGACTGACCGCAAACCTACCAGGGCTTCAGGTTTTAGTTTTAGGTGATCCAACTTCTTTAATACAAGGCTTACACATTTCAGCGAGTTTGCATCCTCCAACGAAAGCAATTGGCAAGATATTGAGCTCAGATTTAGCAGACTGTTACCCAATTTCCAAGGGAAAACGAGTAAAATAATAAACACAAGGCGTCTAAATCCGATTTTTTTTATTACTATATCGTCTATACTCTCCTTGAGAATCACAAGTACGGCACCAGTCAGTCAGCCACAGGTGGTGTTAAAGCCTGCGGGATTTTCAAGAACCAAATTACTCTTTAGGCCCCACAGATCTAATTTGGCAGCACTCTTAAGCACTCTTGCATGTGTACCTTTAGCTTCCTCTTCAGATCAGGCTGTAATGATATTAAATCTGCTTCGTGTGGTGCTCCTCTGCTGGTACTACTGATCTGACCATATCCATAGAGCTGTCTGGGTGGAAGCAGGGGGCACGCTCTATGGGCCAGTTTCCTTTTTTTCAGTGGAGTATTTTTATTCCCTGTTCTTTTTTGTTGGCAAGGGAGGGAGGATGGACGAGATGGATGGAAACGGGCCTCACACCTTGCCTAGAGTAAGGGATCGGGTGTGAGCAGCTGGGTACTGAAGGGGAAAAGAAGGATGGATGGATGAGATATGTGGAAACGGGCCTCACACCTTGCCTGGACTAAGAGATCGGGTGTGAGGAGCCAGGTACTGAAGGGAAAGGGAGGGTGGATGGATGAGATGGGTGGAAACGGGCCTCACACCTTGCCTGGACTAAGGGATCGGGTGTGAGGAGCCGGTCCTGAAGGGGAAAGGGAGGGTGGATGGATGAGATGGGTGGAAAAGACAGTTAAAGATGCAGATTTCATGCTAGGCCGTCCTGGTTCTTTGGGGGTCCAGTAGAATGTGCCCATTGATGTGTGCAGTGTTGGGCATCTCAGCACAGCTTGGCCCTAGTCAAGGAACCCTATGAGGACCAATGAGGGGGCAGGGTGTGCTGGAAGAGGAATGGAAGGGTAGGTAAGAGGGGGGGCTCCAAATGATGCAAACGTTCACTAGTCCTCATTGGAGCAGATGTTTCCTGTGCCTTCAGGGGTCCAGTCATAAAAGGCCACACCCAGCATTTCAATTATAGTACTTGCTAATGTGAGACTGAACTTAGCAAATGATGGCAGCCCCTGGCAACGTGGGGATCCACTTGGCATATAATGGTGGTATTGGTGCATATGAAGCTGCAAATGGTCCATGGGGTAGAAACTTTGTGTGCTCCCCCATTGAACCGTGGCAGTACCAGAGTACTAGGTCATGTCAGGCTCTAACTGAGCATTTTAGTCTTCAGTTGGGTATACAGGACGAGGACTGCACCGGGCCATACGGAGTGAGGTGGTGCTTGTGAATATGGCATTACCTGGGTATATTAAGCCATGGGTGGCAATACTGGTGAACACCCACTATATGATATTCTGCATAGCACATGCTATCTATCCTTATAACATGAATGGTAAGGGTGGGCATACTAGGCTGTACTTGCTCTTTGATCTTAGGCCCCAAGTGATGAATGCTGCACCTGTCACAGGATACTACAGTTTGACATACTATGACTTTACCAAGACAAATGAGATTACCTGGCATAAAATGGGGGTTCATGAGGTATCCCGTCAACAGTTCAACTTTGAAAGGTTGAACACACAAAAGAGAAATGCACAACAAGCTCTGCTCAGTGTGTACACTGACAGGAATAATAGGCTATTAACTGTTGAGCAGCGAAGGATAGAAAAAAGACTGTAGGGCCTGTGTGTTTTCCTTCTGGGTGTTGTGGGTGTACCTGGCATATTATGGTGCTACTTGGGGATACAAGAATGGGATTGGAATGTGATGGCAGTACCTCTGCAGGTAAAGACGTACATACCAGGAGTATGTACTCTGTGCATGATACCTGTTACCTTGCTGTATGATGTATGTACGATGTTAGCACCCACACACTAAAGGGTCTCTCAGAGCAGTCCCTGGCATAGGAGGATTGTCGGTGGGCATATGAGCATTTTTCAGTAGGCTGTACAGTTAGTTCCTCGTCAAAATCCTACACTAAATTGCTTGTAAAACAAATAATGTCAAGAATGCAAGTTAGAACGATTGTAGAAAGCAGTTATATGTTTTGTGACACTAAGCAGACAACCAAGCCCAGCAAATCTGTCTATTTCATTGCTTCTTGGTCGTGTCCAGCTCTGTCTGTGCTCTTAAATGTAGAGAGGCTCTCTCTGAAAACATTGCCATTCTGTAGTGTCCTTTGCCAATACCATTATCAATGGTTTGCTAGGCACCACCAATACTGTCCATTATGCCAAAAAACCTTATACAACCATAAACTCAAATACACAGAAATATTTGGGCTGTCTGCCAGCATCCAAAGGAGAACACTGCTCACACTACAAATGGTTTTATTACCTTCTTCCTGAAGCTTGGAATTACGCCGTTAATAGATAGTGCCAAGACAACGCTCAAGCTGAAAGCAGCGCAAACAAAGCCAATGTTCATAATTGTTTTCAGACGGAAACGTGCATTATTTTTAAGAAAAGGTGCTTACGAAAAGTAAACAAGCAAAAACTTAGGTCAAAAGAAAAATATGTTTATTTTACATATTCAAAGTACCAGCTCTGAACCATGCTGTCAAATAACAAGTTTCATATTCTTCAACATAAAATATGTACATACGCGAGTGAAACATGTAAACATTAGTGTCTCGGGCTAGCAGCCCTTAGTCCTTGGAGCTAAATAATGAAAGCATGTTAGCTCTTCTGACCACTCAATAAAACATCCTGGTAGGAGTCCATGAACATAGGCCATTACTATCCATGACTAGTCCACCTCCTCAATAGTGGGGCCAGTGCTGCAGCTACCCTGGAGGGCCTGAGCTCCACAGCCACCTGGTAGGAGTCCATGAACATAGTACATTACTGTCCATGACTAGTCCACCTCCTCAATGGTGGGGCCAGTGCCGGAGCTGTTTTGGCGGGCCTGAGCTCCACAGCCACCTGCAGGCATTCCACCTGGCATGCCGCCCTGGTAGAGCTTGGTGACAATGGGATTGCAGACCTTCTCTAGCTCCTTCTGCTGGTGGTCATACTCCTCCTTCTCTGCCAGCTGGTTGCTCTCCAGCCAGGAGATGGTCTGGTTACATTTGTCCACAATCTTCTTTCGGTCCTCCTCTATGATCTTGTCTTTCAGTTTCTCATCCTCCACGGTGCTCTTCATGTTGAAGGCATAAGACTCCAGGGAGTTCTTGGCAGTGACCTTCTCTCTCTGAGCTTCATCATCCGCTTTGTATCGCTCACCGTCTTGCACCATCCTCTCAATCTCCTCTTTGCTCAGCCGCCCCTTGTCATTGGTGATGGTGATCTTGTTCTGCTTGCCTGAGCTCTTGTCCACAGCAGACACATTCAGGATACCATTGGCATCAATATCAAAGGTCACCTCGATCTGTGGCACACCACGTGGGGCAGGCGGGATTCCACTCAGATCAAATTTCCCCAGAAGGTTATTGTCCTTGGTCATTGCTCTTTCACCCTCAAACACCTGGATCAGGACGCCAGGCTGGTTATCAGAGTAGGTGGAGAAGATCTGAGTTTGCTTGGTTGGAATGGTGGTGTTTCGTTTGATGAGAACAGTCATCACTCCACCTGCGGTTTCAAGTCCCAGTGAGAGCGGTGCCACATCGAGGAGAAGCAAGTCCTGCACATTCTCAGACTTGTCCCCCATCAGGATAGCAGCTTGCACAGCTGCACCATAGGCCACAGCTTCGTCTGGGTTGATGCTTTTGTTCAGTTCTCGGCCATTGAAAAAATCTTGTAGCAACTTTTGGATTTTGGGGATGCGGGTAGACCCACCCACCAGCACAATGTCATGTATCTGAGCTTTGTCCAACTTGGCATCTCGCAGAGACTTCTCCACAGGATCGAGGGTACCTCTGAAGAGATCCGCACAGAGCTCCTCGAAGCGAGCTCTGGTGATGGAAGTGTAGAAATCAATGCCTTCGTACAGCGAGTCGATCTCAATGCTGGCCTGAGTGCTGGAGGACAGGGTTCGCTTGGCTCTCTCGCAAGCAGTTCTCAGCCTCCTGACCGCTCTCTTGTTCTGGCTGATGTCCTTCTTGTGCTTCCGCTTGAACTCCTCAATGAAGTGATTGACCATGCGGTTGTCAAAGTCTTCGCCCCCCAGGTGGGTGTCTCCAGCTGTAGCCTTGACTTCAAAGATGCCATCATCTATCGTCAGAATGGAGACATCAAAGGTTCCCCCACCTAGGTCAAAGATGAGGACATTGCGCTCTCCTCTGCCACTCTTGTCTAGGCCGTAGGCGATGGCAGCTGCAGTCGGTTCATTGATGATTCTCAGCACATTCAGGCCAGCGATAACACCTGCATCTTTGGTGGCCTGTCTCTGGGAGTCATTGAAGTAAGCAGGCACAGTGATGACAGCATTGGAGACTGGGTGTCCCAAGTAAGCCTCAGCAATCTCCTTCATCTTGGTCAGCACCATGGAGGACACCTCTTCTGGAGAGAAAGTCTTGCTCTCCCCCTTGTACTCCACCTGCACCTTGGGCTTCCCACCATCGCTCACCACCTTAAAGGGCCAGTGCTTCATGTCAGCCTGCACCACTGTGTCATCAAACTTCCTGCCAATCAGCCTTTTGGCATCAAAGACAGTGTTCTGGGGATTGAGGGCCACCTGGTTCTTGGCTGCGTCCCCAATGAGTCTCTCGGTATCAGTGAAGGCCACATAGCTGGGGGTGGTGCGGTTGCCTTGGTCGTTGGCAATGATCTCCACCTTGCCATGCTGGAAGACACCCACGCAGGAATAGGTGGTGCCCAGGTCAATGCCAATGGCGACTCCTTTGGGTGCCGACATCTTCAGTGCTTCAGATTCTTCTCAGCTATGTTTATTTCTGCTTGGAAGGTTGGGAGAGTGCTGCACAGGTTTCGTCTCCTGGGTGTCTCTTGGCTGAGCGCTCTGCCCTATTGTAGGCTCTGGTATTTTGCACAGGTTTCGGCTTCTGGGTGTCTCTTGGCTGAGCGCTCTGCCCAGTTGTAAGCTCTGGTATTTTGCAGACTTCCTCTCCTGTGTGTCTCTTGGCTGAGCGCTCTGCTCAGTTGTAGGCTCTGGTATTTTGCAGACTTCCTCTCCTGGGTGTCTCTTGGCTGAGCGCTCTGCCAGTTGTAGGCTCTGGTATTTTGCAGGCTTCCTCTCCTGGGTGTCTCTTGGCTGAGCGCTCTGCCCAGTTGTAGGTTAATTGAGGTCACTGTATCTGCGCTGCTGGAAACTCTGGTAGAGGAGTTATGTAACTTGCTTGTCAGCAGTTCTTCAGCCCCTCAATTCTCGTAATGTTCTTAGTGCTTCTGTGTGGGTTGCTCTCTTCTAGGCGCTCTGGCTCAGTTATGTTCAGGTTTCCTGTTCATATGTTGCTGACAGGGTCTGCCACTGACATTTATACACACGCTGCGAATGTACACAAGAGCCACGAGCTACCTAGACCCCGCCCCCTGGCCAATCATAGAGCGCATCTGCCCGCACACCCAGACCTTTCGCGAAGTTTCACCATTCACAGCCAATCAGAATAGAGCATGGCTACTCGAGCCGAGCAGCTTCTGGAAACCTCCTGTCTTTTCCTCACAGCGCGGCCAATCATTGCGCAGCTTTTCACAGAAGCTTCGGGAAACGCCCAGTACATTCCGGGCTGTTTTAGCAGGAACCAATCAAAGCGAGCGGGGGACGTGTCATGTTAATAAATGTGTCCATGACGCGATGCTTCTGGAAATTGCTGGTAGTTCACAAAAAATTGAATTCGTAGCGCTTTTCGAACTATACTATACATTTAAGTGGAGACTGAAAACCACACCGACGTATTCATTTTCCGCTTGTTTTGTTGTTAAATTTTCACTTTCTTGCGTGTTCCAGCGGGAAATATCCAGAAACTCTTTTCCACACATGGCTTCGGCGCCTCAGACACCGCAGCCTTGCCTGGGCGTGGCTTTCCATTGCTAATGACGCAATACGTCGGTTTTCTGATAGATGATTGGTTGAAGGCTTTGATTGACGGT
This sequence comes from Ambystoma mexicanum, assembly GCF_040938575.1. Lineage (NCBI taxonomy): Eukaryota > Metazoa > Chordata > Amphibia > Caudata > Ambystomatidae > Ambystoma > Ambystoma mexicanum. Next base: position 791,213,038 of record NC_090938.1, on the reverse strand, counting down.
GTGGATTTAGTCCCGCCCCTTCCTTCCATCTCTATTGCATATGAGAAGTGTCCCAGGGAGAAGACAGCTCATGAAGTTTGGGTAGTGCTGTGATTGTTTTGATGGTGTTTAGGGGCCCCTCGCCTACACCTGGGAAACCCTGCCTGCATAAACCAACAGCAACCATTGATCCGGTGTCGTTTAAAGCTCCAAATGCAGGGGAGGGGAAGTGCAACATACGTTTATTTGGGGCACCCGGTTTCCCTTGGTGCAGTTGGTACCCCAGGAACTCATCATACAATTGGTGCATTATAAGGATGGGAATAATGAATTCACTGCATTAGGAATTCCGCCGAGGGAGGCAGCTCTAGGATGCATTAATTACAATAGAGAATAGACTTCTTAGTGCTAATTGCAATGGGGGACTGCTCTGCATTTGTCCAAGAACTCTTGCACTGAATGTTCTAGTTTGTGACACGCTACAGAGATGGGTGTGTGGACAGGGTGTGTGGTAAAGGGCAGATCTACCATGTAGTTGGAATAGTATAGCATAAAGGAATTACTTTCAAACACATGATGCTACCTTATCAAGTCACTAGACTGGCTCCATCCATTAGCCAAGATTGCATTCGTGGTCAGCACTTGGCTGGGCACTTTATGTCATGTTGCATGCTGACACATCCTTCTCCTTGATATGGGTAAGTGGCACTTCTCTGGGTGAGAAAACACTGAAGGGTTGAGAAACAATGTGATTGCATAAAGGTGAGACCTGGGTTCCAGCCGTGAAGGGGTCCTAGCAAGAAGAGCCTAATACCTGGGATCCAATAACACGAAATATCACTGCATCAGCAGCTATGGCCATATGCAAGTGTGACATAATATAAAGCACAATGCACCTACATCAAATGTAAGGTAAGAGCCCATATAGCACTCATATTGAAGGCCACAGACAGCCGTCGCAGAAGTAGGGCTAGCCCAATTTCCTAATCGAGAGTCAGGAAGGGGAGAACCCTCAGCAGGTGCCCGTGTTTAAATATGCCAGTGGGACAGACAACCCCAGGGCCCTGCAATTCCAACAGAATGCCAGGATTTGGGCAAATTCTTCACATTCTGTGCAGGGGCAAAGCAATGCCAGCAATGAACCTCTTGCAGAATTGTGTAAATCAACTAAAATAGCTACTGCAGCTTCACACACACATGACATAATGCCCCTTGCTTGGAGGTGAAAGGCATGTTCTGCCCTTGATATAACAGGTGGTGAGGTCCCCCAGTGCAGTGGGCAGGAGAGGGGGGATACATGACATTTTTCCCTGCAGATAGTTTACGACTCTGACATCATTAAAATGCCCTGCTCCATCATAGCCAAAATTGTCTTAAAAATCCCATTATCTGCCTCTCTGGACACGGGATATTGTCGTGCTCTTGGGAGAATTGCTCCTGTTTTCAGTTTAATCTTCACTTCTCCAACCCCCTTCAAAAGGTCTATGTCACAGGGTCCTGTAGTCCATACTGAGACAGGCACTTGGGCCATGTCGTCATCAAAATATTCAGGACGGTTTTGTGCCAACATCATTCTCTGAGGCACTTTTCTTTTGATCATTTTCACACAAAAGGTGAGACTCACTTCCACCATTGTCTCTCCCATATCTGCTTGTCCTTCAAACAGATCATCATCGGTGACGTCAGTCAACCGATACCCTTCTTTAATGGCAATCACTGCGCACCATTGTCGGCCCTCGTCATCATAACCATCAATCAAGGCCACCCTCCCTCGTACTGCAGCTGTGTGTATCATCAAGGGAAATACTTGTCCTTTTCCTCGTGAATCGGTATTCTTGGCCTGAATAAGAATTCATCAGGGATTCTCATGATTCTGTCTGCAGGACCTAGCAATCCTGCCATAAGCACACGCATACCATATGCAAATATTTCTGGCTTTAATGGTATAGCCCTCATGGCTGTGTGTCCTGCGTATGCTCTGATCATTTCACATACATATGAATGTGCATTCCTGGAGTTGAACATATTATTCCCTCCTCCGAGAATGAGATTGTCATGTTTAACTTTGTCATTAAATCTTTACCCAAAATGTTTACTGGGGTCTGATGTGAATATAGTAAGGGCACATTCATTTCACATTCTCTTATTGAGACTGCAAGTGCATTTGTGAAGGGAACACGACTTGTAGCTCCTGTAAAACACTGAGTATTTATGGCCTCGCCAAACAAGGAAAACTTGCCTTCTCGTATGCACGAGCGCGTTGCACCCGTGTCAACTAGGAAGGAATATTCTTTATCCCCTATAACGACATCCACCCTAGGTTCCCAGTGAGGGTCGGGTGTTAGTGATAGGATAGAACACATCAGGGTTCCCAGTGAGCTGTCCTAGTCCATATAAAATTTTGGCCACTGTGTACTGGTGGATTTCCCCCATTCCCATTGTTACTTCCCATTCCAGGGTTCGTGGTCTGCCCTGTGCTCATCATCTGCGAACGTTGCAATGGTTCCTGTTGGGATTGTCCTTGTGGAAAATTCCCCATGTTCTGAGGTTGCACGCCTTGTTGTGCTCCTGGCGCTTGGTGTTGCGCCGTGTGATTCTGTGCAATACCCTGCTGTAAAACTGCAGGTGGATTCGCCATGCCTGCTCCTGTTCCTTTGCCGTTCTGCATCATACCTTGGTTTCTGCATGTGCAAACTAAGTGCCCCGTCATTCCACACAAGCAACATACTGGCGGCGGTCGGATCATTTGCCGATTTGACATATCTTGATTACCATTTTGCATATTTTGAAAACCTCCCTGATTACTCTGCCATCCTCCTCCCCTAAATTCTCTTCCCCTGGGATAAAACCCTGTTTTGCTCTGATTATACTGCTGTGGATTAGTCACTTGTTGCATACTTGATTCAGCTGTGCTAGTTATCATGGCTCCCTCAAGGGCATATTTTGACAATTTCTTCTGCACCAATTTCGCTTCCTCGCCCTTACGTGCAGCTTCCTTTTTGCGATTCTTTTCTTGCAGCAATCTGCAATAGTCTTGGCCTCAATTCCCACCAATTTCTTCAGCTGTTTCTGTACCGGCTCTGTCAGCCCATGGCACAATATATGGTTGAACACAGGTATAGATTTCGTCCAAGATTCATGAGTCTCGAGTACCCATGCGTCTTGAAAATTCTGTATGTAAATGAATGGATCCTCTGACTCCTTCATTTTTCGTGTCATTATAGCTCCCATATCAGAAGTGTCTGGATACAACACTCGTAGCGCTTTGCATACTGTGGCTCTACAATTGATAAATGGAGTTCAGTTATGCACGGTATTAATTGTGGTTACACCAGGGTAGCCTGCTCGTGACCACACATCGTCCGGTCTCTCACCAAGTATGGCGATTAAGAGACCCTTAATGTCCCCTATAGCTAATGTGTCTCCTCCTGTCATTTTTTCTAACTCGTGTATCCACTTTTCGGCTGTCTGCCTGGCAATGTCCTGAGCCTGTCTACATAGGGTGGTGAAGACACCCCCCTCTGACCATGCAATACTTCTTCATGTCGGTCTGACTATGTGGCTGATTCTGATGCCCTTCATACAGATTCACTAGTGTCTAACCATCTTATTCCTTTTTCCCTTGGAAGTCGTCTTTCGCTGCGTCTCTCTGCCTCATTTTCCTCGCGTTTCTCCCTTTCTAAATCGGGCATTGTCTGTCCCCAATTCGTGCAACTTCTTGTATCTTCATTGTTTCTACTGATTTCTAATCTATCCAGGGATAGTTCTCTATTCCCACTGCTTAGGCTGACATCCTCAGTGTTGTAGAGCTAAGTGCTCTTCAGGCGCTCGTCTTCCTCCTCCCCTTGGGGTGTTTGTTCTAACCCCATTTCATCATATATTCTATCGATCGTTTCTCCGATGCTTCTGGTGTCGAAGTCATCTTCCATATTTGCCCTAGACGTGCTTGGTACTGAATCGTACGTAAGAAAGAATTCTTCGATGTCTTCCCAATCTACTACTGGATCTGGTTTTTTAACCTCTCTCCCCAGATATTCAAGATCACATGCTCTCTGTCTTCACTTACATTCTACATCACCATCAAATTCCTTGCGTTTCCTCGCCCCTTCTCTGACTCTATCTTCTTCCTTTTTATTTTCATTTCTACGTTCATCTGCCCTTTGAATTTCCTCATCTCTTCTTCTCTTTATTCTTTTCTCACGTATCCTTTGCTCTTCCTCTAACCTCTGCTGCTTCTGTCTGTCTTGATCATTGGCTGCTCTTGGGTTGCAATCGAGCTGTTTTTCTTGCTCTTCGCGATATAGCTGTTCTCGCCTTTGTCTGTCTTTCTTTCTTATTCTTTTGTCTCTTTACTCCTTCTCTTTTCCCTTTCTCAGTACCTCATCTAACCTCTCCTTTCGTTTCACGTCATCAATGCCTTTGCCCCCAAGTTTCAATAAAATAATTGTCCTCCCATCCATTCGTTTTTTCAAATGCTATCTCATCAGTCCTATCTTCGTTTCCCTTTCATCTCTTCCCTTCTCTCTCTTTGTCGAGAGATGCGCTTGTCTGTGCTTGATCCCTTCTTTCGTCATCGCGTCTCCCCTTGTCCCTTGAGACCGTGGAGGCAATATCCTTATCCTTATCTTTCCCTTGATTTTCGTCACTACTATGCGTAGGTGACTCGTATGCCGGGTTACTGTACCCCGTGGCTGCTTTAAGCTCTCTCAGCGGGTATAATCCCTCGTCCTTACTTTCTTCACCCTTTGTTTCGGATGGGGCGGGTGGCGCGGTAGGCGTCTCATCCCGCTTTGGGCATACATTAATTATCCAATCAATTGGCGGCTCCTCTTCCTTTCCCTGTTCATACATTTTCCAAAGTTCTAGAATAGCAAGGCGTTTGTCTAACTTTTTGCCCGTATATATAGCATGCAAATATGTCGTCATGTGTTGCAAGACGGCTTTAGATAAGGACCCACCCTGTGGCCATGGCATAAACATTTTGTGGGCGGTTACCTTAACCCACTCTGTACTGTATTTCTTGTGTATTTCGACAACTGTTTGCTTAAGTGTGTCAATGGAGTTATGTCCTCCATGCTCAAAATCTGTTCCCTTTCCTCTTATATAAATCTTGTTAACATTTTCATGTGGCTTAAACAGTTCCAACAATATGAGCGAGCACCGAACACAGCAAGCTCGAATCCCGTTTTTTCACAAAATTTGATACCTTCTATTTTACTCAAAAAACATCAATTCCAATGCGATATTATCTCAGCTATTCAATCGCATAAAATTTAAATCAGTTTTCTCCAAGAAAATGTTTTGATGTATGACGTCACAACACAAAACATGTAAGACAGATGCTTGACAGACTAGACGAACACCAGCTGGTCACAGATATCTCTGCCTCTAATCATTAGCCCTTCATGGAGTCTAAACGTACCCTTTTCACAACGTCTTTAACCGTCGTGGTAGTCTAATTGTTCCCCCTTTAGCTGGGACTCTGGGTACACGTTTCTTATAGCCGCTTGTATTAAAAGTGTAGGAATAAGGCGAATCCTCTCACTTCTCCGGTGTCTTCCAAGGTACCCTCTCTCTTCTCGGGTGTCCTCCCCGGTAACCTCTATGTACTTAATTATTCTCAAGTCATTATCCCCTTATATATATACATTCTTCTCTACTTCTAACTATATTTTATTTTCCCACTTCCCTCCGTTACCTTTTCCCTTTACTTGTTCTAAGGCATGCACTTTTGCCAAAACATTCAATCTTTTTCACTCACCGTTCCAATGGTTCCTCTCTGGACCTTGGGGATCACCACCTTCGTTACCGCCTTCTTCGGCTTTTGACCCGCTGAGCGGTCCGTAGGAATGGGAAGGGATGTGTGGGGAACACGGGTCCCTTCAGACCCTGGTCTGCAGTTTTTCTTACACTACCACTATCTAGGGGAGCTTCAAGGTCAACTCAGCCAAATGGCGAAGGACTTGTGATATTGCCGAAGACCTAGAGTTACTTTATGTTGACGGTCAATGGGTGTCTTACTCTAATCAATAATCGATAATCGATAATCCATCAATCTCTGCTACCAAGTGTACTCCGGAGAACCCCGGCCGGCCCATAGAGCCGAGGTTTGCTCCAAAAGTACTTTAAGACGAGATAGCTGCACCCTTGAGATGGATGGGGTGCAGATTTATTACTCCAACACCAATCAATAAGGACAACTCAATGTTGTGGGAAAGGGGGTCGTGTTTAATGACAAGTACAAAAAACGGGGAGTCATGGAAATCAGCAGTGATGCGATCGTCCTTCTCGCTTCAAATCTAATGAACTTCATAAAAATCATAGCATTTATACTGAAAACTCGTCATAATTGACATACAACACTCAAAAGTTAATATGCAATTCTATTGGTTAGGAAAAGGTAACTTTAATATAGGTTCTATATCTGTATATGTTAACAGAGTGAGGGTTGAGGGGATTGGGTAAACACTGTCAGGTGGGTGTCTAAGCCCTTCCTTCAACGATGACTACTGTAGACGTCACTAAAAGTACGACGTCCCATTGATTCTACTAACTATAGGATCCTAGATTATTTGGTCCATTGTGATTGGGTTGGCAATAACCCCATGCATACATTTCCACTTTGCTTAGCAGCACGTAGAATGGTCAGCCAGGTGCAGGGTGCCCCCTAGTTACCCTGCATCTTCTGTCTGGAAAGTTCTGATTTCTCTTCCTGGGTGGATGCCAAGCGGAGGTGTGAGCCCGTGATTCTCCTTGCTCGGCTGGTCACATGTTTCCCACACCGTGAATTTGTCTATTTTCTCTTAATTTGTGCATTCGATTCTTATTCGACTTGCCATCTGCCTACGCCTCCTTATCTCGACCTTTCAGAGACAGGATATTCTGTTCTTAAGTTTCAATTATATGTAGCTACTGTTCATTCCTTCTATTGATATGACCTTGGCTCTCCTGGCACGAGTTGCATCTGCCGAGTTACGATTCAGCCACTTCTTCTCGTTTTCCTAGAATATGAATCTCTGCTCATGCAGCCTTAAGTAACCTGGGTTGATTCTGCTTTTTCGTGCAAAGTGGAATCTCACTTATAATACTGTGCTTCGTTTTGAGGTAGACTATGTATAATGGCGCTTGCCGCACTATTCTTCTACCTAGTATAGCAAGCCATACAGTTTTCTTAGCCTTCTTGCAGTTCCAAGCATATGTACAGGTGTTAGCTGGTTGAATATCTTCATCCAGTTTACAGCATAAGCTTCTTGGTATTTCAACATTGTTCTCCCTTTTAGGTTCACAATATCCTTATTCATGGAGTTTCGTCTCTTTGTGTCATTCTCGGGTCGTTATTTCTCTTATCTGTACGTCTGTCCGGGTCCCCGTGACGTCACCATTCATCTTCCATTAAGACGTTTTTGGTTTCTTCCGGGACTGTACTTAGGCGATCTTCATTTCGTTTCATTTGCTGGTAGGGTTTTCTTAATGGATACCTTACTGTCCATGGTTGTCTGGGTATTGGTACTTCAATAGGTGTTGCTCTTCTGATAGGTACTGGACAGAGCCCTACTGCGGCTCTCTGCTGATTTATTTGCTCATCATACGTCACATATCTTGGTGTGAACGTTCCTGGTACTTCAAAATGGGCGACTGGAGTGCAGGCTTTAATCGGGACACCCCTCTAAACTTGAAAACATTCGGGTCAGGACGAGGGGGGGGTGATGCCAGGAATTAAGCACTTTAAAGCTGTGTTCCAAATCCAGAGGTATATAAAGACCCTGTAAAGATAGACTTAAAGACCTCCCTCCATGGTGGCTCCTCCAGGGGAATACCCAGCCTTTCCTCCCATACTCTTTTGAATGACTGTCTGCCCTCCAGGTTAGCTGAATTAAGAGCATTATATATTTTGGAGAGGGCGCCCTTCCTGGAACTGGATTCCACCAAAATTCTCTCGAAAGGGGTAAGGGGCGAATCAGATCAGCAAGCCACTTGGGGTTGGTAAGTAGCCCTTTCAGCCGAATGATATTCAAAAACTGTGGGGTGGGGGGCTTATCCCCTATAGCCTCAGTAAGTTACTCATATTCAATGAAAGCACCCTCGCAGAAGAGTTGTGCTGCCCTCTCCTACCCTACATCCGACCACCCTTGAAAATCACAAAAACCTCTGGAACCAAGGTCAAAAGGGGGACCCCATAATGATGATAAGGGGGATGGCCAGGAAGAGAGGCGTTTGTTTTCCTTGTTTGGCCTCCAGGACTCCTATAAGACCGTAAGGGTCGGATGGGACTTAAGACCCACCGGAAGGAGTTTGGGAGTGGCCCACAAGAGATCTCTGATTTTTTTTGGATGGGAGTGGCTGTCTTTTAGGAAGGTCCAATAGATTCCCAGTTGATCCCTCATGTGTTCCAACATCACCCGTAACTGTGCGGCCTTATAATATAACCTGAAATCGGGGAGCCCGAAACCTCCCTGGGTCCTAGGAAGGGTCAAAGTGGAAAATGTAATTCTCGCCCTTTTGCCATTCCAGATAAAGCGGAGGAGCCGGGATTGAATCACATCAAAGAAGGATTCTGGGACGGGGTGGGAAGGATAAAGGAGCCGGGGAAGGACATTCTTTTTGACTGTGGTCATGCGCCCAAACCAAGACAAGGGGAGGGGGGCCAGTGTGTAAGAACCGTCTCTGTGATAATCTGGGTATCACTGGTCAGGCTCTGGCGTGGCTGTCCTCTTTCCTCTCCAATCGACCCTCCCAGGTCCAACTGGGGTCCTTCCTCTCTGACATCTTTTTCTCAACCTGTGGTGTCCTCCAGGGATCTAATCTTTCCCCCTGGCTGTTCAACCAGTATCTGGCACTCCTTGCCCACCGCATCGCCGCTCTCTGCCCCAACTTTCAGTGCTATGCGGACGATACCCAGATCATTTTCAGGCTACCCTCGGCCTCCTCCTCTCCTTCCCTCATCTCTGACTGTCTGTCTGCTATCCAGGAATGGTGTGCCGCCAATGACCTCTGCCTTAATGCCAGTAAGACTGAGATTCTACTCATCGGCACAACCACCCCCTCCTTCCCTGCAGCTCTCTGGCCAGCCTCTCTTGGCCCTCTTCCTGTTCCTACCTGCAAGGCAAAAAACCTCAGGGTTATCTTCGACTCCACACTCTCCTTCTCTCCGCATATATCCGACGTCTCTAAGAAGTCACACTACCAGCTGCACCTCCTCAGAGGTATTCTTCCCTTCCTCTCCTTCCCCCAGAAGCTCACTGTCTCCCGAGCCCTGGTTCTCTCGAAGCTGGACTACTGTAACAGCCTCTATCTTAATCTGCCTGCCTCCACTATCCGCCCTCTGCAACTCATCCAGAACAGAACTGCGAGACTTGTCCTTGGCCTCAAGCCCAGGGACCGTATCTCTCCAGGACTGAAATCTCTACACTGGCTCCCAGTGGCTGCGAGGATAAAGTTCCAAACCCGCTGCATTGTCCACAAGGCCTTCTGGGGCCTGGGGCCTAAATACCTTCAACTCTCTCTTCCTAAATATCTTCTTTCCCGATCCCTTCGCTCATCCGTCTCCAACTCCCTCAGGGTCAGCCGCTTCTCGAAGCAACGTGCTGGGGGTAGATCTCTCTCTGCGGCAGGGGCCTCCCTCTGGAACAGCCTTCCAGCCTCCCTGAAACTTGAGGAGAACCATCTCCGGTTCAGGAAGCACCTCAAAACCTTCCTCTTTGCTTCTGCTTTCTCTCTCCCTTTCCCCTGCTAATTCTTCACTGAAACTGCACTGAATCTGCAACTGGGCCACTCTCCCCGACCCTGGGCCCAGCCACTCTCCACTTGCACTGCCTCCCTGGCAACCCCTGCACTGCGGGTCTGTCTCTGTATCCCTGCAGCCCCCCCTTCCCAGCACTTACCTGCACTTACCTTGCACTTGCCACCAGCTGGCCCTCCTTATTTATTTATTTATTATTTATTTATTATATTTTACTTACCTTGTACTGCACTTCCCCCCCTTGCACTTCCCCTCTCTCCCCCTTGCACTTCTTCCCTTCCCCCTACCCCTGCACTTGCGCGATCTGAATGACACCTGGCCTAGTAGGATCGTTGTCTGTCTTCCCACTGTTCCCCCCTCCCTGCCTCGTCACGCCTTGAAACACTTGTGTATAGGCGCGTTACAAATGCCATATCATATCATATCATATCATAAGGTCATTACTTATTTTTGCCAAGAGCGGCGGGAAGTTAAGGTCAAATACATGGCCCAGGTCCCTGGGAATGAAAGTACCTAAGCAGGGAATGGCTTCCTGTTCAACTCTGATTCCCTGCACTTCGGTTATCCCCCTGACTTCGCAGTCGCCAACACCCATCGGCATTATACAAGACTTGTGCACATTAATTTTGAGCCCCAAAAATGATCCAAAGAAGCCAATGAGGTCGAGCAACGGGGCAGCGATTCCGGGAGATCGGCCAGGTAAGCTAATATGTCTTTCGCGAACAGTGACAGTTTAAAAACGCATTCCCCACACTGTACCCCCGTGATCCCACTGTCCGCATGGTTCGCGATAGCGAGAGGCTCTATCGCCAGCGCATATAAGAGGGGTGACAGAGGACACCCCTGGCGGGTACCCCTAGAGAGATGAAAGGATGCATGCGCAACCATTAACCAGGACCCTAGCCATGGGACCGTTATATAAAACTGAGACCCAACCACAGAACCTCTCGCCTAGTCCCATTTTTTGAAGCACCTTCCCCATGTAAGGCCATTCGACGCGGTCAAAGGCCTTTTCTGAGTCCAGCGAAAGGAGATAGCACTCTAGGTGCTGCCTCCTGGCTTCATGTATAAGGTCCAGCATTTTGCTCACGTTGTCTGAGCCCTGCCGACCGGGGATGAAGCCAACTTGGTCACCGTGGACCAGGGACGGAAGAAGCTTTGCCAGCCTATTGGCCAGGAGCTTAGCCAGGATTTTAAAGTCTGTGTTGAGGAAGGAGATGGGGCGGTACGACTGACATTGGGAAGGGTCTTTCCCCTCTTTAGGAAAAAACACGATAAGAGTGGACATCATGGACCGCGGGAGGGCCCCCGTGTCCAGTGTGGCATTGAACATTCTGGCCATGAATGCGGCCAGTGTGGAGCGGAAAGTTTTATAGAACCAAACCGTGAAGCCACCATCTCCCGGGGCTGTCCCACTCTTTAATGAGGAGATTGTCTCCACTACATCCTGCGCTGTGATAGGGAGCTCCAGGGGCCGGCCTTGTCAGGGGACAGACGGGGAACCGGCAGGGAGTTTAAGAACCTGTCAACTATTGAACTGCCCCCAGAATATTCCGAAGAGTATAACCCTTCATTGAACAGCCTGAATTGGCCTGCGATAGAGTCATCACTGAGAATAATCTCCCCTCCCGGTGAGCGAAGCGACTTCACACTTTTGCTGATTTGGCGTTCCCTAAGCCTCCAGGCTTGTATCGTGTCTGCTTTCTTTCCTTTCTCCATGTATTTCTACTTTAAGAAGGCTAGCTTCCTTTCTGTCCGGCCCACGAGGAGGGCAGTGAGCTTCGATTTCAGCTTCTGTAGTTCCTCCCACCTACCCGGGAATATTTGTGACCTCAATTCAACCCAGGCTGAATAGCAGCTATTTTCTCCCTCAGCTTCTTTTCCTCGCAGCCCCTTCCCCTCTTTCTCCTCGAGCCCATCTCCATGAGAGTACCTCTGATGGTAGCTTTGAAGGCATTCCAGATCCCCATGACACCCATTTCTCCATTGTCGTTAATGGCAAAATAGTCCTTGATGGTGGCCAGAAGCGTTTGCCTCAACTCGCAATCCTGCAGCAAGAGGTTGTTACACTGCCAACGGGACCCCGGGGGGGAAGAGGGGATATCTGACCTTAACCAAATCGTGGTCAGACCATCGAACCACTTCCACCCCCGAGTCCCGGACCAGCTCCCGTAGGGAAGAGTCTAATAGGATGTAGTCAATTCTGGAGAGCATCATGTGAGACTTTGAAAAGCAGGTGAAGCATGGATCACAGCCTAGTTTCGCAATATGCGAATCCAGTAAGCCCAGTTCCCCATTAACCCTCTGGAATGTGGCGGCCAGCTTTCTCTGGAGGGGCGAGTCTGAAGTCGGTTTGAGAGATTTCCTATCCTTCTCGGGACATAAGGGCATATTAAAATCCCCTCCCACCAATAAGTTCCCCTCTGCGAAAGCTATGATCTTCTCCTTCATCTCCTCCCAGAAGAGATCTTGTGCCTCGTTTGGAGCATATACACTCACTAAGGTGAATATGCGTGCGGGGCGTGAAGTGGGCATCGGGCGAAACCAGGAGGGCGACCCCTCTTTTCTTTGATGTATAGGGGGATGCAAACACATGCTGAATGGCTCTAGCCTTAAGCACAGGAACTTTCCCTTTTACCCAGTGTGTTTCTTGCAAAAATAAAAAATGAAGTTGGAGCCTGGAGAATTCCCTCACCATCAGTGACCTTTTAGTAGGTGTATTGAGGCCCCGCACATTCAGCGACCCCACTGTCAGCGTAAAAAGTGTATAAACCCTTGAAAAGGGTCAAGCAACCCCTGGCTCCACCTAGGGAGCACGTCAAAACCTTTCCCCCATTTTGCATCCGTGTACAACACTCGATCCAGCCAAGACCCATAAAACCCCTGCCTCTTGTGAGGCCTGATAAGCGGAGAAAAACAACCCCAAAACATAACTCAGGCGAACTTAGAGGGCCCCCTCCCCCCCGAACACCTGGATACTGTGCAACGGCATCTTGCCGCAGAGCCAGGCCACCAGTGTCACCCTACCCTGCTAGCACAACAGATACAACAACCAGAGAAGCCCCCCAGGAAAATTTAGCAAACATCGAGCTAATCCAGCTACTGTGCATCGAGAGCTTTTGTAGACAGTGCCCATCGCACAAGTCCCTGCACCTCTCTCAAGGCAAAAGCCAAATAGATCAGGCCACCCCCTGACTCCCAGGCACCAACCGAATGCCCCCCTGAGTGACTCAGGAGTTGGAAGAGTTCGGCGAAACTGGGGTGATCCTCCTAAATTTCCTGTGTCCTCGAACCTTGCGTCTTTCATTGGCTGACTTGGCGTTCTGGGGGCAAGTCGGGTCCGCTCCTGACTCGTCTCTGCGGAATCCTTTCTTGGTTCACCCAGGAGTTCCTGTGAGACCCTTTGGATCTCATCCTCCATAACCAAAGCGTATTTGAATCCCTCGAGTTCAAAAGACAAGGAAAAGGGATAGCCCTACCTGTATCGAACTCCTTTAGCTTGAAGCATTTTTGTCAGGAGGGAGCAAAGCCGCCGTCTGGCCAATCTAAACGCAGACAGATCCTGGTAGATCGAGATGTGCGCGTCTTGCCACTCAACTGGGCCCCTCTTGCACGCCAGCTCCAATATTTTATTCTTCTCCGAGAAATAATGAAAGCGAACTAGGACGGATCTGGGACCCCTGTTGGAGGCACCAGCTCTATGAGTCCTGTCTGTGGTGGCTTTTTTAGTGTTAGCCTCCTCGAAGAGAGAGCTGACCACAGCATTAACAGCCTTAACAATATCCATTTGCGTTTCGCCCTCTACCTCCGGGAAGCCTAGGAAGCGTAGGTTACAGCGGTGCTCCCTATTTTCCAAATCGTCTATTTTCAAAACACATTTCTCTTCCCTCCATTCCAACTCTGCCAGGCGCATGTCGAACTGCGTTTCTAGAACCTCCACTGAGGCTGAATTGGCTTCCGGTCATCGATGGTATCAACTTTTTTAGCTTGCGTGTCCAGGTGCACTGTTATGTCTGCCCCGAAGCCCCTGATTTCTTCCAATAGCGCAGCCATACCCTTGGTGACGATGTTAGCTTCCACAGGGTCCAGATGCAAGGGTGCCATCATGGTAAGACGAGGGGGTGAGCAGAGAGTCTCCTGGGGAAATTTCTAAAGGGACTCTGCCCAACTCCTGGAGGCACCCGGCCCCCCTCTGCCCGGCCCAGGCCCCTTTAATGGAGGGCAAGAGAGGTGAAGGGCCGACCGCCCGAATGGGCCCCCAAGGGGTCCAACTGCTGCTTTGAATCACTGGAGGCTGTCTCGTGGAGGTGCACTGTGAGGAGGGAGATCCCCCGCCGGCGGGCCCCAGGAGACTGTCCAAATAGGAATCAAGGAGAGGGAGATGGCCACACCGCCGCAACAGGTATACCGGGTGCCCTCCTCTGGTACTCTGGTCTAGTAGCCCCTCCTTCCCGCTCAGTGGATGTATGGCGATGCTGGAGAATGATGACCCAGCCTATGGGCCCAGTCCGAACGGCCAATGCCCTCTCCCCTCCTCCACCCTGGGAGAGAACAGGGGGGGAGCCCTACAGTCCCTTGACAATGCTGCAGTAAATATGGCCCCCAAATCTTCCTTTTTGGCCCAGGTAGGCCCACCAAATCCGGACCTGGTGCTGCTGGGTAAAGCCGCTGAATGTCCTCCACCTGCCGCGCGGGCACTCCACCTCCCCAAACGTGGATTGACTCACTGGAGCCAGACTGATGCACAGGACCAGTGCAGGACTCAGGGGCCGTGTAACTCCGACCCACGTCCTTGGTCCCCACGCCCAAGGGGCAGGCGGTCACCAGAGGCTGTGCCGCGGAGGGTGAGCCACCTACTCAACTCCTCGAAACCGGGTAGGGGAAGACCCCTCCACTGCCAGCAGACCGCTCCGGTGCGGGCCCCCTGCACTTTCTGGGAGGTGCGGGAGGGGCAACTGATTGGCGCGGGCTGCCCCCACTCCCGGCTCCAATTCCCCCGTTGCAATTCTCCTGAGTCGGACACCTGGATGGCCGCGAGGTCGCCCACCTTCACATTGCGAGCACCGCTGCTCAGACCTTCATCCTCTCCCCAGCGGGACCCGAGAGGCTTGTTGGGGTGCTCGCCAGGAGGACAGGGCGCTGGAGGGGGCTGTAGGGAAGTCTTGCATCCAACACAGCGCGCGGCTGGTAGTCCTCACACTGCCCGTGCTGAAAGACACTTCAGGCCGGGACGGCCACCCTCGTAGGGCTGCACTGGCCTCTCTCTTCGCCGGGCCGTATCTCTGGTGAATCCAGCGCAGGTCCAGCTGGAGTTGGACCTTCCGGTGCATCGGGGGCCGGACGTCCCTGGGTGGGTCCCACACTCACTCCTGGGGGGGCCTGGGAGGGCTCAGACCGCCATTACCCACACAGAGGAGGAGCACGACCGAGACACGTCAATCCATCTCGGCGCCCCCTGGTGGTCTCCAAGTTTTCTTTTTTTTCATGTCATCTGTGATGGTATCAGGAGCTAAGACTCCCCCATCACGATTACACATGCCTTCACCATCTCCTGACGTGTCAAGATACGATGTGTGCTCTGGACACGTCAGATCAACTTTTATCATGTTACACCACGAATTTCTGGCATTCTTACTCAGACCTTTACTATATGTCCGTTTACCATTTTTTATTTTAACTTGGGGAACCCATTTTTTTTTTTTGGGAGTTAAGGAAGCTAAAGTGCTTCCAGTTACATATAGGCAGTTGGGCAGGAGAGGCTCAGTAGCCTTTGGCTTATTCCCAGAGGCTATTAGTGGGACTTCCAACATAGGCTTTTTGAGGGTGTCAGTATGTGTAGTTTCTGATTCAGTTTGGGAACTCTTGTTATCAAATTGCAACCTTGACCCCCGCATATCCAGGCATCTTTCCATTTTAGACGTCCCCAAAAGTTTATTTAGCAGGGTTGTATGTGTTTTAAGCACCGCTAAAATTTTACCAAGAATGTAGTCATCAAGACCCCTCCCCGTCTCCTCCTGTCCTCTGTGTTCTTCTCTCTGTCCTGACGTGATTTCCCACAGAGACTCTCCTGACTATCAGGGTATTGGGAAAGAGCCAAAAGAGAACTGTCCATAACACCACTCATAGTCGGGATCGAGGGTAATACAAGCCCATTCCCAGATGCCTTACCCACAGCCATTGAGGGCAGGCTAGCGCACTCAAAGTTCAGCGTTGCTTAGCTTTCATCCATGAGTCCTGACTCAATTAGTATAGGTGAGGACACGCCTGTCGCTGTGGCAAGCAGGGCAGTATCCGAGGGAGAGGGGGAGAGGGTGGTAAAGGCATTGCTAATGCCATCTCCAAAGTGCCTTTTATTTTGGTAAAAATAAGCAGGGCTGACAATATATCGTCATAACACCTAGTCCCCGACATATATGTGGATCTCTCAGCCTTCTGCTACTCCGAGCACTCCTAAGTTTACATGGGGACATAAGCGCTCAGAAATAATTCCCATTTAATAGACAAAAGTACATAAATGGAAGCTTAACACACATACCAGCTCACTCAGTCATGCCAGCATAGAAATACCAACAATCCTTCAACTCAGTTCTGCAAAACTATCCAGACAATTTACAAAACAAATAAATTGAAATAATGGTAGCTGGAGTGGTCAACCATATACTTATATGTGCACATGCAAAAGGCAATGGTCACACTGTGATTAGGCCTAGCTGGAAAAGCTAAGTTGCAATGACACAATACTACTGGGCCAAAGATTATCACTTAACAATTTCCACTCGCACTGCGCACCGTCGAACAGCCAAACAGCCAAACAGCCCACTTGTGGGCCACTTCTCGGTATGTGCGTGGGAGCGTGGATCCTGGAGTTTTATTTCCAATCCAATAGGAAAAGATATTCAAGCAACTTTGGGTCTCACCCTAAGTTACTAGGGGAACCCAGACGTGGACCCCTTGCTCACTATTCCTAGAGAGGCACAGCTCCACCCTACTGATGAGGTCCAACCAGAACGAAACACGTGTCTGGGGTTGCTGTTGGTGCTCTTGTTCACAGGAGAATTGCCTAGCATTTTGGTGATGGACTGCCCCAGAGCAGGACAAAGACTGATATGTTTGGGATGTTTCTTCTCTGTGAAAGACAGTGAGCTAAAGACTCTAGGTAAGTTTCTCATAACCAGGACTAATGTCTGACAGAGGGACTTCCAGGACCACCCCTGGTTAATTTGCATATTCAAGAAACTTTGGTTCTCAACCTAAGTTACTAGGGGAATCCAGATGTGGACCCCTTGCTCACTATTCCTAGAGAGGCACAGCTCCACCCTACTGATGAGGTCCAACCAGAACGAAACATGTGTCTGGGGTTGCTGTTGGTGCTCTTGTTCAGAGGAGAATTGCCTAGCATTACGGTGCTGGACTGCCCCAGGGCAGGACAAAGACTGATATGTTTGGGATATTTCTTCTCTGTGAAAGATAGTGAGCTAAAGACTCTGGGTAAGTCTCTCGTAACCAGGACTAATGTCTGGCAGAGGGACTCCAATGACCCCCCTTCTTAATTTGCAGATACATGTGTGACATAATATTAAGCCGAATGCACAGACATCAAATGGAAGAGCCAATATAGCACTCATATTGAAGGCCACAGAGAGCCGTCACAAAAGTCGGGCTAGTCCAATTTCCTAATCAAGACAGAGTCAAGAAAGACTAACTTTCACAAGCCATCAAAAATAGGAAACTTAAGACCCGGAATCAAAGCTGATGAATTCTGCATTGTGTGCCGGAGGTACCCGGGGCTCTCCTGCGTCGATAGTCAAGGTGGGGAGAATCCTTTGCCGCTGTCGTACTGTCCTTGGCTCCTACAACAAAGCAGAACCAGTGAAGTCACACAGGCGGCGAGTTGGGGAGACTGATACCAGACCGGTCTGTGTGGAAACCCAGGTTGCAAGCAGCAACATTGTATAAAGAAAATTGAAGAAAAAAGTGCATGAAGCGTGTGTGGCAAGCGAGGCAAATATAATTAAAACAGCAGATGAGTGAATGAACTTTGAAGCTAAGATACAAATCCATAGACAGAGTGATCCGGCGCCACATGGGTGCTCTTTCGAAAGTCTCTGTTAGGTATCCAACTGAAAGGTGAGGAATGTTAAAGGAAAACAAAATTGTGAAATCGAAGTGGTCCTTCAAAGGGTCAAGCCAAACCCTGTGCACATTCTAAAGTTTTTGATATTTCATGTAAAATTGAAATTGGTCCGAGCCCGGCCGAGGGAGACTAATTATGGCAAAAAGGGATCTGAGCCCGGCTGAGGGGGATCTGGTGTGAACTGTGAGTCACCCGAAAAAGAATATCCTTCGAACATTGTGTTAGGGTATTGTCACGATCTTATCCCCACCAAGGGCTCACAGGTCCCTAACGACCTTATTCGGGTCCCCTCTGATGCCTTGGAGCCAGTCCTGGCGCAGTTGGCATAGGAGACGCTTGCTGGGACGGGGTTTCTATCGACAGAGGACAAGCATGGCCGCCCCATGCGGAATACTGGGGAACTGCATTCTGCGGTCTAGCCTTCAGGGTGGGGGGTGGGGCCCGCCCCAAAGACACCCGGGATACCGCCTTTCTATTTAAACCACGCCCGACTAAGGGCACGCGCTGTTATTCTGCCTTTGCAGCGTGACGCTAATCAGATCCTGCCCTGCCATCCTTACCTGTTCTGCAGCATCCATCGGCTCTGAAGTCATCCAAGGCAAGAACCATCGCCATCCTTACCTGCTCTGCAGCACCCCTCGGCTTCGAAGTCATCCAAGGCAAGAACCATCGCCATCCTTACCTGCTCTGCACCACCCCTCGGCTTCAAATTCATCCAAGGCAAGAACCATCGCCATCCTTACCTGCTCTGCAGCACCTCTTGGCTTCGAAGTCATCCAAGGCAAGAACCATCACCATCCTTACCAGCTCCACTGGTCGCCCGGAAGGCGAGCATCTTCAAGACGTCTTTCATCTTGTCGGATTACCGGGGGCCATTCTTCTCCAGGTCATCACGATCTACAGAACAAAACAAAACCACAGGTCGGCCACTTGCTAGGACGCTCTCAGCGCCGCTTCGCGTTCTTCTTACCTTTTCGAACCAGGCTTCGGCTTCTACCGCAGCACTCGCCACCTGCAACAAGAAATGAGAAAGTCATCATTGCAAATTCAACTAAAGACTTGCATCTAAAAGACATTGGGCCTCATTACGAGTCCGGCGGTAACCGCAGCAGTAAAACCGCCTGGTTACCGCCGGACTCGTATTACCATTCCGCCTCCGTGATTCACGGAATTACCGGGGCATTACAACCCTGGTTTTTCGGGAATCACGGAGGCGGAATGGTGTTAATCCCCATTCCCATCGAGTCCTATGGGACTCGATGGGAATGGGGATCATGGAAACACTGGCAGCATCTCGTAATGCTGCCGGTGTTTCCTCGTCCGCCTGCAGGCGGGCGGTGTTAAACCCGCCAGGTCAGACCTGGCGGGAACATCACCTCCCGCCTGCAGGAGTCGGAATCAGGCGGTCCGGGAACAACGGTGGCGGCGGGTTTACCGCCACCGTTATTTCCAGACCGCCTGAGTTATAATGAGGCCCCTTGCTTTCGCCTGAAAGACTTACCCGAAAGAAGGAGTTGCAGCCGGTCTGAACTCTGGCCCTCGCCAGTGAAGAAACTCGGCGGTACAGTGCCACCATTCGACGCACCCCTGCCCAGCACAGCAGGACGGACAGCGCACCCTTATAGAAAACAAGGTGAGAGACATTCTCTGGGGAACTGCAAGGGGAACTCAGGAGGTGGGTTGCAAGGAAAGAACCGAAGCTTATCTCCCCCTCCTATCTTCTAGAGTTGCCCCTCAATTATCCAGATTCCAGGACAAGCGAAGGGTTCCGGAGAGCATCGAGATGCGCCCCCGTGGACCAACAAGGTGAGCGTTACAGGTATCTGAGGCCAGATGAGGGGGATCCAACATGACGAGCATTGTACAAAAGGGAGCTGAGCCCGGCTGAGGGGGATCCAAAGTGAATACTTGTGAAAATCTGGAGGAAAAGAACTTGTTGTTTATTTGGTCGCATCAGGCCCTCTGTATGAAGAGATTCTGAGAAGCAAAGAGACTTGAGCACAGAATGTCCTGATGCTAATGATGAATTGTATCCTCGTGCTAAAGAGGCCAGAGACTGTGCTGCATTCAAGTGAATTGTCTTGTCCCGTGCTGAAAACATGGACAAGGGAGGCCAACGGCCTGAACATTCTGACATCATTTTGTGAACACTTTTCGTAACACTATTTCCGACGCTATTTGTATTTTATTTTTGTGTAACTTCTGTTTATTCAATGTTTTTCACAGAAATAGCATTCAACATGGTACACAGCGAAAACAAGGGTACATTCTCCATCCCCTGTCCCAATCCTCCCCCAGGGTCTGCCCCTTACATCAGCAGTACTGATTCAACGTCTTGCCATGAACCTGTATTGTCCATTGTGGCATAAGCCTATTGGCTCGACGCTGAGTCCATGCTCCTTCAAACCAAAAACCCCATCCTTAGCCCTACCCTCCCCCTCCGCCTATCTAAGAACAACGCCAAAACCAACTATAACTATCTCAGAATCCAGGGTGGTCCTCATGCTAAGTGTACGTGGTATGGGTGATGTATGGGTATGTTCATGTTCCAGGTTCTGTGGTGGATGTAAGGTAGGGGATGAGCTAGAGATAGATATATATATGGGGCCTACCAGCTTTCGGCCGCATGTTTGGGGTTGCATGCTCGTGGGATGGGTGCACTGTCTCAGTGTTATTGATCGACCCGGTGGGGGATGAGGCTTTTGGGGAGGGGGCAAAGAGGTCCCAGGGTTTGCATGCAGGTTCCGCCTTGGCCGGATTCGTTCTTCTTTGTGCGCTGCGCTCTAGAGAACATATCTGACATAGGAAGTCGGTCAGTTGCAGTTTAGTGGGCGGTGCTGCTGCCTTACAGTTCACTATTAACAGTTTGCGGGCAGCAAACACTATTATATTCAGAGTTCACCAGACTAGGGTGTCAGTATGCTAGTCTTTTTAATTGGCCCCAAATAGCAGCTCTTCCGGAGACTATGCTATATCAGAGTCTGGAATGGGAGCGGACACCAGTCTCTGAGCCATTCCCCATTATGGTTGTATCTTTGGGCACGTCCACAATATGTGTCCTATCGTGCCGGTTGCTCCGCAGCCGCGCCAACATACGGGGAAGGGAGTCAGTCCCATTTTATACATTTTGGATGGTGTATAATAAAGGCGTTGAATGATTTTGAACTGGATCTCCCTGTTTTTTAAGTTAGCCGACATCCCCAGGATTATTGCAAAAAATTGGCAAATGTGACCTGTCTCTATCGGGGTGTCAAGGTCTTGTGCCCAGACTGCCTCTAAAGCCGAATTCCTTCCCACATTGTTCAGAGTGGCCATGGAGTAGAAGGCCCGAATATGCGGGTGTGTGTTTGTCTGGTGTTCAAGTTCTAATTCGCAGGGATCCGGGGGTGCTTGTCTAGATGTCGCCGTAGTGTATCGTGTTATTTCCGCGCATATAGTACCATACTGTAACCAGTGTCTAGCGTAAATGTCTAGAATCTGGTGGCCTCAGGGAGGGTGGCCACTTTGGAGCCATCACACAGATCGAGTATTCTGACCTGGGCCCAATGGGAATCGTGCAGTGGATGACGGGTAGGAATGTGGCTGAGTGTCAGGGGGCCCTTTATAGTCATCCATGTAGGAGCCACTTTGACGTTGATGCCCTGTTGGGCCCAAAGTTTGTGCCACTGGGCCACCATCGGCCACACTACAGGGTGCAATTTAAGGTGTGTTACTGACTTTGTTGGGGGGCTGGCTAGAACGTCGGATGGGAATGCGGGGGCCATCAACGCAAGCTTCATCGCCCTCCAGTTGGAGGGGTCGTCAGTATTCAGCCAGCGTTTGGCCCAACAGATTTGAGCTGACATGAGCGCGAGGCCTCCATCCTGTTTGGAAGCAGTCAGGATCCCTGTGCGAATTCGTGCCCTCTTGCACTGCCAGATAAACTTCCAGAATGCAATGTCAACAGACTTATACATCTTCGGGCTAGGGGCACACGGTATCAACATCGTCATATATATAAGCTTAGGCATAGAGTTAATTTTGATTGCATTAATTCTGCCGGTCATGGATAGCGGTAAGGTGTCCCATTTGGTGAGATCTGAGTGGATCTGTTCGACCATGAGTGGGTAGTTAAGGTCTCAGAGATCATCGATACATGCGCTAATGTTAACTCTGAGATATTTAATATGGCTGTTTGCAACCTGAAGGGTGCTACCCCTCCCAGATCCCAGGGAATATCTGGAAAGAGCTGTAAGATCTCTGATTTAGCCCAGTTGACCCGGTATCCTGCCATCAGGCCATATTGCTGTAGAAGGAATCTCACTCTGGGGAGGGAATTGTGTGTGTCCCCTATGTATATTAAAAGATCATCGGTGTATAAAGAGACTCAGTGCTCTACCCTGCGTCTCCAGAGCCCCCGCCATTGAGGGTCTGACTGTAAAATCTCTGCTACCAGTTCGATGGATAAAGCGTAGAGTAGGGGCGACAACAGGCATCCTTGGTGTGTGCCGGAATATAGGGCAAAGGGGGTTGATGTGAGGCCATTCGTGGTAAGAGTCGCTTCGAGGTCTGTATATAGTAGATGGATCTGGCCTATCATAGATGGACCAGACGTTGTAGGACTGTTTCCAGTTTCTGGGCCAGTCATCGCTGGTTCTCCCTTTTTTGTGAAACACTCCAATGTTCGCGGTCATCATCGACCTTGGTAGGCAGCCGGTTTCGGCTGTTCTGAAAACAAAGCATGGAGTTTTGAGGCTATATCGTCGACCATCGTCTTGTAAAGATCTATCGGGATCCCGTCTGGGCCCGCGGCTTTACCTGGGTTCAGGGCGAGGATCACCCGCTGGACATCGGCCTCGGCCAAAGGGGTATTTAGCGCCTCTTATTGGGCCCGAGCGAT
Organism: Ambystoma mexicanum; assembly: GCF_040938575.1. Classification (NCBI taxonomy): domain Eukaryota; kingdom Metazoa; phylum Chordata; class Amphibia; order Caudata; family Ambystomatidae; genus Ambystoma; species Ambystoma mexicanum. Next base: position 791,190,307 of record NC_090938.1, on the reverse strand, counting down.
TATAGGTAAGCTGATAGCCTTCAGGAATCCCAGCATCACCTGCAGTGGGAGTGCCTTAGGCTTTGCGTATAGTTGCGCATAGAACTCAGAGAACCTAGAATTGATGCCCGCGTCTCCCTCAATTTTATTTCCTTCCCTGTCCCGTATGGTGGCGATAGCCTTGGTCGTCTGTCTCTGTTTCAGGGTGAGCGTCATATGGCAGAGGGGCCGGTCGTTCTCTGCATAATACTTTTGGGTCCAACTTGAGAAGGACTTCTGGACCCTAGTGGTCGTGATTTCTTTAATGTCTGCCCGTATTTTGCGGAGCGGAAGGAGAATCTGCTGTTCCAGTGATGATTTGTGTCGCTTCTCTAGGGCTCTTAGGGTGAGTGTCAGCTGGCTTTCTTAGGCGCTCCGTTGCTAGAGTTTATGTGCCCATCTGGAGATGCATTGGGCTCTCGCGAAGGCCTTGAACGTGGCCCAGCATGAGTGGATGGAGTATGAGGGGTTGATGTTGGTATCCCAGAACATATCTAGATCCCCTTTAACATGGTCTACAAAATCAGGGTACGCCAGGGCTCTTGGATTGAGTCGCCATTTTGGGGAGGCTTGGGGGGGGCGCCTGGGAGGGTCAGTCTGATTTTGACAGGTGCGTGGTCGGAAACAGTGATGGGGAGTATCGAGCATTCGTCCAGGGAGTGTGTCACAATGCGTGGGGCCAGCCAGTAGTCGGTTCTGGAGTACCTTTGGTGGCTAAAGGAGTAGAAGCTGTAGTCTCTATGGGGACTATGTTTAACTCTGCATACATCTTCCAGGCCCAGTTCTGCGAGAAGTGAGGTGAGGGGGACCTGTTTCTTCGGTCTACCAGTGGGGGAGTGGGTCGTGGTGTGTCTGTTGAGGTCTGGGTCCTATGCTATGTTGAGGTCCACACCAATCAGTGTGAGTCACCTCATATATGGAGCACATGTAGCGAAGGTCTGTGTACAAAAGGCGGGGGTATCAGTCGTTTGGGGCATATAAATTGACGAGTGTGACTGGGTGTTGGTGGAGTAGCCCCTGCACCAGAACATATCTTCCATCTACATCAGCTAACGTGTTTTAGATCAGTAGGGGTATACGTCTATGTATCAGGATCGAAACTCCTCGCTCCGCCCGACATGGGGCATGTACGGCCGCCCCCACCCAGCCCCGCTCCATTTTCCTTGATTACCCTTCATTGAGATGAGTTTCCTGAAGGAATAGGATGTCCCTTTGGAGGTCTCTAAGGTGGTTCAGTATGCATCTGCGCTTAATGGGGTGCCCCAACCCTTGCACATTTAGGGATATCAATGTGACTCTAGCCATCTCCCTGTCTCAACGAGTCTATGTCTGGCGATCCCAGAAGGAGGGCCAGGTTCCGTGTCAGCCCCGTGGGACTCAATATGTTGCGATTACGTAGCATAATCCCCCAATGACCACCCTTACTTGTCAGACCCGAAGTGTAAACTAAACATTGAACCTTAATTAGATCAATAACAAAAAGCCATTCAATCATAACATTGGGCATGGAGATTCTATGCCCAATACTAGACCAAAAAGCCCATGCATGGTTTCTATGTGAGGAAATTCTTGGGTCTGTGCTCGTTGCCATGCATGACAAAGAGCCCTCTACCTGAGGCCAGTTGTCTTATAGAGTATCTGGGGTGCCATGTCCGAACGGTAGCTGTTGCTTTGCCGATGGTTGACGAGTGTTTCGGACTAGTTGGCACCAGCCGGGCTTCGTTAGCGTTGGTGTAGAGGTCAGGGGATTTGTCGGCATAGTTTTCATGGGGAGTCGTACACCATGGGGCCGCTCTATCTGCGCGTGCCCGATGTGCCTCCGCTACCCGCAGGTCGCGTTGCTCCCCCGGAAGATGCAGAGCTGGCAGAAATCTTTGGATGAAATTCGATGCGGTCGGCTGCCTCCCAATGACAAGGCAGGTGCGTTATGTCCCAGTCGTTGGCCCGGGTGCATGTGGATCAATTATTAGCACAATTGGGCTCAAGTCCCCTTTTGTGTGAGAGTTCACGTTGTAGGATCCCTCTGGCCTTGATCAGGACCCCTTAGGCCTCTCCCTGATTTTTGCCTCCTGTCTTTATTTCGTGGTAAGCGGAATTCGGTTGAGGTTGTCGCTTGCGACACCTGTGCCCTCATTTCAGTTTCCCTTGGGAAGTCAGCGGAGACCAAGTTTTGGCGTTGCAAAAATCTCCAGGCATCCACTGGGTCATCATATGTGTGCCATTGGCGATCTATCTGGACGCACCAGAATATTGGGAATTTCAGGTAGTGCCTCCGTTCTCTGCCCCTCAGGGCCTCGAACAGGGGGTTAAACTCCTTCCTCTGGCAGGACACCACAGCAGAATAGTCATTGAAGAGACTTCTAGGGACCCTGTCGATATTCGCCTGCTCCACCGCTAAGTACGTCTTTAGTATTGACATCTTGTGCTGGAAATGTAAGAGTCTGAATGTTATTGGCCTTGGGCGTTCACCAGACGCTGGTTTTGGTATAGGAGCGCAATGGATTCTTTCTATTGTCACCTCTATCGGAAATTATACATGAAGTACTCCAGGTCGGGCCCCTCTGCATTCTCCAGGAGGCCAATCATCCCCAGATTATTTCGCCTGGATCTATTTTCCTGGTCTTCCGACTTAGCGCTGAGGTGCTGGACCTCTTTGATAACACTGTCGAGTTTGGTAGCCGTCGAATCCTGGTTGTCCTCGAGGGAGCTGATATGTTGCTCGTTGTCAGTGGTCCTCTCGGCTTGGATGGTCAGCCGCGCTTGGACATCCTGTAGGTCTTGTTTAATATCTTGGACGGTAGTATTAGTCTCCTGGGTGCGCTGACCTATGAGCTTCATCTCAGCTAAAATGGCTTGTTGTTGCGATGGGACATCCATGTTCGCCATGCATCTGGTGGAGCATCTAGGGGTGGGTGCTGTGGCGCCTGTATCTTGGCTGGCTGTCTAGAGTCTCTTTGATCATAGCCCTCTAGGCGTCTCCCATCGACGTTAGTGTATGTGCAACTCGCCCTGCAGTGAGTAGAGGCCAGGCGATGTATCTGCCCCCATATTGATTGGGTGGGGAACGGCTCTTTGTTCTATTGTCTTGTACGTGGGCCAGGAGTCGACCTCCAGCGGCTTCTGTCCAGATAGGTCGGATCTATGCGATTTAGTAGTGTTGCATTCCTCCTTGGATTAGTCCAGAGTAGGGTTGATGGCTGCGACAGGTGATGGTAGTAGGGCAGGTTACCCCATCAGAGCTAGTTTTAATGCAAGGGTGGCGCCACGCCGATCATGGGATCGGTGCGCGATGACTCTGGGGCCGTTAATCTTGCTTCTCCTAGTATGTTTGTTTCCCACCCCGCGGGCGCGTTGGCGCAGGATTAAGTGACCAACTGGGTGTGGGGCCCCCTCGGACTGTACAGGGCGTTTGCTGCTTCTTTGCACTGAGCAGCGTGAATCTTATCGCAGGGAGGTCCCAGTGTTGCCTCAGGTGAATGGTGGGTGACCCTGTGTCCGCTGTTTTACCCGCTCCCTGGACACCGGGCTCCTCCGGACCCCCAGCTCTGGGGGCTATGCCTGTGCGACTTCAGATTACAGATTACTATGATCTCCCTTGGCGCAATGTAGGTCGTTCCCAGCCGTGTCTGCAGGAGTAGTCGTAGATCTAGTTGCTGAAGTGGAGTTAGCCCGGCAGTGGAGTAGGTTTGGTTGGGCTATCGTGCGTCCCAGGCAGGGCGCCCATGAATCAGCAATTTATGCCTCACCGGCCCGACTTCTGAGCCGGTGGCGTAATTGTATGGTGGCTCTGAGGGGTGTCCCCGATGTCAGGGGGTATCCCAGTGCATGACCTGGCCCACGGCTGCTCTTAACGTAGGGAGGGGTGGGCTCCCACACGTGAGGATGGCCCCAGCGCCGCAGTCCCCGGGAAGAGCCGGGTCACCTGGAACGTATGTGGCCAAACACACATGGGCTGCGCCGTGCGGGAGGTGGCTGTGGGTGGCCGTAAATTGGGATGAGGTGATGTAGGTCCGGAGGGTCTTAGAGCGCTTGTCGCATTCCTCGTTGGCTGTGGGCTCACATATCTCTGGTGCCTTCTCCAGGGCATCCACGTGCCACCGACATCACACTGGTGCAGCACCACCCGCTCCTCCTGCCTGCTGTCCAATGTGTGTGAGAGGGTCGTATGAAGTCTGGGTGTCCCCGGATGTTTATTCGGGTCAGGGACCGGCTGGATATCGGGGTTGAGATGGGCTGCTGCACCGCCTGTGTGGGGGCGCGATGTGCCTATAGCCTCCGCCCGACCCGTTGCCGCCAAGCTCCGAAGTGTGTGGGGCCTCCCTATCCCTAGGCTGGGGCTGCTTGCATCCCCTCACCACCCTGTGGTTGTCCTCCAGCACCCGCCTCACCTCAACCGTGTGCAGTGTCATTTCCACTGTGACCTTGAGGAACCATGGGGAGAGATCTCCATGGGATGGGGATGTTCAGTCCGATAGAGGGGCCAGGGGGCGGTGGGGAATCCACTGGGCGGAACTTCACTCCTGTGCTGATCTTCCGAAGCTGGGCGCCTCGAGTGGGTCACCAATCCGGGGCACAGTCCTGGCCGCCTGCTCAGGAGCTGGTGGCGCACCGAGCCTTTGTGCTGATCGTTTGTCCCTTGTCTCCCGTGGGCCCTTACTTCCGAGCGGGAGTGCTCCTGCACAGGCCACAACTTCGGGGCCGCGTGTGACAGATGCCCAGCGTGGTCTCAGCGTCGGAAGGCTTCTTGACGGGCACATGAGCGGCTGAAATATTTTGTGTCTGTGCCAAAGCCGTTCTGCATCCTGCTGGTATATTCTCCATCTCTCTCCGGGAGTTAGGAAGGGGATGTCTACATATCGAAGAGGCGGGCCCGTAGAGTGCTGCACAGACCCAACGCCATCTTTCTCGGGCTCTCGAGTGCCTCCCCACACTATTTGTATTTAGAGGTAAAGACTGGCAATAGGTTTATTGGTATAGGCCCTTTTATTTTGACAAGACACCACTAGGACTGCGTTATTATTATTTGCTGGTCGTAACTTGCTCCTATCTGTAGATTTAGGATTAGATAGGCGGTTTCAAACCCTTTTTGAAGTTCAATAAACACCCTTGAACTGTGGTCACTTAAGTCTGTCTTACTGTTGATACCATGCCTTCCTTTCGCATTGCAATGTATGATATATGATATGATAAGTCATTTATAACGTGCCTGTACACAAGTGTTTCTAGGTGCGACACGACAAGGAAGGGTAGACAGAGGGAGGACAAAACAAACGATCTTATTAGGCCTTGTATCATTCAGATCGTGCAAGTGCGAGGGAAAGGGAAAAGGTGAAGTGCCAGGGGCCAGGGAGGAGTGCAGTGGCAAAAACATGGTAAGTGCTGCCAGGGTTGTGGCTCAAGTAAGTGCAGGGAGGCAGGGCACTGTAGGGTTGCAGATACAGTCCCTAAGTGGGTAGGGGGCCCAGAGGCAGTGCAAGGGGTTATTGGTTGTGCAGGAGCCTGGTGCTTGTGTGGTTCATTGGGTGGCCAGGTAACCAGTTAGTACAGCAGACAGGAGCATCAGCAGGAGAGAGAGAGAGATAGAAAACGCAGAAGTGAAGAGGAATGTCTTGATTTGCTTCCGGAACCTTAAGTGGTCCTGCCCAAGTTTGAAAGAGGCAGGGAGGCTGTTCCAGAAGGAGGCCCCAGCCGAGGACACAGATCTACCCCCACTCTCTGCCTGGAGGAGCTTCTGACCTACAGAGAGTTGGAGGTGGATGAGCAGAGGGCTCGAGAAGGAAGATGCTTAGGAAGAGAGAGTTGGATGTAGTGTTGTCCCTGGCCCCAGAAAGCCTTGTGGACGATGTTTAGGGTCTTCAACTTGATCCTTGCAGCCACCAGGAGCCGGTAGAGAGATTTCAGGGCTGGAGAGATGCGATCCCTGGGCTTGGGGCCAAGGACAAGTCTTGCAGTCCTGTTCTGGATTAGTTGCAAAGGCCGAAGAGTCGAGACAGGCAGATTTAGAAAGAGGCTGTTGCAGTAGTCCAGCCTAAAGAGAACCATGGCTCTGGAGACAGTGAGCTTCTGGGGGAAAGTGAAAAAACGAAGAATCCCTTTGAGGAGCTGCACCTAATAGTGTGACTTCTTAGAGATGTCAGAGATGTGAGGAGAGGAGTGGTTGGAGTCGAAGATGACCCCAAGGTTCTTCGCCTCACAGGAAGGTGGGAGTCGAGGTCCCAGGGTGGGTGGCCAGAGTGAAAGAGGGAAAGCGGGAACAGGGGTCTCAATTAGAAGGATCTGAGTCTTACTGAAATTAAAGCAGAGATCGTTATGTTTTGTTATGTTATTTTGAAAAGCGCACAGTTACTTGAAGGAATCATGGCACTGGAGAGGAAGGTAACCATAAACCAAAGGCACACAAAGAGTCCAGAGAATGCTGAAGATCAGAACAAATAAGTCTTTAAAGCTATTCGAAAGAGCACATGATTAGTCAATGATTTCATAGCTAGTTGGCGGGTATTCCTCAGCTGCGCTGCTGCAATTGAGAAAGCCCAGCCCCATACACAGGAGATAAAAGGAAGGCACACAAAGCATGCCAGTGGACGCTGATCACAGGGGGCGGTTAGGGACATAGTGAACAAACTTAGCGCACAAACACTCAGCTCTCTGATCATGAGCAGCACGGTAAACAATACATAGTGTTTTAAATTGAATGCGCTGGGCTACTGGGAGCCAATTAAGAGAACGCAATATGGGGGAGATATGAGCCCCATAGGGGGTCCCTGTTGCCACCTGGGCTGCCAGATTCTGAAGGCGTTGTAAACGGAATACCAGCCCCTATGGCTAAGCAAGGTAGAGGGAGTTACAATAGTCCAACTTATTCAAAATCATGGCTGCTACGACTGGGGGACGCAATGTTACAGACATCAGATGGAGTATCTTTCTCAATACGATCAACTGGAAATGCCCAGTCTGGCATACCGCTGATACCTGAGCGGCCAGGCATAATAACCCCAAGATTTTTTACCTTAGTTGAAGGCACCGGGAGCGGGCCCAAGGAAGGGGGCCAGAAAGAAGAAATCCAAAGTGAACGGTCAGGAAGAGAACCCACCACCAGCACCTCTGTTTTATCCCCATTCAATTTCAACCATGTGTGGCCCTTTCACTCCTCCACGGCTGTCAGGCACTTAGGAAGGTACGCCGATACCTCAGACTGATCCAGGTCAAGACGGATCAGAAGCTGGTTATCATTGGCACACGAATAGAACCTGATGCCGAAGGAGCGGATGAGGCGCAACACCAAGAAGATATATATGTTAAAAACAATGGGGGACAGAGCAGACCCCTGAGGAACACCACAACTGAGGTGATAGGTCTTAGACGTGAAAGGAGGAAGAGAAAGAGATTGAGATCTATCAGTCAAAAAAGAGACGAACCAAGCCAGTACCTGACCCAAGACACCAATCTGGCACAGGCAGGAAAGCAGGGTGGTCAGAGCTCCCGACACCCCCCCTGCTAACCAGCCTGACCATATCGTCCTGTACAGAGACAAGGACTCTCTCTGTGCCCCTTACCAAACTGGGCCGAGTCAAGGAAACTGGAAGATTCAAGAAAAGAAAACAGAATAGGAGAGACTAGTGATTCCAGAAGGTTCATCAGAAACGGGAGAAGAGAGATAGGCCGGAAATGAGAAGTCAGAGCAGGATCCAAAGACAGCTTCTTCAACAATGGAATTACCATGGCAGCCTTAAGTTCAGAGGGGATAGTCCCCAACTGGCAGGAGAGGTTAACAGCTGCAGTGATTTCACTAAGGAGATCAACTGAGATCTCCTTCATCACTCCATATGGCAGTGGATCCAAGGGGGCACAGGATTTGATCGGTTGCATGGCATATGAACCATATCCTCGGAAAAAGAGGAAAAGAAGACCACCTAGAACAATGACTGTGTGAACTGCCACTCAGAGGCAGATTACAGGGCAATGGGACATGGACCAATGGGGCAAAACTCTGCAATATTAGCACGGATGGTCACAACCGTATTTATAAAAAACTCGGATAAGGAGTCACACAGCTCCTGAGTCGCTCTAATGCTAGGGGCACATTTGCATGAGGAGGATAAGGACTTGATCACCGGAGGCACACCCTTCCTGAATCACAGACAGACAGTCAGGCATGAGCAAGAGAGCAGAGGAGGCTAAGGGGAGCCTGAAGGAGGGCAGAGTGTCATCCGCATAACACTGAAAGTTAGAACAGATGGTAAGGAGACAATTGATCAGGATTGCGCGGTAGACCCTATAGAAAGCAGAGGATAAATCTAGGAGAATGCGGACAGAAGGAAGGTTAGTGTTGAAATTAGAGAGCACGTCTTCACGGATATTCATGAGAGCATTTCAAGCTTCTGGCTGCTCTAAAGCCAGACTGGTGGTCATGAAGACAACCAAGAAATTCGGTATGGAGAGTAAGCTGGGAGATGGCCAGCTTTTCCAGGAGTTTGCGCAAAAAAGGAGTAATAGAGATCGCGTGGCAGTTTGCCGCAGAGGAAGGATTGGCCAAGGACTTCTTGAGGAGGGGGTGCACAAGGGAGTGCTTTACGGTGGAAGGGAAGGTTCCAGTGACAAAAGAGTAATTGCAGGAATCGGCCAAGGCTGGAGCGAGGGTGTCGAAGTGGTCCTTGATGGTTCTGGAGGAGCAGGGTAGAACCTGCTTTGACTAGACTTTCATAGATCAGACTTGTCTAGAAATTTGACAATTGATAACGCAAAGTTACCGAAAATTAATGAAGTGAAAAGACAGTTGCATGTGTTAGAAATAGAGTTTGATTTAGAAAAACCTGTGTTACAAATCCCACGTTATTCCACTTTACGCACTCCCTGTCTTACATGTATGATGACCGAAATAGTGCAACACCAACCTATCACTGCTGCTGCTATAAATTTGATACTGCTTTCTGTTTACTGGTATGTTGCTGTAGGTGTAGAGGAAATGGGGGCAGTGTTCTTTTCTAGGCTAGAAGACCACCAAACACGGGTGAAAATGCTATATTTTATTCTAGTGTTAGAACAGATATGGATGTAAGGAAGGCTGATGTTGAAATGGAAAATGAAATTGACCGGGTTGCCATGAAACTCGTTTAATGTGTAACAGGGCGGGGCATTGGAAATCATTATGGAGTGTGTTAGGGGGATACTGTAGGGGTATAATATCACACCCATGTTTGTTTTTCTTGATTTAAGAGCTGAAGGTTGACTTCCCAGTATTTCCATCACGTGGGGTGGCTGTTGTGTTTATGTGAGTTAGAGAGAGAGAGAGAGTGTGTGTGTGTGTGCGTGCACAAACGAAAGAAGGGGAGTGTGGAACCGACATGTACAGTGAGATCATGAAAGTGATGTACAGTGGCACTGGTGCACTATATTGTGGGCACATGTATCATGAAAGTGTAAAATGCTCTTATGCACTGTTGGCAGGATTTTGTCATGTGTTACCTATAGACCCAATTGTAAACTGAATGTCTTTTTACACACTTTTCCCACACAAGTTATGCCACTCCACTCCACTGAAAATACTCATCTGCCCCAGTAACCGTATATATCATTTTGAATGGTGCCCTGTCAGATGCCACCTGCCCCTATAACTAGATGTTGCCTCTGACACTGCAGCGAGCTAACACCTATTAGTGGAATTACATATACAAGAGTAAATGTGGACTTGGACCAGAAAGATTTTGAAAAAACTAGGAGTAAAATGATTCAGGGAGTAAAAAAAGTCGTTTTTATTCACATTGGGGAATTTCTTAGTTGAGAAAAACATATTTTAATTTTAAAATAGCTGTCCCTTGCAATCCATGGTTAGAAGATCAAACACATTACAAATTAAACAGAAAATGACCATTAAGACCACAATCTTATACAAAACATCACCATCAAAATACATTAAAGGACTCAATATATCCATCAACATTTGCAGACAGCTAAAAATAGATAAACTTGGTTAATAGAAATAGACATAGGACATTCTGGTTCATACACCACACTCAGTTCGTCACCATCTACTCCACCAATTCTATCAAATGTATATACTAATATAAAGCCTTACTTAGACCTTGCGAGGGGGAGGTCCAAATTCGATTGCATATCATATCCGCAGGACACACCCGACAGTCACCAATGTAATTCCCAAAACAGGACTGACCGCAAACCTACCAGGGCTTCACGTTTTAGTTTTAGGTGATCCAACTTCTTTAATACAAGGCTTACACATTTCAGCGAGTTTGCATCCTCCAACGAAAGCAATTGGCAAGATATTGAGCTGAGACTTAGCAGACTGTTACCCAATTTCCAAGGGAAAACGAGTTAAATAATAAACACAAGGCGTCTAAATCCGATTTTTTTTATTACTATATCGTCTATACTCTCCTTGAGAATCACAAGTACGGCGCCAGTCAGTCAGCCACAGGTGTCATTTAAAGCCTGCAGGATTTTCAAGAACCAAATTACTCTTTAGGCCCCACAGATCTAATTTGGCAGCACTCTTAAGCACTCTTGCATGTGTACCTTTAGCTTCCTCTTCAGATCAGGCAGTAATGTTATTAAAGCTGCTTCGTGTGGTGCTCCTCTGCTGGTACTACTGATCTGACCATATCCATAGAGCTGTCTGGGTGGAAGCAGGGGGCACGCTCTATGGGCCTGTTTCCTTTTTTTCAGTGGAGTATTTTTATTCCCTGTTCTTTTTTGTTGGCAAGGGAGGGAGGATGGACGAGATGGATGGAAACGGGCCTCACACCTTGCCTAGAGTAAGGGATCGGGTGTGAGCAGCTGGGTACTGAAGGGGAAAAGAAGGGTGGATGGATGAGATGGGTGGAAACGGGCCTCACACCTTGCCTGGACTAAGAGATCGGGTGTGAGGAGCCGGGTACTGAAGGGAAAGGGAGGGTGGATGGATGAGATGAGTGGAAACGGGCCTCACACCTTCCCTGGACTAAGGGATCAGGTGTGAGGAGCCGGGTACTGAAAGGGAAAGGGAGGGTGGATGGATGAGATGGGTGGAAACGGGCCTCACACCTTGCCTGGACTAAGGGATCGAGTGTGAGGAGTCAGGTATTGAAGGGGAAGGGGAGGGTGGATGGATGAGATGGGTGGAAACGGGCCTCACACCTTGCCTGGACTAAGAGATTGGGTGTGAGGAGCAAGGTACTGAAGGGGAAAGGGAGGGTGGATGGATGAGATGGGTGGAAACGGGCCTCACACCTTGCCTGGACTAAGAGATCGGGTGTGAGGAGCCAGGTACTGAAGGGGAAAGGGAGGGTGGATGGATGAGATGGGTTGAAACGGGCCTCACACCTTGCCTAGAGTAAGGGATCAGGTGTGAGCAGCCGGGTACTGAAGAGGAAAGGGAGGGTGGATGGATGAGATGGGTGGAAACGGGCCTCACACCTTGCCTGGACTACCAGATCGGGTGTGAGGAGCCAGGTACTGAAGGGAAAAGGGAGGGTGGATGGATGAGATGGGTGGAAACGGGCCTCACACCTAGTCTGGACTAAGGGATCGGGTGTGAGGAGCCGGGTACTGAAGGGAAAGGGAGGGTGGATGGATGAGATGGGTGGAAACGGGCCTCACACCTTGCCTGGACTAAGGGATCGGGTGTGAGGAGCCGGTCCTGAAGGGGAAAGGGAGGGTGGATGGATGAGATGGGTGGAAAAGACAGTAAAAGATGCAGATTTCATGCAAGCCGTCCTGGTTCTTTGGGGGTCCAGTAGAATGTGCCCATTGATGTGTGCAGTGTTGGGCATCTCAGCACAGCTTGGCCCTAATCAAGGAACACTATGAGGACCAACGAGGGGGCAGGGTGTGCTGGAAGAGGAATGGAAGGGTAGGAAAGAGGGGGGGGCTCCAAATGATGCAATTGTTCACTAGTCCTCATTGGAGCAGATGTTTCCTGTGCCTTCAGGGGTCCAGTCATAAAAGGCCACACCCAGCATTTCAATTATAGTACTTGCTAATGTGAGACTGAACTTAGCAAATGATCGCAGCCCCTGGCAACGTGGGGATCCACTTGGCATATAATGGTGGTATCGGTGCACATGAAGCTGCAAATGGTCCATGGGGTAGAAACTTTGTGTGCTCCCCCATTGAACCGTGGCAGTACCAGAGTACTAGGTCATGTCAGGCTCTAACTGAGCATTTTAGTCTTCAGTTGGGTATACAGGACGAGGACTGCACCGGGCCATACGGAGTGAGGTGGTGCTTGTGAATATGGCATTACCTGGGTATATTAAGCCATGGGTGGCAATACTGGTGAACACCCACTATATGATATTCTGCATAGCACATGCTATCTATCCTTATAACATGAATGGTAAGGGTGGGCATACTAGGCTGTACTTGCTCTTTGATCTTAGGCCCCAAGTGATGAATGCTGCACCTGGCACAGGATACTACAGTTTGACATACTATGACTTTACCAAGACAAATGAGATTACCTGGCATAAAATGGGGGTTCATGAGGTATCCCGTCAACAGTTCAACTTTGAAAGGTTGAACACACAAAATAGAAATGCACAACACACTCTGCTCAGTGTGTACACTGACATGAATAATAGGCTATTAACTGTTGAGCAGCGAAGGATGGAAAAAAGACTGTAGGGCCTGTGTGTTTTCCTTCTGGGTATTGTGGGTGTACCTGGCATATTATGGTGCTACTTGGGGATACAAGAATGGGATTGGAATGTGATGGCAGTACCTCTGTAGGTAAAGACGTACATACCAGGAGTATGTACTCTGTGCATGATACCTGTTACCTTGCTGTATGATGTATGTACGATGTTAGCACCCACACACTAAAGGGTCTCTCAGAGCAGTCCCTGGCATAGGAGGATTGTCGGTGGGCATATGAGCATTTTTCAGTAGGCTGTACTGTTAGTTTCTCGTCAAAATCCTACGCTAAATTGCTTGTAAAACAAGTTATGTCAAGAATGCAAGTTAGAACGAGTGTAGAAAGCAGTTATATGTTTTGTGACACTAAGCAGACAACTAAGCCCAGCAAATCTGTATATTTCATTGCTTCTTGGTCGTGTCCAGCTCTGTCTGTGCTCTTACATGTAGAGTGGCTCTCTCTGAAAACATTGCCATCTGTAGTGTCATTTGCCAATACCATTATCGATGGTTTGCTAGGCACCACCAATACTGTCAATTATGCCGAAAAACCTTATACAACCATAAACTCAAATACACAGAAATATTTGGGCTGTCTGCCAGCGTCCAAAGGAGAACACTGCTCACACTACAAATGGTTTTATTACCTTCTTCCTGAAGTTTGGAATTACGCCGTTAATAGATAGTGCCAAGACAACGCTCAAGCTGAAAGCAGCGCAAACAAAGCCAATGTTCATAATTATTTTCAGACGGAAACGTGCATTATTTTTAAGAAAAGGTGCTTACGAAAAGTAAACAAGCAAAAACTTAGGTCAAAAGAAAAATATGTTTATTTTACATATTCAAAGTACCAGCTCTGAACCATGCTGTCAAATAACAAGTTTCATATTCTTCAACATAAAATATGTACATACGCGAGTGAAACATGTAAACATTAGTGTCTCGGGTTAGCAGCCCTTAGTTCTTAGAGCTAAATAATGAAAGCATGTTAGCTCTTCTGACCACTCAATAAAACATCCTGGTAGGAGTCCATGAACATAGGCCATTACTATCCATGACTAGTCCACCTCCTCAATAGTGGGGCCAGTGCTGCAGCTACCCTGGAGGACCTGAGCTCCACAGCCACCTGGTAGGAGTCCATGAACATAGTACATTACTGTCCATGACTAGTCCACCTCCTCAATAGTGGGGCCAGTACTGTAGCTGCCCTGGCGGAACTGAGCTCCAGAGCCACCTGGTAAGGGTCCATGAACATAGCAAATTACTGTCCATGACTAGTCCACCTCCTCAATGGTGGGGCCAGTGCCGGAGCTGCTTTGGCGGGCCTGAGCTCCACAGCCACCTGCAGGCATTCCACCTGGCATGCCGCCCTGGTAGAGCTTGGTGACAATGGGATTGCAGACCTTCTCTAGCTCCTTCTGCTGGTGGTCATACTCATCCTTCTCTGCCAGCTGGTTGCTCTCCAGCCAGGAGATGGTCTGGTTACATTTGTCCACAATCTTCTTTCGGTCCTCCTCTGTGATCTTGTCTTTCAGTTTCTCATCCTCCACGGTGCTCTTCATGTTGAAGGCATAAGACTCCAGGGAGTTCTTGGCAGTGACCTTCTCTCTCTGAGCTTCATCATCCGCTTTGTATCGCTCACCGTCTTGCACCATCCTCTCAATCTCCTCTTTGCTCAGCCGCCCCTTGTCATTGGTGATGGTGATCTTGTTCTGCTTGCCTGAGCTCTTGTCCACAGCAGACACATTCAGGATACCATTGGCATCAATATCAAAGGTCACCTCGATCTGTGGCACACCACGTGGGGCAGGCGGGATTCCACTCAGATCAAATTTCCCCAGAAGGTTATTGTCCTTGGTCATTGCTCTTTCACCCTCAAACACCTGGATCAGGACGCCAGGCTGGTTATCAGAGTAGGTGGAGAAGATCTGAGTTTGCTTGGTTGGAATGGTGGTGTTTCGTTTGATGAGGACAGTCATCACTCCACCTGCGGTTTCAAGTCCCAGTGAGAGCGGTGCCACATCGAGGAGAAGCAAGTCCTGCACATTCTCAGATTTGTCCCCCATCAGGATAGCAGCTTGCACAGCTGCACCATAGGCCACAGCTTCATCTGGGTTGATGCTTTTGTTCAGTTCTCGGCCATTGAAAAAATCTTGTAGCAACTTTTGGATTTTGGGGATGCGGGTAGACCCACCCACCAGCACAATGTCATGTATCTGAGCTTTGTCCAACTTGGCATCTCGCAGAGACTTCTCCACAGGATCGAGGGTACCTCTGAAGAGATCCGCACAGAGCTCCTCGAAGCGAGCTCTGGTGATGGAAGTGTAGAAATCAATGCCTTCGTACAGCGAGTCGATCTCAATGCTGGCCTGAGTGCTGGAGGAAAGGGTTCGCTTGGCTCTCTCACAAGCAGTTCTCAGCCTCCTGACCGCTCTCTTGTTCTGGCTGATGTCCTTCTTGTGCTTCCGCTTGAACTCCTCAATGAAGTGATTGACCATGCGGTTGTCAAAGTCTTCGCCCCCCAGGTGGGTGTCTCCAGCTGTAGCCTTGACTTCAAAGATGCCATCATCTATTGTCAGAATGGAGACATCAAAGGTTCCCCCACCTAGGTCAAAGATGAGGACATTGCGCTCTCCTCTGCCACTCTTGTCTAGGCCGTAGGCGATGGCAGCTGCAGTCGGTTCATTGATGATTCTCAGCACATTCAGGCCAGCGATAACACCTGCATCTTTGGTGGCCTGTCTCTGGGAGTCATTGAAGTAAGCAGGCACAGTGATGACAGCATTGGAGACTGGGTATCCCAAGTAAGCCTCAGCAATCTCCTTCAGCTTAGTCAGCACCATGGAGGACACCTCTTCTGGAGAGAAAGTCTTGCTCTCCCCCTTGTACTCCACCTGCACCTTGGGCTTCCCACCATCGCTCACCACCTTAAAGGGCCAGTGCTTCATGTCAGCCTGCACCACTGTGTCATCAAACTTCCTGCCAATCAGCCTTTTGGCATCAAAGACAGTGTTCTGGGGATTGAGGGCCACCTGGTTCTTGGCTGCGTCCCCAATGAGTCTCTCGGTATCAGTGAAGGCCACATAGCTGGGGGTGGTGCGGTTGCCTTGGTCGTTGGCAATGATCTCCACCTTGCCATGCTGGAAGACACCCACGCAGGAATAGGTGGTGCCCAGGTCAATGCCAATGGCGACTCCTTTGGGTGCTGACATCTTCAGTGCTTCAGATTCTTCTCAGATATGTTTATTTCTGCTTGGAAGGTTGGGAGAGTGCTGCACAGGTTTCGTCTCCTGGGTGTCTCTTGGCTGAGCGCTCTGCTCAGTTGTAGGCTCTGGTATTTTGCAGACTTCCTCTCCTGTGTGTCTCTTGGCTGAGCGCTCTGCTCAGTTGTAGGCTCTGGTATTTTGCAGACTTCCTCTCCTGGGTGTCTCTTGGCTGAGCGCTCTGCCCAGTTGTAGGCTCTGGTATTTTGCAGAATTCCTCTCCTGGGTGTCTCTTGGCTTAGCGCTCTGCCCAGTTGTAGGCTCTGGTATTTTGCAGACTTCCTCTCCTGGGTGTCTCTTGGCTGAGCGCTCTGCCCAGTTGTAGGTTAATTGAGGTCACTGTATCTGCGCTGCTGGAAGCTCTGGTAGAGGAGTTATGTAACTTGCTTGTCAGCAGTTCTTCAGCCCCTCAATTCTCGTAATGTTCTTAGTGCTTCTGTGTGGGTTGCTCTCTTCTAGGCGCTCTGGCTCAGTTATGTTCAGGTTTCCTGTTCGTATGTTGCTGACAGGCTCTGCCTCTGACATTTATACACACGCTGCGAATGTACACAAGGGCCACGAGCTACCTAGACCCCGCCCCCTGGCCAATCATAGAGCGCATCTGCCCGCACGCCCAGACCTTTCCCGAAGCTTCACCATTCCCAGCCAATCAGAATAGAGCATGGCTCCTCGAGCCGAGCAGCTTCTGGAAACCTCCTGTCTTTTCCTCACAGCGCGGCCAATCATTGCGCAGCTTTTCACAGAAGCTTCGAGAAACGCCCAGTACATTCCGGGCTGTTTTAGCAAGAACCAATCAAAGCCAGCGGGGGCGTGTCATGTTAATAAATGTGTCCATGACGCGAGGCTTCTGGAAATTGCTGGTAGTTCACAAAAATTCATTTCGTAGCGCTTTTCGACCCATACTATACATTTAAGTGGAGACTAAAAACCACACCGATTTTCCGCTTGTATTGTTGTTAAATTTTCACTTTCTTGTGTGTTCCAGCGGGAAATATCCAGAAACTCTTTTCCACACATGGCTTCGGCACCTCAGACACCGCAGCCTTGCCTGGGCGTGGCTTTCCATTGCTAATGACGCAATACGTCGGTTTTCTGATAGATGATTGGTTGAAGGCTTTGATTGACGGTGTGGATTTAGTCCCGCCCCTTCCAGCCATCTCTATTGTATAGGAGAAGTGTCGAGGTAGAAGACAGCTCATGAAGTTTGGGGAGTGCTGTGATTGTTTTGATGGTGTTTAGGGGCCCCTCGCCTACACCTGGGAAACCCTGCCTGCATAAACCAACAGCAACCATTGATCCGGTGTCGTTTAAAGCTCCAAATGCAGGGGAGGGGAAGTGCAACATACGTTTATTTGGGGCACACGGTTTCCCTTGGTGCAGTTTGGTACCCCAGGAACTCATCATACAATTGGTGCATTATAAGGATGGGAATAATGAATTCACTGCATTAGGAATTCCGCCGAGGGAGGCAGCTCTATGATGCATTAATTACAATAGAGAATAGACTTCTTAGTGCTAATTGCAATGGGGGACTGCTCTGTATTTGTCCAAGAACTCTTGCACTGAATGTTCTAGTTTGTGACACGCTACAGAGATGGGTGTGTGGACAGGGTGTGTGGTAAAGGGCAGATCTACCATGTAGTTGGAATAGTATAGCATAAAGGAATTACTTTCAAACACATGATGCTGCCTTATCAAGTCACTAGACTGGCTCCATCCATTAGCCAAGATTGCATTCGTGGTCAGCACTTGGCTGGGCACTTTATGTCATGTTGCATGCTGACACATCCTTCTCCTCCTTGATGTGGGTACGTGGCACTTCTCTGGGTGAGAAAACACTGAAGGGTTGAGAAACAATGTGATTGCATAAAGGTAAGACCTGGGTTCCAGCCGTGAGGGGGTCCTAGCAAGAAGAGCCTAATACCTGGGATCCAATAACACGAAATATCACTGCATCAGCAGCTATGGCCATATGCAAGTGTGACATAATATAAAGCAGAATGAACCTACATCAAATGTAAGGTAAGAGCCCATATAGCACTCATATTGAAGGCCACAGACAGCCGTCGCAGAAGTAGGGCTAGCCCAATTTCCTAAAAAAGGGGAGAACCCTCAGCAGGTGCCCGTGTTTAAATATGCCAGTGGGACAGACAACCCCAGGGCCCTGCAATTCCAACAGAATGCCAGGATGTGGGAAAATTCTTCACATTCTGTGCAGGGGCAAAGCAATGCCAGCAATGAACCTCTTGCAGAATTGTGTAAATCAACTAAAATAGCCACTGCAGCTTCACACACACATGACAAAATGCCCCTTGCTTGGAGGTGAAAGGCATGTTCTGCCCTTGATGTAACAGGTGGTGAGGCCCCCCAGTGCAGTGGGCAGGAGAGGGGGGATACATGACATTTTTCCCTGCAGATAGTTTAGTGTGCCATTTTTAAAATCCCACTTGTATGCACATTTTAAAAAGCAGGTCTTGATACCTGAAGACTGGGTCCATGACCCACTGTCAGCACTGGCATAAGTCTTTCTTTCCAGACCCTTCATCAGGCAGTTGCTAGCATTCAGGACTCAAGAAAGGAACTCACATCCTGAAATAAGCCTGACAAAGCTGTCACTTATGTCAGATCTCATGTTTTACATGCATACCAACAATACACGCGTACCTTCTCTTTCATACACACTGTCACCCCTCGTTCCAATACATGTGTGCCATCTGTCACTTGTACCTCTTCACATGCTTGCTGTCACCGACCTCTCACTTCTAACACACAGTCACATCCCGCTTCCTCGTTATTTGAGTGTTCCCTTTTATTTTGTGCGTTTTAAGGGGCCTAGATTGCACCTGGGAGACCAGTGGATGTGACACACACGAACGTCCCTGCATGCTGCGCACGAAAACTGCACGCGCTGCACACTAAATAGGACTTGCACACTCACACAGGGGAGGTTAATGGGTGAGAAGGATAGAGCTGGAAGGTGAAACCAACCAAGGAAGCACGTAAAAGGGGCAAGGGAGACTGACAAAACGAAAAGAAGATGTGTAGGTAGAGCATGAAGGGGGCCAGCGGGGGAGGGGAGAGGAACACAGAAGTAGAAAGGCACACAGAGCCGTATGGACACAGGAACATGCGGTGGCGTGCAGTGTCGGTCTGGGAAAAGAAATAGGCCCGGTCACCCAAAATTAAGTGGCCCACCCCTCGCCTCAAATAAGTGGCCCACCCCTCGCCTCACGGCCCTTGACCTCTGATGACATCACCAGAAGGGATGTCGTTTGACCCCACCCCAAAGTGACATCTCGGGAAGCGATGAAACAGGACCTTTCACCCCTTTACAAAACAGGAAGTGGCATCAAATAGCATTGTCCCTAAGTACACTAAATTACTGTGAATCCAGGCAGACGTCCAAGGCCAAATGATAATTTGTTATTGTTAGCACTTACGCTATTTATTTTCTATTTTTTTCTTTCTTCGAAGCCAGCCCAGGCATGGACAGAAACCGGCCCCTACTTCACAGGGAAGATTTCGGCCCGGCCACGGGCCGAAAGACCGAGGGCCCAATCCAACCCTGTGTTCCAGCGCTATTTTTAACAGGGCTATAGGCATCGCGGGTTTACCAGTGCTGTCTTGTTGCCACAAGCTGTCAGAGGGGTTTAAAGAACACCCTTGACGTTTGCAAAGGTTCTTCTCTTCCTCTGGTGCCTCCCCTTGCAGTTCCATTAGCTGTGTTTGCCCCAAATTACTGTAACTTTCAGGTGCAGTTCGTGTAACCATCATTCGTTCGTTGGCATGGATAATTTCCACTTCCATGATTGTTTCACTTTTGGGTACCATACGCTTGGCTTCCGTGTCCACTGCTTGATTTCCGCGTGAGATAAAATCTGTCCCTTTCGTGTGGGCGGCGCATTTCACGACCGCTATGCCCACTGGCAGCTGTAATGCTTTGATCAGCCTGTCCAATAAGGCTGCGTGCTGCACTGGCGTGCCATCCGCTCGGAGGTAGCCCCTCCTTTTCCAGCGTGCTAGGCCTGCGTGCACTGTTGACGTCACATTGGCGGAGTCACTGTACACTGTTACTTCTTGGTCTGCGTGATTATCAATGGCGAGTATCAACACCAATAATTCTGCAGCCTGTGCTGAATAATGAGATGGTATTTGCGCACTAATAAGTACTTGAAATTCTCCATTTGCTGTGTGTTTCTCCACAGCAACGCCAGTATATCTTTGTCCGTCACTTTGATCGATCCTTGAAGACCCGTCAATGAAGACGATCTTTCCTGCTAAGGCATTTTCTTTCACCCTGGGGATTTCATCATAGAATTCTTCATAGTTCGCGCAGTCATTTAATGGCTCTCCTTCAGTGACTGGCTCGGCTATAAACATAGCTGTGTCCGCTATCTTGCATCGGACTATCTTAATCGATGGATTTGATATGATCACTTCATAAGCCGAAGCTCTCTGAGATGTAAATGTGCCCTTTGGTTTTTCTAGAATGGCAAATAGTGAGTGCTCGACGTACAATATCACGGAGCATCCCATCAAAATGGTGGTCGCCTTCTCTATGGCGAACGCTGCGGCAGCTAACTTTCGTTCGCAAGGAAAATTACCTCTCATTACTGGGTCCAAATTCCCACTGTAGTATGCCAAGGGTCTGTACCCCAACGTGGTTCTCTGTGTGAGTACTGCCATCATAACGCTGCCATTCGTGTGTGAAAACAGGTAAAATTCCTCTGCATAATTGGGGATCCCTAGAACTGGTGCTGTACAAATAGCTCTTTTGAGTTCAGCATACCCTTTTTCCGTGGTCTCAGACCATTCAATCTTTTCTTTCGTCACTTGGGCCTCCTTTAGGGCCAGAAGTAAAGGCTTAGTGTAAGAGCTATAGTCGTGTTGAGTATGGCTTAAGCCCTTTCTGGGGTCACTCTCTTTCCCTCATGTGAGATCAGCTGGCCTATGTACAGCACTTTTTGTTGACAATATTGTAACTTTTCCTTGTCAACGTTATATCCTTTCTCAGCCAGTATAGTCAATAGCTGAACAGAATCGTGCCTGTATTGTTCTTCTGTTGTGCTGCAAATTAGGATGTCATCCACATATTGCAGGACGATACTTTTTAGTGCAATATTGCTCAAGTCCATCTGCAGGACTCTGTTAATAATAGATGGAGACCCACAATACCCCTGGGGCAGACTCGTGTTTTCCAGACGCATCTGTCTGAATGTGAATGATATCAGATCTTGTGAGTCACGGTGCAACGGGATTGAGAAAAATGCATTTTTCAAGTCAATCACTGTGAAATATTTTGCCTCAACGGGTATATTACATAGAATTGTAGACGGGTTAGGGACTGAAAGAAACTCAGCCTCAACAATATCATTCATTGGGCGTAAATCCTGGATTATCCTCCAAGACCCCTCCTTTGATTTCTTGATCGGATAAACAGAAATATTGCATGACGACTCTGACATCACTAAAATGCCCTGCTCCATCATAGCCAAAATTGTCTTAAAAATCCCGTTATCTGCCTCTCTGGACATGGGATATTGTCGTGCTCTTGGGAGAATTGCTCCTGTTTTCAGTTTAATCTTCACTTCTCCAACCCCCTTCAAAAGGCCTATGTCACAGGGTCCTGTAGTCCATACTGAGACAGGCACTTGGGCCATGTCATCATCAAAATATTCAGGACGGTTTTGTGCCAACATCATTCTCTGAGGCACTTTTCTTTTGATCATTTTCACACAAAAGGTGAGACTCACTTCCACCATTGTCTCTCCCATATCTGCTTGTCCTTCAAACAGATCATCATCGGTGACGTCAGTCAATCGATACCCTTCTTTAATGGCAATCACTGCGCACCATTGTCGGCCCTCGTCATCATAACCATCAATCAAGGCCACCCTCCCTCGTACTGCAGCTGTGTGTATCATCAAGGGAAATACTTGTCCTTTTCCTCGTGCATCGGTATTCTTGGCCTGAATAAGAATTCATCAGGGATTCTCATGATTCTGTCTGCAGGACCTAGCAATCCTGCCATAAGCACACGCATACCATATGCAAATATTTCTGGCTTTAATGGTATAGCCCTCATGGCTGTGTGTCCTGCGTATGCTCTGATCATTTCGCATACATATGAATGTGCATTCCTGGAGTTGAACATATTATGCCCTCCTCCGTGAATGAGATTGTCATGTTTAACTTTGTCATTAAATCTTTACCCAAAATGTTTACTGGGGTCTGATGTGAATATAGTAACGGCACATTCATTTCACATTCTCTTATTGAGACTGCAAGTGCATTTGTGAAGGGAACACGACTTGTCGCTCCTGTAAAACACTGAGTATTTATGGCCTCGCCAAACAAGGAAAACTTGCCTTCACGTATGCACGAGCGCGTTGCACCCGTGTCAACTAGGAAGGAATATTCTTTATCCCCTATAACGACACCCACCCTAGGTTCCCAGTGAGGGTCGGGTGTCAGTGATAGGATAGAACACATCAGGGTTCCCAGTGAGCTGTCCTAGTCCATATACAATTTTGGCCACTGTGTACTGGTGGATTTCCCCCATTCCCATTGTTACTTCCCATTCCAGGGTTCGTGGTCTGCCCTGTGCTCATCGTCTGCGAACGTTGCAATGGTGCCTGTTGGGATTGTCCTTGTGGAAAATTCCCCATGTTCTGAGGTTGCACGCCTTGTTGTGCTCCTGGCGCTTGGTGTTGCGCCGTGTGATTCTGTGCAATACCCTGCTGTAAAACTGCAGGTGGATTCGCCATGCCTGCTCCTGTTCCTTGGCCGTTCTGCATCATACCTTGGTTTCTGCATGTGCAAACTAAGTGCCCCGTCATTCCACACAAGCAACATACTGGCGGCGGTCGGATCATTTGCCCATTTGACATATCTTGATTACCATTTTGCATATTTTGAAAACCTCCCTGATTACTCTGCCATCCTCCTCCCCTAAATCCTCTTCCCCTGGGATAAAACCCTGTTTTGCTCTGATTATACTGCTGTGGATTAGTCACTTGTTGCATACTTGATTCAGCTGTGCTAGTTATCATGGCTCCCTCAAGGGCATATTTTGACAATTTCTTCTGCACCAATTTCGCTTCCTCGCCCTTACGTGCAGCTTCCTTTTTGCGATTCTTTTCTTGCAGCAATCTGCAATAGTCTTGGCCTCAATTCCCACCAATTTCTTGAGCTGTTTCTGTACCGGCTCTGTCAGCCCATGGCACAATATATGGTTGAACACAGGTATAGATTTCGTCCAAGATTCATGAGTCTCGAGTACCCATGCGTCTTGAAAATTCTGTATGTAAATGAATGGATCCTCTGACTCCTTCATTTTTCGTGTCATTATAGCTCCCATACCAGAAGTGTCTGGATACAACACTCGTAGCGCTTTGCATACTGTGGCTCTACAATTGATAAATGGAGTTCAGTTATGCACGGTATTAATTGTGGTTACACCAGGGTAGCCTGCTCGTGACCACACATCGTCCGGTCTCTCACCAAGTATGGCGATTAAGAGACCCTTAATGTCCCCTATAGCTAATGTGTTTCCTCCTGTCATTTTTTCTAACTCGTGTATCCACTTTTCGGCTGTCTGCCTGGCAATGTCCTGAGCCTGTCTACATAGGGTGGTGAAGACACCCCCCTCTGACCATGCGATACTTCTTCATGTCGGTCTAACTATGTGGCTGATTCTGATGCCCTTCATACAGATTCACTAGTGTCTAACCATCTTATTCCTTTTTCCCTTGGGAGTCGTCTTTCGCTGCGTCTCTCTGCCTCATTTTCCTCGCGTTTCTCCCTTTCTAAATCGGACATTGTCTGTCCCCAATTAGTGCAACTTCTTGTATCTTCATTGTTTCTACTGATTTCTAATCTATCCAGGGATAGTTCTCTATTCCCACTGCTTAGGCTGACATCCTCAGTGTTGTAGAGCTGTGTGCTCTTCAGGCGCTCGTCTTCCTCCTCCCCTTGGGGTGTTTGTTCTAACCCCATTTCATCATATATTCTATCGATCGTTTCTCCGATGCTTCTGGTGTCGAAGTCATCTTCCATATTTGCCCTAGACGTGCTTGGTACTGAATCGTACATAAGAAAGAATTCTTCGATGTCTTCCCAATCTACTACTGGATCTGGTTTTTTAACCTCTCTCCCCAGATATTCAAGATCACATGCTCTCTGTCTTCACTTACATTCTACATCACCATCAAATTCCTTGCGTTTCCTCGCCTCTTCTCTGACTCTATCTTCTTCCTTTTTATTTTCATTTCTACGTTCATCTGCCCTTTGAATTTCCTCATCTCTTCTTCTCTTTATTCTTTTCTCACGTATCCTTTGCTCTTCCTCTATCCTCTGCTGCTTCTGTCTGTCTTGATCATTGGCTGCTCTTGGGTTGCAATCGAGCTGTTTTTCTTGCTCTTTTCTTCGCTTGTTCTCGCCTTTGTCTGTCTTTCTTTCTTATTCTTTTGTCTCTTTACTCCTTCTCTTTTCCCTTTCTCAGTACCCCATCTAACCTCTCCTTTCGTTTCACGTCATCAATGCCTTTGCCCTCAAGTTTCAATAAAATAATTGTCCTCCCATCCATTCGTTTTTTCAAATGCTATCTCATCAGCCCTATCTTCGTTTCCCTTCCATCTCTTCCCTTCTCTCTCTTTGTCGAGAGATGCGCTTGTCTGTGCTTGATCCCTTCTTTCGTCATCGCGTCTCCCCTTGTCCCTTGAGACCGTGGAGGCAATATCCTTATCCTTATCTTTCCCTTGATTTTCGTCACTACTATGCGTAGATGACTCGTATGCCGGGTTGCTGTACCCCGTGGCTGCTTTAAGCTCTCTCAGCGGGTATAATCCCTCGTCCTTACTTTCTTCACCCTTTGTTTCGGATGGGGCGGGTGGCGCGGTAGGCATCTCATAACCCTCTGGGCATACATTAAGTATCCAATCTATTGGCGGCTCCTCTTCCTTACCCTGTTCATACATTTTCCAAAGTTCTAGAATAGCAAGGCGTTTGTCTAACTTTTTGCCCGTATGTATAGCATGCAAATATGTTGTCATGGGTTGCAAGACGGCTTTAGATAAGGACCCACCCTGTGGCCATGGCATAAACATTTTGTGGGCGGTTACCTTAACCCACTCTGTACTGTATTTCTTGTGTGTTTCGGCAACTGTTTGCTTAAGTGTGTCAATGGAGTTATGTCCTCCATGCTCAAAATCTGTTCCCTTTCCTCTTATATAAATCTTGTTAACATTTTCATGTGGCTTCAACAGTTCCAACAATATGAGCGAGCACCGAACACAGCAAGCTCGAATCCCGATTTTTCACAAAATTCGATACCTTCTATTTTACTCAAAAAACATCTTTTCGTATGCGATATTATCTCTGCTATTCAATCGCATAAAATTTAAATCAGTTTTCTCCAAGAAAATGTTTTGATGTATGACGTCACAACACAAAACATGTAAGACAGATGCTTGACAGACTAGACGAACACCAGCTGGTCACAGATATCTCTGCCTCTAATCATTAGCCCTTCATGGAGTTTAAACGTACCCTTTTCACAACGTCTTTAACCGTCGTGGTAGTCTAATTGTTCCCCCTTTAGCTGGGACTCTGGGTACACGTTTCTTATAGCCGCTTGTATTAAAAGTGTAGGAATAAGGCGAATCCTCTCACTTCTCCGGTGTCTTCCGAGGTACCCTCTCTCTTCTCGGGTGTCCTCCCCGGTAACCTCTATGTACTTAATTATTCTCAAGTCATTATCCCCTTATATATATACATTCTTCTCTACTTCTAACTATATTTTATTTTCCCACTTCGCTCCGTTACCTTTTCCCTTTACTTGTTCTAAGGCATGCACTTTTGCCAAAACATTCAATCTTTTTCACTCACCGTTCCAATGGTTCCTCTCTGGACCTTGGGGATCACCACCTTTGTTACCGCCTTCTTCGGCTTTTGACCCGCTGAGCGGTCCGTAGGAATGGGAAGGGATGTGTGGGGAACACGGGTCCCTTCAGACCCTGGTCTGCAGTTTTTCTTACACTACCACTGTCTAAGGGAGCTTCAAGGTCAACTCAGCCAAATGGCGAAGGACTTGTGATATTGCCGAAGACCTAGAGTTACTTTATGTTGACGGTCAATGGGTGTCTTACTCTAATCAATAATCGATAATCCATCAATCTCTGCTACCAAGTGTACTCCGGAGAACCCCGGCCGGCCCATAGAGCCGAGGTTTGCTCCAAAAGTACTTTAAGACGAGATAGCTGCACCCTTGAGATGGATGGGGTGCAGATTTATTACTCCAACACCAATCAATAAGGACAACTCAATGTTGTGGGAAAGGGGGTCCGTTTAATGACAAGTACAAAAAACGGGGAGTCATGGAAATCAGCAGTGATGCGATCGTCCTTCTCGCTTCAAATCTAATGAACTTCATAAAAATCATAGCATTTATACTGAAAACTCGTCATAATTGACATACAAAACTCAAAAGTTAATATGAAATTCTATTGGTTAGGAAAAGGTAACTTTAATATAGGTTCTATATCTGTATATGTTAACAGAGTGAGGGGTGAGGGGATTGGGTAAACACTGTCAGGTAGGTGTCTAAGCCCTTCCTTCAATGATGACTACTGTAGACGTCACTAAAAGTACGACGTCCCATTGGTTCTACTAACTATAGGATCCTAGATTATTTGGTCCATTGTGATTGGGTTGGCAATAACCCCATGCATACATTTCCACTTTGCTTAGCAGCACGTAGAATGGTCAGCCAGGTGCAGGGTGCCCCCTAGTTACCCGGCCTTCCTCCAATTAAGGTTACAATCAATCATCACTTCAGCAACTATGTGTCAATTATTTTACTGTGGTTGGCCTCGAAACTGCATCTTCTGTCTGGAAAGTTCTGATTTCTCTTCCTGGGTGGATGCCAAGGGGAGGTGTGAGCCCGTGATTCTCCTTGCTCGGCTGGTCACATGTTTCTCACACCGTGAATTTGTCTATTTTCTCTTAATTTGTGCATTCGATTCTTATTCGGCTTGCCACCTGCCTACGCCTCCTTATCTCGACCTTTCAGAGACAGGATATTCTGTTCTTAAGTTTCAATTATATGTAGCTACTGTTCATTCCTTCTATTGATATGACCTTGGCTCTCCTGGCACGAGTTGCATCTGCCGAGTTACGATTCAGCCACTTTTTCTCGTTTTCCTAGAATATGAATCTCTGCTCATGCAGCCTTTAGTAACCTGGGTTGATTCTGCTTTTTCGTGCAAAGTGGAATCTCACTTATAATACTGTGCTTCGTTTTGAGGTAGATTATGTATAATGGCGCTTGCCGCACTATTCTTCTACCTAGTATAGCAAGCCGTACAGTTTTCTTAGCCTTCTTGCAGTTCCAAGCATATGTACAGGTGTTAGCTGGTTGAATATCTTCATCCAGTTTACAGCATAAGCTTCTTGGTATTTCAACATTGTTCTCCCTTTTAGGTTCACGATATCCTTATTCATGGAGTTTCGTCTCTTTGTGTCATTCTCGGGTCGTTATTTCTCTTATCTGTACGTCTGTCCGGGTCCCCGTGACGTCACCATTCATCTTCCATTAAGACCTTTTTGGTTTCTTCCGGGACTGTACTTAGGCGATCTTCATTTCGTTTCATTTGCTGGTAGGGTTTTCTTAATGGATACCTTACTGTCCATGGTTGTCTGGGTATTGGTACTTCAATAGGTGTTGCTCTTCTGATAGGTACTGGACAGAGCCCTACTGCGGCTCTCTGCTGATTTATTTGCTCATCATACGTCACATATCTTGGTGTGAACGTTCCTGGTACTTCAAAATGGGCGACTGGAGTGCAGGCTTTAATCGGGACACCCCTCTAAACTTGAAAACATTCGGGTCAGGACGAGGGGTGGGGGGTAATGCCAGGAATTAAGCACTTTAAAGCTGTGTTCCAAATCCAGAGGTATATAAAGACCCTGTAAAGATAGGCTTAAAGACCTCCCTCAATGGTGGCTCCTCCAGGGGAATACCCAGCCTTTCCTCCCATACTCTTTTGAATGACTGTCTGCCCTCCAAGTTAGCTGAATTAAGAGCATTATATATTTTGGAGAGGGCGCCCTTCCTGGAACTGGATTCCAACAAAATTCTCTCGAAAGGGGTAAGGGGCGAATCAGATCAGCAAGCCACTTGGGGTTGGTAAGTAGCCCTTTCAGCCGAATGATATTCAAAAACTGTGGGGTGGGGGGCTTATCCCCTATAGCCTCAGTAAGTTACTCATATTCAATGAAAGCACCCTCGCAGAAGAGTTGTGCTGCCCTCTCCTACCTACATCCGACCACCCTTGAAAATCACAAAAACCTCTGGAACCAAGGTCAAAAGGGGGACCCCATAATGATGATAAGGGGGATGGCCAGGAAGAGAGGCGTTTGTTTTCCTTGTTTGGCCTCCAGGACTCCCATAAGACCGTAAGGGTCGGATGGGACTTAAGACCCACCGGAAGGAGTTTGGGAGTGGCCCACAAGAGATCTCTGATTTTTTTTGGATGGGAGTGGCTGTCTTTTAGGAAGGTCCAATAGATTCCCAGTTGATCCCTCATGTGTTCCAACATCACCCGTAACTGTGCCTTATAATATAACCTGAAATCGGGGAGCCCGAAACCTCCCTGGGTCCTAGGAAGGGTCAAAGTGGAAAATGTAATTCTCGCCCTTTTGCCATTCCAGATAAAGCGGAGGAGCCGGGATTGAATCACATCAAAGAAGGATTCTGGGACGGGGTGGGAAGGGTCGCGAAAAGATAAAGGAGCCGGGGAAGGACATTCTTTTTGACTGTGGTCATGCGCCCAAACCAAGACAAGGTGAGGGGGGCCAGTGTGTAAGAACCGTCTCTGTGATAATCTGGGTATCACTGGTCAGGCTCTGGCGTGGCTGTCCTCTTTCCTCTCCAATCGACCCTCCCAGGTCCAACTGGGGTCCTTCCTCTCTGACATCTTTTTCTCAACCTGTGGTGTCCTCCAGGGATCTAATCCTTCCCCCTGGCTGTTCAACCAGTATCTGGCACTCCTTGCCCACCGCATCGCCGCTCTCTGCCCCAACTTTCAGTGCTATGCGGACGATACCCAGATCATTTTCAGGCTACCCTCGGCCTCCTCCTCTCCTTCCCTCATCTCTGACTGTCTGTCTGCTATCCAGGAATGGTGTGCCGCCAATGACCTCTGCCTTAATGCCAGTAAGACTGAGATTCTACTCATCGGCACAACCACCCCCTCCTTCCCTGCAGCTCTCTGGCCAGCCTCTCTTGGCCCTCTTCCTGTTCCTACCTGCAAGGCAAAAAACCTCGGGGTTATCTTCGACTCCACACTCTCCTTCTCTCCGCATATATCCGACGTCTCTAAGAAGTCACACTACCAGCTGCCCTCCTCAGAGGTATTCTTCCCTTCCTCTCCTTCCCCCAGAAGCTCACTGTCTCCCGAGCCCTGGTTCTCTCGAAGCTGGACTACTGTAACAGCCTCTATCTTAATCTGCCTGCCTCCACTATCCGCCCTCTGCAACTCATCCAGAACAGAACTGCGAGACTTGTCCTTGGCCTCAAGCCCAGGGACCGTATCTCTCCAGAACTGAAATCTCTACACTGGCTCCCAGTGGCTGCGAGGATAAAGTTCCAAACCCTCTGCATTGTCCACAAGGCCTTCTGGGGCCTAAATACCTTCAACTCTCTCTTCCTAAATATCTTCTTTCCCGATCCCTTCGCTCATCCGTCTCCAACTCCCTCAGGGTCAGCCGCTTCTCGAAGCAACGTGCTGGGGGTAGATCTCTCTCCGCGGCAGGGGCCTCCCTCTGGAACAGCCTTCCTGCCTCCCTGAAACTTGAGGAGAACCATCTCCGGTTCAGGAAGCACCTCAAAACCTTCCTCTTTGCTTCTGCTTTCTCTCTCCCTTTCCCCTGCTAATTCTTCACTGAAACTGCACTGAATCTGCAACTGGGCCACTCTCCCCGACCCTGGGCCCAGCCACTCTCCACTTGCACTGCCTCCCTGGCAACCCCTGCACTGCGGGTCTGTCTCTGTATCCCTGCAGCCCCCCCTTCCCAGCACTTACCTGCACTTACCTTGCACTTGCCACCAGCTGGCCCTCCTTATTTATTTATTTATTATTTATTTTATTTTACTTACCTTGTACTGCCCTTCCCCCCCCTTGCACTTCCCCTCTCTCCCCCTTGCACTTCTTCCCTTCCCCCTACCCCTGCACTTGCGCGATCTGAATGACACCTGGCCTAGTAGGATCGTTGTCTGTCTTCCCCCTGTTCCCCCCTCCCTGCCTCGTCACGCCTTGAAACACTTGTGTATAGGCGCGTTACAAATGCCATATCATATCATATCATAAGGTCATTACTTATCTTTGCCAAGAGCGGCGGGAAGTTAAGGTCAAATACATGGCCCAGGTCCCTGGGAATGAAAGTACCTAAGCAGGGAATG
Organism: Ambystoma mexicanum; assembly: GCF_040938575.1. NCBI lineage: Eukaryota > Metazoa > Chordata > Amphibia > Caudata > Ambystomatidae > Ambystoma > Ambystoma mexicanum. The sequence goes on along the minus strand of NC_090938.1, from coordinate 791,159,938 downwards.
GCTTCCTGTTCAACTCTGATTCCCTGCACTTCGGTTATCCCCCTGACTTCGCAGTCGCCGACACCCATCGGCATTATACAAGACTTGTGCTCATTAATTTTGAGCCCCAAAAATGATCCAAAGAAGCCAATGAGGTCGAGCAACGGGGCAGCGATTCCGGGAGATCGGCCAGGTAAGCTAATATGTCATCCGCGAACAGTGACAGTTTAAAAACGCATTCCCCACACTGTACCCCCGTGATCCCACTGTCCGCATGGTTCGCGATAGCGGGAGGCTCTATCGCCAGCGCATATAAGAGGGGTGACAGAGGACACCCCTGGCGGGTACCCCTAGAGAGATGAAAGGATGCATGTGCAACCATTAACCAGGACCCTAGCCATGGGACTGTTATATAAAACTGAGACCCAACCACAGAACCTCTCACCTAGTCCCATTTTTTGAAGCACCTTCCCCATGTAAGGCCATTCGACGCGGTCAAAGGCCTTTTCTGAGTCCAGCGAAAGGAGATAGCACTCTAGGTGCTGCCTCCTGGCTTCATGTATAAGGTCCAGCATTTTGCTCACGTTGTCTGAGCCCTGCCGACCGGGGATGAAGCCAACTTGGTCACCGTGGACCAGGGACGGAAGAAGCTTTGCCAGCCTATTGGCCAGGAGCTTGGCCAGGATTTTAACGTCCGTGTTGAGGAAGGAGATGGGGCGGTACGACTGACATTGGGAAGGGTCTTTCCCCTCTTTAGGAAAAACCACGATAAGAGTGGACATCATGGACCGCGGGAGGGCCCCCGTGTCCAGTGTGGCATTGAACATTCTGGCCATGAATGGGGCCAGTGTGGAGCGGAAAGTTTTATAGAACCAAACCGTGAAGCCATCATCTCCCGGGGCTGTCCCACTCTTTAATGAGGAGATTGTCTCCACTACTTCCTGCGCGGTGATAGGGAGCTCCAGGGGCCGGCCTTGTCAGGGGACAGACGGGGAACCGGCAGGGAGTTTAAGAACCTGTCAACTATTGAACTGTCCCCAGAATATTCCGAAGAGTATAACCCTTCATTAAACAGCCTGAATTGGCCTGCGATAGAGTCATCACTGAGAATAATCTCCCCTCCCGGTGAGCGAAGCGACTTCACACTTTTGCTGATTTGGCGTTCCCTAAGCCTCCAGGCTTGTATCGTGTCTGCTTTCTTTCCTTTCTCCATGTATTTCTACTTTAAGAAGGCTAGCTTCCTTTCTGTCCGGCACACGAGGAGGGCAGTGAGCTTCGATTTCAGCTTCTGTAGTTCCTCCCATCTACCCGGGAACATTTGTGACCTCAATTCAACCCAGGCTGAATAGCAGCTATTTTCTCCCTCAGCTTCTTTTCCTCGCAGCCCCTTCCCCTCTTTCTCCTCGAGCCCATCTCCATGAGAGTACCTCTGATGGCAGCTTTGAAGGCATTCCAGATCCCCATGACACCCATTTCTCCATTGTCGTTAATGGCAAAATAGTCCTTGATGGTGGCCAGAAGCGTTTGCCTCAACTCGCAATCCTGCAGCAAGAGGTCGTTACACTGCCAACGGGACCCCGGGGGGGAAGAGGGGATATCTGACCTTAACCAAATCGTGGTCAGACCATCGAGCCACTTCCACCCCCGAGTCCCGGACCAGCTCCCGTAGGGAAGAGTCTAACAGGATGTAGTCAATTCTGGAGAGCATCATGTGAGACTTTGAAAAGCAGGTGAAGCATGGATCACAGCCTAGTTTCGCAATATGCGAATCCAGTAAGCCCAGTTCCCCATTAACCCTCTGGAATGTGGCGGCCAGCTTTCTCTGGAGGGGCGAGTCTGTAGTCGGTTTGAGAGATTTCCTATCCTTCTCGGGACATAAGGGCATATTAAAATCCCCTCCCACCAATAGGTTCCCCTCTGCGAAAGCTATGATCTTCTCCTTCATCTCCTCCCAGAAGAGATCTTGTGCCTCGTTTGGAGCATATACACTCACTAAGGTGAATATGCGTGCGGGGCGTGAAGTGGGCATCGGGCGAAACCAGGAGGGCGACCCCTCTTTTTTTTGATGTATAGGGGGAGGCAAACACATGCTGAATGGCTCTAGCCTTAAGCACAGGAACTTTCCCTTTTACCCAGTGTGTTTCTTGCAAAGATAAAAAATGAAGTCGGAGCCTGGAGAATTCCCTCACCATCAGTGACCTTTTAGTAGGTGTATTGAGACCCCGCACATTCAGCGACCCCACTGTCAGCGTAAAAAGTGTATAAACCCTTGAAAAGGGTCAAGCAACCCCTGGCTCCACCTAGGGAGCACGTCCAAACCTTTCCCTCATTTTGCATCCGTGTACAACACTCGATCCAGCCAAGACCCATAAAACCCCTGCCTCTTGTGAGGCCTGATAAGAGGAGAAAAACAACCCCAAAACATAACTCAGGCGAACTTAGAGGGCCCCCCCCCCCCCGAACACCTGGATACTGTGCAACTGCATCTTGCCGCAGAGCCAGGCCACCAGTGTCACCCTCCCCCGCTAGCACAACAGATACAACAACCAGAGAAGCCCCCCAGGAAAATTTAGCAAACATCGAGCTAATCCAGCTACTGTGCATCGAGAGCTTGTGTAAACAGTGCCCATCGCACAAGTCCCTGCACCTCTCTCAAGGCAAAAACCAAATAGATCAGGCCACCCCCTGACTCCCAGGCACCAACCAAATGCCCCCCTGAGTGACTCAGGAGTTGGAAGAGTTGGGGAAACCGGGGTGATCCTCCTAAATTTCCTGTGTCCTCGAACCTTGCGTCTTTCATTGGCTGACTGGGCGTTCTGGGGGCAAGTCGGGCCCGCTCCTGACTCGTCTCTGCGGAATCCTTTCTTGGTTCACCCAGGAGTTCCTGTGAGACCCTTTGGATCTCATCCTCCGTAACCAAAGCGTATTTGAAGCCCTCGAGTTCAAAAGACAAGGAAAAGGGATAGCCCTACCTGTATCAAACTCCTTTAGCTTGAAGCATTTTTGTCAGGAGGGGGCAAAGCCGCCGTCTGGCCAATGTAAACGCAGACAGATCCTGGTAGATCGAGATGTGCGCGTCTTCCCACTCAACTGGGCCCCTCTTGCACGCCAGCTCAAATATTTTATTCTTCTCTGAGAAAAAATGAAAGCGAACCAGGACGGATCTGGGACCCCTGTTGGAGGCACCAGCTCTATGAGCCCTGTCTGTGGTGGCTTTTTTAGTGTTAGCCTCCTCGAAGAGAGAGCTGACCACAGCATTAACAGCCTTAACAATATCCATTTGCGTTTCGCCCTCTACCTCCGGGAAGCCTAGGAAGCGTAGGTTACAGCGGTGCTCCCTATTTTCCAAATCGTCTATTTTCAAAACACATTTCTCTTCCCTCCATTCCAACTCTGCCAGGCGCATGTCGAACTGCGTTTCTAGAACATCCACTGAGGCTGAATTGGCTTGCAGGGCCTGAACCCGGTCATCGATGGTATCAACTTTTTTAGCTTGCGTGTCCAGGTGCACTGTTATGTCTGCCCCGAAGCCCCTGATTTCTTCCAATAGCGCAGCCATACCCTTGGTGACGATGTTAGCTTCCACAGAGTCCAGATGCAAGGGTGCCATCATGGTAAGACGAGGGGGTGAGTAGAGAGACTCCTGGGGAAATTTCTAAAGGGACTCTGCCCAACTCATGGAGGCACCCGGCCCCCCTCTGCCTGGTCCAGGCCCCTTTAATGGAGGGTAAGAGAGGTGAAGGGCCGACCGCCCGAATGGGCCCCCAAGGGGTCCAACTGCTGCTTTGAATCACTGGAGGCTGTCTCGTGGAGGTGCACTGTGAGGAGGGAGGTCCCCCGCTGGCGGGCCCCAGGAGACTGTCCCAATAGGAATCAAGGAGAGGGAGATGGCCACACCGCCGCAACAGGTATACCGGGTGCCCTCCTCTGGTACTCTGGTCTAGTAGTCCCTCCGTCCCGCTCAGTGGATGTATGGCGATGCTGGAGAATGATGACCCAGCCTATGGGCCCAGTCTGAACGGCCAATGCCCTCTCCCCTCCTCCACCCTGGGAGAGAACAGGGGGGAGCCCTACAGTCCCTTGACAATGCTTCAGTAAAGATGGCCTCAAAATCTTCCTTTTTGGCCCAGCCAGGCCCACCAAATCCGGACCTGGTGCTGCTGGGTAAAGCCGCTGAATGTCCTCCACCCTGCCGCGTGGGCGCTCCACCTCCCCATACGTGGATTGACTCACTGGAGCCAGACTGATGCACAGGACCAGCGCAGGACCCAGGGGCCGTGTAACTCCGTCCCACGTCCTTGGTCCCCACGCCCAAGGGCCAGGCGGTCACCAGAGGCTGTGCCGCGGCGGGTGAGCCACCTACTCAACTCCTCGAAACTGGGTAGGGGAAGACCCTTCCCCTGCCAGCAGACCGCTCCGGTGCGGGCCCCCTGCACTTTCTGGGAGGTGCGGGAGGGGCAACTGATTGGCGCGGGCTGCCCCCACTCCCGGCTCCAATTCCCCCGTTGCAATACTCCTGAGTCGGACACCTGGATGGCCGCGAGGTCGCCCACCTTCACATTGCGAGCACCGCTGCTCAGACCTTCATCCTCTCCCCAGCGGGACCCGAGAGGCTTGCTGGGGTGCTCGCCAGGAGGACAGGGGGCTGGAGGGGGCTGGAGGGAAGTCTTGCATCCAACACAGCGCGCGGCTGGTAGTCCTCACACTGCCCGTGCTGAAAGACACTTCGGGCCGGCACGGCCACCCTCGTAGGGCGGCACTGGCCTCTCTCTTCGCCGGGCCGTATCTCTGGTGAATCCAGCGCAGGTCCAGCTGGAGTTGGACCTTCCGGTGCACCGGGGGCCGGTCGTCCCTGGGTGGGTCCCACACTCACTCCTGGGGGGGCTTGGGAGGGCTCAGACCGCCATTACCCACACAGAGGAGGAGCACGACCGAGACACGTCAATCCATCTCGGCGCCCCCTGGTGGTCTCCAGGTTTTCTTTTTTTTCATGTCATCTGTGATGGTATCAGGAGCTAAGACTCCCCAATCACGATTACACATGCCTTCACCATCTCCTGACGTGTCAAGATATGATGTGTGCTCTGGACACGTCAGATCAACTTTTATCATGTTACACCACAAATTTCTGGCATTCTTACTCAGACCTTTACTATATGTCCGTTTACCATTTTTTATTTTAACTTGGGGAACCCATTTTTTTTTTTGGGAGTTAAGGAAGCTAAAGTGCTTCCAGTTACATATAGGCAGTTGGGCAGGAGAGGCTCAGTAGCCTTTGGCTTATTCCCAGAGGCTTTTAGTGGGACTTCCAACATAGGCTTTTTGAGGGTGTCAGTATGTGTAGTTTCTGATTCAGTTTGGGAACCCTTGTTATCAAATTGCAACCTTGACCCCTGCATATCCGGGCATCTTTCCATTTTAGACGTCCCCAAAAGTTTATTTAGCAGGGTGGTATGTGTTTTAAGCACCGCTAAAATTTTACCAAGAATGTAGTCATCAAGACCCCTCCCTGTCTCCTCCTGTCCTCTGTGTTCTTCTCTCTGTCCTGACGTGATTTCCCACAGAGACTCTCCTGACTATCAGGGTATTGGGAAAGAGCCAAAAGAGAAAACTGTCCATAACACCACTCATAGTCGGGATCGAGGGTAATACAAGCCCATTCCCAGATGCCTTATCCACAGCCATTGAGGGAGGCTAGCGCACTCAAAGTTCAGCGTTGCTTGGCTTTCATCCATGAGTCCTGACTCAATTAGTATAGGTGAGGACACGCCTGTCGCTGTGGCAAGCAGGGCAGTATCCGAGGGAGAGGGGGAGAGGGTGGTAAAGGCATTGCTAATGCCATCTCCAAAGTGCCTTTTATTTTGGTAAAAATAAGCAGGGCTGACAATATATCGTCATAACACCTAGTCCCCGACATATATGTGGATCTCTCAGCCTTCTGCTACTCCGAGCACTCCTAAGTTTACATGGGGACATAAGCGCTCAGAAATAATTCCCATTTAATAGACAAAAGTACATAAATGGAAGCTTAACACACCTACCAGCTCGCTCAGTCATGCCAGCATAGAAATACCAACAATCCTTCAACTCAGTTCTGCAAAACTATCCAGACAAGTTACAAAACAAATAAATTAAAATAATGGTAGCTGGAGTGGTCAACCATATACTTATATGTGCACATGCAAAAGGCAATGGTCACACTGTGATTAGGCCTAGCTGGAAAAGCTAAGTTGCAATGACACAATACTACTGGGCCAAAGATTATCACTTAACAATTTCCACTCGCACTGCGCACCGTCGAACAGCCAAACAGCCCACTTGTGGGCCACTTCTCGGTACGTACGTGGGAGCGTGGATCCTGGAGTTTTATTTCCAATCCAATAGGAAAAGATATTCAAGTAACTTTGGGTCTCACCCTAAGTTACTAGGGGAACCCAGACGTGGACCCCTTGCTCACTATTCCTAGAGAGGCACAGCTCCACCCTACTGATGAGGTCCAACCAGAACGAAACACGTGTCTGGGGTTGCTGTTGGTGCTCTTGTTCACAGGAGAATTGCCTAGCATTTTGGTGATGGACTGCCCCAGAGCAGGACAAAGACTGATATGTTTGGGATGTTTCTTCTCTGTGAAAGACAGTGAGCTAAAGACTCTAGGTAAGTTTCTCATAACCAGGACTAATGTCTGACAGAGGGACTTCCAGGACCACCCCTGGTTAATTTGCATATTCAAGTAACTTTGGGTCTCAACCTAAGTTACTAGGGGAATCCAGATGTGGACCCCTTGCTCACTATTCCTAGAGAGCCACAGCTCCACCCTACTGATGAGGTCCAACCAGAACGAAACATGTGTCTGGGGTTGCTGTTGGTGCTCTTGTTCAGAGGAGAATTGCCTAGCATTACGGTGCTGGACTGCCCCAGGGCAGGACAAAGACTGATATGTTTGGGATATTTCTTCTCTGTGAAAGATAGTGAGCTAAAGACTCTGGGTAAGTCTCTCGTAACCAGGACTAATGTCTGGCAGAGGGACTCCCATGACCCCCCTTCTTAATTTGCAGATACATGTGTGACATAATATTAAGCCGAATGCACAGACATCAAATGGAAGAGCCAATATAGCACTCATATTGAAGGCCACAGAGAGCCGTCACAAAAGTCGGGCTAGCCCAATTTCCTAATCAAGACAGAGTCAAGAAAGACTAACTTTCACAAGCCATCGAAAATAGGAAACTTAAGACCCGGAATCAAAGCTGATGAATTCTGCATTGTGTGCCGGAGGTACCCGGGGCTCTCCTGCGTCGATAGTCAAGGTGGGGAGAATCCTTTGCCGCTGTCGTACTGTCCTTGGCTCCTACAACAAAGCAGAACCAGTGAAAACACACAGGCGGCGAGTTGGGGAGACTGATACCAGACTGGTCTGTGTGGAAACCCAGGTTGCAAGCAGCAACATTGTATAAAGAAAATTGAAGAAAAAAGTGCATGAAGCGTGTGTGGCAAGCGAGGCAAATATAATTAAAACAGCAGATGAGTGAATGAACTTTGAAGCTAAAATACAAATCCATAGACAGAGTGATCCGGCGCCACATGGGTGCTCTTTCGAAAGTCTCTGTTAGGTATCCAACTGAAAGGTGAGGAATGTTAAAGGAAAACAAAATTGTGAAATCGAAGTGGTCCTTCAAAGGGTCAAGCCAAACCCTGTGCACATTCTAAAGTCTTTGATATTTCATGTAAAATTGAAATTGGTCCGAGCCCGGCCGAGGGAGACTAATTATGGCAAAAAGGGATCTGAGCCCGGCTGAGGGGGATCTGGTGTGAACTGTGAGTCACCCGAAAAAGAATATCCTTCGAACATTGTGTTATGGTATTGTCACGATCTTATCCCCACCAAGGGCTCACAGGTCCCTAACGACCTTATTCGGGTCCCCTCTGATGCCTTGGAGCCAGTCCTAGCGCAGTTGGCATAGGAGACGCTTGCTGGGACGGGGTTTCTATCGACTGAGGACAAGCATGGCTGCCCCATGCGGAATACTGGGGAACTGCATTCTGCGGTCTAGCCTTCAGGGTGGGGGGTGGGGCCCGCCCCAAAGACACCCAGGATACCGCCTTTCTATTTAAACCACACCCGACTAAGGGCACGCGCTGTTATTCTGCCTTTGCAGCGTGACGCTAATCAGATCCTGCCCTGCCATCCTTACCTGTTCTGCAGCATCCATCGGCTCTGAAGTCATCCAAGGCAAGAACCATCGCCATCCTTACCTGCTCTGCAGCACCCCTCGGCTTCGAAGTCATCCAAGGCAAGAACCATCGCCATCCTTACCTGCTCTGCAGCAACCCTCGGCTTCAAATTCATCCAAGGCAAGAACCATCGCCATCCTTACCTGCTCTGCAGCACCTCTTGGCTTCGAAGTCATCCAAGGCAAGAACCATCACCATCCTTACCAGCTCCACTGGTCGCCCGGAAGGCGAGCATCTTCAAGACGTCTTTCATCTTGTCGGATTACCGGGGGCCATTCTTCTCCAGGTCATCACGATCTACAGAACAAAACAAAACCACAGGTCGGCCACTTGCTACGACGCTCTCAGTGCCGCTTCGCGTTCTTCTTACCTTTTCGAACCAGGCTTCGGCTTCTACCGCAGCACTCGCCACCTGCAACAAGAAATGAGAAAGTCATCATTGCAAATTCAACTAAAGACTTGCATCTAAAAGACATTGGGCCTCATTACGAGTCCGGCGGTAACCGCAGCAGTAAAACCGCCTGGTTACCACCGGACTCGTATTACCATTCCGCCTCCGTGATTCACGGAATTACCGGGGCATTACAACCCTGGTTTTTCGGGAATCACGGAGGCGGAATGGTGTTAATGCCCATTCCCATTGAGTCCTATGGGACTCGATGGGAATGGGGATCATGGAAACACTGGCAGCATCTCGTAATGCTGCCGGTGTTTCCTCGTCCGCCTGCAGGCGGGCGGTGTTAAACCCGCCAGGTCAGACCTGGCGGGAACATCACCTCCCGCCTGCAGGAGTCGGAATCAGGCGGTCCGGGAACAACGGTGGCGGCGGGTTTACCGCCACCGTTATTTCCAGACCGCCTGAGTTATAATGAGGCCCCTTGCTTTCGCCTGAAAGACTTACCCGAAAGAAGGAGTTGCAGCCGGTCTGAACTCTGGCCCTCGCCAGTGAAGAAACTCGGCGGTACAGTGCCACCATTCGACGCACCCCTGCCCAGCACAGCAGGACGGACAGCGCACCCTTATTATAGAAAACAAGGTGAGAGACATTCTCTGGGGAACTGCAAGGGACTCAGGAGGTGGGTTGCAAGGAAGGAACCGAAGCTTATCTCCCCCTCCTATCTTCTAGAGTTGCCCCTCAATTATCCAGATTCCAGGACAAGCGAAGGGTTCTGGAGAGCATCGAGATGCGCCCCCGTGGACCAACAAGGTGAGCGTTACAGGTATCTGAGGCCAGATGAGGGGGATCCAACATGACGAGCGTTGTACAAAAGGGAGCTGAGCCCGGCTGAGGGGGATCCAAAGTGAATACTTGTGAAAATCTGGAGGAAAAGAACTTGTTGTTTATTTGGTCGCATCAGGCCCTCTGTATGAAGAGATTCTGAGAAGCAAAGAGACTTGAGCACAGAATGTCCTGATGCTAATGATGAATTGTATCCTCGTGCTAAAGAGGCCAGACACTGTGCTGCATTCAAGTGAATTGTCTTGTCCCGTGCTGAAAACATGGACAAGGGAGGCCAACGGCCTGAACATTTTGACATCATTTTGTGAACACTTTTCGTAACACTATTTCCGACGCTATTTGTATTTTATTTTTGTGTAACTTCTGTTTATTCAATGTTTTTCACAGAAATAGCATTCAACATGGTACACAGCGAAAACAAGGGTACATTCTCCATCCCCTGTCCCAATCCTCCCCCAGGGTCTGCCCCTTACTTCAGCAGTACTGATTCAACGTCTTGCCATGAACCTGTATTGTCCATTGTGGCATAAGCCGATTGGCTCGACGCTGAGTCCATGCTCCTTTAAACCAAAAATCCCATCCTTAGCCCTACCCTCCCCCTCCGCCTATCTAAGAACAACGCCAAAACCAACTATAACTATCTCAGAATCCAGGGTGGTCCTCATGCTAAGTGTACGTGGTATGGGTGATGTATGGGTATGTTCATGTTCCAGGTTCTGTGGTGGATGTAAGGTAGGGGATGAGCTAGAGATAGATATATATATGGGGCCTACCAGCTTTCGGCCGCATGTTTGGGGTTGCATGCTCGTGGGATGGGTGCACTGTCTCAGTGTTATTGATCGACCCCGTGGGGGATGAGGCTTTTGGGGAGGGGGCAAAGAGGTCCCAGGGTTTGCATGCAGGTTCCGCCTTGGCCGGATTCGTTCTTCTTTGTGCGCTGCGCTCTAGAGAACATATCTGACATAGGAAGTCGGTCAGTTGCAGTTTAGTGGGCGGTGCTGCTGCCTTCCAGTTCACTATTAACAGTTTGCGGGCAGCAAACACTATTATATTCAGAGTTCACCAGAGTAGGGTGTCAGTATGCTAGTCTTTTTAATTGGCCCCAAATAGTAGCTCTTCCGGAGACTATGCTATATCAGAGTCTGGAATGGGAGCGGACACCAGTCTCTGAGCCATTCCCCATTATGGTTGTATCTTTGGGCACGTCCACAATATGTGTCCTATCGTGCCGGTTGCTCCGCAGCCGCGCCAACATACGGGGGAGGGAGTCAGTCCCATTTTATACATTTTGGATGGTGTATAATAAAGGCGTTGAATGATTTTGAACTGGATCTCCCTGTTTTTTAAGTTAGCCGACATCCCCAGGATTATTGCAAAAAATTGGCAAATGTCACCTGTCTCTATCGGGGTGTCAAGGTCTTGTGCCCAGGCTGCCCCTAAAGCCGAATTCCTTCCCACATTGTTCAGAGTGGCCATGGAGTAGAAGGCCCGAATATGCGGGTGTGTGTTTGTCTGGTGTTCAAGTTCTAATTCGCAGGGGTCCGGGGGTGCTTGTCTAGATGTCGCCGTAGTGTATCGTGTTATTTCCGCGCATATAGTACCATACTGTAACCAGTGTCTAGCGTAAATGTCTAGAATCTGGTGGCCTCAGGGAGGGTGGCCACTTTGGAGCCATCACACAGATCGAGTATTCTGACCTGGGCCCAATGGGAATCGTGCAGTGGATGACGGGTAGGAATGTGGCTGAGTGTCAGGGGGCCCTTTATAGTCATCCATGTAGGAGCCACTTTGACGTTGATGCCCTGTTGGTCCCAAAGTTTGTGCCACTGGGCCACCATCGGCCACACTACAGGGTGCAATTTAAGGTGTGTTACTGACTTTGTTGGGGGGGTGGCTAGAACGTCGGATGGGAATGCGGGGGCCATCAACGCAAGCTTCATCGCCCTCCAGTTGGAGGGGTCGTCAGTATTCAGCCAGCGTTTGGCCCAACAGATTTGAGCTGACATGAGCGCGAGGCATCCATCCTGTTTGGAAGCAGTCAGGATCCCTGTGCGAATTCGTGCCCTCTTGCACTGCCAGATAAACTTCCAGAATGCAATGTCAACAGACTTATACATCTTCGGGCTAGGGGCACACGGCATCAACATCGTCATATATATAAGCTTAGGCATAGATTTAATTTTAATTCTGCCAGTCATGGATAGCGGTAAGGTGTCCCATTTGGTGAGATCTCAGTGGATCTGTTCGACCATGTGTGGGTAGTTAAGGTCTGAGAGATCATCGATACATGCGCTAATGTTAACTCTGAGATATTTAATATGGCCGTTTGCAACCTGAAGGGTGCTACCTCTCCCAGATCCCAGGGAATATCTGGAAAGAGCTGTAAGATCTCTGATTTAGCCCAGTTGACCCGGTATCCTGCCATCAGGCCATATTGCTGTAGAAGGAATCTCACTCTGGGGAGGGAATTGTGTGTGTCCCCTAGGTATATTAAAAGATCATCGGTGTATAAAGAGACTCAGTGCTCTACCCTGCGTCTCCAGAGCCCCCGCCATTGAGGGTCCGACTGTAAAATCTCTGCTACCAGTTCGATGGATAAAGCGTAGAGTAGGGGCGACAACAGGCATCCTTGGTGTGTGCCGGAATATAGGGCAAAGGGGCTTGATGTGAGGCCATTCGTGATAAGAGTCGCTTCGAGGTCTGTATATAGTAGATGGATCAGGCCTATCATAGATGGACCAGACGTTGTAGGACTGTTTCCAGTTTCTGGGCCAGTCATCGCTGGTTCTCCCTTTTTTGTGAAACACTCCAATGTTCGCGGTCATCATCGACCTTGGTAGGCAGCCGGTTTCGGCTGTTCTGAAAACACAGCATGGAGTTTTGAGGCTATATCGTCGACCATCGTCTTGTAAAGATCTATCGGGATCCCGTCTGGGCCCGCGGCTTTACCTGGGTTCAGGGCGAGGATCACCCGCTTGACATCGGCCTCGGCCAAAGGGGTATTTAGCGCCTCTTATTGGGTCCAAGCGATTATAGGTAAACTTATAGCCTTCAGGAATCCCAGCATCACCTGCAGTGGGAGTGCCTTAGGCTTTGCGTATAGTTGCGCATAGAACTCAGAGAACCTAGAATTGATGCCCGCGTCTCCCTCAATTTTATTTCCTTCCCTGTCCCGTATGGTGGCGATAGCCTTGGTCGCCTGTCTCTGTTTCAGGGTGAGCGTCATATGGCAGAGGGGCCGGTCGTTCTCTGCATAATACTTTTGGGTCCAACTTGAGAAGGACTTCTGGACCCTAGTGGTTGTGATTTCTTTAATGTCTGCCCGTATTTTGCGGAGCTGAAGGAGAGTCTGCTGTTCCGGTGATGATTTGTGTCGCTTCTCTAGGGCTCTTAGGGTGAGTGTCAGCTGGCTTTCTTAGGCACTCTGTTGCTTGAGTTTATGTGCCCATCTGGAGATGCATTGGGCTCTCACGAAGGCCTTGAACGTGGCCCAGCATGAGTGGATGGAGTATGAGGGGTTGATGTTGGTATCCCAGAACATATCTAGATCCCCTTTAACATGGTCTACAAAATCAGGGTACGCCAGGGCTCTTGGATTGAGTCGCCATTTTGGGGAGGCTTGGGGGGGCGCCTGGGAGGGTCAGTCTGATTTTGACAGGTGCGTGGTCGGAAACAGTGATGGGGAGTATCGAGCATTCGTCCAGGGAGTGTGTCACAATGCGTGGGGCCAGCCAGTAGTCGGTTCTGGAGTACCTTTGGTGGCTAAAGGAGTAGAAGCTGTAGTCTCTATGGGGACTATGTTTAACTCTGCATACATCTTCCAGGCCCAGTTCTGCGAGAAGTGAGGTGAGGGGGACCTGTTTCTTCGGTCTACCAGTGGGGGAGTGGGTCGTGGTGTGCCTGTCGAGGTCTGGGTCCTATGCTATGTTGAGGTCCACACCAATCAGTGTGAGTCACCTCATATATGGTGCACATGTAGCGAAGGTCTGTGTACAAAAGGTGGGGGTATCAGTCATTTGGGGTATATAAATTGACGAGTGTGACTGGGTGTTGGTGGAGTAGCCCCTGCACCAGAACATATCTTCCATCTACATCGGCTAACGTGTTTTAGATCAGTAGGGGTATACGTCTATGTATCAGGATCGAAACTCCTCGCTCCCCCCGACATGGGGCATGTATGGCCGCCCCCACCCAGCCCCGCTCCATTTTCCTTGATTACCCTTCATTGAGATGAGTTTCCTGAAGGAATAGGATGTCCCTTTGGAGGTCTCTAAGGTGGTTCAGTATGCATCTGCGCTTAATGGGGTGCCCCAACCCTTGCACATTTAGGGATATCAATGTGACTCTAGCCATCTCCCTGTCTCAACGAGTCTATGTCTGGCGATCCCAGAAGGAGGGCCAGGTTCCGTGTCAGCCCCGTGGGACTCAATATGTTGCGATTACGTAGCATAATCCCCCAATGACCACCCTTACTTGTCAGACCCGAAGTGTAAACTAAACATTGAACCTTAATTAGATCAATAACAAAAAGCCATTCAATCATAACATTGGGCATGGAGATTCTATGCCCAATACTAGACCAAAAAGCCCATGCATGGTTTCTATGTGAGGAAATTCTTGGGTCTGTGCTCGTTGCCATGCATGACAAAGAGCCCTCTACCTTAGGCCAGTTGTCTTATAGAGTATCTGGGGTGCCATGTCCGAACGGTAGCTGTTGCTTTGCCGATGGTTGACGAGTGTTTCGGACTAGTTGGCACCAGCCCGGCTTCGTTAGCGTTGGTGTAGAGGTCAGGGGATTTGTCAGCATAGTTTTCATGGGGAGTCGTACACCATGGGGCCGCTCTATCCGCGCGTGCCCGATGTGCCTCCGCTACCCGCAGGTCGCGTTGCTCCCCCGGAAGATGCAGAGCTGGCAGAAATCTTTGGATGAAATTCGATGCGGTCGGCTGCCTCCCAATGACGAGGTAGGTGCGTTATGTCCCAGTCGTGGGCCCGGGTGCATGTGGATCAATTATTAGCACAATTGGGCTCAAGTCCCCTTTTGTGTGAGAGTTCACGTCGTAGGATCCCTCCGGCCTTGATCAGGATCCCTTAGGCCTCTCCCTGATTTTTGCCTCCTGTCTTTATTTCGTGGTAAGCGGAATTCGGTTGAGGTTGTCGCTTGCGACACCTGTGCCCTCATTTCAGTTTCCCTTGGGAAGTCAGCGGAGACCAAGTTTTGGCGTTGCAAAAATCTCCAGGCATCCACTGGGTCATCATATGTGTGCCATTGGCGATCTATCTGGACGCACCAGAATATTGGGAATTTCAGGTAGTGCCTCCGTTCTCTGCCCCTCAGGGCCTCGAACAGGGGGTTAAACTCCTTCCTCTGGCAGGACACCACAGCAGAATAGTCATTGAAGAGACTTCTAGGGACCCTGTCGATATTCGCCTGCTCCACCGCTCTGTACGTCTTTAGTATTGACATTGTGTGCTGGAAATGTAAGAGTCTGAATGTTATTGGCCTTGGGCGTTCACCAGACGCTGGTTTTGGTATAGGAGCACAATGGATTCTTTCTATTGTCACCTCTATCGGAAATTATACATGAAGTACTCCAGGTCGGGCCCCTCTGCATTCTCTGGGAGGCCAATCATCCCCAGATTATTTCGCCTGGTCTTCCGACTTAGCGCTGAGGTGCTGGACCTCTTTGATAACACTGTCGAGTTTGGTAGCCGTCGAATCCTGGTTGTCCTCGAGGGAGCTGATATGTTGCTCGTTGTCAGTGGTCCTCTCAGCTTGGATGGTCAGCCGCGCTTGGACATCCTGTAGGTCTTGTTTAATATCTTGGACGGTAGTATTAGTCTCCTGGGTGCGCTGACCTATGAGCTTCATCTCAGCTAAGATGGCTTGTTGTTGCGATGGGACATCCATGTTCGCCATGCGTCTGGTGGAGCATCTAGGGGTGGGTGCTGTGGCGCCTGTATCTTGGCTGGCTGTCTAGAGTCTCTTTGATCATAGCCCTCTAGGCGTCTCCCATCGACGTTAGTGTATGTGCAACTCGCCCTGCAGTGAGTAGAGGCCAGGCGATATAACTGCCCCCATATTGATTGGGTGGGGAACGGCTCTGTGTTCTATTGTCTTGTACGTGGGCCAGGAGTCGACCTCCAGCGGCTTCTGTCCAGATAGGTCGGATCTAAGCGATTTAGTAGTGTTGCATTCCTCCTTGGATTAGTCCAGAGTAGGGTTGATGGCTGCGACAGGTGATGGTAGTAGGGCAGGTTACCCCATCAGAGCTAGTTTTAATGCAAGGGTGGCGCCACGCCGATCATGGGATCGGTGCGCGATGACTCTGGGGCCGTTAATCTTGCTTCTCCTAGTATGTTTGTTTCCCACCCCACGGGCGCGTTGGCGCAGGATTAAGTGACCAACTGGGTGTGGGGCCCCCTCGGACTGTACAGGGCGTTTGCTGCTTCTTTGCACTGAGCAGCGTGAATCTTATCGCAGGGAGGTCCCAGCGTTGCCTCAGGTGAATGGTGGGTGACCCTGTGTCCGCTGTTTTACCCGCTCCCTGGACACCGGGCTCCTCCGGACCCCCAGCTCTGGGGGCTATGCCTGTGCGACTTCATATTACAGATTACTATGATCTCCCTTGGCGCAATGTAGGTCGTTCCCAGCCGTGTCTGCAGGAGTAGTCGTAGATCTAGTTGCTGAAGTGGAGTTAGCCCGGCAGTGGAGTAGGTTTGGTTGGGCTATCGGGCGTCCCAGGCAGGGCGCCCATGAATCAGCGATTTATGCCTCACCGGCCCGACTTCTGAGCCGGTGGCGTAATTGTATGGTGGCTCTGAGGGGTGTCCCCGATGTCAGGGGGTATCCCAGTGCATGACCTGGCCCACGGCTGCTCTTAACGTAGGGAGGGGTGGGCTCCCACACGTGAGGATGGCCCCAGCGCCGCAGTCCCCGGGAAGAGCCGGGTCACCTGGAACGTATGTGGCCAAACACACATGGGCTGCGCTGTGCGGGAGGTGGCTGTGGGTGGCTGTAAATTGGGATGAGGTGTTGTAGGTCCGGAGGGTCTTAGAGCGCTTGTCGCATTCCTCGTTGGCTGTGGGCTCACATATCTCTGGTGCCTTCTCCAGGGCATCCACGTGCCACCGACATCACACTGGTGCAGCACCACCCGCTCCTCCTGCCTGCTGTCCAATGTGTGTGAGAGGGTCGTATGAAGTCTGGGTGTCCCCGGATGTTTATTCGGGTCAGGGACCGGCTGGATATCGGGGTTGAGATGGGCTGCTGCACCGCCTGTGTGGGGGCGCGATGTGCCTAGGGCCTCCGCCCGACCCATTGCCCGCCAAGCTCCGAAGCGTGTGGGGCCTCCCTATCCCTAGGCTGGGGCTGCTTGCATCCCCTCACCACCCTGTGGTTGTCCTCCAGCACCCCTCCTCACCTCAACCGTGTGCAGTGTCATTGCCACTGTGACCTTGAGGAACCATGGGGAGAGATCTCCATGGGATGGGGATGTGCAGTCCGATAGAGGGGCCAGGGGGCGGTGGGGAATCCACTGGGCGGAACTTCACTCCTGTGCTGATCTTCCGAAGCTGGGCGCCTCGAGTGGGTCACCAATCCGGGGCACAGTCCGGGCCGCCTGCTCAGGAGTTGGTGGCGCACCGAGCCTTTGTGCTGATCGTTTGTCCCTTGTCTCCCGTGGGCCCTTACTTCCGAGCGGGAGTGCTCCTGCACAGGCCACAACTTCGGGGCCGCGTGTGACAGATGCCCAGCGTGGTCTCAGCGTCGGAAGGCTTCTTGACGGGCACATGAGCGGCTGAAATATTTTGTGTCTGTGCCAAAGCCGTTCTGCATCCTGCTGGTATATTCTCCATCTCTCTCCGGGGGTTAGGAAGGGGATGTCTACATATCGAAGAGGCGGGCCCGTAGAGAGCTGCACAGACCCGACGCCATCTTTCTCGGGCTCTCGAGTGCCTCCCCACACTATTTGTATTTAGAGGTAAAGACTGGCAATAGGTTTATTGGTATAGGCCCTTTTATTTTGACAAGACACCACTAGGACTGCGTTATTATTATTTGCTGGTCGTAACTTGCTCCTATCTGTAGATTTAGGATTAGATAGGCGGTTTCAAACCCTTTTTGAAGTTCAATAAACACCCTTGAACTGTGGTCACTTAAGTCTGTCTTACTGTTGATACCATGCCTTCCTTTCACATTGCAATGTATGATATATGATATGATAAGTCATTTATAACGTGCCTGTACACAAGTGTTTCTAGGTGCGACACAACAAGGAAGGGTAGACAGAGGGAGGACAAAACAAACAACCTTATTAGGCCTTGTATCAGTCAGATCGTGCAAGTGCGAGGGAAAGGGAAAAGGTGAAGTGCCAGGGGCCGGGGAGGAGTGCAGTGGCAAAAACATGGTAAGTGCTGCCAGGGTTGTGGCTCAAGTAAGTGCAGGGAGGCAGGGCACTGTAGGGTTGCAGATACAGTCCCTAAGTGGGTAGGGGGCCCAGAGGCAGTGCAAGGGGTTATTGGTTGTGCAGGAGCCTGGTGCTTGTGTGGTTCATTGGGTGGCCAGGTAACCAGTTAGTACAGCAGACAGGAGCATCAGCAGGAGAGAGAGAGAGAGAGAAAGAGAAAACGCAGAAGTGAAGAGGAATGTCTTGATTTGCTTCCGGAACCTTAAGTGGTCCTGCCCAAGTTTGAAAGAGGCAGGGAGGCTGTTCCAGAAGGAGGCCCCAGCCGAGGACACAGATCTACCCCCACTCTCTGCCTGGAGGAGCTTCTGACCTCCAGAGAGTTGGAGGTGGATGAGCAGAGGGCTCGAGAAGGAAGATGTTTAGGAAGAGAGAGTTGGATGTAGTGTTGTCCCTGGCCCCAGAAAGCCTTGTGGACGATGTTTAGGGTCTTCAACTTGATCCTTGCAGCCACCAGGAGCCGGTAGAGAGATTTCAGGGCTGGAGAGATACGATCCCTGGGCTTGAGGCCAAGGACAAGTCTTGCAGTCCTGTTCTGGATTAGTTGCAAAGGCCGAAGAGTCGAGACAGGCAGATTTAGAAAGAGTCTGTTGCAGTAGTCCAGCCTAAAGAGAACCATGGCTCTGGAGACAGTGAGCTTCTCTGGGAAAGTGAGAAAACGAAGAATCCCTTTGAGGAACTGCACCTAATAGTGTGACTTCTTAGAGATGTCAGAGATGTGAGGAGAGGAGTGGTTGGAGTCGAAGATGACCCCAAGGTTCTTCGCCTCACAGGAAGGTGGGAGTCGAGGTCCCAGGGTGGGTGGCCAGAGTGAAAGAGGGAAAGCGGGAGCAGGGGTCTCAATTAGAAGGATCTGAGTCTTACTGAAATTAAAGCAGAGATCGTTATGTTTTGTTATGTTATTTTGAAAAGCGCACGGTTACTTGAAGGAATCATGGCACTGGAGAGGAAGGTAACCATAAACCAAAGGCACACAAAGAGTCCAGAGAATGCTGAAGATCAGAACAAATAAGTCTTTAAAGCTATTCGAAAGAGCACATGATTAGTCAATGATTTCATAGCTAGTTGGCGGGTATTCCTCAGCTGTGCTGCTGCAATTGAGAAAGCCCAGCCCCATACACAGGAGATAAAAGGAAGGCACACAAAGCATGCCAGTGGACGCTGATCACAGGGGGCGGTTAGGGACATAGTGAACAAACTTAGCGCACAAATACTCAGCTCTCTGATCATGAGCAGCACGGTAAACAATACATAGTGTTTTAAATTGAATGCGCTGGGCTACTGGGAGCCAATTAAGAGAACGCAATATGGGGGAGATATGAGCCCCATAGGGGGTCCCTGTTGCCACCTGGGCTGCCAGATTCTGAAGGCGTTGTAAACGGAATACCAGCCCCTATGGCTAAGCAAGGTAGGGGGAGTTACAATAGTCCAACTTATTCAAAATCATGGCTGCTACGACTGGGGGACGGAATGTTACAGACATCAGATGGAGTATCTTTCTCAATACGATCAACTGGAAATGCCCAGTCTGGCATACCGCTGACACCTGAGCGGCCAGGCATAATAACCCCAAGATTTTTTACCTTAGTTGAAGGCACCGGGAGCGGGCCCAAGGAAGGGGGCCAGAAAGAAGAAATCCAAAGTGAACGGTCAGGAAGAGAACTTACCACCAGCACTTCCGTTTTATCCCCATTCAATTTCAACCATGTGTGGCCCTTTCACTCCCCCATGGCTGTCAGGCACTTATGAAGGTACGCCGATACCTCAGACTGATCCAGGTCAAGACGGATCAGAAGCTGGGTATCGTCGGCGCACGAATAGCACCTGATGCCGAAGGAGCAGATGAGGCTTACACATTTCAGCGAGTTTGCATCTTCCAACGAAAGCAATTGGCAAGATACTGAGCCTGAGACTTAGCAGACTGTTACCCAATTTCCAAGGGAAAACGAGTTAAATAATAAACACAAGGCGTCTAAATCCGATTTTTTTTATTACTATATCGTCTATACTCTCCTTGAGAATCACAAGTACGGCGCCAGTCAGTCAGCCACAGGTGTCATTTAAAGCCTGCAGGATTTTCAAGAACCAAATTACTCTTTAGGCCCCACAGATCTAATTTGGCAGCACTCTTAAGCACTCTTGCATGTGTACCTTTAGCTTCCTCTTCAGATCAGGCAGTAATGTTATTAAAGCTGCTTCGTGTGGTGCTCCTCTGCTGGTACTACTGATCTGACCATATCCATAGAGCTGTCTGGGTGGAAGCAGGGGGCACGCTCTATGGGCCTGTTTCCTTTTTTTCAGTGGAGTATTTTTATTCCCTGTTCTTTTTTGTCGGCAAGGGAGGGAGGATGGACGAGATGGATGGAAACGGGTCTCACACCTTGCCTAGACTAAAGGATCGGGTGTGAGGAGCCGGGTCCTGAAGGGGAAAGGGAGGGTGGATGGATGAGATGGGTGGAAACGGGCCTCACACATTGCCTGGACTAAGGGATCGAGTGTGAGGAGCCGGTCCTGAAGGGGAAAGGGAGGGTGGATGGATGAGATGGGTAGAAAACACAGTAAAAGATGCAGATTTCATGCTAGGCCATCCTGGTTCTTTGGGGGTCCAGTAGAATGTGCTCATTGATGTGTGCAGTGTTGGGCATCTGAGCAGAACTTGGCCCTAGTCAAGGAGCCCTATGAGGACCAATGAGGGGGCAGGGTGTGCTGGAAGAGGAATGGAAGGGTAGGTAAGGGGGGGGCTCCAAATGATGCAGATTGTACACTAGTCCTCATCGGAGCAGATGTTTCCTGTGCCTTCAGGGGTCCAGCCATGAAAGGTCACACCCAGCATTTCAATTATAGTACTTGCTAATGTGAGACTGAACTTAGCAAATGATGGCAGCCCCTGGCAACGTGGGGATCCACTTGGCATATAATGGTGGTATCGGTGCATATGAAGCTGCAAATGGTCCATGGGGTAGAAGCTTTGTGTGCTCCCCTATTGAAACATGGCAGTACCTGAGTACTAGGTCATGTCAGGCTCTAACTGAGCATTTTAGTCTTCAGTTGGGTATACAGGACGAGGACTGCACCGGGACATACGGAGTGAGGTGGCGCTTGTGAATATGGCATTACCTGGGTATATTAAGCCATGGGTGGCAATACTGGTGAACACCCACTATATGATATTCTGCATAGCACATGCTATCTATCCTTATAACATGAATGGTAAGGGTGGGCATAATAGGCTGTACTTGCTCTTTGATCTTAGGCCCCAAGTGCTGAATGCTGCACCTGGCACAGGATACTACAGTTTGACATACTATGACTTTACCAAGACAAATGAGATTACCTGGCATAAAATGGGGGTTCATGAGGTATCCCGTCAACAGTACAACTTTGAAAGGTTGAACACACAAAATAGAAATGCACAACAGACTCTGCTCAGTGTGTACACTGACATGAATAATAGGCTATTAACTGTTGAGCAGCGAAGGATGGAAAAAAGACTGTAGGGCCTGTGTGTTTTCCTTCTGGCTACTGTGGGTGTACCTGGCATATTATGGTGCTACTTGGGGATACAAGAATGGGACTGGAATGTTATGGCAGTACCTCTGCAGGTAAAGACTTACATACCAGGAGTCTGTACTCTGTGCATGATACCTGTTACCTTGCTGTATGATGTATGTACGATGTTAGCACCCACACACTAAAGGGTCTCTCAGAGCAGTCCCTGGCATATGAGCATTTTTCAGTAGGCTGTACAGTTAGTTCCTCGTCAAAATCCTACACTACATTGCTTGTAAAACAAGTTATGTCAAGAATGCAAGTTATAACGATTGTAGAAAGCAGTTATATGTTTTGTGACACTAAGCAGACAACCAAGCCCAGCAAATCTGTCTATTTCATTGCTTCTTGGTCGTGTCCAGCTCTGTCCTTGCTCTTACATGTAGAGTGGCTCTCTCTGAAAACATTGCCATTCTGTAGTGTCCTTTGCCAATACCATTATCGATGGTTTGCTAGGCACCACCAATACTGTCCATTATGCCGAAAAAACTTATACAACCATAAACTCAAAATACACAGAAATATTTGTGCTGTCTGCCAGCGTCCAAAGGAGGACACTGCTCACACTACAAATGGTTTTATTACCTTCTTCCTGAAGTTTGGAATTACGGCGTTAATAGATAGTGCCATGACAACGCTGAAGCTGAACGCAGCGCAAACAAAACCAACGTTCATCATTATTTTCAGACGGAAACGTGCATTATTTTTAAGAAAAGGTGCTTACGAAAAGTAAACAAGCAAAAACTTAGGTCAAAAGAAAAATATGTTTATTTTACATATTCAAAGTACCAGCTCTGAACCATGCTGTCAAATAACAAGTTTCATATTCTTCAACATAAAATATGTACATACGCGAGTGAAACATGTAAAAATTAGTGTCTCGGGCTAGCAGCACTTAGTCCTTGGAGCTAAATAATGAAAGCATGTTAGCTTTTCTGACCACTCAATAAAACATCCTGGTAGGAGTCCATGAACATAGGCCATTACTATCCATGACTAGTCCACCTCCTCAATAGTGGGGCCAGTGCTGCAGCTACCCTGGAGGGCCTGAGCTCCACAGCCACCTGGTAGGAGTCCATGAACATAGTACATTACTGTCCATGACTAGTCCACCTCCTCAATAGTGGGGCCAGTACTGTAGCTGCCCTGGCGGGACTGAGCTCCAGAGCCACCTGGTAAGGGTCCATGAACATAGCAAATTACTGTCCATGACTAGTCCACCTCCTCAATGGTGGGGCCAGTGCTGGAGCTGCTTTGGCGGGCCTGAGCTCCACAGCCACCTGCAGGCATTCCCCCTGGCATGCCGCCCTGGTAGAGCTTGGTGACAATGGGATTGCAGACCTTCTCTAGCTCCTTCTGCTGGTGCTCATACTCCTCCTTATCTGCCAGCTGGTTGCTCTCCAGCCAAGAGATGGTCTGGTTACATTTGTCCACAATCTTCTTTCGGTCCTCCTCTGTGATCTTGTCTTTCAGTTTCTCATCCTCCACGGTGCTCTTCATGCTGAAGGCATAAGACTCCAGGGAGTTCTTGGCAGTGACCTTCTCTCTCTGAGCTTCATCATCTGCTTTGTATCGCTCACCGTCTTGCACCATCCTCTCAATCTCCTCCTTGCTCAGCCGCCCCTTGTCATTGGTGATGGTGATCTTGTTCTGCTTGCCTGAGCTCTTGTCCACAGCAGACACATTCAGGATACCATTGGCATCAATATCAAAGGTCACCTCAATCTGTGGCACACCACGTGGGGCCGGCGGGATTCCACTCAGATCAAATTTCCCCAGAAGGTTATTGTCCTTGGTCATAGCTCTTTCACCCTCAAACACCTGGATCAGGACGCCAGGCTGGTTATCAGAGTAGGTGGAGAAGATCTGAGTTTGCTTGGTTGGAATGGTGGTGTTACGTTTGATGAGGACAGTCATCACCCCACCTGCGGTTTCAAGTCCCAGTGAGAGCGGTGCCACATCGAGGAGAAGCAAGTCCTGCACATTCTCAGACTTGTCCCCCATCAGGATAGCAGCTTGCACAGCTGCACCATAGGCCACAGCTTCGTCTGGGTTGATGCTTTTGTTCAGTTCTCGGCCATTGAAAAAATCTTGTAGCAACTTTTGGATTTTGGGAATGCGGGTAGACCCACCGACCAGCACAATGTCATGTATCTGAGCTTTGTCCAACTTGGCATCTCGCAGAGACTTCTCCACAGGATCGAGGGTACCTCTGAAGAGATCCGCACAGAGCTCCTCGAAGCGAGCTCTGGTGATGGAAGTGTAGAAATCAATGCCTTCGTACAGCGAGTCGATCTCAATGCTTGCCTGAGTGCTGGAGGACAGGGTTCGCTTGGCTCTCTCGCAAGCAGTTCTCAGCCTCCTGACCGCTCTCTTGTTCTGGCTGATGTCCTTCTTGTGCTTCCGCTTGAACTCCTCAATGAAGTGATTGACCATGCGGTTGTCAAAGTCTTCACCCCCCAGGTGGGTGTCTCCAGCTGTAGCCTTGACTTCAAAGATGCCATCATCCATCGTCAGAATGGAGACATCAAAGGTTCCCCCACCTAAGTCAAAGATGAGGACATTGCGCTCTCCTCTGCCACTCTTGTCTAGGCCGTAAGCGATGGCAGCTGCAGTCGGTTCATTGATGATTCGCAGCACATGCAGGCCAGAGATAACACCTGCATCTTTGGTGGCCTGTCTCTGGGAGTCATTGAAGTAAGCAGGCACAGTGATGACAGCATTGGAGACTGGGTGTCCCAAGTACGCCTCAGCAATCTCCTTCATCTTGGTCAGCACCATGGAGGACACCTCTTCTGGAGAGAAAGTCTTGCTCTCCCCCTTGTACTCCACCTGCACCTTGGGCTTCGCACCATCGCTCACCACCTTAAAGGGCCAGTGTTTTATGTCAGCCTGCACCACTGTGTCATCAAACTTCCTGCCAATCAGCCTTTTGGCATCAAAGACAGTGTTCTGGGGATTGAGGGCCACCTGGTTCTTGGCTGCGTCCCCAATGAGTCTCTCGGTATCAGTGAAGGCCACATAGCTGGGGGTGGTGCGGTTGCCTTGGTCGTTTGCAATGATCTCCACTTTGCCATGCTGGAAGACACCCACGCAGGAATAGGTGGTGCCCAGGTCAATGCCAATGGCGACTCCTTTGGGTGCCGACATCTTCAGTGCTTCAGATTCTTCTCAGATATGGTTATTTCTGCTTGGAAGGTTGGGAGAGTGCTGCACAGGTTTCGTCTCCCGAGTGTCTCTTGGCTGAGCGCTCTGCCCTGTTGTAGGCTATGGTATTTTGCAGACTTCCTCTCCTGGGTGTCTCTTGGCTGAGCGCTCTGCCCAGTTGTAGGCCCTGGTATTTTGCAGACTTCCTCTCCTGGGTGTCTCTTGGCTGAGCGCTCTGCCCAGTTGTAGGCCCTGGTATTTTGCAGACTTCCTCTCCTGGGTGTCTCTTGGCTGAGCGCTCTGCCCAGTTGTAGGCTCTGGTATTTTGCAGACTTCCTCTCCTGGGTGTCTCTTGGCTGAGCGCTCTGCCCAGTTGTAGGCTCTGGTATTTTGCAGAATTCCTCTCCTGGGTGTCTCTTGGCTGAGCGCTCTGCCAGTTGTAGGCTCTGGTATTTTGCAGACTTCCTCTCCTGGGTGTCTCTTGGCTGAGCGCTCTGCCCAGTTGTAGGTTAATCTAGGTCGATGTATCTGCGCTGCTGGAAGCTCTGGTAGAGGAGTTATGTAACTTGCTTGTCAGCAGTTCTTCAGCCCCTCAATTCTCGTAATGTTCTTAGTGCTTCTGTGTGGGTTGCTCTCTTCTAGGCGCTCTGGCTCAGTTATGTTCAGGTTTCCTGTTCATATGTTGCTGACAGGCTCTGCCTCCGACATTTATACACACGCTGCGAATGTACACAAGGGCCACGAGCTACCTAGACCCCGCCCCCTGGCCAATCATAGAGCGCATCTGCCCGCACGCCCAGACCTTTCCCGAAGCTTCACCATTCCCAGCCAATCAGAATAGAGCATGGCTACTCGAGCCGAGCAGCTTCTGGAAACCTCCTGTCTTTTCCTAACAGCGCGGCCAATCATTGCGCGGCTTTTCGCAGAAGCTTCGGGAAACGCCCAGTACATTCCGGGCTGTTTTAGCAGGAACCAATCAAAGCCAGCGGGGGGCGTGTCATGTTAATAAATGTGTCCATGACGCGATGCTTCTGGAAATTGCTGGTAGTTCACAAAAATTAAATTCGTAGCGCTTTTCGAACTATACTATACATTTAAGTGGAGACTGAAAACCACACCGACGTATTCATTTTCCGCTTGTTTTGTTGTTAAATGTTCACTTTCTTGCGTGTTCCAGCGGGAAATATCCAGAAACTCTTTTCCGCACATGGCTTCGGCGCCTCAGACACCACAGCCTTGCCTGGGCGTGGCTTTCCATTGCTAATGACGCAATACGTCGGTTTTCTGATAGATGATTGGTTGAAGGCTTTGATTGACGGTGTGGATTTAGTCCCGCCCCTTCCAGCCATCTCTATTGCATATGAGAAGTGTCCCAGGGAGAAGACAGCTCATGAAGTTTGGGTAGTGCTATGATGGTGCCCCTCAGGCATCATTGAGTGTCATAATCCAGAGCGGCACAAAATCTGTGGGAGGGGCCCACTCTAAAATGGTGTTTAGGGGCCCCTCGCCTACACCCGGGAAACCCTGCCTGCAGACGTTAACAGCAAACATTGATCTGGTTTTCGTTTAAAGTTAAGGATGGGAATAATTCACTGCATTAGGAATTTCCCTGAGGGAGGCAGCTCTAGGATGCATACATTACAATAGAGAATAGGATTCCCAGTGCTAATTGCAAAGGGGGGCTTCCCTGCATTTGTTATTGAGGTGGTGTACCATGAGCCATCTTGAACTGCAATTGTCTTCAGACAGTTGCTGTCCCACATGAAAGAATTGAAAGCAGGGTGGAACGTGTCTATAATTATTTAATGTAATACATTTTGGAGAGGCTTGTGATTTCTGGTTACTCTAGCTGTGCTCAATGGACAAGCTGGTGGCAGCAGTTACCTTTTGTTATTTGTTGGTGTATTTTGTTTTAGCCTTACTGCATTTACCGCGTTTGGCTACTAACTGTGGCTAGTGGTCAAATATGGCCATGCCACAAGGCTTTTCGCTTGTTCTTTGGCCATCTTGTTTTTTACCCTTCTTCCTCGCCTTTGAGGCCAGGAAAATCCTTATATGGACTTCCAGTGCCCGGGAAAGCAGAGGCTTTTGGCAGGCTACTGGAGGGCTATGGGTGTTTGCTGCCAGGAAGTGGGCTGGGACTGTCTGGTCCCAATGAACTAACTGGTTTCAGTGTATTGAGTGCATGTGTTTTGCCGTCAGTGGGCCTGATTGGAACACTGCTGGGGTGTGTGTGTGGGCCAGATCTGTCATTGGCGAGTGTGAATTTCAGCACTTACCCGGCTTTTTGGACAAGAAGAGGACCCCTGAACCCTCGCTAGAGAGATCCTGGAAGAAACCAAAGGAGCCAAGAATCCTGTCCAGCTGCACGACCCCTGAGGAAACCGGAGACCTGTTGGAAGAAGGCCTGGTGGCCAACTTCTGCTGCTGTTCTGGTAGAGCTTGCCCTCCCTTCCCCTCTCTCCCGGCCAACCCGGTACACCACTGCATCGCACATCAAATGTTTTGTACCTGCATATTGTCTTAGTGTGTGTGTCCGCATTGATAATCATTTCTGCACGAGCCTGGCCTTTGCAATGAGCCAGTTTGGACTGACCTTCCTCAGTCCAAGAACTCTTGCACTGAATGTTCTAGTTCGTGACAGCTACAGAGAGAGGGGGGTGTGGACAGGGTGTGTGGTAAAGGGCAGATCTACCATGTTGTCACGACTCACTCCCTTCGCTCCCGTTCCCACCACTTGGGGGCATGATTTGGGGTTTATTCCCTACTGGACCTTTCCTCCGAACCTTATGCTACAGTGCTGTGATGAATTGGGAGCGCTAAATCCCTATTTTCTAAGCTACTTCCCTTCCGGATCCATTCCAGGTTTTTGGCAGCCAGCATGCTTCTTTAACCAAATGACTATGCTTCCCAGAATGCCTGGCCCACTGCTCCACCTCCACCCTTGCAGGACAAGGTTGGGTGGAGGATAGGTAACAGCTGTGGTTGCAGGTGCAGCAATCAGCACACGTGAGGTATGTGCTCGTTAAGCAGCCTTAAAAGCCTCAGTCTTACTTCAGTCCAGCGCTGGTCATCGTTTGCAGTGTTCCTGTTGTGACTAGTCCCTTGTTCCTTGCCCCTTGCCTTTGTACCTAGTTCCTAGTTCCTGTTTTCTTGTTCCTCCGCCCTGAATCTCGGATTCATGCGCTAATTGATTTCTGCTCCCTTGATTCCCTTTTTGTCTTCCTCTGTTTGCAGGCAGCATTTCTCAGTGCTTTCCCCTTTTAGATGCAGCCCAGTTTGTCTGTGTTCTATATTTTTTTGACTCTGTCCTTCGCTGCTGTAAACCCGTATGCCTTAGCCTTCCTCTTAGATTAGCTTCCTGTCTTTTCCTTGGAGGGGTAGAGAGAAGTTTGCATTGGTTATTTCGTTTTTCCCTGCTCCTGATCCTTACTTTCTATTGGGATCCATTCCATGTTTTCCATTGCACTTCTGCATTTATTTCCCATTTGATTATTAGGTGTGGTGTGCGGTTGTAGCTAGCTCCTGTGTGAATGCTTATGTTTTCCTCACTAATTTGTAATCACTAGTCCAACTTAGGTATTTAGTTTTCCTCCCATTGCTGTTCTAGCCTTTCTGGGTCCCAGTTTCATCAACAGGATTCGTGGGCTAGCTGACATTCAAGAGGTTTATCTCGTCCTCGTGAGTACAGTTCTTTAGTTCCCTTATTTAATACCATCAAGAGTGTTAGTTCACAGATCCTGTCATTGCTTGCCCTCCACGTGGGTTTAGCGCTGTCAGTACCTGTAACAGCAATTGGGGGTAAGGCGCTTGCCGACTTTCCTCGCGGTCAGGTGCTTACCCCACATCCCTTTTCATATATCGGTTTTGTTGTCACACTCTATTTGCACTCCTGGGTTTTAGCATACATGAGTCTTGGTTCCTGTGTGCACGTAGTTTAATTCAAGGCTATTCACTGTGTGATTTAGTGTACATTTCCCTTGCCATATTCGCTGCCTTTGTACTCGCCTGACTAAGCTTGACAGAATGACCAGCCCAAAATTCCCATTGAATATGGCAAGTTTAAGAAAGAAAGGCAGCAAGGCCTCTAACAGGTTTGTACAGAAAGCTTCCCCTACATTTACCTGTGACAATCAAATCACTAGTCCTGACTTAAATGAACTCCTTGTCACGAATGGGCATTTACGTGCAAAGTATTTTTCCCATAGGATGGCACATCTTACATTGCCTGATCTTAGTTCTATCTTTTGTTTTGATCCCGATTCTATGTCAGCGCAAGCTTTAGCCGCAGAAAACAACACACTGTTAGACTTATTATACAAGAGTACCTCTGTTGTTGAACCCCATGATTCCAGTTGTGCTTCACCTCAGATAGAACAGTTTCATGGTACAAACATAAAGAATGGAGGGGGTTCCTTGCATAACTTCTGTTTTCTACCCTCAGTCTAAAGCATACTCCTTTGCACAGGTGCATACTGTAGCCCCTAATGCCAAGAGGTCTAATGTCAATAGTTTGCTTAAGGGAAACACAGACCAAGTTGGTAAGAGAAACTATAAATCACAGAACCTGCAAGCAGTAGAGGACAATGTACAATCGGTGCACATCCAGATTTCTAGTGCAGGATCCAGCCCTGATGCCACTATGCCTCCCCCTGTGCCTACTGATAGTGATGTACAGTTAATGCAGGGCATGCTAAGAGCTAAGCTTGAGGAGTTAAGACAAGAATTCATTTCTTTACAAGAGGAGAATAAAACCTTGCACTCTTTACTGAATACACCTCAGACTTTATCTGTTGATGTTGAGGAAGTGAACACTGTTCAGCCCCTGAGTGCAGAGACTTTGGTAAACCATGATATTTGTCAATATGTTAGATCTATTGGGAGTGAAGGTCTTTCGTCTAGCACAGCGCTTAATCTGGGCACAGTTTCTAACAATTTTTCTGCTGTTTATCAGGGATTGCAGTTAGCTGAAGATTTACAAGCCACTCCTTTACCTAAGATTTCCTGTGTAGCAGTTTGTCATAATTCTGAGCTAGCACACATACAAGCTTCTGATTTCCAAACACAATCCACAATGGTGGCATACACAGATTCAGTCACTACAGTAGGCTTAGGCCCTGCTCTTGATACAGCTGCTGAGACTGAAGTAGATGTTAAAGCTGATGTGGAAAACAATGTTACCTCTGGGTTCACTCTTCCTTCTGCCAATTCTGATCAATACGAACAGTCAGAGACAGTACAGATTTCATGTTCTGATGGACTCATTCCACAGTATACAGAACCAAAAAACCGGCAGGCGATTCCTGAACTGTTGATTGTTAATCTGCCTCTTTCAGAAGCTAAAACAGAGGAATGGACAATTGACGAAAAATCCTGATTAACAGAGACTTTACTATGGTGATTCCACTGGTTGATTTTGACTTCTACAAAGAAAGAGACTCTGTGTCACCCACTAAAGAAAGGGACTGCAAGGGTACAGCTCAGTCTTTGGTTACTGGTGCCAAGGAGTCTACTGCCCTAAAGGTGCCCTCCATTCCTGAGCCACCAATGTGTCTGTCAACTTCTGAGACTTCTGTCTGTCTTCCTACAACCATTGACTCTTCTATGATCCAATCCACAGCCCTGCAGTCATCTTTGGCACACGTGTCTTCAACCAATGAACCGCTGCCATGTCTGCCATTTACTCAAGAGCCAGTCCCAAAGACCTGGACATGTTTGTATCCAGCAACCGAGATTGCTTCAGCTTGTATGCCTTCAGTCTCAAGGTTTCCCCTGGCCTGCCTGTCTTCAGCTACAGAGACTCATCCTGCAGATCATCCTTCAGCTTTAGAGCCTCCGGTAGTCCATCAAAAGTGCATGTCTTCAGTCCCGGAGTATACTGAGTATTTGCCTTCAGTTCATGAGACGCCTGTATCCTGCTTAGCCTCGCTGCCAATATCAGAGGTATACCTGTCTACACCATCAGATCCTGCTGTATTTTCTTCTGCTCCAGCGATTCCTCCTGAATTCCAACCATTTACTGTCGATGAACGTCTAGCTTGCCTTTCTTTTGCTTCAGGAGGAGCACCAGAATGCCTGCCTTTTCCACAAGACGATTCTCCCAACTGCTTCACTTTAGCATCAGAGCCTTCTAAAAATGCAGCATCAGAGTTTGAGACTTTTGCCAGCTCCCGCTTCAGAGTCATCAAGCTGGACCAAGTGGTGAGTCAGAACCACTCACCTGGGTGTGCACAGGGGGTGGTGCAGACCGGCGTATTACCTACAGGACTTGTGCAACAGAATTCCGCCAAGAAGCACCAGTTGGGTGCTAGTAGCCAAAGGAAGGGAATGACTGCTGCAGTTCAAAATGTGTCTGTTATTGCTCCTTCTGCGAGTGTGCCTGAAATACCAAGTACTGCGTCTATCACTCCTATCAGTATGCCAAACGTCCCTGCTGTTGTATCCCACGTGCAACAAGGTGGTTACACGACTGTCACCAGGAGTACCAGCCTTGTACAACCCATTGGACTTTCAGGTCTCCAAGGCGTAGAACATGTGCAGTCAAACCTTAGTCACTTTCAACCACAAGCCTTTTCCCAGATGGATGACAGAAGAAAATCTGAACCTCTACCTCAGCCGCCACCTTCTCTAATGGCTGAACATAAACCTTTCCTGAAGCCAGCAATTTCCTCACCTCCCGCATGTCCACTCTCGGCAGAAAGGCTAACAGGGCTTCTACCATTGTCTAAGGCATGTTGCACCAGCCTGCCTCCCTCCTCAAAGACTTATAAGGGTCCACTCCCAGTGACTGAGCTTCCTGGACCTTCCAACTCTGCTTCAGGTCCTGCAAGTCCTTCATGCCTTTCTTCGAACCATGAGTCTCTTCCTCACCAGAAGCCACCGTTTCCATCAGTACCACCTCCAAAGACAAAGCACTCCTATCATGGAAGTCCATCTGCCTTTGCCCACAGGCCACCATTTCCATCAGTGCCACCTCCAAAGAAAAAGCACTCCCATCATGGAAAGAAGATGTCTCGTGCGGGTGGCGGGCACCCGAAGACGGCCGTAGGAGGGGGTATACTGTCACGACTCGCTCCCTTCGCTCCCGTTCCCACCACTTGGGGGCATGATTTGGGGTTTATTCCCTACTAGACCTTTCCTCCGAACCTTATGCTACAGTGCTGTGATGAATTGGGAGCGCTAAATCCCTATTTTCCAAGCTACTTCCCTTCCGGATCCATTCCAGGTTTTTGGCAGCCAGCATGCTTCTTTAACCAAATGACTATGCTTCCCAGAATGCCTGGCCCACTGCTCCACCTCCACCCTTGCAGGACAAGGTTGGGTGGAGGATAGGTAACAGCTGTGGCTGCAGGTGCAGCAATCAGCACACCTGAGGCGTGTGCTCGTTAAGCAGCTTTAAAAGCCTCAGTCTTACTTCAGTCCAGCGCTGGTCATCGTTTGCAGTGTTCCTGTTGTGACTAGTCCCTTGTCCTTGTTCCTTGCCTTTGTACCTAGTTCCTAGTTCCTGTTTTCTTGTTCCTCCGCCCTGAATCTCGGATTCATGCGCTAATTGATTTCTGCTCCCTTGATTCCCTTTTTGTCTTCCTCTGTTTGCAGGCAGCATTTCTCAGTGCTTTCCCCTTTTAGATGCAGCCCAGTTTGTCTGTGTTCTATATTTTTTTGACTCTGTCCTTCGCTGCTGTAAACCCGTATGCCTTAGCCTTCCTCTTAGATTAGCTTCCTGTCTTTTCCTTGGAGGGGTAGAGAGAAGTTTGCATTGGTTATTTCGTTTTTCCCTGCTCCTGATCCTTACTTTCTATTGGGATCCATTCCATGTTTTCCATTGCACTTCTGCATTTATTTCCCATTTGATTATTAGGTGTGGTGTGCGGTTGTAGCTAGCTCCTGTGTGAATGCTTATGTTTTCCTCACTAATTTGTAATCACTATTCCAACTTAGGTATTTAGTTTTCCTCCCATTGCTGTTCTAGCCTTTCTGGGTCCCAGTTTCATCAACAGGATTCGTGGGCTAG
This sequence comes from Ambystoma mexicanum, assembly GCF_040938575.1. NCBI lineage: Eukaryota > Metazoa > Chordata > Amphibia > Caudata > Ambystomatidae > Ambystoma > Ambystoma mexicanum. Next base: position 791,127,315 of record NC_090938.1, on the reverse strand, counting down.
CTGACATTCAAGAGGTTTATCTCGTCCTCGTGAGTACAGTTCTTTAGTTCCCTTATTTAATACCATCAAGAGTGTTAGTTCACAGATCCTGTCATTGCTTGCCCTCCACGTGGGTTTAGCGCTGTCAGTACCTGTAACAGCAATTGGGGGTAAGGCGCTTGCCGACTTTCCTCGCGGTCAGGTGCTTACCCCACATCCCTTTTCATATATTGGTTTTGTTGTCACACTCTATTTGCACTCCTGGGTTTTAGCATACATGAGTCTTGGTTCCTGTGTGCACGTAGTTTAATTCAAGGCTATTCACTGTGTGATTTAGTGTACATTTCCCTTGCCATATTCGCTGCCTTTGTACTCGCCTGACTAAGCTTGACACATGTAGTTGGAATAGTATAGCATAAAGGAATTACTTTCAAACACATGATGCTACCTTATCAAGTCACTAGACTGGCTCCATCCATTAGCCAAGATTGCATTCGTGGTCAGCACTTGGCTGGGCACTTTATGTCATGTTGCATGCTGACACATCCTTCTCCTCCTTGATGTAGGTAAGTGGCACTTCTCTGGGTGAGAAAACACTGAAGGGTTGAGAAACAATGTGATTGCATAAAGGTAAGACCTGGCTTCCAGCCGTGAAGGGGTCCTAGCAAGAAGAGCCTAATACCTGGGATCCAATAACACCAAATATCACTGCATCAGCAGCTATGGCCATATGCAAGTGTGACATAATATAAAGCAGAATGCACCTACATCAAATGTAAGGTAAGAGCCCATATAGCACTCATATTGAATGCCACAGACAGCCGTCGCAGAAGTAGGGCTAGCCCAATTTCCTAATCTAGACAGAGTCAGGAAGGGGAGAACCCTCAGCAGGTGCCCGTGTTTAAATATGCCATTGGGACAGACAACCACAGAGCCCTGCAATTCCAACAGCATCCTGGGAATGGGCCAATTCTTCACATTCTGTGCAGGGGCAAAGCAATGCCAGCAATGAACCTCTTGCAGAATTGTGTAAATCAACTAAAATAGCCACTGCAGCTTCACAAACACATGACAAAATGCCCCTTGCTTGGAGGTGAAAGGCATTGTTTGCCCTTGAGGTAACAGGTGGGTGATGTTGTAGGCCCGCCTCGGGTCACCGGGGCGGGCCTCAGATTGTGTCGGGGCCTCCCGACACCGGACCAGGAGCTGCGATCACGCAGCTGATGATAGGCAGGGGTCACCCTGCTTTAGCCAGATCACCGGCCTCTATGGCGATGGCTGGGAACACCCAGCATGTGGGCGCAGTGGCGTGGGGGCACCCAGGCCAAACAGCAGACAATGCCACGAACACGTGCTGGGAATGGGCCAATTCTTCACATTCTGTGCAGGGGAAAAGCAATGCCAACAATGAACCTAATGCAGAATTGTGTAAATCAACTAAAATAGCCACTGCAGCTTCACACACACACATGACAAAATGCCCCTTGCTTGGAGGGGAAAGGCATTTTTTGCCCTTGAGGTAACAGGTGGTGAGGCCCCCCAGTGCAGTGGGCAGGAGAGGGGGGATACATGACATTTTTCCCTGCAGATGGTTTAGTGTGCTTTTTAAAAAAAATATTTTTTTTTTGGCATTTAGTAAAGAACAAGAAGCTGGTAAGCAAACAAAATGGGGCAACATGCCCCGTCACTTTCTGAACATCATGAGCTTTTTAATTTAAACAAACCCCTTCTACCCTCCGCCCCTTGCCCCTTTAGAACGGGCCGTCACGGAACAGATGGATCAGGAAGCACTTGGTGTTCCGCGATCCGGTGCTGTAGTCAGGCGCATTAGCTTCAGAGGTTCTCTGGGTTACTCCGATTGTCATTTCAGAGTCTAATTTAGCTATCCGGTGAAGCCGGGTCCGAATGTCAATCATTGCTATGGACTGGGGATCCTGTGGCGCAAAAAGCATAAAAAAATTGGAACCATTCGGATTCCACCGATGTGGCTTTACCGTGAATTGCAGCCGTGATCCTATCCATGAGATACATGTCTTTGGCTGTTCCCACCCATTCGCTTAATGTTGGGAGCCGCATTCTCTTCCAATGCCTGGTCTTTCGGGCCCTTGCTGCCCGGAGCAATACGTGAGCTAGTGAAGGGAGCTTTATCCATTGTTCGTCTCTTTCCTCCAGGCCAAAGAGTACCAAGATGGGATCCAGGGTGTAGGACTCGCCCCCCCCTGCGTCTCTAATCCATCCCAACACCTCCGTCCAGTACATCGGTACATTTCGGCATGACCACCACATGTGCCAATAATTGGCTCTTTCCCCACACCCATGCCAGCAGTGGGGGTCATCCGCTGGGTACATCCTAGCGAGGGACACCGGGTCATACTGCCATCGGTGTAGCAATTTCACTGCATGCATCTTATATTGGCATGCAATCGAGGTCTTGAAGGCCCTCTCACATATCCAAGCCCAGAGTCCATCACCTATGTCCCGGCCCAGGTCCCTCACCCATTTTACTGTGAGACTCTGTGTCACCTCTCCCCTAGATTCCAGTAGTGCCCTATAGAGTGTGGAGATCAGCCCCCTCATATCGACACGGGTGTCCAGGATTTTCTCAACCGGGGTGAGATCTCTTAAATCAGGGGTCTAAGCTTTGCGGCTGTGAATATCCCCTTCAGTTTGAGGTAGAGAAGGGGAGATAAAGTACCGATATTCAATGCCTCCTTGAGGCTCTGGATATCTATGAATTTGCCATCCCTTATCAGTTGACCTATTCTAGCAAGGCCTGCCTCAAACCAGGCCTGGTAGTGCCCTACCTCGAGGATCGAGTCTCTAACTGGCGGCGCCCAAATGTTGCTCATCGGTGAGGGCCAGGTGGTAATTTGACTCGCTCTGCCTCCTCCCGCTAGGGCCTCCCACATGATCCTCAGATATGGGTCTTCCCTAATTCACCCCAGAAGCTTTTTAATCGGGACACAGAGCCATTCACCCACAGTGACTGGGCGCAGGTGGTAGTTTTCAAGATAAACCCATTGCTTGTCTTCGTCCTCTCTAAGATGGGGAGTCAAGGCCCTGAGCTGTGCCACCCTATAATATAGTTGTAGGTCTGGGAGGCCCACTCCGCCCTTTTCCTTCGGGAGTGTGAGTGTCTCATAACCCACCCTAGGTTTTCGGTCTTTCCATATAAATCTCAGGATGCGCCGCTTTACCCTTTTAAATGGGCTTCAGGGGTCCTGGTGGGGAGCATCTGGAAGAGGTAAAGGACCATGGGGAGAAGGTTCATCTTTATCGCTTTGAGTCTCCCCATCCACGATATCTGTCCTTTGCCCCATTTCTCCATTTCCATAAACAGTTTGTCAAATAGTGGGGGGTAGTTGGCCAAACCTATATCTTCATCTGGTCGTACTAGGATTACGCTCAGGTATTTTATGCCATCTATTTCAATGTGCAGGCCCAGGGATTTTAGTTCTTCAAGATTCCTAGCTGTATCTGGGGCAAAGGGGAAGACCACTGACTTACCCACATTCACCTTGAAGCCAGAGAAGCGGCCGAACTGGCCTATCACCTGTAGGGCTGCCGGGACTGATTGGCCTGGATGTCTCAGGTGCAACAGTATGTCATCTGCGTAAATACTGATTTTAAAGGTTTTCTCTCCAACCTCAATCCCCTCCACCTGTTCCTCCACCAGAATTTCCATGGTCATAACAAAGAGGAGCGGACAGGGGGCAACCCTGTCTTGTTCCCTGTCGGAGTTGGAAGCTACGGGAAAGCCGCCCATTAACTGTAACTCTGGCTGTCAGGTTTTCATAAAGAGCATGGGTGGCCCGTCGGTGTCCTGGACCCAAGCCAAATTTTCCCAGTACCCTATGAAGGAAGGCCCATTCCACCTGGTCAAAGGTTTTTTCTGCATCTATGGCCACCAGTACCGGGTTTCCCTCCTTGGTCGCTGCCTCACGGATTAGATGTAATGTCTTTCTCATTCTATCTGCCCCTTGCCTCAACGTTTAGAAGGGAAATGGGTCTATAAAACCAGCAGTCTGTAGGGTCTTTCCCCTCTATGGGGATGACAGTAATTAATGCCTTTCCAAATGAGGGTGGGCCCTCCCTTCCAAATGAGGGGGGGCCCTCCCTTCCAAATGAGGGGGGGCCCTCCCCATCTCCATAATATGCATAAATAATTCCGCCAGAAAACCCGCCAGTAGGCCAGAGAAGGTCTTGTAGAAACCTGGCGTAAACCCATCTTCCCCGGGGGCCCTACCTATTTTCAGACCTGCTATTGCCGCGAGGACCTCCTCCGTGGTGAGTGAAGAGTCCAGCTCCAGGGCCTCACCCCTCTTGAGCACCGGCAGGGTTACTCTCCCTAAATAGGAGTTTAACTCTTCCTCATCTGGTCCTTCCTCTTCCCCGTACAGGATTTCATAGTAGTTAGCAAATTCTCCTGCTGCTGTCTCTGGTTTTGACTCAATCCCACCTTCCTTCCCCGGATCCCATCAACCCACCTTTCTGCCCATTGGCCTCAGAGCCTGGCTGCCAACATTGCGTCCGCCTTATCGCCCTTCTCATAGTAGCGCTGTCTCATGTAATGGAGACTACCTTTCCCATCTCAATCTCTTTTAGCTTGTGTCGTTTACTTTTCGCTATTTCTATGTCTCCTCTTCTCCTTTTCTCCCCTTTCCCTTCAACCCTCTCCAGACAGCGAATCTCCCCCCTCAGTTTCTGGGCCATTAGAGTCTGATTCTTTTCTTTGAAGCCCCTTCCCTATCAGGGTGCCCCGCCAGGTTGCCTTGGCTGCGTCCCACACCATCCCCCTTTCCACCTCCCTGTGTCGTTAAGGGGGAAGTATTCGTTAATGGCCTCCACCATCTCTTCCTTAAAGACTGCATCCTTCAGGAGCAAATCGTTACAGCGCAAGAGGGATTCCCTGGCTTTGAGCCCTGTTATCGAAATATCTACCCCCACTAGGTCATGGTCGGACCAACTGACTGGACAGATCTCTGCTCTATCTGCCCTTGAAGCTTGGTGGGACTCCATAAAGAGGTAATCTATTCTGGTCTTGGACCCATGAGCTGTAGAATGAAAGGTGTATCCCCGTGTTGTCGGATGAGCTTCCCTCCAAATGTCCACTAACCCTTGTTCCCAGATGAAGCCTGTGAAATCCTGGTTCACCTGTCCCTCCCTGTCACCCGGCGGGGTGGGTCCCCCACTATGGTCCATCCCTTTATCAGCCCACATGTTAAAGTCTCCCCCCAGCACAATGAGCCCCTCTGTCCTATCTAGGATCTCCCTGAGCACCTCCTTCAAGAACAGCATCTGACCCGTGTTGGTGCAGTAAAGAGACGCCAGCGTTATCCTGGTGTTGACCAAGTTCCCGGAGACCACCAGTACCCTACCATCTGCTCTCCCCCATACTGATAGCTCGGATAGCCTATGTTTTTTATGGACTAGGACTGGTCTGTCACGTGTCGGAGTGTTTAGTTTCTTGAACTTTCTTTTCCGTTTCACCTTCTTTTTGGTTGCCCAGGGGCCTTCCGGGGCTCTGGGGGAGTCGGGGGGTGGGGTGTCTCCCTCACCACCATCTGGAGGAATCTCCTCTCCCTTAAGGACCTGGAGTACCTGGAGGACTTCCTTTCCACTCGTCACCCTGTAGTCCACTCCATTTCTCTCGAAGGACAGGGCAAAGGGGTAGGACCACCTGTATCTTATCTCCTGTCCGGTGAGCCATTGGGTAAGAGGACAACAGTCTCTGCGTCGGGTGAGAGTCAGAATCGAGAGATCCTGGTAAATTCTGATTGTGTCTCCCTCGAAGTTGAAACTCTCCAGCCTCTTTGCTTTCTCCCGCACCTTCATCTTTTCTCTATAGCAGAGGAAGCGTACCACCATAGATCTCGAGCCTCCCCCACTAGCACCTCCTCCTCTATGGGCCCTCTCGAGCTGGACCTCTTTGCCCCCCTCCAGGGCAAACAGTTGGTTGATCAGCCCCTGGACTTTCCTTCCGACCTCTGCCGCCGGTTCCCCTTGCTGCGTGACCCCAAGGATGCGGAGGTTGTTACGGCGTTCTCTACTTTCAAGATCATCCATCTTTAGCAACATGTCTTCCTCTCTCATTTCAAGGTCGGTCAGCCTTGCCTCATACTTCATGTCCAGGAGGCCTGTTTGCAGGTGGTTGTTTTCCATTCCTTCCATTTTCTCCTCAAGTTAGTCCACCCCGCCCTTCCGGTCACATATTGAAGCCTGTATATCAGTCCTGATTGCTTTAATTTCTTGAAGAATATCCTTGAGGTCTTCCCTCATCAGTGTGAAGATTGAGGGGCCATCCCCTGCAGACATGTTGGCTGTGTGAGCTTGGTGTGGCCCTTGGGGTGCCCTACTGATTCGTTGCAGAGATTGGATTGCCTGAGTGGGTATGCGGCTTGCCGGGGGGCCTGTGTGTAGGTGCGCCAGATTCACCTTGTAGTGTTCCCCCCTGCCTCGAAATCAGGTCTGAGATGTGCTGATCCCTATCAGGGGTGCGCTCTCCCCCTTTTGTGCCACAGCCCTGGTGCAGGGGTGTCTGCAGGGCTTAACCCGGGAGCCTCTGAGGGGAGTGATCCTCTACGAGTCTGGGTGCTCTTGCAGTGGATATTGGTGTTGCACTTTGTAGGGTGATCCTGTCACCTCCCGGGAATGGAGGTGTCGCTCCTATTGTTTCTCCCCCTTCTTTTCCTGTTTCACCTCCCTTGTGAGGCAGATTCGGTAAGCTTCTGATGGTTTCCTCGTGGCGTCTGCACTTGGCCTGACTGAATCTATCCGGGCCTCTGCGGGCTGCTTGCCTCCGAGAGCTCCTCCGAGGTTGCCACCTGGGTCTGTGTGTGTCCGTGCACAATAAGGCTCTGTAATCGCAGTTTTCTGCTCTTCCTCCTGCCTTATTATGTTCGCCCCCCTTGTAGTATCCTGGGCCAGAGGAGCGAGGGACGGTCCAGCCTTGGCCCGGCCTGTGTCCAATGAGTTCGCTATCTATGGGCTAGTGCATGGAACCCGTTCAACATTTTGTAGGGTTTGTGGTGCCCGGTCCCAACGTTGCGGGTGCCTGCGTCGTTTAGTGTTGCTTTTTATTTCAGGGCCTTAGTCATCCGGGTCCGTGGCAGGTCCTGGATTCCATCGGGGCCTCACGGGGTCCGTCGAGGCAGGTTCCTCTTCGGGATCTCGTCCGCGTGCCTGTCTGCTGGAGGGAGGAGGTGGCAGGCCCTGTAGCTCTCTGCGAGCCCCTGTGGGGCTGCACTTCACACAGTGGGCCCTCAAGGGCTAAATTGTCATAGGCGGGCCCGGGAGTCCAAATGCGCCAGTCCGCTGCGCTCTCCTGTGTGCAGGACTCCACCGCCTCACCAACAGCTCCCCCGGATCAGCTGTCTGCCCGCGGCGTGTCGCCGGCCACCTACCAGTCCTTCCTCGGCCAGGGGGATATGCGGTGCCTGGTGGTTACACTCTGGTGCAGAGGGCTACGGCGCACTGGGGGCATCAGTTCCAGATCACTGAGTGATGGCAGCTCCAGAGCACGTCCTTTTGCCAAGTCTCTTGTCGGTTCTTCTTGGGCTGCTTTCACAGGTCGGGCTTGGTGCCTCCGCAGGATGGGGGACTGGTGCACCTGCGGCGGGCGATATTATTTCAGAATATGTCTGGGATGCCCCCTCTCTTGGGCCTCGTCCGATGGGATGGTGGCCCAGGACCACCACTGGTGTTGCACTCCTCAGCGCATTCGTACTTCCTGCTCCCGCCTCTATTGTCTCTCGAGGTCCCTTACGGGTGTCAGGAAGGGGATTGCTTCTTTGGAGTACTCCGGCGACTTCAGTCTCGAGTCCGGGGGGGATCCGGACGGCTCATCGTCATAGCACCCCTGTCGGGGTGTAGCAAGCTTCACTAGGCTGGACGGAGGAGGACAGAGCTCGAGGTTCACGCGTCCTCCATCCTCTGCGCCCCCTAGTGGACTCCCAGTGTGCCTTTTTTAAAGTGCACTTTTATGCACATTTTAAAAGGCAGGTCTTGTTACCTGAAGACTGGGTCCATGACCCACTGGCAGCCCTGGCATAAGTCTCTCTTTCCAGACCCTTCATCAGGCAGTTGCTAGCATTCAAGACTCAAGAAAGGAACTCACATCCTGAAATAAGCCGAACAAAGCTGGCACCTATGTCAGATCTCATCGTTTACATGCATACCAACAATACACGCGTACCTTCTCTTTCAGACACACTGTCAACCCTCGCTCCCTATACACGTGCCATCTGTCACTTGTACCTCTTTACATGCTTGCTGTCACCGACCTCTCACTTCTAACACACGGTCACATCCCGCTTCCTCATACTTTGAGTGTTCCCTTTTATTTTGTGCGTTTTAAGTGGCCTAGATTGCACCAGGGAGACCAATGGATGTGATACACACGAACCTCCCTGCGTGCTGCACACAAAAACTGCACACACTGCACACTAAATAGGACTTGCACACTCACACAGGGGAGGTAAATGGATAGGAAGGGTAGAGCTGAAAGGAGAAACCAACCAACAAATGTCTGGATGCTCCCGAGGTACAATTCTCGAGGGGTGCGGCGAGTGTGGGCCCTCTTCCTTGTGTTAGGGGTTTAGTGGGCGATTGTGGCAAGCTGAATTGCTTCTGCACAGACTGGCGGTCTCTTTTGGATGTTTGTTCCCTTGGCAGGGTCTTAGTAGGGACTGCAGTGCTAGGCCATTGATGGGCATACCAGTGGTGCAGCATGGGGATGTTGCCCCGTTCCGGTAGGCGGCCAAAGGATTGTTGGGTGTTGGCCCCTGGTGAGGGCTTTCACTTTCATTGCTGGTTAGGTCAGAGTCAGCGGGTGTTTAACCGGACTACCTCGGGGTATGTATTAAATTTTCTTGTTGTTTACCACTAGATGACGCCCTGTGACAGGGGGTATAATCTTCAGAAATCCCGGCTTGGGGATTGGCCAACAGTGCAAGTGAGGGTGCTATGTGTAAAGGGGTGCATGAGGCATTGGGTGGTTTTAATAGCGGTGGTCTGCAAAAAGGCTGAAGAAGGGTGTGGTGGCCTGCCCAATACTGACGAGAGCGGGCGAGCAAATCCCAGCCACTCCCCCACGCTCAAGTAGGTAATTGATGACATAATAGTTCTTATGATGTCATTCATCTACGGCTTTTTTGCATTGTGCTGATGTAATAAAGCAAAAATTGTTTCATTATTTAGCCCCAGAGACTAAGGGCTGCTAGCTGGAGACACTAATGTGCAAAAGTTATTGGATTGAGCAAGATCAATTCAAAATTGACTCATTGTGTGTGTGCCCGCTCCGATAATAATTTCTGCATAAGCTGACATTTGCACTAAGAAAATATGCAGGTACAAAACGTTTCACGTGCGATGGAACATCAGTATTAACGATAGCCGGTTCTTCAAAGTGGCTGTACCTTTAAGTGGTGGAGTAGTAGGGAGTAATCCGCCCAGGTAAGACGAGAGAGAGAGCGAGAGAGAGAGTCGTATGTCCCTTAGTGAGACATTTCTTAAATACTTCAATAGAAACTGCTGTCCGGCACAGTTCAGTGTCAAGGTCTCTTGAGAGCACAGGATCAAGGGAACTGGTTTAATCCTGCACAAGAGACTGTTGAAGGAATACGGTGAGGTGTGGATGTGGGTGCGGCTGTCAAACGCCTCTGGCGATAGCGCACAGAGGAATTCGTAAAAGGTTGCAAATGCAACTATACAGCAGAATTATAACCTATGTGTGATTTCTTAACAATTATGAGTATATCTCCAAAGTGTGTTGCTAACATAGTTGCTTCCCCAAACATGCTGGTTAAAGAACAGCATGCCACCATCTGAGTTGATAAATAACAACATTGATATAATTAGAGGAATCTGAAACATTTACAAATAATTCTTTATTACGGTTTGAAGTGGGAGAATGGAACAAAAGGCTCCCACCAATCCCCTCACGCCCCTGGCCTAGAGGATCGCGGCCCAGACACCCGCCACGAGAGGAGTTTGCCTATCTACCAGACGACCAAATACCCTGGTACAGGAACATACGGATGTGCCCACCCGCCTGCCCACCAGCCTGCCCTGCCGATGCCGACACCTGCGGCATGGATGAACTCGACTGAACCATTCAACAGTAAATAAACACATCGTTAGAGATGCCATGACGACCTAGCCAACGGTCAGCACACCCGTGCAAACATGCACACTGGTCAGTCCCACACCAATCCACACGAAGAACATATTCAGTGCTATGACATAGGTGACGGACACGCCCACTGACGCGCATCGTTATTATTTTTCACATAGGTTTTCAAATGCAGAAACGCAAGACGCACAACGAACTCATCTAAAATGCTTGCTGACGCTTCTCCTAACCCATACATTGCAATGAGAAATATAATGAAGACATGATACTGGGGATAAAGCAATATGATACCATAACCTAAAGCGCCGTGCATCAAACATCCCCACCTATGCACCAGGCCCAAGTAGGCCGCAAGCAAGAGCCTCCATAAACATTGAACGAGCAAGAGTACAATTGCTGACCCTGCAGAGTGAGCCCGGCGAGAACCGACAGTCAAGGGCACAATGTTGCAAACTCGCATGCCACAAGCCGAAGCCAAGGTCACACCTGCAAACTAAGCCAGACACACAGTGGAAAATGCAATATTAAATGTGCAGAATTCTGCCTCAACCACGGTCTCTCCTCACGTGACCAAGCCAAACCTGACAGGGTGCCAGACCCAGGAGGAAGGAGGCGCCTGGATCCCACGTTTTGAGACACAGGCAGCAACAATGAAGCGACTCAATGGACATCTGCGGCGGTGGGAGTAGTCTGCCCTCCAGCATATGAACAAATCCTCGCATTGTCTGCACATACCCATGGTTATACATTGTTGCAAATGACAGGTGCACTGCGAGCTGGGAACAATGATGGTCCCAGACTGGGGGGCTCGCGAGTGGACCAATCAGAACATGGGGCACTTATCACTGACACCATTAACATTAGCCAATCCTCAGGGGTCTTCATGTAACAATTTTCATATATCTAATTGAAGGGACAACCCAAGTATACCACCTGACTGACCCTCAACCACTAATAGCGTTCTCTATACGTATGCTATACTAACCCTACCACTCGAGGAACCAATCCAGAGTGGCGATAGGTTTTTTTTTTGCTAACTTTCCCAGATGATGCGAGTAGCACGTCATACTGAGGTAAAAAAGGGCCTGAGAGCCCCAGGGAGAGGAAGTCAGGACGGACGCGTACGATCCTTGACCCATCCCTGCCGGTTTTTAATAAACAGCAGAACCACCTTGCTTCTTGCGTGTGCCTCATACTCATTTTTGGGATACGCGGGAGGGGTTGGGGCCTCCCTGCCCGGGGGTCCGCGGACGGCCAGCTGATCCCGGCAGAATTTCCCCCCGACAGGTTAATAATTGAATAATTATAATTATTACGGTTAATAATTGAAGGACAGAATCCATACTCAAATAGGGTGATAACGTCACAGTGGCAACATTGCATCCAGCCAACGGTCCAGCTGAAAGTAGGACTGACAGGATCAGCCTGGAACTGTTGCCAAACCCTCTGAGATGGCAACTAGATAAGGACTTCAGGATTGCATCTCCCATCTTGCATCCGGTTTACAAATACAAAACCACAGCAGATTCAAGTGTCTTTCAAGGATTCAGGAAAAGGTATGCTTTGAGGAAACGCTAGCACAACCAGAGAGACCCCTTAGTCAACAGGTGTGGCTCCTCAAAGGGAAACATATCATTTATCCCAAAAACCCATTCCCAGCAGAAGTGCTTGTGGAGAATATATTTCTTCCTTCCCTGCAGCCTTTAAGGAGATAGATACTTCCTCTCCTTGCCTTGCGGTAAGGGAAGGGCAATGCATGGCCCCCTAGAGGTGGATTTAAACTTGTACAAGACATAAACCAGGAAGACAAATATGCTCTAAACATTGAGTGTGATCGTAGATATCAGGACCCTTATACAATGCTGGTCAAGGTACATAACCAAGAGACTAACAGCATGAATATTTATTTTGTTTGAGTTTTATGAGGTGCCAGCTGAGGACACTGTAGATTTCTAGCACCTGCAAATCAAAGGTAATGGGTAGAGACAATGATCTTTCAAAGGCTTTGGAAACATTTGGCTCAGTTAAGTGAGGAGGAAGAAGCAGGAGATGCGCAAAATGATACAATGAAGGCAAAGGGAAGGGGAGTTTGGGGGAAGTGGCGCAAGGAGCATAAAAAGGAGAATGAAATAAGTGCCATGGGGGAAGACAGCAGCTGTGAGACAAGAGTGACAATGAACGGTATCCAGTGAAAATGTTGCCAACAAAAAGGAAGTAAGTGGAAAAATCATGGTGAAAATACCTCTGCAGCGAAAAAGTCACCAAATAAAAAGTAGTAAAACAATGCAGCTGGTAAGGGTTCTTCTAAGGTCAGGACCAATATATTCATGGTTTGGGAAAGTGTTAAAGAAGGGGATAGGGAGGTTTGAGAGGGCTGCTTTTTTGGCACAGGATAAGGGTTAGGATAAACCTACGGGTTAGTACAAAGAAAATGATGTAGCGCGCTGAAGTGTTAGTGTTCAGTAAGGGTTATGGCTAAAATAAGGGTTGTAATGAGTGTAAAGATAAGGTTTCGGAATGGTGTTGGGCGGATTGTGGAGCTGTTACTAAAGGTTTGGGTCATGGTTAGAGCTAGAGCCTTCTACTTTTGTGTATATAAAAATAGCTTTTAGGCAACCTTATCACTCCCATAAATGCTACCTTTTTGAAAATGGGCCTCATTACGACTTAGGAGGCAGCCATGCCCTTAATAAGGGCATGACTGCCTCCAAAATCAGGTCCGGGTTCCCTGAATGGGGAAATATGGGGCCATTTCGAGTATGGAGGGCGTGGTATTTCCTCCTTCAGGGAACCTGGGCCCGGTCCTTCCCATTCCCATTCGAGCCCTCAAAGGCCTCAATGGGAATGGGGAGGGACTAACAATGGACCCATTACGAACGGGCCCGTTGTTAGCTCCCTGGTCGCCTCGCGGGACCCGATATGGTCGTCTGGAAAAACCAGACGTCCAGAGCGGGTCCCGCGAGGGGACCTCGTAATTGTGCGGAATGGGTTTAACGGCGCCGGTAATGGTGCCGGCGCCGTTAAACCCATTTTGCATAACTTGTAATGAGGCCCAATGTCTTTTTGCTAACTACTTTTTCGCATTGCTATATTTTCCTGGGACATTTTCACATATAACCCAAGGAACAGCAGGAAAATGCAAAACGGTATGCAGTGATTTTAACAAATGAAATAATTAAATTACAGAGAATGCTGTAATAACAAAAATGTTATAACAAAAGAATATAAAGATTATTGTTTAAAATGTATATGGGGTGGGCTAAGGGGTTAGAACAGATGGGGAGGGGTTGGGGTGGGTTTCAAAGTTTAGGGAAACAGGGGGTTGGGAGGGGACACCGACAAAATAAAATTAAAATACAAAATATATTTTTTGTTATAAAATTTTCGTTATTACAGCATTCTCTGTAATTTAACTTGTTAATATCACATATAACCTGCAAAACAGGTGAAATATGAGCCAAGCCAGAGGACATCATAAAAGCCACGAAGATGCCAGGAAAGTTCTACGTTGAAATGGATGTTCTGTCTTCTACTGCAAAAGATTTTTTAAAGAGGAATTTTTTGGAACGGCTGGTGGCTCTACTCAGATCTGCTGCAGGCTTGGCGCTCATTCTCGAAGAGCTGTGCCACACATATTATGTGTTCTTGAAGGTCACCATAAAAGTCTTTAATCCAGCAAATCTCAAAGTACTGGAGGGCAGGTACTAATTAACCTTATATCTGAGGTAGGTGAGGCCGGAGTTCAAGTAGGGTCCTGGGTATGGCAAAGAGTTCTGAAGCTCTTGCTAGCTCGGGTGGGAAGCCAATGAAGGGAAAGCGTTGCATGCCTGTTCTGGTCCCATGGTTTCCGGCCAAAGATCAGTTTTGTTGTCTTGTTTTAGATCGTCTGGAGTTGATGTGTAAGGTTTTTTGTGAGGCTCAAGAAGAGACAGCCACCATAGTCAAATCGTGAGATCAACATGGCCGTTGTATTCTTTGTAGCATATTCAAGAGAAGTTGAAAATCTTTAACTACATGAAGGTAAAAGTAATTTTTAGTCATGAGATCTTTAAAATGAGACAGAGAGGACGTATGAAGTTAACTTCCAAGTTCTTTTCTTAGGAGGAAGGTTTGGCAAAGGCGGCCAAAAGAACAGAAGAGAAGTCTTGTGGCATTGAGGCAATGGATAAGCGAGGACGCCTTGGTCACCTGCGAGATTGGAGTACTTTCACTTTAAGGGACTATTTACACCCTGATGTACTGACGATCACATGACACGAGTGGATCACGCTACCGCTCCTGTAAGTCATGTCATCTCTACAATGTATGGGGATTGCGGGACGGGAGGCTGCTTGATTGCTGCCTCGCGAGGCCACGTTCTCCCATTTGAATCTGTTCTAACTGAGACAAAGGTAAGCTACTTTCCCTGCAGAAAGAAATGTCAGCTAATACTGTACTAGTACATCTGTAGAGATTAGTGAGTGATATTTTCCTTTTAAATTCCAGGCATTCAGAGGAAACACTGTGTCCATCCAGACATTAACTATGGTAAGTGGCATTTAATCTAGTATGAGTTGTGACATACCATTTCACTTCCTGACAGGAAAGACTGGAGAACGGTCTATAATATCAAGTCCACATGAGTTTGTGCCACAGCCAGGGACATCTTCACTTCTATTGAAGTGCACCTCGTTAACACAATCATAAGGTTAGTAACGATCACCTCTTCAGTCACACAGTTGAGACAAGTATATCAATGACAGTATACTGTTATTTACATTTTTTTTAATTCAAACTCTACTGAATTAAGAATACTATTCCTTCACTCTTAGATACTTATTTGAGTCTCCCATACCTAAAGAAGAGTCACATACTCGAAACGCGTAGTGTCAGTGTACCTTTTAACAGAACTCCACTGAGTTCAGGACCAGCTTTGAAAGAACTTGCTAAACTGGACTCACATCTACCCTTTGGACTTTTACTTTTAATTGAACTGTTTTGTTTTTGAGAAACATGTTACAGTATGTGAGTTTAACATAATCTATACTCAACCATCACACGAATAGTGGAGCTTTATATGCACAGTTTGTGAAGTAAGTATAATAATTGTGCTTCTGCAATGAACTTAATTTGTTTACTTTTTTTGTCAAATGTTCACGTTTATTAATTAAATGAATCACATTGATCACCACAATTTGTAAACTGATTACTAACTTTTCTTTGTGAATCTTAAATCTCTTTAGGATTACATTCTCTAAATACTCATTGATGGATCCTTCATGTTTTCCCCATCATTGTGTGCACTGCTATCTGCCTGATTAGTTTCAGGCAACATTTCTTGTGTTCTCGCTTTATGCTTTATCCCTTTAGCCAGGGATATTTTTGGCAGGTGCACCTGAAATTATTCTAAACTATTGAAGTTAGTGTATAGTCTAAGAAATTTCCAGTGTGCCCCTTCAACCTGTCTTTGTGTTTCTTTTCCTTTGGCTAAACTCTGAGGGGCAACACAATCATCTACTTGATTTTCGCACATCATATGATGTCCTTCTCACGTATTGAAGCACTTACTTCAAATAGAGCAGGCACACTAGCCTTCTCCGAAGCTGAGGCTGTTTGTATCTTGAATCTTATTAAGACTACAGGAGAAGAATTACAACAAAGAAATAAACCTGAGGAAGTTGTCAAACAAATTGAGCGCCTGATTAGGAGAGAAATCAGCCAACTTTTACACGCCACAACTCTTGCTACCTATCACCATGCCCAACGAATACCTAGAGGATTAAGAATCGATTTGAAGCCTACCCTGTGTAAAGGAAACCTGGAATTTGTGAAAAGATGGAGATTGATTTTGAATAAATGCTCCCTTGATTTAATTTTATTAACTATGGAACAACTTGCTAAATCCTTACATTCTAGTGAAGCAGATATAGAACAAATCAAGTCTTCGATCGTACCCAGCTTGTCCAAAGACAAATTAACATCAATACTAGAAGACATTAATCAAAAATTGGATAACTATACACGAGAGATTGAGTAAAAAAAATAAGAACATTTAGAAAAGATACCCTTGACTATAAATTGAATATTGTATACTCTTGGAAACAATACTATCATCAAAGAGACAACCAACCAAGATCATCCAATCCAAACTTTGTTAAACAACCACGGAAACCTAATTCCGGTACATCCTCTTCAGACGTCTCCAGTGAAAGTAGAACAACTTGTGACTAATCCCGACATCGGACAAGAAGAGGGACCAGCACCATTGTTGACAAGTGGTACTATCGAAACACTCAGAGGAACTGCCATTGGAGCTTCTTCTTCTTTCTTCATCTTTTTTAGGAAGAGACAAATCACAAGAAGAAGCAAGAAGAAAAAAACAGTCAAGGAACATAAAACTGCCTCCTAGGAAGACTTAGAGGCTGATTCATGGAATTTGTGCACTGAAAACCAGGTATTTGTGCGCCATTCTGCCCGCAAATCCATGTTTAACTAATGGGGATTCGCGGGCAGAAAGGCACACAAATCCCCGTTTTTCAGTGCACAAATTCCATGAATCAGCCCCTCAGTCGTTAACATCTCATCTCTTCACTTAACCAATTTTCAGAGGAAGACACTTCAGAAAGGACTTTTGTTTGTTCCATATTATAATAGCTCACTTCTCAAGGAAAAGGTTGACTTTTTCCACCTGTTTGGGAAAATGAAGCTCACGTTATTTTTTGAGACGCTGGAACAAGAAGAGAATATAGAGGATATGGAGTACTTAGAACTACGTCCAAAAAGCAAAATCATGGGGGGGGGCGCTGTTGAGCAGCCCAAATATGGCTGCCTAGCCTTTGTGCTCTGTTTTGAGCCGTCAATATACTGTGAAATACGGCAATTTCCTGTGACTACTAGCCCTGAGAAGCGACCTGCAGGCTTATAAGGGTTCTATGAGTCTGCGGTCCGACTTTGGTGCATATTGCCAGCCCCATTGCAGAGGATCAAGCTGCTGCGTGGCGCGTGGAGCGGTGGCGGACGCAATCTGTGTGCCTTGGGGAGAGCTGACCCCGCTGCGCACCCTACCGCCTGGACCATACAGACTGGCTGTGCTGGAGGCAGGAGCCCCGCCTTGACAACACTATAAGCCCCGACCGGGGCGAGAGCACTCCTGCTACTGCTGGGACTGGGTGTAGGACGACCGCTGCTGAGGCCCTTGACCCGTGGTCCTCGCTACGGCCTGGAGGCCGGCCCTGCCTGTGCCCGCACGACGACCAAGTGAGACCTCCTGCCTCCGCCTTCACCTGAGCGGGGCCTGCCTCACTCTGCCACCCCACGGGACCTCTTCCGAGCTGCGGCTCTGCCGCCTGACAACAAGCCCGGCGGAGTCTCCCCACCGGGGAGGCCTGGGTAGCCCATATGCCGCCGATGCCCGTACCACGCCGCGGCTGCAGGACCATGCTGAGGCGGCCCCTCCGCCTCGGCATAGGGTCGGCGCCGGGCGGAGCGCCTAGCCCCTACGGCGCTTCCACTGTTGGTGCCCGACCCCCCCAGCCGCTCCCCGTGGAGGGGACCACGGGTGCAGGAGGATCCTTATGGAGGAGCGAGAGGCCCCCACGCTGATACGCTGCATTTTGGAAGGTCTACTCCACATATCCTTACCCACCATAGGGTCTCAGGGCTGCTGCCATCCGACACAACTTTCCCAACGCCAAAATGGATGGTGTGCTTCCACGTTCTCTTAGACACCAGTATAGTGGAGACTAGCCCTGCTGCACCCTTCTAACAGTCCAGAAACCAGAGCACGGTGCTGCGCAACACCAGCCTGCCCTGCGGTGATCCCCCTAGAGGTGACTGAGGCTGGTCCAGCTGCTACTGTAGCATCACAGTTTCTCCCTACTCGGCCATAGGCCCAGACAGAGATCACCTTTTCCTCGCACCGACTACCACTGCAAGTTCTAACCTGCTGTTCCAGGACCGCTCCTCCCAGTTGTGGGCCGACCGCTAACTGCTACATGCAACAACCACACATGTGCCGACCTCTTATGCCCGTACCAGGCTGATGGCACCTTCCTGAACAAAGCCTGCACACCACTGGCCTGATTGTGACCAACATACCACGCAGAAGAACTGAACGTGGGACTCACATCACAGTCCTTCCCTTCCTGTGGCCTGATCTGGGTGTTGCAGTGCCTTGACTGAACCTGTGAAACAACCTGCCAACTGTGCAAACTCACTTACCCGCTCCCACCATGTCCAACAGATCTCGAGGTGCCAGTAAGACAGGAGCCATGGACAAATATGCCAGTGCGACACCCAGACCGGACCAGGAGTGCTCTCCTTCGGAGCAAGAGGGTACTTATCTATTGGCAAAACGCCCCCTCCCTGATTTAACAGCCATGATGGAATCTATGGCCAAGAACTTTGCGTCTTTTCATGAAAAACTTGACGATATCAATGCAAATGTGGCATCCCTCAAAACCAAACTAGACCAACATGGAACCAGGATTGCGTAAGCAGAGACCAGGATTGGCATGAATGAGGATGGGGTACATGCACTCCAGGACATGGTAGCCACGCTCAGTCGTGACATGAAATTTGTCAAAGCCAAGTGCGACGACTTGGAATCTATGTCGCGCAGAAACAACATTCGCATCGTGGGAGTCCTTGAAACTTCGTTCAAGGGACGCATGGAGCGTGCAACAGAACAACTCCTGAAAGACCTACCTGATAACCCCAATCTCTTCCCGTTCTTTGCTGTTGAGCGCGCACCATGCATTGGCCCCTCGCCCAAAGACCGGAGATTTCCCAAGGCCCATCATTGCGAATATCCTCAGGTATAGAGACAGGGACCACATACTACGGCTGGCGCATGATAAGGGAAAACTCAGACTGGAATCCCAAGTCAGCAGAATCTTCCCTGATTTTTCCACAGGGGTACAACAGGAATGACGACAATTTAATGGAGTGAAGAAAATGCTTCGGGAAAGGAAGGTGGACTATGCTATGCTGTTTCCCGCTCGCCTGAAATTCACCCACCACAATAAGCTCTATTTCTTTACTGTCCCAGATGAAGCGGGGAAATTCATAGAGACACATATCCCACTGGATAACCCAGCCGACGACCTGATGGATAATGATTAATGTTGTGGTCATCCATATCTACATTGGGACCCTGCCCCCCGCAGTCCTTTGCCCGACCACGGGCTGATTGGCTGACGCTACCTTCCCCTTTGCTGCCATTCGTGGGCGGAGGCATCACCACTGGTTAGCGGGAGCAGGCATTGGACCCTGCGTTTATATTTCAAATGCCATGTCTTTCTTGTATTTATTGGCTTATTTGGTAACTTAGGAATAGTGACTGCTGGAGGGTGGAACACACCAAATTGTTGCTAGAATGAGGCCTCTCGTGGTAAGGGGTCCCTTAGAAGGGGAATTGTTATCCCACGCTCTCACATGTTCCAAATACCCTGGGCGGATGGGGCCTACCCTCCAGCCTGAAAGTTCAATGTTCTTTGTAATGACTGGCCCTTTGACAATGCCCCATTGCTGCTACTCCAAAGCAATATTGTGTTAATAGATGTACGGGGCATGTTCCGAATGGCTTACACCCTGCACCCTAACTCCGATCCACTGCGCTGCCTACGAGAAGGATTGTGCCAGCATGTTGTACCCTTGGGGTCTGGTACCCAGCTTGTATGGTCCCATTGGACGATAGGGAAGCTCAAACTCGCCATAGTGTACAATGAGTAGTGGCGACACTACGTCCACTTAGTAGTCGGCTAAGCGGCAGCGGCGCACCCCACTGCAGCTGAAATAGTTTGTTTGGAGGTTGTACTGCGCGCTGGACCCTGTTGGGCCTCAGACGCGAGCGAGCCAAGTTGGGGGAGGCCGTCAGTATACAGACAGGGAGGGTAGTGAGATACACTGCTAGTTGGGGAAGAGCGGTGAGGGAGGAGGGTGGTACAGTTGCGATATGTTATGTAAAAAATGGCAGAAGTGTGGTGGCACTACACATAGTGGACAGACGTCAAGCCGTATTGGTTGCACAGTCTTATATATACAGTGTTGGCATGGCTGTGCTGGAAGCCGCCTGATGCTGCACAAGCCTCGCACAATCTGGGACGCGCCTTAAATTGTGGTCATGGCATACGAATAATGTCCTGGAATGTCAGGGGGATATGGAACTACACTAAGGCTCGTAGGATCACAGCGTATGCCCAAAGGCACGGCGTGAAGATTCTACGGTTACAGGAAACCCAGATCCAGGTCCACCTTGCATCATATATAGCACCTACCTGGTGGCCCAATAGGTTTTACACCACTTATTCCACACAATCTAGAGGGGTTCTGACACTGGTGCATAAATTGGTTAAATTCATGCTGAAGAGGAGCCATATAGACACCGAGGAGAGGTATGTCATTCTGTACTGTGTTGTGATGGGTACTGAGTACTTAGTGGTGAATACTTATGGCCCAAATGTGGACAC
Source organism: Ambystoma mexicanum (assembly GCF_040938575.1). NCBI lineage: Eukaryota > Metazoa > Chordata > Amphibia > Caudata > Ambystomatidae > Ambystoma > Ambystoma mexicanum. The sequence continues at coordinate 791,106,756 of NC_090938.1, read as the reverse complement.
CCCTGATTTTTCTGATACCATGGTTTCCCTACTGATGGGTTACGTGGGGTCCCAATAATCTGGGGTGGTGATATGAACTTGATATTGAATACCAATCTGGATAGAACGGGTACAGCACCCACGGCCTTGTCCCGAGCTGCTAGGAGATTAAGGTCTCATATCCAATCACTCAGCTTGCAGGATGTATGGAGGTCGCTGCATCCCCTGGATCGTGAATATACCTACTATTCTTTGGTGCATGATAGTTCTTCAAGGATAAATCTTGTCCTGGTGTCGGGTGGTGTGATGGGACGGGTTGTATACTCTCAGATACTTACTTGTACACTGTCCGACAATGCTCCAGTGACAGTGCTGGTTAATCTGGGGCCTGGCCCGCCATCCGGCTCCACCTGGCGCTTCAAGTCGGAAGCTCTACTAGACATAGTGTTTAAGGCGGAGATACTATCTGACATAAAAACACTTTTCGAATGCAATGCTGACAATGATACTACCATGGGGGTCCGCTGGGAGGCCTTTAAGGTATAAGGGGAATGTCCATTTCCCAGGAGGCGGGGCTGTTAAAAACCATCATGAGCGATCTATACCACTACGAGATTAAACTCAAGAACCGGAACGTGAGTGTGCGACTGCTACAAGCCCTCTTAAATTAGCACAAATTCGGGAGGAACTGGAGGTGTTTGAGTCACATGCCCAGAGGGAAATACGATACCTTGCTCGCCCCTGTGCAGCAAGGAGATATGGAGAAGGTGACAGGCCAGGGAGGACACTTGCAAGGTTGGTCCGGGCGGAGGGAGGCAGGGTCCAGACTGACTGTATTAGAGATGAACATGGCACTTTACAGTGGTCGGGACAAAAGATTTTGGAAAGGTTTTCGGATTTCTATTCCAAACTATACACGCCATCTCACGAACATAGCACTATAGATATCCGACAACTCCTGGACCAAATCCCCATGATATATATCTCCCAATCTACTAGGTAACAACTAGACATGCCGATCACATTAGATGAAATAGTCACCGCTATAACCAACCTCCCAAAGGGTAAAGCCCCAGCCCCAGGCCCGGAGGGACTCGCCTCCGAATTCTATGAGGAGCATTGGGCCCAGGCTACCGGAGGTCTGGTCCAAGTCATTTGCTGAGTCCACTCTTCCTCCATCGTTGCGCGGGGCAATTATAACCATCTTGCTCAAACCTGGGAAGCCCAGCAATGATTGTGGATCCTACAGGCCACTGTCACTTATGAATATTGACACCAAAATATTCGCAAAGACCATTGCAAATAGATTTCTTGCAAACCTTTCCGCACCTCGTACATGAGGACCAGAGTGGATTTGTACCTGGACGATCGACTTCTCTTAACATCAGACGGCTCTTCAATGTAATGTCTAGGATCGACCAGGGGTCCTCGGCCGTGGCAGTCACACTCGATGCCCAAAAGGCATTCGACATAGTCTTGTGGCAGTATATGTGGCAGGTCATTGAGAGGATGGGAGTGGGCCCCTCCATGTTACAATATATTAAGTTGCTGTATACGAATCCCACTGCCAGAGTACTGGCCAACTCCATGACATCAGCATCTATTAACCTACTCAGAGGCACCCTACAGGGATGCCCTTTTTCTCCCACATTATTCGCAATGGCTATTGAGCCAATGGCGGACTATGTCAGGGCAAAGCATTCTCGGAAGGGTGTATGTGTAGTGGACCCCCCAGAAATAATCTCCTTGTACGCAGACGACGTACTACTATACGTTAGGGACCCAGCCTCTCACTTGAACTCTATCCTTCGGGACATAACAAAGGTTGGAACGTTCTCGGGTTTCAATATCAACTATTCAAAATCTGAGATAATCCCGCTCACCGCCTTAACGCAACAACCACCTTGCGAGTACACCCTCTGCTGTTCCTCTGATGGCATCAAGTGCCTTGGGGTACAGGTGTCGCTATGCAGACCGTCCCTGCTTACGTAGCAGCCGTGCAACATGTTTAGTCTAAGATGCTGAGATGGCAATCCCTACCTCTGTTGCTGGCTGGGAAGTTGTCCTTGATCAAAACGATATTGGTCTCTAAGCTCCTATATATCTTTGCCAACATCCCGATTTGGCCTGGGAAATAATACTTTGACGATTTACACAAGAAAAGCGCACAATTCCTTTGGCACTCGGGTGCAGTCCAGAAAAAATGGGAACACATGACTTTTGGCATATGATAAAGGGAGCTTTGCTGCCCCTGATCTAACCCTGTACTGGTGCGCGACCCAAGCCCAGTATGCTACGCACTGGTACAAGCACCCTACAGCCCCACCACATGTCAAACTTGAGAAGCCGGCAGCGGCTGGGACGCATACCATGTCTTTAGTCCTTCATCGAGGCTACCAAACTGAGGCAACTGCTGATCCCATTGCGTCCACATTGAGGGCATGTCACTCCCTTATTGATGTGTCATCAGACCCGCATCCATACTACAGATAGCTCCCCATCTGGGAGTTCCCCGGGCTTGAACCCACACGCGATAAACTCTTGTCTCGCCAATGGCAGGAATTGGGATACCTGGCTCTATCCGATTTATTCCCTGAGGGTAAATTTATAACTCCACAAACGTGGCGACCTGGCCATTCTGGATCCGCCTTGGAGATGCTGCAGTACTACAGATTGTGGGCGGTGGTCCGCGCCATGTGGTCTTCATATCCGGACGAGCCCCCTGAAACGCCTGAATTGCAATACATAGCCAACTCTAGTGGCAATCGTGGGCTGGTCTCCTCCATATATAAGTTACTGCTGACAAAGTCCATGGACCAGCCGGTCCGAGACCGTGACGAATGGGCAGACGAGCTCGGCCTTGAGATCTCGGATGGACTATGGAGAAAGATGTGCGCACACACACGTAAGGTCTTCCTAAACTTCAAATTTTGATGCATGCATTAGAAACTGTTGAAAAGGGTATATTACAGTCCTCATATATTAAACAGGTTTGCCAGGCTCCAGACACACACCTGACCCAGATGCCATCTAGAAGGCGCAGACCATATACACATGTTCTGGTCATGTCCTAGGCTGAATACTTATTGGACCGAGATCTTGGGGGCTCTTTCCGAGATAGTGGATACTGTTGTGGATCCAGACCCTCTGGGTGTGCTGTTCGGGGCAATGACGATATCAAGAAAGTGTCTAAGTTTTTGAATATATGCACTATGGTGGCCAGGAAATGTGTATTGCAGTTTTGGAAACGGCCCTCTCCATTCACATTTACAATGTGGTTGAATGCACTCTATTGGACTCAAACATGCGAGGAGGATTACATTGCGCTGCTACCAGTGACCTCACGCCCCAAAAATGTGTGGACTGCACTTTGTAGCTACCTTCACAAACGTGCCGATGAGGCCCCGGATCCCCCCCATTCCCCCTGAAACGAATAATAGGACTGAGCCATGATGTAGCTACCCTACCCTGCATCTGTTGTTTCCCTTGCTGTGCATCCTATATCACTGTGCAACAACATGTAAGATGTATTATTTCCTGATTGTAAGTGCTTACTGTGTGGAACTGCTATTAACTTTGCCAACTGAAAATAAAAGTTTAAAAAAAAACAAAAAGCAAATTCATGCCACTAGTACAGAACTCTACATTGGACACTTTTCAGAGATATGTATTTAACAACTTTAAAAAAATGTACTTCAAGATGAATCGTGGGGTAACTGTACACACCGAGAACAGCAGGTAATGAACCAACTCTGGACTAACCCTGACATAATACTGAAACCAGCCGATAAAGGTGGAGCGTTAGTAATTATGGACCTCGATAAATATCAACAGGAAATTGAAAACTTACTTAGCGATACTAATACCCATATGCAAGTTGATTATGATCCTACGGAACAAGTGAGGGTACTTATTCAGGATGTACTTGATGAAGCTGAGAGTAATGAGTTCATAAACTCTAACACTAAGGCTTATTTAACTAACAATCACCCAATCATGCCAGTCCTATATATTTTACCATACATTTATAAGAACTTGACCAATCCACCTCGACGCCCAATAATTGCAGCCACTAAAAGTTAACTTGAACCCTTGGCCAAATACATTGATTTAATACTACAACCATTAGTTCAGAAAACCCTGTCTTATCTGAAAAACCCCAACGACTTCCTACTTAGGATGAATGAATCTCATTTTCAAGATCACAACAACATTCTGTTTACAATGGATGTAATTAGCTTATATACAAACATCAACCACCAGGATGGAATCGATGCAGTTGAATGGCTACTATTGTTAGCCTGAGTATGTTATGCCGATAAGATTTTTGTCTCGAAACTATTAACAATTGTACTGAACAACAATTTCTTCAGGTTTGAAAATCGACGTTAGATTCAAATTGCAGGTACGTCCATGGATGCAGCCATGGCGCTCAGTTATGCCAACACTTAGATGGCGCATTTGGAACACAAACATATTCTCACAAATATAAGGTGGAAGAAACATTTTAAATGTTCCTAAGTTACATAGATGGCATTTCTGGGATTTGGTCAGGTACCAGACAAGAACTTGAGGAATTCTTTACTTTCAGGAACCAAATAACTGCCAGGATCAAATTTACCATGAAAGAAAGTGTCTCGAGATTAGAATTCTTGGACGTGGAGATCTATGTCGAAGATGGCAACCTCAAGACTACAATGTATTCCAAACCAACGGACAAGAACAACATTCTACTGGATTCTAGCTTTCATCCAAAAACCACTATTGAAAGCATCCCGTTTAGTCAATTCCTGAGATACCGACGGATTATTGCTGACAATCAGCAATTTATTGAGAAAACCCGTGAATTGTCTAATACTTTCCGCAAGAGAGGTTATGCTAGTCAGACCATTCAGAAAGCGATACAGAAAGTGAATGAAATTCCTAGTTCATAGAGGTTGGCACAAAAAGAGAAAGTTACCTCTCCTAAACTCGTTTATGTTATGACCTATTCACATCAGATTCCACAAATCAAGCGCATCCTCATATCTAACTGGAATATTCTACATCTTGATTCGACATTGGGTAAAATATTTTCCTCAGTACCCACTTTTGCATATAAGAAAAGTCAATCACTAAGGAACTCAGTGACAAGAGCAGACATTAGTGCTATGAGAACCAAATTACCATCGCATAGAGGGACATTACATTGCATGAATTGCCAACACTGCAACATCATTATATTAGGTCAGTCCATAAATCATCCATTCACAGGGAAACCAATACCTCTCAAACATACCACTACATGCGATTCAACGATTGTGGTATTTGGAATTGGAAGCCCATGCAGCATTTACTACGTGGGACTTATGACAAGGAAAGCCAAAACACAGTGGACAGAACATAAATCTAATATTCGTTCCCTTTCAGAAAGATCCCCAGTAGTACAACACTTTGTACAACTTCACCACACGATATCACACATGCAATGAACAACTAACACAACCACAGAGGGGAGGTGATTTAACTAAATTATGACTGTAAAAAGAGATCAGTTGGATTGATCGTTTGGAAGCTTTGAGACCGAGAGGAATGAATATGGACTTTGATTTATCCTGTTTTCTCTAATATTGATTTTGTGAACCATACTGACTTGATTTTTCCTGGGAATGAGCTTGGGCATGATTACATATGAACTTCTTTGCACTTGAGATAAACACAACCAATCTATTTTGTCCATCAACATATAAGATTCTTTAAATTTCTTGACCACCCAATTGGTGACTTTACCTACAATGGGGATTACTATGACAGGGATAAATGTTATCTGTTATAGAGAATTTGTTAACTTTTCCTTATATTTGTGCTATGAACTTGCAATGATTGTTCAATACGCATTGAACCATGTTAGATCTATGAAGATGTCAACTATACCATTGTGCTGAAAGGTGACTTAAGGTTAAAAGTGGGTGCCCTGCAACCCACATAGCAGATCTTATCACATCCAACCATCTCGACTTTTTAGCAATCACTGAAACTTGGTTGCACCCAGCCGCAGGACCTTCCTTATCTCTAGCTATCCCAGAAAACTACACCAGTATTAGAGCAGACAGAGATACCTGCAGAGCCGGCGGAGTGGCGTTCATTACAAAAACCAACTAGGCCTTAGAGAATTCACTACACAACACTTCCCTTCAGGTGAACTTCTCTCAGTCAAATTCCCCTTATCAGCTTCTCGTACACTCTTGTTACATCTCAAATACCAACCCCCTGGTCCATTTTCTTCATTTGAGGAAGACATTTCTCTCCTTGCGCATAACACCAAACCTAGTTCCCAAATAGTAATGCTGGGAGACCTCAATCTAGGCCTACTCGATGTGAATGATACCAATGCAACTGCCATAGAGAATACTCTCTCACAGCTTGGTTTTGAGCACCATGTCAGCGGACCTACACACAATAAGGGAAGAACCTTGGATTGGCTGGCAGATTTAAACTGCACTACCAAGATACTTGCCAATTCGCCCGCGCTTGGTCTGACCACCACTGCATCTCATTCACTATTCAGGATAGCCTATGCCCAAACCCAAGTATCATCCAAGCCCTGCATGTCTTGTCAAGAAACAACTGCAACATCACCTGGACAACTTATCTCCTTTACATCAACCTATCACCGATCTATCCAATGCCCCAGATAAGGACCCGTCATCTCTGGTGGATCTATACAACCACATCATACTACAGGCACTAAACAAAATCGCTCCCCTTAAAATAAGAAAAGCCAAACCAATAGCCCACCTACAAAAATGGTTTACTGCAGACTTAAAAGCCTTACGCAGCAACAAAAGAATCTCCAAAGCTACATGGAAAAAAGCGCCCATTGACCGTACCAAGGAAAAGTTCACAAATGCTGCAACCACCTACAAAGAGGCCATATTAAGAACCAAAAGAGAGACCTATAACAACAGAATACAAAATGCTAAATCAGGCGCAAAGGAGCTCTTCGCCACACTCAGAGAGCTGGAGACTCCTGTTCACCCATAGGCTCCTGCACCAAAGATGACTCTTGGTGCGCTAACATCCAAAAAGCCCTATTGGACAAAATAACTCTGCTGCAATCCAAAATAGAAGCCAAAAAGCAAAGCATGTCCCTGAGCACCAACATCAGCAAGCCTCATGACCCACCACCTATACTGGACCACTCATTTCATTTCTCCCCAGTCTCCATCAAGGAGGTGGAAGACATCATAGCCAGCCTGAAACCGTCCGATTGTCAGGGGGACACTTGCCCAGCTACTGTCATAAAGGAAGAAGCAAAGGAACTGGTTAAGACATCCTTTGAAACCTGCCCAGTCCCGAACAATCTTGAGTCATGTCCCTGCTCAAAAAACCTAACCTTGATCTTAATACCCCGTCCAACTTCTGACCTATTACTACTTTACCGTTCCTCCTGAAAATACTTGATAGAGCAGCTTATCTCCAAATACAAAAACACATTGAAGACAATAACCTCCTAGGCCTGCGTCAATCAGGATTCAGACCTCCTTGATCTAAATGTCCAAATGGATGAATCTAAAGATAAAGGAAAACTGGCCCTCCTCCTTCTGCTGGACCTCTCAGCAGCTTTTAATTTGGTTGACAACGCTACCCTCACCAAACATCTGATTACGGCAGCCTCTTTCTCCCTGAACGCCATGGCCTAGATTCAATCCTTCTTAGCTAACAGGACTATGAGGGCATTTGCCCCTTCTGCCTCTGCTGAACCAGTTCCTATCCTCTGTGGAGTCCCTCAAGGCTCTTGCGTCCCCCCCCACTCTTTACAATATCTTTCCGAAGCTCCTGTTCGACCACTTGGAAGACCTGGGAGTCACCTACACCAACTATGCAGATGACACCCATGTCCTCATCACTCTTATGGGTTGCTATGACAAAGATACAAAAATATTGAACGAAATCTATCTTCACATTCAGGCAGCGATGGCTACCCTGAATGATGACAAGACAGAGTTACTACTTATAGGTTCTCCATCTCTCCTAAACAAGCTTGACTCCAATTACAAAGCCTTCAGCATTGATGGGAACATAATTAAGGTCTCCAACGAGGTCACAACCTTTGGCACCTACCTTGACTCAATCCTCTCCCTCACAAGGCAAGTCAGTGCAATTGCCTTAGCAACAGATTATACTTCTAAGCTAATTAATGCATGCAAACCTTTTCTATCTACCAACAGTTGTATTACCTTAGCCAGAGCGCTGATTCTATCCAAGCTGGACTATTGTATTACTCTATATCTAGGATCCAACAAACGCAACTTGAATAAATTACAAGTGCTCCAAAATAACGTACTTAGATCTGCCCTTAACATGAACTAACCAGGTCTCAGCAATAAGACGTGACACACAGTGGCTTCCAGTGCAAGATAGAATCACACTTTGAACCGTAGTAATAACGCACAAATGCCTCTCTAACACGGCTCAAAAATATTGAGTTGACAAATTCATAAGGAACCAATCTTCTGACCTACCAGAAGAAATGATTTACACTGCCTCACCATTCCTAAATATAAACTACAAAATGCAGGAGGGTCAGGGCGTGGCTTGGAGCGCCGTGGATGAGGAAGCTCCTCTAATGACCTCCACTCGAAGCCCGCTATCCTGCACATATTGATGCTGCTCCTCACGCAGCAGGACTACGAAATATGGTGGTTTTCTAAGCCCACATATAGATGACCCTGGTTAGGGTGTTTGATGGCCCCGGTCTGCTCCAGACGCCTGGATTACCGTGGATTTCGGGTCCCCTCCCCGGCATACCTAAAATGGCGGACCTCCCTTGGGACACGAAGAGAGGAGCGTACGCGACCCACAGCCCCGCTGACCTGGTCTCGAAGAAGCCCAGGGGGAGATCTCCTGCCTTTTGACAATAGGCCGCCCTTCCCACTGCGACCACAGCCACGCTGAGCCGGGGCTGTGCTGGTGCCCTGCGCCGAAACGGGAGTGCCGCAGCCCGTGGACTGAGCTGTGGGAATCCTCAACTTGCTGGACGGCTCTGACCAGGCCCGTGCACCCAACATCCTTTGGGTGCCCCCTCCGATCCTACTGTTGTGGAGAGGACCACCGGAGGGTGCCCTGACCCTCCCGTGGGGACCGCAGATTGCAGCACCGAAAACTCTGCGCAGCACAGGGCAGGCTGGAGCCTCCCCTGGCTGTCCGCAACAGACGGGCCCCCAGCCCAGCAGAACCCTGAATTTGTAGTCCGGCTGAATCGGAGCCCAGAGACCGGGTCCCCCTGTGTTCGAGCCGCTGGTCTTCACCTTCTGCAGCAGCGGGGAGCGCAACGTGATCCCAGCCCCTGGGCGAACATTGCGCTGGAGCCGCAGGATTGCACATCTAGGTAACGGCTCCCAGCGTGGTGCCCCTGCCGTTGTGGAGGTCCTGCTACGAGAACCTCGACGAACCTAGAGCTGGGGCAGGGGCAGGGGGAATCAGCCCCCGCTGGCCTCTGCCAGCAAACAAGAGGTGAGAAACAATGTCGTCCCTCTACATCACAGAGCCCCCGTCCTGGCGTCTGGGTTTCCCGCCCTTCCACCTTTCCCCTAACACGCCAGAAGACAGCTACATCCTGGGGCGCCCCTACCCACCATCCATTGTGCCCAGTGCCCACGGCCTGAGTTGTCTGCTAGGGTGGCCCTATGGAGGGGTCCACACTGCCTATTACATTGTCCGAGGAGCTCCTTCATTGAATACAACTGAACTAGCCACATTACTTAACCCCTGGGCCCCTTCTCCCCCTGACATCTGGCAACTTAGGCGGAGAACCGGTGCTTTGGAGACCCTAACCTCGCCTGGCCTATAACACCTAAGTGTATACCCCGCCTTTCTCAAACATAACTGCCACATTTGCGGGACTACTACCTCAACTCTTCTGACCAGGCGCAGTGACCCATACGGAACTCTGCCATGGATCTGAGGTGGGGGGGCCCTCCGAGTGCCGAGGCCCGAGCTAACAACGAGACACAAGCATTGTCACTCCCACTTGCCTACTACTCCGTAGGGGGGTGCCTGCTGCACTCCTTCGCTCCCGGCAGAGATGTCCAAACACCTCAAACCTCTGAAGAGCGCAGACATCACCACCATGTTGCTCCCATCTGACAAGGGGAAAAAGACAGACATCTCGAAGTCACTGTCACAAGCCCCCACAAGCCAACTGGCTACCAAGGGAGATATCCTTGCTTTTATGCAGGACATTAAGGCAGAGTTCTGGTCCTGCATGCTGGAGCTCACCACCAAAGTGGAACAAACTGAACAAAGGGTTGTGGAGGTGGAACACAAAGCAGGAGAGGTGGAGGACCTGACCCAAGAACATGCAGCCACACTTCAGGAAATGCAGCACACAATGCGAACCCTCCTTGACAAAAATGAGATCCTGGAGCATAAACTTGAGGATTTGGAGAACATAGCTCGGCGGAATAACCTCCGGATCCGGGCGTCCCTTCCTCAGTCCGGGACCAGAAGCTGGCAGAATATGTGGGTGATCTCTTTCAGTCGCTCCTGCCCCCACTTGGATGGGTCCCAGCTCATTCTGGACCGAAACACAGACTGCGGCCTCCTGATGTCATCACTCGGGTTCACTTTTACAAGACCAAGGAAGCTGTCATGGCGATAGGGCACTCGCAAGATGATCTGACCTTCCAGGGCTCACCCATCCAAACTTACCAAGATCTAGCTATGGCGACTATCCAGAAGCGGTGAGCCCTGCGGCCCTTGACTCTATTTCTTCGTGACCAACAGGTTCGTTACCACTGGTTGTTTCCCACTACTCTTCAACTCACCTATAAGAGGGACCCCTGAATGATCAGCCACATAGAAGATGCTGATTCGATTTTGCACCAAACCTCGCCAGGGTCCAGAAGGTGAAATCTGGTCGCTGACCCCCCCCTCCCGGAGACCCATGGGTCGTGACCAGATCAGTGACTGCTGCTCGGCCTACCACCTTCTATACAGCACTCCTATATATGGAGTTCATGCCCAACTCTGAGGTGGATGTCACCTAGAGAAACCCTTGGAGTGGATCACAAACAATGTTAGCCCAGTTGGCTAAGGGAATACCCAAAAAGAAAAACTTGGCTTCCCACAAGGTTGATGTCATTGCTTCACGTTTGGAGATAGTAACTATGTTACTGTTTGTTATGGGCACCGTTGACACCAAAAACTCGGTTCCCTTCAAGTTTGCGATTGTTGCTTCACGTTTGCAACCAAAGTTAAACTTTCGGTTGTACCACAGAGCCAATGCCAAGGATAACACGAATAGCATACATGGCAACTAACTTGCACCTGACTCCCCCCCACCACCCTGCCTATAGCATGCAGCCACATCAGAGGTATCACGACCACATGAGAAGTTGAACTTTATTTCACTAAATGTAAAAGGCTTGAACTCTCACTCCAAAAGAAAATCAATCCTGCAACGCCTTCTACATTTGGAGGGATCAGTAGTCTTTCTCCAAGAGAATCATTTACTGCCAACCGACTCTGTGCGTCTCCGCCACAGGGAATTCCCCTGTCAATACATGGCGTCTAGTGGGGTTAAAAAAGGGGGGGCAGCGAATCTCTTGGCCAAAGGGACCCAGCTCACAGCTCTTGAAAAAGTATGCTGCCTCGAAGGCCGATACGCGGCAGTCAAAGGCTTCATATATGGCAAACTTTATTCACTTGTCTCGGTTTACGCTCCTAACGATGGACAGGAATCTTCATACACTGCTCTAGGGGTTAAGCTGCTTACGTTCATTGAAGGCCAGATAATCATTGGGGGAGACTTCAATGGGGTCCCGGATGCCCTATGGGACAAATCACACCCTCCATCCCCCAGAGACTTCAAAATCTCCATGAGGTCTTCTGCACTTCTTTCGTACACTGGAGATAGTTGATGCCTGGAGGGTCCTACACCAAGGTATAAAGGACTTATCTTTCTTCTCCCACGTACACCAGACGTCCTCACGAGTAGACCTTCTCCTAACCTCCCCACACACCCTCACATTTGTGGACGATGTAACAATAGAATCAACGGTACTCTCAGACCACGCCCCAGTCAAACTAACCCTGCGTGCCCATAACCCTAACCCGCCCCCTCAACGCCGCTGGAACCTTTACGACCTGCTCCTCAATGACATGCCCCTTACAGACTCTATAGCTAAAGCTATTCGGAACTATTTTCAGGAGAATCCGGCCGAAGACACCTCTCTAGCGAACAGATGGGACGCTATGAAAGCAGTGGTTCGGGGAGAACTGATTGCCCATGAGGCGGCATACCATAGACGGAAACGGCTTGAATGCACGAAACTGGAGGCAGGAGATCCAAAACGCTGAAGCCTGCCACAGAGAGGCTGGACGCCTAAAACCTACTGAGCCCTGAAATTAGCCCGGAAAAAACTAGAGGCTCGCTATGCAACCGAAACTGCACATATGCTGGCTAAAACCAAGCAAAGCTATTACGCCAAAAACAACAAGGCGAACAGACTTCTAGTGAACAAGTTAGCCAAAACAAGAAGGAAAAATACCATCATAGGCCTCCGGGACTCACAGGGCCACGCTCACTACGAGGAACAGGCAAAACTCCAGCTAGCTGCTACCCACATCTCCGAAACCATGACGCCACTGCCCCGCGACCAAGCAACTCAAGCAGCTTACCTTAGAGACGCTACTCTTCCGCATCTCGTGGAAGCGGACAAAGAAGAACTAGATGCTCCCATTACAGGTGAGGAGGTAGAAGAAGCCATCAAAGCTCTGAAACCGAGGGCCCCGGGCCCGAATGGTTTTACAAGGCGGTTCTACAAACTATCCGTCCACAACTAACTGCCCCGCTGACACCACTCTTTAATTCCTTTGGTACCTGAGGAGCGGTTACCCCATCCATGCAGGAATCGATAGCTGTTCTATCACTTAAACCTGTAAAGACCCAAGGGACAACTGTTCATATAGACCAATCTCTTTGTTGAATATCGGCGTCAACATTTACTCTAAAATATTAGCTAACCACCTGGCGAAGATCCTTCATAAACTAGTCGACTCAGACTAGGTGGGGTTCATAAGGAACAGATCCACTGGGGACAATATCTGGAGGGCCCTCAACTTGATAGACATAGCGTCCCAGGACTCCCACAAATTAGCCCTACTAGCCTTGGACGCGTCCAAGACCTTTGGCAAAGTGGACTGGTCTTTCCTACACCTTACACTAGAAGCCTTTCTCTTTGGCCCCAACTTTCGTAACATGGTTCTAGCCAATTACTACTCCCGCAAAACCCTGCTTCAGGTCAACCTGAAGCTCTCAGACCCAATTCCCTTGTCCTTTGGCACCAGACAGGGTTCTCCCCTGTCCACTCTCCTATTTGCTCTGGTCATGGAGCCATTCGCCCAGTGTATCCGGAAAAACCCAGACATCAAGGGACTACCGATGGGTGCCTCGCAACACAAAGTCTCGCTTTACGCAGATGATGTTCTGTTGTCCTTAACGGACGTCCGCCCCTCTTTATCATCTTCCTTCTAAGACCTACACACATTCAGGGAGGTTTCAGGGTTTCCCATTAACTTTGAGAAGTCAACGGCTTTGGGAATAGGGTTATACTCTGACAAGGTGGAAAGCCTTAGACACCTGTGCCCAATTCAATGGAACCGCAAATCAATCCCTTACCTTGGAGTCAACCTCCCAGCCCACCCGAAAGAGGTGCTCTCACTAAGCTTCGCACCTCTCTTTAAGGAACTAGAACAAGACATCGAGCGATGGTCTTTGCAAGAAATATCTCTTATTGGGCGCACTCTGGCCTGTAAAATGAACCTTCTCCCACGGTTCCTATATGCCTGGGCCTCCCTACCCTACACTCCCTGCGCCTCCTTTACGGCGACTACAGAGGAAAATGTTTAAATTCATATGGAGGGGTAAGAAACCAAGGTCATCCCAATGAGTCATGATGGGCAACTCTCGCCTGGGTCGTAGGGGGTTCCCGACCTTCAGAAATATCATATAGCATCTCAACTGGTGCACTTCCGAACATGGTGCTCATCAGATAACCCCCCAAAATGGATCCAGCTTCCCCTTCCTCTCCGCTCCCTCCCACATGTCCCACTTTCGTTCTGACGGCCGTGGACTAGGATCCTGACTTCCACTAAATCTACCTTAAGCATTTGGGATGGGGCATTACGGGACAGAGGGATCCCGCAGGACCTAGGTCCACACTCCCCGGTCTTTTATAACCCAGCCTTTACCCCAGGGCATCAGCAATCGAACATTTAAGAACTGGGTTGCGCGAGGGTTGAAATCTTTGGGGCAGATGTTCAATGACAGCCTACCTCGCACCTTTGAGGACTGTAAACAATCTTTCCAACGAGCTGAAACTGATAGATTTACTTATGCCCAGCTCCGCCACTGGTGCTCGCACCCCTTGGTTCGACAAGAAGCTACACGTCCGCCCAGCCCTCTCGAACATACCCTACAGGACCTACCGATGAGAGGTTAGATATCCAAGCTTTACAAGCTTTTACTCGAGGACCTCCTTTCCCCTAGTCCCCCATACATGTTGCAATGGGAAACCGATCTAGGTCACCCATTAGACGACCAGATCTGGGTGGACATATGGACTAGAGCCTACTCAACTTCCTTCTGCATCACCAACCGTGAATGCGCCTACAAACTTCTCCTTCATTGGCACTACTCCCCAACGTGCCTACACCAATTCAACCAAGCCCTCACCCCCTTGTGTTGGCGTAACTGTGGACAGCCTGGCTCCTATTTTCACATGTGGTGGACCTGCCCTAAAATGCAATCTTTTTGGAACCAATGTATCACCACCATAAAAGATATCACCCATGTGAGAATTCCCAGTGAACCTGAAGTTATCTTACTGGGTGCAGCGGCACCAGGATCCTATCCCAAGTCCGGGAAGACTGCCAAACTGCTCACACAAATGCTATTGGCGGCAAGGATCACAACGTCCCGGACATGGAAATTCTCTGAAGACCCCTCTATGATCTTCTGGTGGATCAAGCTGTTGAACGTTCTAATGGCGGAAAAGGTCACTCTGACTAGGGTAGTGCTCCTACATCGGTTTACTGACATTTGGGCCCCTCCTTATGGAATATGACCAACATTTCCCAGCACAAACCTACAAACCCCGGGAAGCCCGACTGGCCCTAGACGTAGCCATGGAGCAGGGACCCCGAAACCCTGCCTGGAACGGCCAACAGGTCTTTTGACTGGGGAAGCAGGGAGGGGGGAACACCTGGGGATACGGGGAGACTTGTTAGACCAATCGGTCATTTGATTGAATCAGATCATGTAAAGATGTTTACCCTGCTTTATATGGCTGTTTCCACTGTGCAAATGTATCAACAATAAACATGTTAAACATTTTTTTAAAGCAGGGGGGTCCAGCACCCCAGTGCTAGCAGCTAAGCTCTGGAACTCCTTGCCTGCAGGACTTAGAGCTGAACCATCCTTGGGACTTTCAGAAGTAAAGTAAAAGAGTGGCTCTTCACCCAGCAAAACTAAAACGTACTAATCGCCTGACTAAATGACTAGCCCTGTAGCAACTTGCATTTGTTAGATATATCAATGTAACCATATGACCATCTCCCATTATCCTGTATCAGTATCCTGTGCATCTGTCTGGCATGTTTACTTGATATGTAACATAAGCCATCTGCCATATGTCTCGTCTTTGTAACTACTGTTTCTATGTTTAAGTAATAGCACCCAGATACCTCAGGGTTCGGTGCGCTCTATGAAAAAATAAATAAACTAAACTAAACTAAACCAAACCCATACGATATGTTAAGGTTATATCAAGTTATGCAAAAGTTGCACTAAATGTTACACGTCAGTGTATCTGCCATGCATAAAGGGGAACTACTATGAAATTGATAAAAACATTTTTAACACTTTATTTTTGGTATTTGCAAAACAGAAAAAACAACTCACAACCGAACATACATGGAAGTGACTATACCTTTGCACCGCCCCCCCGCCTCCTCCCGTTCACACCCGATCCTGAGTCAGTAAAATTCTGCTGTTGACTACAGCAGTCGTACTGGGACGTGTGTCTTTGGGACCTTTTTGGGATTCTGGGGTCACACTTCTGGATGAGTCATTGCTTTCAGTGGACAACAAATAAGCGATATATGGGCCACAGATGTCGGGAGGTCGAGCATGCAGTGGGAAAAAATTGATGAAGTTCGCCTCTGTGTCCTGACAACATGATACGTCCTGCAGCCATTGTTGAGCTGTCGGTATAGGTCCTTTTCCCCAGGCCATTGCTATTCTTCTACGTGCCAACAATAGCAGCAGCCCTCCCAGCTTGCTTACTGCAGAGGGGAGGTCTTTAGTGAGCCCCAATAGAGTAATCGATGAGTGTGTCTACAATTGCTGATGTTTTTTCCAATATTGAAACCCAGAAGTGTTCTATCGGTGGACAGGGCCATGCGAGATGAAGAAAGTCCGCTGACGGATTACCACAGCGGCCGCATTGTGGAGGAGTCGCGGGATGGTAGTGATGAATTCTGGCAGGGGTATGGTACACCTGGTGAATGAATTTCAGGTGAATTAGTTTGTATCTCGTGTTTAGTGATACCCTCTGCGTCTGTGTTAAGATATACTCCCAGTCATCATCCGGGATTGGGGCCTGGAGCGCTCTTTACCATCTCCCCCTAGATGCTGTCGGGCTCGGGGCGGTATCTGCTATGAGGAACTTATACAGTATTGAGACCCGCCTTCCTTCCCCCTGCGATTGGATAACCCCTTGGAGTAGCTGCCAGGTCTCGGGCTGGTGGGGAAACGTGGGTAGTATGGTTTGTAAGGCGCCTCTGAGGCGAAAGTAGATGAACGTGTCTGGGGCAGTGGAGGCCCCGTGAGTTTTTGCATGTTGGGGGGTAAGGAAATGCCCGTCTATGAAGAGGTCACCTATACATTTAAATTTTAGCTTGTCCACCCATGTCAAATAAACTTTTTCTGCGGACAGCGGGACTCCGGGAATGAATTTTACCGGAAGTTGGAGGGAAAACCTGGTTTGTACTTTGGATTTCTGCGCTATTTTTTTCCATATGGTAATGGTAGTGAGCATCGGGTTTAGGGAGTGGTGTGGAGTTTGTGTCGTGCCCAAAATAACAGCTCTGAGCAGATTCGGGGATGCCAAAGCCCGATCCAGTTGGACATGGGGACGAATGAATTGAGTAGCATACCAGTGCCCCAGAAATTGGGCTTGTGCTGCCCAGTAATATCGTTCTATGTCGGGAAGAGCCACCCCGCCTTTTTTAACTGGTTGAATTAATGTCTTATAGGCTATTCTGGCTGGTTTACCCACCCAAAGCAGTTCGAGAATCATGCTCCGTAGACGTTGGAGATGTTTCTGGGGCACTAGTAGAGGGAGGTTTACGAATAAATAAAGAAGTCTGGGGAGTATCACCATTTTCACCAGCCAAACCCGACCCCATAGAGTGAGTGGTAATGATTTCCACCTCTCAACTTTCACCTGCAATGATTGAAACACTTTGCCGTAGTTATCTTGGAACAGGGATTGGTGATCTCTGGCTAAGTGAATGCCCAGGTAGCGCACATTAGAGTGTTCCCATTTGAAGCCATAGTCATCTTGGAATTGTTGGGTCTGCGGAGTGAGCGGGAATATGACAGACTTACTGTGATTGACCTTTAATCCGGAGAAGTTGCCGAATTTTATTATATCACGTATAACTGGATTTAAGTTTGTTAACGGGTCACGTATAAAAAGGGCGATATCATCTGCGTATAGCGAGATGATTAACCTATGGGGACCGAAGGACAGGCCTCTCTGTATATGCCGAGCTCGAAGATCTGAGGCTAGCGGCTCCATCACCAGTGCAAAGAGTAGGGCGGACAGTGGACACCCCTGCCTAGTCCTCCTCTGCAGGTTGATTGCCCCCGATCTAGTTTTCCCTAGGATAACGTGGGAGCGGGGTTGATTATACAGCAAGGCTACTAGTTGGAGGTACCTTTTGCCCAGGCCCATTCTCTGTAGGAGTTCAAAGAGGAATGGCCATTCAATGGAATCAAATGCCTTTTTGGCATCTAAAAGGACTGCCACCGCTTGGTGCGTGGGATCCAATGCCTCCATGACCCCAAACATGCGTCTTATACCAAACGTGGTATTGCGGCCAGGCACAAATCCGGCTTGGTCAGCTAGGACCATTGTTGGCATCAGGGGGATGAGTCTGGAAGCAAGGATCTTGGCCAATATTTTGTTATCTAAGTTGATCAGAGATATTGGCCTGTATGAGCCGCATTCTTCCGGCGGTTTGCCAACTTTATGTAGTAGGATCATGTTGGCTTCACAGAGGGTCGGAGGGAGTGATCCGACCTCAAGTGCCTACTCATAAACCTGTTGTAATAGTGGGGCAAGAATGGGTGCGAACGCTTTATAGAACTCTCCTATCAACCCATCTGGGCCGGGGGCCTTGGTACTTGGTAGATCTTTAATGACCAGGAGGATTTCTTCTATCGTGATTGGTGAGTTTAAGGGTTTCCTTAACGTGGCCTCCACCTAAAATAATTCTATATCTGCCAAGTAGTTGGACAGTTCCTCCTGGGAGGCGCTGAAGTTGGTCCCATATAGGTTCTGGTAAAAGCTGTGGAAGGATTCCGCTATTTCCTTTTCGGTATGCACTAGGGTGCCCTGGGGATTCCGAATCTGCTCAATTTGCGCAGGCTTACGGTCCGCCGCTATCAGCCTTGCAAGAAGGGCGGCCGGCTTCTGACCCTCTCCGTATTGGCGGACTCGATGGCCTTGCGCTAGGAATTTCAGTTCTCTGTCTGCCACCGCTCTGAACTTGTCGAGTTCGGTCTTCAGCGATGCCAGCACCTGCGGTCCCGGCGAGTTCAATTGTAATCGTTCAAGCTCTTTCAATTTAGCCTCGCTCTGTTCTAGTTCACGTCTGATGAGTTTCAGGGTTCCTTGTTCTTTGGTTAGACAAATCCCCCTGATGTAACATTTCAGAGATTCCCACAGGGTTCCAGCAGATGATACTGAGCCCTAGTTAATGTCAAGGAACGACAAAGTTTCTGTCCCTAGCTCCTCGGCAAAAACCTTATCTTGCAGGGACCCCGGCTTGAAACTCCAGTGCCTCCTCCCCTCCGAGAGATCTGGCGGGGCGTATTCAACAGTGACGGCCGACTGGTCGGACAGGGATCTGGCCAGTATTTGGCAGTTTGACCATTGATCTGAACTGTGTGTGGACACTCAGATGTAATTCAGCCGGGAGCTCGTTTGGTGGATCCAGGAGTGGAATGAAAAGTCACGAGACTCGCCATGTTGGCGTCTCCAAATGTCCACGAGGTCATAGGCCTTGCAAATCTCGCGAACCTGGAGTGCAGCCCTGGAGGGCTCCGTAGAGGTTGGGTGCGATTTGTCTTTCTGAGGGTCGAGAGCGGTGTTCAAGTCTCCTGCCCATATGATTGTTGCGATTCTTGACTCTCCCAAGTGTGTCATTGCCCAATCAAAATTATTATGACTGTCTGTATTCGGTCCGTAGGAATTTATAATAATAAACTCTGTATTTTCCAGAATGCCATGAACCAGAAGTGACCTCCCTTCTTCATCACTCTTGGTTGCAATCAGTCTAAATTTCAGTGATCTGTTTATTAGGATTGCCACTCCCCTGGCGTATGAGGAGTAGGACGCAAAGTACCTGTGGCAGCCCCATTCACGTGCCCATCGACTCTCCGTTCCGGGGAGGAGGTGTGTTTCCTGAACCAGGGCGATGTCCACTTTGTGCCTCCAGAGGTATTGTGACATTTTCCTGGTTTTAGTCAGGTTATTGCCCCCTTTAATGTTCCATGTGTCAAGCTTGAATGTTACAGATGGGAACATTTTGCTTGTTTATTGACCGAAATGTCAGAAATAGTTTGCTACGCAGTGACCCAGTTATTTTGTTTGAATCTTCGGGTTCCGAACTGCGGGGCTGCTTCGGTGCTTTCTTTGGGTGTCTCAAGGTGGCGGCGGCGGGAGGTACGACCCCCCAACAAGTACGCTTCCATAACATGAACCTTTTCCCCTCCCAATCATGGGCAACCCCCAACTCGCCCATTAGCTTTCTCCCCCCAATGTCCACCAACATAACTTAGATGCGCCTGGGGCAGTAGGGAACTCCCAAGAACCAGCGCATCTTAACTCTAATGGGGTTTCCCTGAATCCGGGGGATCATATCGAACGACGTGGGGAAGCCGGCCTCCAGGTTTGGATGTGCCTCAGGGTGGGTCGCCATTTGCTCGGTCTCTCCTTAGTGATCTTGAATTGTTGAAATTTTGTTTGCATCCCAGTTTATCAAGAAACAAATTTGCCTCTTCGGGAGTGTTGAAAAATTGTGATCTGCCATCGTGTTGAACCCGCAATTTGGCAGGATAGAGCATGAAGTACGTCAATTCGTTGTCCTGTAGATGCCGTTTCACTCCTGTGAACGTTCTGCGCAGTGCTTGGACCGAGGGGGAGAAGTCGGGGAAAAATTGGACGTTGTCCCCGCTGTACTGCAGGTTCCCTTTTTCCCTAGCGAGACGAAGAATAGTATCTCAGTCCTTGTAATTGAGCAGTCTCGCTATAATCGGGCGGAGGGGCCCTCCGGGAACAGGTCGGTAGGTTGGTACCCTGTGCGCTTGCTCCACCACGAATAGATTGGTCAGTGCCGGGCTTCCAAATAGTTCTCTGCACAGGTTTTCAACAAAGTCTTCCATTTTCCTCATGGGTTGCTGCTCTCTTACCCCCAGGACCCTAATGTTGTTCTGGCGTGATCGCCCTTCTAGGTCCTCGTTTTTGGTCATGACAGCTTTCATTTCTGTTTCCAATGTTGTAACCTTAGTGAAAATGGAGGCCATATTATCCTCTACATCGGAGATACATTGTTCGGCAGTGTCTAACCTGTCCCCGTGTTTGTCCAGCCGATGTTGTAGCCGGTCGACTTTGGTGGACAGGGAGTCCAGCTTACTGTCTATATTGCCGATTCCCGCTTTTAACTCGAGCAAGATTTCTTTAATGTCTATGCGATGCGCGGGTTCGTCGTCCCTGGGCATGGTCTCCTCCGGTTGCTCTTGCTGCACGTGTGCTTTAGGGGCTTTCATTATGGTTCCTTCCTCAAATGTTAGCTTTCGCTGAGACTTGTCTGCTTTTCCCATCTCGTTGTTGGCGGTGTGATTGAGCCGGGTGCGTTGGGGTGATCGCCCCCCGCGTGCGACGCTGTTCCAGAGCGGGCTCGAGTCACGGGGCCCACTCGAGTGCTGAAAATGGCCGCCCGACTCCCGCGGACCGTCACAGGAGCCCACCGGCCTTGTCGTGTTGCGTTTCGTTTGTATTCTCCCCTCAGAGGGAGGCTGCGAAGTGCCGTTGGCGCGGGCTTCCTTCTCTCCTTTTCACCCGCCCTTCAGGCCGCACCAGACGTCCCCTGGCCACAGCCGTTCCCACTCCCCGCCGGGGCCGGACTCTCACCTCCGGGGGGCCGGATGGACCCCGAACCAGCTTGACACTCGCCGGCGTGGGGGGGAAGCCGGGTCGTTCCCGTATTTACTCGGCCTGCGAGGCCACGCTGCTGCTGCCCTCTCCGCCTTTGCCGATGGGGCCACTGGATCTGAACTCTTCCCGCCGGTCTACACGCGGGCAGGAGCCCATCAAGTCATCTCGGGCACGGTACTCCGCAGCGTCAGGTGCCGCCGTCTTTCCCGCCCGCGGCTCCTCGCTTAGGATGCCACCGCGGGCTGCAGCCGATAGGGGCCTCTCCCTCTCTCCCACTCCGCACCGGCTGGCCGCCGAGGGGATCCCTCTGTCTTCCAGGGGGGGTGTCGGCTGACGCCTCTCGTGTTGGGATAGCTGTTCCACCGTAGGGGGGGGTCAGATGGCCCCAGATCCGCGTTATTTTACAGGATTGATGTGATGCGCTGGCAGAGCTCACACCAGAGCGGCCATCTTGGTCGCGCTCTAGCGCCCTCCATGAAATTGATAAATGAAGTCATGATGTCTGCTATATGCATTTGAACATGTTGGATCCATGTAGATATTATTTACATTATAGTGCGGAAATTGATCTTAAGTGATGATAGTGTGCCTTCTAATCCCCAAGATATGTTGGGTTTGGATTCATTCATGCAATAGCTGCACTAAGCGTTACATAGGAGATTTTTTTATTTCCATCATCATTGTGCCATTCACCTGTACAGCGTGTTAAATATGCATTTGAACACATTGGATCTATGTAGATGTTAATTACATTATTGTGCAGAAATTGACCTTAAGTGATAAGAGTGTGCCTTGTAATCCACAAGATATATTGGGTTTGGATTTACCCATGCAATAACTAATCTTTGCATTTCAGTGCATCTGACATGGTTGAGTTACTCTTAGTAATCTCATTAAATTCAACGAGATTACTCATTTCAATCATGATATTGATTTGAGATGGTACGTAAGGTTGTGTTGAATGTATGTTACATCATTACACAGAGTTGAGCGATTATTGTTAGTAGCAGTCCTA
This sequence comes from Ambystoma mexicanum, assembly GCF_040938575.1. NCBI lineage: Eukaryota > Metazoa > Chordata > Amphibia > Caudata > Ambystomatidae > Ambystoma > Ambystoma mexicanum. The sequence continues at coordinate 791,084,271 of NC_090938.1, read as the reverse complement.
TTAGACCTGCTAGACAGTACACACAATTTACCACGCCAAGCGGGTTGGTTTGGGTTTATAAAAAGATAAGCAAGGACACCTTTGTCGCCTGCGAGATGGGAGTAGTTTCACTTTATGGGACTATTTACATCCTGATGTACTGACGATCACATGACACGAGTGGATCACGCTACCGCTCCTGTAAGTCATGTCATCTCTACAATGTATGGGGATTGCGGGACGGGAGGCTGCTTGATTGCTGCCTCGCGAGGCCACGTTCTCCCATTTGAATCTGTTCTAACTGAGACAAAGGTAAGCTACTTTCCCTGCAGAAAGATGTGTCAGCTAATACTGTACTAGTACATCTGTAGAGATTAGTGAGTGATATTTTCCTTTTACATTCCAGGCATTCAGAGGAAACACTGTGTCCATCTAGACATTAACTATGGTAAGTGGCATTTTGGGGGGCGTGGCTTGATAGCTACGTGAGGGGAAGTTCCTTGGAGGAGCTCCCGATGATCCGATTTTGATCCTGGGAAGAAGTGATGGTTTTTGGCGGACTTTCGAGTCCACGGTGCATCCAAGGGCGTTGAAAGTGGGGGGCACATGGTGAGTGCCCTCCCCACTAGCGAGACTGCATATCCACAGAACTGGACTTCGAAGAAGGTCGCGGTCGCGCAGTGGAAGGGCAGCATACAAGACGGCTGCTTGTGGACAAAGGGCCAAAATGGTCCGTGGAGCTGAGGAAGACAGAGCCGGCCGGAGCGGGGCGAGCCCAACTAGAGGGATGCATTGCATGCGTTTCTGGCTGGTGGCAAGAACATAAGTGTGGGCCCCCACTGAGGAGGCCCTGGATTGTGGCGTGCCAGCAGAGCGAACCCGAGTTCAGCAGAGCCTTGCTGAGGAGGGGCCGGCGAGCGGACCCCATGAGGCGCTCCGCAGCGCCAGAGACACAGCTGGGCGTGTGTGCCCAACCGACGCAGCAGGATGTCTTCCAAGGTGGTGCGACCCCGGATCAAGCAGCCCACGATGGAGGCCTACGCCAGGTCACCCCCGGGCGCGGAAGGGGGCAAGAGCAAAGAGGCCCCTGCGGCGGCGACGGACCCACCGGGTACTATCCAGGAGGTGCTGGCAGAAATTGCCGACTTGAAGGTGGCCTGGGAAACGAAGTTGGGCCTGGCCATGAAAGAGCTGCAGGAGGGCCTGGACCTTAAGATCGGAGCGGTCCAAGAAGAGGTGAACCTGTTGCGACAGGACGTGCGAACGATCGCGGAGCGCACTGGGGAACTGGAGAAAGAGTTGGCCCCGACCACGGAGGCGTGCAATGCACATGCTAAGGAGCTTCATGCCCTCATGCAACGGGTGGGCAATCTGGAGGACAGAGCAGAGCAGACAGAGGGGCGCGCCAGGCGCAACAACATTCACATAGTGGGTGTTCCGGAAGGAATGGAAGGACTGAACCCCACGGAATACGTTGAAACCATGACCTTGCAGGAGATTACAGGCGGGGAGCTGACCCAGTGACCCAGGGGTTCTCGGTTGAAAGGGCGCATAGGGCCCTGACCAGGAGACCGGCCCCAGGACCCCCCCGCGGCTGTTGATCGCGAAGATCTTGAACTATCGTGGCCGCGAAAAGATTCTCGAATTTTTCCGAAAAGGAGGTACGATAGAAAGGGGGTCAGCGAAAATGACGGCGTATCCGGACTATACGCTGCTTGTACAGCGTAGTCGAATGAACTTTGGATCGGTGAAAAGGAGGCTTAGAGAAGCAGGCCATCGCTACATGTTGCTCTACCCCGCCAGGTTAAAGGTGTTTTATAAGAATAGATCCCTCTTCTTTGAGACGCCGACTGAAGCGATGGAGTGGCTGGATATGCAGGGTCGACCTCAGGAATCGGATGTCCAGACAGAAGCGGCTGGAGATAAGTAGCATGTTGCTGAGGCACCCGTGAGGCCATAGTTATGACATTGGGACTGGAATATAGAACGATATTGTGCTTGTGGGGAGGAAGTCATGGTATCCGCCGGCGGGTCCCGTTGAATGCACTTCTCCTAAATAGATGACTGGGAGCTCCTAGGAAGCACCCTCTGAACCCAATAGTAGTACACTTAGTTAGGTCACTGTTAGATAGGTGACGCCCCGCGGGGTCCTTGTCCTCGGATACGAGACAGGTCCAGACGTGGGTAGGCCTGAGATCCAGGGATGGAGCTCGGCTATTGTTGGGGGTTGGTAGGGAGGGGGGAGAGGGAGAGTTGTGTGCAGTGGTGTGAAGTTGGGGGATAGGGGGGTATTGTTTGTGAATAGAAGGGAGAGAGTCAGAAAACGAACTAGCACGGGGAGCATTATGGGAAAGGATGGGATGGGGATAGTCCGACCAGATGGCATCGGGTAATCTCAGAATTGTGACCTGGAATGTACGGGGCCTTAACAGCTACCTGAAACGTAATAAAGTGATGCTGTACTTAAAGAGGATGCGTGTAGACATAGCGCTGCTGCAGGAGACTCACCTCACTAGGGAAAGGCTGGAGGTGGTCAGGAGAAAATGGAAGGGCAATGTTGTGGGTGCGGCGTACTCGGCGTACGCTAGAGGGGTTATTACTTGGGTGGCGCCGCATGTGCCGTTTCGGGTGCTTGACTCTACGGTGGAACTGGAAGGTAGAATGGTGGTGGTAACGGGTCTCCTGGAAAACAGCGAAGTGCATATCATAAATTTGTACGCCCCCAATAATGACACAGCGGCTTACTTTAGGACCCTCTACAGTAAATTTGGCCCCCTGACAGGGGGTATGGTAGTGTGGGGGGGCACTTTAATTGTACCATGAATCCCAGAATGGATAGGTCCAAGGACAGGGCAGGGAAAACGGCACCGGCGGCCAAAGCGCTGGGTACCTTACTGAAAGACTTAGGCATAGAGGATGTGTGGAGAAGGCTGCATCCTACGGATAGGCAGTATTCACACTACGCAGCGCCACATGATTTGCACACAAGGCTAGATTACATGTTTGTAACAGCCGAGATAGTGAGAGACATAGAGGGAGCGGAATACAAGGCCCGAGTACTATCTGACCACTCGCCCTTGGTGGTAGACTGGAGACACCAGCCCCCAAGACCGCGGATCCCTACATGGAGACTCAGGTCCGAGGCTCTGCAAGACGAGGGGTTCCGGGAGGGTCTGAAGGATGCCATCGAAGAATACTTTGATAAAATACGGGAAGCGTACGCTCCGTGGGCACACTGTGGGAAGCATTTAAGGTGGTGGTGCATGGGGTAGCCATTTCCAAAGCTAAGGGGCTACAGGGGGGTATCGAAAGGGAACTCCAAGAAGCGGAAAGGGAGCTAGAGGATCTCACACGTTGTGAGAACACCGCTCATGATAACAGAACCAAAATAAAGGAGCTACAGTTGTCCTGCAGTGCACTCTGGGATAGGCTGTGCAGACTCAATTACAGGAAATATACGGAGAGGATACACGCAGGGGGAGACAAGCCAGGCAGACTGCTGGCCTGGCTGTATAAGAGTGAGACCCCCCGCTCGGGGATCAGTGAGATTAAGGATGAGAGAGGTTGCATCTGCAACACCCAGGAAGGGGTAAATGAGGAGTTCCTTAAGTTTTACAGACACTTGTATGAGGACACGGGGGAGAATATGTGTCAAGACATACTGGTCACATTGGAGGACATAGAGCTGCCCTCCCTGGATGACCTAGAACGCGCGGAGTTAGACGCACCTGTCACCTCGGATGAGCTGGAGGTGGTTATTCAGAATCTGCCCACTTGCAAGGCGCCTGGTTCGGATGGGCTGCCTAGTGAGTTCAACAAAACATACAAGCAAGAGCTGCTTCAGCCACTGCTTGCCACTTTCAACGAGGCCTATGAGCAGGGGGAACTCCCATTGTCCCTCCGCGAGGCTGTGATCATCCCACTCTTGAAACCAGGCAAGCCGGCCGTGGAGTGCAGGTCTTACAGACCGTTGTCCATGCTTAACCAGGACAGCAAAATACTTACGGCAGTGCTGGCTAATAGACTGAAGAAGGTGATTGGGAAACTGATACACCCAGATCAGACGGGATATGGTCCAGGCAGGAACATCACTGATAACCACAGGAGGCTACACCATATCATTGACCAAACTGAGGAGGACACGGGCAAGTTGGCCATAGTGTCGTTAGACGCGGTCAAGGCCTTCGACTCGGTACGATGGCCCTGGCTGAAAGCTGTCCTGAAGGGGTACGGAATGGGACCTGGATACCTCAGATGGGTCCAGTTGTTTTACAGCACCCCGATGGCGAGAGTCAAAACGGGGTTCACAGTCTCAGATACCTGGCAACTTTGCAGGGGCACCAGACAGGGATGCCCCTGGTCACCCATGCTATATATACTGGCATTAGAGCCGCTGGCAATATGCCTGCGACAACAATATGGGGAGGTGGGCATAAGCACTGTCAGTGGAGGGCACCTGATATCACTATATGCGGATGACATGCTCCTTTATTTGCATTATCCAGAAGAAAATCTGCAGTATGTGCTGGAGGTAATGGAACGGTACGCCACCCTTTCGGGCATATCTGTGAACCCTAGAAAGTCTAGTCTGTTTCCTTTGGGCAGATATAGGAAGGTCCCGGTACAGAGGCTGCCTGTCCTGCCAATACCATGGCAGCCTGTGACATTTAGGTATTTGGGAATAAATATTTACCACAGGGTCGAGGCAGAACACAAGCATAACAAGGAAAAAGCGATAGAGGGGATCAAGAACAGCATGGTATTTTGGTCTAGATTGCCCCTGACCATGATGGGGAGGGCGGCCTTGCTCAAGATGGTGGTCCTGCCTAGACTCTTGCACTTTTTCGTGAATGTCCCGTTTTTGATACCTAGGAGCCTATTCGCGAAACTCGTTTGGGGCAACTCTAGGAATAGGGTTGCTCTGTGGAAGCTCCAGAACCCATGTGACAAGGGGGGGATAGGCCTGCCTAATTTTGAACTCTATTACCTGGCGGGGCAGCTGCTGTATGTGGCCAGGTGGCTTTCGGCTGAAACTCGGCGGAAGCTAGGCTTCTGCGTGGAGACTCAGCCCCATACTTTCTGATGGAAGTGGTGTGGTTGCGCAGAGACAAACTGGTGGGCAGGGGGCGGCTACTGAGGCTGGGCTGGGAGATCTGGCACAGGACATGGAAGATTGGGGGGGATTCGGAGCCGTACTCCCAGCAGGCCCCTTTGGCGGCGCTGTGCGGGAGCGACTCTCAACTATTTGAATCGGTCCGTAGATACTGGGAACAGGTAGGCCTGGCCACCCTCGGGGACATATGGCGGGAAGGGGAGGCATTGGACTTTCAGAGGTTGCAGGAAGAGACGGGGGTGCATGGTGGCCAATATATAACCTACGCTAGGCTTGTGAAAAAGACTAGAGAAAGATGGCCCGATACAGTGTTAGCGGAAGACCCTGATGCCTCCCTGGAAACTATGTATGATGTATCGGAGGGCGGGCACGAAATATCGAGGATATACGAGCTCCTGCGAGTAAGGGTAGGGGAGGAGTTGCTTGAATTGAGACAAGATTGGGAAGAGGAGGTGGGAGGACCCATGACAGATGGGCAATGGCAATGGGCCCAGAGGTACCATAAAAAGGTGTCCCGGAACGCGAGATTCCAACAACTTCAATTGTACGTTTCACACAGGGCTTATCTGACTCCGTTTGGACCAGCTACGCAGCAATGCCCCAGGTGTGGGGATGTGGATGCGGGACTGCTACACATGTTTTGGGCTTGCCCGGAAGTGCACAGATTTTGGGATGAGGTTAAGACGAAACTGGCTGGTGGGGGGGTGGTGCTGGATGTGGAATAGGCCTGGTCATGCATGCTTGGGTTTTTTCCTAGACCCCGACATTCAAAACACAGAAGCAAGATGAAGGACTTGGCTTGTGTTTTGGCCAAGCGCAGGATTGCCATGGGCTGGAAGGCAGCCCACAGACCTAGGGTGGAGCTATGGTTGGCGGACCTCTTGAGGTGAGCAGAAGCTGAATCTGTAGTCTGGTTTGAAGCGGTCACTATGGGGGGGGGCGAGGACGAAGTAGGGCCCTTGCTGGCCTGGCGGCAATTGGTGGCCTCTATGGCAAACCCTCACCAGGGTAACAACGGAACAGAGGACTCGGATGATGACTGCTTAAGTATTGTGCTACCCGATGATGCTCCTGTAAATGACATGTGAGAACCGGCTCTAGTTCAAGGGGGGGAGTTGGGGAGTTCTAATGAAAATGTGTTGGTCTAATGATGCTTTTTATGTATTGAAACAGTTGTAGTGTGTTTGTTTGGCTTCAAAATAAAATAAAAATATTTAAAAAAAAAAAAAAAACTATGGTAAGTGGCATTTAATCTAGTATGAGTTGTGACATACCATTTCACTTTTTGACAGGAAAGACTGGAGAACGGTCTATAATATCAAGTCCACATGAGTTTGTGCCACAGCCAGGGACATCTTCATTTCTATTGAAGTGCACCTCGTTAACACAATCATAAGGTTAGTAACGATCACCTCTTCAGTCACACCGTTGAGACAAGTATATCAATGACAGTATACTGTTATTTACATTTTTTTAATTCAAACCCTACTGAATTAAGAATACTATTCCTTCACTCTTATATACTTATTTGAGTCTCCCATACCTAAAGAAGAGTCACATACTCGAAACACATAGTGTCAGTGTACCTTTTAACAGAACTCCACTGAGTTCAGGACCAGCTTTGAAAGAACTTGCTAAACTGGACTCACATCTACCCTTTGGACTTTTACTTTTAATTGAACTGTTTTGTTTTTGTTTTTGAGAAACATGTTACAGTATGTGAGTTTAACATAATCTGTACTCAACCATCACACGAATAGTGGAGCTTTATATGCACAGTTCATGAAGTATGTATAATAATTGTGCTTCTGCAATGAACTTAATTTGTTTACTTTTTTATCAAATGCTCACGTTTATTAATTAAATGAATGACATTGATCACCACAATTTGTAAACGGATTACTAACTTTTCTTTGTGAATCGTAAATCTCTTTAGGATTACATTCTCTAAATACTCATTGAGGGATCCTTCATGTTTTCCCCTTCATTGTGTGCACTGCTATTTGTCTGATTAGTTTCAGGTAATATTTCTTGTGTTCTCGCTTTATGCTTTATCCCTTTAGCCGGGGATATTTTTGGCAGTTGTACCTGAAATTATTGTAATGTATTGAAGTTATTGTATATTATAAGAAATTTCCAGTACGCCCCTTCAACCACTCTTTAGGATCAGCAAGTGACCCTCCAGAGATTTGGTTTTGTTTCCGCATTGAGCAGATGTTTTGGGCCTGGCAGTTGATGTGCTCTGCTAAGACAAGATTCTGTGTCGGGCTGATTGAGATGCAGTGTAAACGTTCAGGTGATTAGAGGAACGCAGATACCAGCCGCCTTCCCTCTCATTCAGATTGCGGGCAACACAGAGTGACCAGTTCAGTACGGGTGAACAGGGAGCTCTGGCTGGTCTGGCCCTGCTGGTTGCTGTGAGGCCTCCGCAAAGGGCTTCAGGACAAGATACTCCACTTCTGATTGGTTGGTCCTGGTCCACAGCACTGGTCATCCCTGATAGTCCCTGGGAGTGGTTAGGGAACAGATGTTCCTTCTGTCTTGGACGGCTCCTTCTTCAACTCCTGTGGAGTGCTTTGGAGAGTGCAACTATCCCAAACAAAGTCTAGATGAGAGTGCCCAGAACGTCTCTTTGGCCTTGAAGGATCTTCGAGGAACGGAATGTAGTCTGTTGAAGGGGAGCAAGACTACTTTTTTTAGGGGCACAATTCCACAGGCAATTGGTCCAAAGCTAGCCTGCCTTAGGGGACCAATCCCTGTACCTGGCAGGAGTGGACTTTACCCCCTTGATGTTGTGTTATTCATTGTTTACAGAGTGCACCACGCCCAAAGGCCTCAGTGCGCTAAACGTGTAGACATATCGCAGAACAGCATCAGAGAATCAGTAGAGGAGAAAAGTGGACTTAGTTGGTACTAAAGAATAATGTTTTAATAGCTTTCTTGAACCCAGAAAGACGGGAGGCATTGCGAATAGACGCTGTTATAGCATTCCAGAGAGTCGGGGCTTGAACAGAAAAACAACAGCCCCCAAGAATATTTAGTTTATACTGCGAAACATAATGTTACGATCTGCTTCCTTCGCTCCCATTACCACCACTTGGGGGCATGATTTGGGGTTTATTCCCTACTGGACATTCCTTCCGAACCTTATGCTACAATGCTGTGATGAATTGGGAGCACTAAATCCTTATTTGCCAAACTACTTCTCTTCCGAATCCATTCCAGGTTTTTGCCAGCCAGCATGCTGCTTTAATCAAATGACTATGCTTCCCAGAATGCCTGGCCCACTGCTTCATCTCCACCCTTGCAGGATAAGGCTGGGTGGAGGATAGGCAACACCAGTGGCTGCAGGTGCAGCAAGCGGCACACCTAAGGGGTGTGCTCATTAAGCAGCTTTAAAAGCCTCAGTTTGCTTCAGTCCAGCGCTGGTCATTGATGCAGTGTTCCTGTTTCTGACTGGTCCCTTGTTCCTGGTTCTTAGCCTTGTGCCTAGTTCCAAATTTCCATTATTGCTTGTTCCTTATCCTTGGATTTTGAATTTATGTGCTTAATTGATTTCTGCATCTCAGATTTCCCTTCTGTTTTCCCCTGTTTGCAGGCAGCATTTCTCAGTGCTTTTCCCTTTGGTGCAGCCCAGTTTGCCTATGTTCTATATTTCTCTGACTTGTCCTTTGCTGCTGTATATCTTGATGCTTTAGTCTTTCCTCTTTTTAGATTAGCCTTCTGCCCTTTTCCTTGGTTGGGTGGGGAAAGTTTGCCCTTGTAATTTCGTTTTTCCTGCTCCTGTTTCTTTACTTTTCTTGGAATCCATTCCATGTTTTCCCTTGCACCTCTGCATATACTGTCCATTGATCATTAGGTGTGGTGTTCGGTTGTTAGCTAGCTCCTGTGTGAATGCCTATGTTTTCCTCATTATTCTGTAATCACTATTCCTACTTGCCCCTTGTCTTGAGTCTTATGTATTTAGTTATCCTCCCACTGCTCTTACAGCCTTTCGGGGTCCCTGTTTGATCAACAGGGTTCGTGGGCTTGCTGACATTCAAGTGGTATTTCTCGTCCTCGTGAGTATTGATTTGAAGTTTCCGTATTTAATACCATCAAGAGTGTTAGATCATAGATCTGTCGTTGCTTGCCCTCTATGTGGTTTTAGCGCTGTCAGAACCTGTAATAGCAATTGTGGGTAGGAGCTTGCCGACTTTCCTTGCAGTCATAAGGAGTATCTAAGTGCTTACCCCACATTCCTTTTCATATATTTGTATTGTTGTCACACTTTGTTTGCACTCCTGGGTTTTAGTATACCTGAGTCTTGGTTCCTGTATGTAGGTTGTTGACTCAAGCTATTCACTGTGTGATATCGTGCATATATCCCTTGCCATATTCACTGCCTTTGTCCTTACCTGACAGATTCCTGACACATAAAGCCTGGAGTTATCAGATGATCTAAGATTTCAACTAATGGAGGATGTAGCCACAGTGTTAGCTAAGTAAATGGGAGCTTGTGTCAGGAAGGTCAGTAGACTCCTCTTCTTCCTGTGATACCCCAGACTCCCCTTCCTCCCCTTCCTCCTCACCTTGAAGTCTCCGGCGTTGAATTAGCGTTGGATTGTCCTTAGTTCGAGTCTTCACCCCTTTTTTTTGAAGATAGGGACGACCAAGGTAGGACACCACAGTGACACCCTTTTGGGTGATCTGTGGCAACCCTCCTCGGGCGCAGTTATTCGGGGAAAAAGCCAATGGCACAAAAAACCCCGGAAGAATAAGATCTTCAAGCGTAGAGAGGTATTGGTTATACCTTCCGGAGGCTGCAGTAGAAGGAGAGGAATCGGATGAACAAGGTCCACTTATCGAAGAAATTCCAGGAAGAATCGGGTAAGATCCAGATCAAAGAAGGTTCCAGAACAATAAAACAGAAGAGGGCTAGGCGAAGCAATCCAAATGGCAGGCAGAGGTCGGTACACGGGAATCAACAGGAGGTAACTCTGGTACAGATTTAGCAGACAAGGGCTGGACGAGGCAATCCACAAGACAGGCTGAGGTCGACTCCGGGATATCACTGATAGAAAAGAAGGAGGATAAGAGGAGGAACAAGAGTGGAGAAATCCTAACGGGGAGCAGACTAGAAAAGACGGAAAAAGAATAGAAGGAAAAACTCAAGACGGAAGGGAGGAAGGGTGATTAGATGGGAACGGAACCGACAAGGAGGAGAGGGCAAGAAGGAGGGGAAGAAAAACCTAGATGAATGTTCGGAGCGAAAGAAAGGGAAGAAGAAGTGAAACAAAGAATACGGAAGGGAAAAATGTTGCTACTCAGGAAAATGACAGCGGCGCAGGAACAGGACAAAAACACTGTACGTTGCAACGCACCTGACCCCGGAAGTGAAAAGGCTTAAATACCGAGTTCAGGTACGCCGCAACGACAACTAGACCTGCACTGCACGCTCAAAATTTACGTGACGGAACCCGCTAGGGCGGGCGCAGCTTCCACTTCTTCCAAAGCCGCCAGTTTCCCTGCGGCGTGACAGTATGCCCCCTCCTAAGGTCCACCCCACCGGGTTTATTGGGATGTCTGAAATGGAACCTACGCAATAGGAGAGGTGTATTTAAATGTGTTCTAGGTTCCCACGTGTCTTCAGACCTCGGGTATCCTTTCCAGTGGACTAAGTATTCTAGACGTCCCTTATGATATCGTGAGTGACAAATTTGGGATACCTCATAGATGTCTTCAGTGGGATCTGGAGGGACTGGGGTGTTCTTCCTTTTCCGGAACCACCTATCTTCCATAAAGGTCTTCAATTGAGAGGTGTGAAACACCGGATGTACCCGACTTAATCGAGCAGGTAGCTGTAAGCGAAAGGCTACTGGGTTGATCACATGTGTTATTTTGTATGGTCCTATGTATCTAGGGGACAGTTTAGACGGGTGAACCCAACGTGGTAGGAATTTTGTGGATAGAAGTACCTTGGATCCGACTCCCCAATTGGGCACTGGTCTCCTGTGTTTATTAGCTTGGGTTCGATTTCTTTCTTGTGCCTCTAAGAGTCCTAGTCTAGCTTTGTCTTGGGCTTCTCGGATAGTTGTTAAAGAAGCTTCCACGGAGGGCACCGAGGACTCAATGTTTGCCAAGGGAAGAAAGGTACGGGGATGATACCCGTACGAGCAAAAAAAAGGGCTGGAACCTAAGGCAGAGTGGCAGGTGTTGTTATATGAAAATTCCGCCGTAGGGAGTAACTGGACCCAATCATCCTGTTGTTGGTTGAAAAAACACCGGAGATACTGCTCCAACGTACCATTAAGACGTTCAGTTTGTCCATTCGATTGTGGATGGAATCCCGAGGTCAAGGCCCTTTCAATGCCTAATCGCTTGCATAAGGCAGACCAGAAATGAGAAGTGTACTGGCTGCCACGGTCTGAGATGATCTTAGTAGGCATACCATGTAGCTTGAATATGTCCCTCAAGAAGACTTCAGCCATGCGAGATGCAGAAGGTACACCAGGTAGGGGTGAGAAATGTGCCATTTTAGTGAATGAATCGATGACCACCATTATACAAGTACAACCCTGAGACACTGGCAACTCTACAATGAAGTCAGTCGAGATAGTGGTCCATGGACCTGTGGGTATGGTACCGGATTCCAACAATCCCAGAGGCTTTTGTGTGGACGACTTGTTACGAAGACAGGTGACACAAGACTGGACGTATTGTCGGGTCTCTTCCTTCATCCTAGGCCAAAAAAAATATCTCGATAAGAGTTCTTGTGTGTTCCGAATTCCACGATGGCCTGCAATTTTGGTATCATGGCACCAGGATAATGCTGTTCTCCTTAATGACGGAGTCGGCAGATACAACTTGTCCTTAACCAGATATAAACCTTCCTTGATTACATAATCGCTCTTGTTGTTAACCTTTTCTGTTTCAAATCTCCCTCCAGAATTGTCCTTGACCTGTTGCAGGAATGTGGACACCGCTCCTATCCTCTGAGTTCTTGCAAACATCAATTCTGTAGTTGTTTCTTGTTCAGACAGGTAGTCACTACGTCGAGACAGGGCATCTGCCACTAAGTTATGTTCACCCGGAATGTAAGTAATGTTAAAATCAAATTGGGCGAAAAAATGTGCCCACCTTGCCTGTCTTGTGTTGTAACATTCAAATTGACGTAATACCTGTAGATTCTTATGATCTGTTCGGAGGGTAAAAGGGTGTTCTCCACCTTGGAGAAGGTGTTGCCACTCTGTGCAAGGTAATTTCATAGCCAGCAATTCTCTCTCTATCACAGAGTAGTTACGTTGACTGGGGTTAAGTGTCTTGAAATAATAGGACACTGGATGTTCCTTCCCTTCATACTCTTGCAGTAACACTGCTCCGATAGCAGCAGAAGATGCGTCAGTTTCCACTATAAAAGGACGGAGCTGGTCAGGTTGTCTTAATATGGGAGCTGAACAGAAGGCTTGCTTGAGTTGTTGAAAACTCACTTCGGCTAGAGAAGACCATTGGAAAGGAGAGGAAGATTTCTTAAGGAGTGAGGTCACCGGGAGTACCTGTTGAGAGAAGTTGGGTATGAACTTCCGGTAGAAATTCGATAACCCAAGGAACCTTTGGATGTCCTTAACAGACTTGGGAGACGGCCAGTCTAGAATAGCATTGACCTTCTGAGGGTCCATGGCAATTCCCTCAGAGGATAGAATGTACCCCAGATATGATATGGACGTGGCCGAAAATACACACTTTTCCAATTTGACAGAGAGTTGATTGTCTTTGAGTCTGTGAAATACTTCCTTGACATGAGTGTTATGCTCAACTTGTGAGTGGGAAAAGACCAATATGTCGTCAAGATAAACGATGACTGAATGTCCTAAAAGATCCGAAAAAAGTCTATCCATGAAACGTTGGAATATCGATGGAGCATTTACAAGGCCAAAGGGCATCACTTGATACTCATACAGACCATAAGGGGTCCTAAAGGCTGTCTTCCACTCATCTCCGGTTTGAATCCTAAGCAAATGGTAAGCGTTGCGTAAGTCTAGTTTGGTAAATACTGTAGCTGACAGTACGGCATGTATGATTTCAGAGATGAGAGGCATAGGGTATCTGTCCTTGACGGTTACCTTATTCAATCCTCTGTAATCAATACAGGGGCGTAGCTCTTGCGTGTCTTTCTTGGGAATGAAGAATAAGGAGGCACCAGCAGGAGATTTTGAAGGTCTGATCAACTTATTAGCTAAGTTCTTGTAGAGATAGTCTCTCAGATACTGCTTTTCTTGCATAGTCAAGGGGTACATACGACCAAATGGGACTAAGGCATCAGGGTGCAGTTCTATGCAGCAATCCTTGGGTCTGTGAGGAGGAAGTTCTAACGGTATCTTCTCTGTCACAACCGCAGCGTAACTATTTAAATAGGATGGTAAGCAATGTATGGATTTGGATTCTGTCCCACAGGAAGTCTGCATCATAGAAAAGGTAGGCTTCGGCAAACAGCTTGCCTTGCAGAAGGTTGAATGAAAACTTAACAGGTTTCTAGACCAGTCAATGGTAGGGTTATGCCGACGCAACCATCCAATGCCTAGAATCAAAGGGAAGTGAGCAGCTCTGATAATGTCAAAGGAAAGGCGTTCAGTATGTTGCATGATACGCATGGTGAGGACTTCGGTAGAATGGGTAATAAGGCCTGAGCTCAAAGGTTCGCCATCAACTCCCTCCACCGATTGATCCTCGGTCTTGGCTATCCGAGTCAGTCCTTGACTCTCTGCCCAGTGGGTATCTATAAAATTACCTGCAGCCCCACAATCCAGAAGGGCCTGAGTCTGAATTGAGGTCTGGCCGTTCAAAAGAGTGACTGTCATCACCATAAGACGATCATCGTCAGAACACTCCAAAGTGGTGACTGAGAGGGTAACAAAGGGACTGGATTCCTTCCCTCGGTAATATGTCCCCAAATTTACCGAGGGTGCTCGTTTCCCGAGCGCCTAGGAGGTACATCAGGACATTCTCGAAGCAGGTGAGTTGAAGATCCACAGTACATGCATAAATTCCCTTCTCGCCTCCTCCTACGTTCTTCTGCCAAGAGAGGAGAACGGGTGATGCCGATCTGCATAGGCTCTTCACGAGAGAGACGAGTAGAGGGAGATGGTGCAGAAGGAGAACAGCTGGGGGCACAGGAAGACCACTCTTAATCCTTCGTCGCTCAGCTCGCCGTTCAGACAGCCGGAAATCGATCCGAAGTGTTGCAGTGATTAGATCGGCGAAAGTTGAGGGGCGTTCGATACGCGCAAGTTCATCTTTTAACTCTTCTCGCAGACCCCTCCGAAAGATGACATACTGGGCTTGTTCTTGCCATCCAGCTTCCGCAGCGATCTGCTTAAATGAGGTGATATAGGACATTAAATCTGAGTTTCCTTGTTGGATGTCCAACAGATCCTCGGAAGCCAGAAAGGTGCTGTCTGTTCGAAGGAAGGTTTGCTTCATCAAGGTTTTGAAAGCCTCATAATCCTGGAGCACAGGATCAGTTCTATTGACTAAAGGGGTGGCCCACGTCAAGGCATTGCCAGACATGTGGGTTATCATAAAACCAACCCTGGTATGTCCAGAAGTAAAGGCATGTGGACGAAATGAGAAATGTAAGTGACACGCATCCAAGACTCCTTTAGCCTTTTGGGCGTCCCATCAAACTTCCCAGAGACTAACGGTAATGGAGGCAGATCAGTTGTCGGTAGGTCTCGCTCTGCCATCCTCTGTTGTAGCACAGCGTTTGAGCCCTTTAGATTCTGGACCTCCAGGCCCAAGTTTTGGACGGCTGCTACAAGTTCCTGAACCTGCTGCGGAGTGGCCATGTCGCATTCGTGGCGTTGCAAACTGTCAGGAAGGTCAGTAGACTCCTCTTCTTCCTGTGATACCCCAGACTCCCCTTCCTCCCCTTCCTCCTCACCTTGAAGTCTCCGGCGTTGAATTAGCGTTGGATTGTCCTTAGTTCGAGTCTTCACCCCTTTTTTTTGAAGATAGGGACGACCAAGGTAGGACGCCACAGTGACACCCTTTTGGGTGATCTGTGGCAACCCTCCTCGGGCGCAGTTATTCGGGGAAAAAGCCAATGGCACAAAAAACCCCGGAAGAATAAGATCTTCAAGGGTAGAGAGGTATTGGTTATACCTTCCGGAGGCTGCAGTAGAAGGAGAGGAATCGGATGAACAAGGTCCAGTTATCGAAGAAATTCCAGGAAGAATCGGGTAAGATCCAGATCAAAGAAAGTTCCAGAACAATAAAACAGAAGAGGGCTAGGCGAAGCAATCCAAATGGCAGGCAGAGGTCGGTACACGGGAATCAACAGGAGGTAACTCTGGTACAGATTTAGCAGACAAGGGCTGGACGAGGCAATCCACAAGACAGGCTGAGGTCGACTCCGGGATATCACTGATAGAAAAGAAGGAGGATAAGAGGAGGAACAAGAGTGGAGAAATCCTAACGGGGAGCAGACTAGAAAAGACGGAAAAAGAATAGAAGGAAAAACTCAAGACGGAAGGGAGGAAGGGTGATTAGATGGGAATGGAACCGACAAGGAGGAGAGGGCAAGAAGGAGGGGAAGAAAAACCTAGATGAATGTTCGGAGCGAAAGAAAGGGAAGAAGAAGTGAAACAAAGAATACGGAAGGGAAAAATGTTGCTACTCAGGAAAATGACAGCGGCGCAGGAACAGGACGAAAACACTGTACGTTGCAACGCACCTGACCCCGGAAGTGAAAAGGCTTAAATACCGAGTTCAGGTACGCCGCAACGACAACTAGACCTGCACTGCACGCTCAAAATTTACGTGACGGAACCCGCTAGGGCGGGCGCAGCTTTCGCTTCTTCCAAAGCCGCCAGTTTCCCTGCGGCGTGACAGCTTGGTTGTAAAGACATTTATATGATAGGGTATTTTGTGAGAAATAGGATGACAAATGGGTAGCCAATGTGTCTTGACTGAGTTACAAGTTCGGGCAGACTTAGATTGCAGATTGTCCTGACTGCATTATTTTGGACCACTTGAAGACATTGGGCCACATTACGACCCAGGCGGTAAGTTACCGCCTGAGCCGTGACTTTACCACCATGGCGTAAACTACGTTCACGCCATGGTGGTAGGCGGACTTACCGCCCCATTCCGAGGTCGGCGGGGCGGTAAGTCCCCAATCCCCATTTACCCTTCCCCATTCCCATTTTTGCCCCATAGGGCATAATGGGAGTGGGCAAGGCGTTAATTACGCCACCGTAAATTACGGTGGCGTAATTAACTCCATGGTCCCTTAGCGCCATGGATTTTAACACCTGCTAAAAGCAGGTGTTAAATCCGCCATGGCGCTAAGGGACCTCGTACTCAGGCGGTAAGGGTCGGCGCTGTTTACGCCGCCGTAAACCCCTTACCGCCTGAGTCGTAATGAGGCCCATTGGAAGTTTTTCTAAGTGTTAAACATTCTGACTCCAAAGGGTTGTACGAGTTAATGGGGAATCATGCGCTATCACTTTTGACGACTGCCTCGTCGCATGTCAAAGGGCACTGTTTGGATTTGTTGTTGGCCAGGGGTAGTTGCGTAGTATTTAAGGAGACTGTCCCTATTTATTGGCCTGACAGCTGCCCAATTGTTTGACTTAGTAATTCGAGGAAGGGGGTGGGGAATGATGGACCATCTGTCCTTACCCGTAAAGCTAAAGACCTAGCTAAGATCCCAGGTAATAAAGTGAGGGAGAGGCTGGTGAGTATTGACAATATGTTGTCGAGCAAGGATATTTTACGATGGGTACTTCAATTTTGGGTGCCATCTGTGTTAGGGAGAATTCTCATAAATGGCTGATTTCCCTTACCTAAAGAGTCCCCCAGCAGCTTTGCTGGATTTCTAGGATTTATTTCTTTCACCTGGTAAGAGTGTGAGCCTTTTTTCCCACTCTTACATGTGTTTTGCTGTGTGTACTTTTACTGTTTGTGTGATCTTGGGCACTGGAAACAAGGCACAGAAATCAAGCCAGCGGATATAAACAAGTCCACTATGAACAACACAATCCCACCGGTATTCGGGGCGGTCCCTCAATCAACCCCTCAGATCACTACACGTAATACATAGACGAGTTTTTTTGAAAAATGTATTTATTTTTCTTTATTTAATTAGAAACATTAAAATGATTATTAAATAGATCAGAACTCATATAAGAGTAAGTATAAATATAGGCCATACAGTTATACAACATGAATAAAGTGCAAAATGTGAAGAAAAATGCTAATATCACAATAGAGCTGCTGGGAACTTGCTGCCCAATTACACGCTGGGTGATAATCACCATCGTCCAAAATAAGTCCAAGTCAATGTCGAAGGATAAAATCCACTCGAGAGAAGGGAATCCCTCGGGTGGAAAAAATCCTAGTCAACCGAATATAGTCAGGATGGTTTCGAAATGAATTAGAAGATGGATTAAATCCTGATAGTGGCAGCAAAAAAAGTCGTTAGTTCCGAATCTAGCAGTTTGAACATTGCAATAAACAAGAAACTGAAAGGTCTTCACAAAAATGATATTCATAAACCCATACTCTAAAAAGTCTAACATGGGATGCTATACGTCAACTACTAAGGTGACATGCGAAATAAACCACAAATACGTAAAACAGTATCGTGAGCATGGCGCCTTAAACCAGGCAGTTTCGATGGAAAACACATCTAGCTGGATTACAGATGATGTCCATCTTCGTCAGGACATAGCATTCCCGTATAAACATTCATGAAGATTCATCTGTGTCTTGAAATTACCTACACAAATGTTATAGATTAAAAAGAGACACTAAAAATGTATGTTCTCCAAACAGAGAAATAAAGAAAAAGAAACAAGAAAATAGTAATGCTAACATCAAAGCAGCCTTTCATACAGGCCGCACAATCATTCATACATAATGACCATAAAAACAAGTGATCTGAGGATCCCGATGAAGGACCCGGTCCCCAACACTGGGTTGGGACGTGTATAGTAGCTAGTAGTGGAGAAAATCTAATTACCATGATCTCAAACCCTTTGGGGGTGGGCCCAGAAGCCTGACAAAAAAGTCCAGGAAATAGCGATCCGGCCACACCAAAACAAATCACAATTGAATTAGATCTGTAAAAAATGAGAGAAAAGAAGGCCACAAATTGGTCATGAATTTCTCTGGTTAACAGATTCGAGCAAGATACAAGCAGCCAAAGAGAAAACCAGAAGTAGAAAAATAGATAAATATAACTCTAATGAAATAAACATACAAAAAAAATACATATGTATAGAAAAAAGGAGCCCAAAAATGGGACTGCCCATATGTTAAAGATAAATTAAAAGAAATTGAGAATTAAAGTGAAAGAAACGAATGAGTGATGCAGTGGTATCCATAAAAATAAATAAAGGAAAATCCTGCACCCAAAGAAGAAGGATAGAACCAACATCATAGTTGTCATTATGCTCACCATTGTTCAAGCCCAGATCTGTCAATCAAGAACCATCAACAGATGATTCCTTAATGTGTAGAACAACCTCAACTACATGTACAGAATCGGATGTCGAAAGGTTCCCCAGAAGGGTGAATCTCCAAATGTCATTAAAGGATAGGCGAAGTCTGTGGGGCAATAGAAAGTACAACAAACTAGTAAGACATCTGTAATGTCCCAAAGTATCACATACATAGAATGCAACACTGCGCTGTATGGAATCAAGTCATGAAGCGTAATCTGAAAGTTCATGAAAAAACTGAACTTACATCAGTCCAAACAGGATCTGTGTGTCTGTTGTATAGTCTAAGTAGCAGTACTGCAAGGTCCCAACATATAGGTAAATCTATATAGATGTTTGACCTAATCTTGAAAATGAGAAATAAAACAAAGCCAAAAGCGTGAAAGATTCCGCCTAGCTACCCGTTCAAAGTTACTTACCTCAGCGGCAAAGGCCATAGGCACCAAACCAGGAAGTCGGTAACCAAACTTCCTGTGTTGGCATTTATCCCGGGTTAAATACGTCAATGGGCGTATCAGGACTGCCGTCTACAACGTCTCTAGTGGACGTGACTATTGGCACAGAAAGGCACGTATATTCTCGGGCCGCGTACCGTGCAATGGAAGGGAGCCGAATGGATGTAACCACGCCCCTTGAAGGTATACAGACGGCCCAGCGTTACCGTTCCACCATGGGGTCAAGACAACAAAGGAAAAATAAAAATAAAGGAAAAAATAAGTTATAATGCACCCCATGCAGTGGTAGATCTCTACCAGTATAGAGGTAGACATAACACCTAGAATGATTAACAATGGAATGGAACAGGCTAATAACGCCTGAAAGCCGTATCGAAGGCACCAGGAATAACCAAAGCCTATAAAGGTGAGTCCAAAAGACGTCACGACATAGAGGATCTATTGAAATAGCGCATGCCATTCTTCATGGGCATTCAGGCCCAGTATATGGCTTTGGGTGTTAAATATTCACCACTGTTCCCTTCGGGACAAATCCGTGGCTATGGCATAATGGTCTGGTCCCGTAACTCTTTCAAGACACCACCAACGTAAGTTTTCACAGTCATGTTGGTGTTCAACAAAATGAGCAACTAAGGGAGAAGAAAGATTGCGAGTCTTGATTCTAGACTTGTGCTCAGAGATTCTCAGTTTAATAGGTCTAGAGGTTTTTCCTATATACGATTTATCACATGAACACATAATCACGTAAATCACGTTTTTAGAATTACACGTAGTGTGATCCCTCAGTTTCCAGACTCTGTGGTTAATGGTGACAGTGTTGGTCACTGTAGTAAATCCGCACTGACAACAATTGCCACAGGGATAGTTGCCAGTAACTCTTTCCATACCCCACATTTCAGTGATGGTTTTGGGTGCCTGGCTGGTCTGCAGTCTATCTGCCTGAGATAGCCAGCTCTTCAAATTCCTGCCCTTTTTGAATGCATACATGGGATGTTCCAAATTGGGCATGTTCATTTGAAGTAAATGCCAATGCTTAGCAATAGTCTTCTTGATTTTGGCATGGTGGGTGTTGTAGGTCATGGCACAGACTATACGTGACTGGTTCTGGGTGGTGCAGATATTTTTAGTCAACAGGACTTCGCGATGTTGATATCTCGCCCTTTTACGGGACTGTCGCAATATGTGAGCTGGATAACCTCGCTGGGAAAGTCTGTTTTCTATGATGTTAGATTGGGACATAAAATCTTTCTTGTTGGTGCAGTTCCGCCTAGCCCTCAAAAACTGACCGTACGGAATACTTTCCCTTAAAGACTGCGGGTGAAAACTATCAAAGTGGAGGATAGTATTTCGATCCGTAGTCTTACGGAAAAGGTCCACAATGATAACACCATTCTGGTGTTTGAGTATTAGATCCAGGAAAGAGATAGACGCACTGTCCACCGACATGGTAAACTTGAGATGGTCATTCAATGAGTTAATCCAAGTCAGGAATTCTTCATGATCTCCCGTCGTTTTGTCCCACACAGTTATGATATCATCTATATATCTTTTATAAAAAAGAATAGATGGCAAAAAGGGATTGGAGGTATCAAAGATAGAGACCTTCTCAAAAGCCCACATAAAAAGGGTCGCGTAATTGGGTGCAAATGCTGCACCCATTGCGGTACCTTTAACTTGTAGGTAGAAACTTTCTTTAAACCTAAAGTAATTCTTGGTCAGGGCAATTTGGAGGAGATCCACAATGAATTCGCTTGGGACCAACTGCGGGTCATCTCTGAGATCCAAGAAACATTTAATAATGGGCAATGATTCTGACTGTGGGATATTTGAATAAAGTGATTCGACATCAAGAGTGATAAACAAGTTTTTGTCTGGATCAAACGGAAAATTTTCCAAATGGACAATAGCATCGGTGGTATCGGCCAATGGTTTGAGAAAATAATCAATGTATTTTCCCAAAGGTTCTAAGATAGAGCCACAAAGAGACACTATCGGTCTACCTGGAGGATTTAATATATTCTTGTGGATTTTTAACAAGATATAGAACAGAGGTATGCGTGTTCCTTTACCAGTAAGAAATTAAAATTCTTTGGTACTAAGAATATCCGCATCTTTAGCCCGTGTAACCAGGGCTAAGATTTCACCTTGTATAGTCTCTGTAGGGTCCCCCTTGAGTTTAAGATAGAAGATCCCATTGTCCAATTGTCTAAGTACTTCTGAATCATAGAAAGTTGCATCACAGACTACCACTCCTCCACCTTTGTCTGCCTGTTTAATGATGATAGAAGTGTCTCTTTTAAGGTCTTGCAAGCAGGACCATTCTTTTTTAGAAAAGTTATAACATCGATTAGAAGTGGGATTAGCCTGTGCTGAGAAAATGGAATGGAAATCACGAAGAACGGCACGTTCAAAAGTGATCGTTTCGCTAGAGACCATCTGTGATGTGGGCATAAAAGTCGATTTGGGCCTGAACGGAGTATAGTTGTTTTCTAAATCACAGCCGTTTGTGCCAAAATGGTCTCTAAGCCGAATTTTTCTAAAAAAGCTCCGAAGTTCTAAT
Source organism: Ambystoma mexicanum (assembly GCF_040938575.1). Taxonomy (NCBI): domain Eukaryota; kingdom Metazoa; phylum Chordata; class Amphibia; order Caudata; family Ambystomatidae; genus Ambystoma; species Ambystoma mexicanum. The sequence continues at coordinate 791,062,680 of NC_090938.1, read as the reverse complement.
TCAAGGTCCATCTGGCTTGGATTGCGCATAGGAATGAAAGAAAAACCTTTCTCAAGTACTGCAGTTTCATTGGTGGTAAGTATCCGTTTCGAGATGTTGTAAACTGCCGATGTGTTAGTTAACGTTGGTAAGACCTCCTCCTTGTCTGAAACATGTTCTCTATAGGCGGAGGTCCTACTTCGGCGGGTGGAAAAGGGAGGTTCGGGGGAGGAAAGGCCTGATAAGGGCCTTGGGGTACAAACATGGGCATCTGCATGTATTGTTGGTAAGGCCAATTATGGCGTCCTCTTCTCCCTCTACGTGAGCCTCTATTCCATTGGCGACCTCTTGGGCCGCGTGTATTTTGGTTAGGAAAAGAACCACTCCCGTCTGAGGAACTATCTGAAAAGGTAACTCTTTTTCTATAATGCTGTGGACCCTGATTAGGATGAGACGGATCATACCAAAGGCCTGGACCCGCATAATCGGGACTCAGATACGGGTAGGCAGATTCCTTAGAAAAAGTAGAAATGTCTTTCTTGAGTTTATCCATGAGCTTCATGACTTGATTCCATACAGCGCAGTGTTGCATTCTATGTATGTGATACTTTGGGACATTACAGATGTCTTACTAGTTTGTTGTACTTTCTATTGCCCCACAGACTTCGCCTATCCTTTAATGACATTTGGAGATTCACCCTTCTGGGGAACCTTTCGACATCCAATTCTGTACATGTAGTTGAGGTCGTTCTACACATTAAGGAATCATCTGTTGATGGTTCTTGATTGACAGATCTGGGCTTGATCAATGGTGAGCATAATGACAACTATGATGTTGGTTCTTTCCTTCTTCTTTGGGTGCAGGATTTTCCTTTATTTATTTTTATGGATACCACTGCATCACTCATTCGTTTCTTTCACTTTAATTCTTAATTTCTTTTAATTTATCTTTAACATATGGACAGTCCCATTTTTGGGCTCCTCTTTTCTATACATATGTATTTTGTTGTATGTTTATTTCATTAGAGTTATATTTATCTATTTTTCTACTTCTGGTTTTCTCTTTGGCTGCTTGTATCTTGCTCGAATCTGTTAACCAGAGAAATTCATGACCAATTTGTGGCCTTCTTTTCTCTCATTTTTTATAGATCTAATTCAATTGTGATTTGTTTTGGTGTGGCCGGATCGCTATTTCCTGGACTTTTTTGTCAGGCTTCTGGGCCCACCCCAAAGGGTCTGAGATCATGGTAATTAGATTTTCTCCCCTACTAGCTACTATACACGTCCCAACCCAGTGTTGGGGACCGGGTCCTTCATCGGGATCCTCAGATCACTTGTTTTTATGGTCATTATGTATGAATGATTGTGCGGCCTGTATGAAAGGCTGCTTTGATGTTAGCATTACTATTTTCTCGTTTCTTTTTCTTTATTGCACTGTTTGGAGAACATACATTTTTAGTGTCTCTTTTTAATCTATAACATTTGTGTAGGTAATTTCAAGACACAGATGAATCTTCATGAATGTTTATACGGGAATGCTATGTCCTGACGAAGATGGACATCATCTGTAATCCAGTTAGATGTGTTTTCCATCGAAACTACCTGGTTTAAGGCGCCATGCTCACAATACTGTTTTACGTATTTGTGGTTTATTTCGCATGTCACCTTAGTAGTTGACGTATAGCATCCCATGTTAGACTTTTTAGAGTATGGGTTTATGAATATCATTTTTGTGAAGACCTTTCAGTTTCTTGTTTATTGCAATGTTCAAACTGCTAGATTCAGAACTAACGACTTTTTTTGCTGCCACTATCAGGATTTAATCCATCTTCAAATTCATTTCGAAACCATCCTGACTATATTCGGTTGACTAGGATTTTTTCCACCCGAGGGATTCCCTTCTCTCGAGTGGATTTTATCCTTCGACATTGACTTGGACTTATTTTGGACGATGGTGATTATTACCCAGCTTGTAATTGGGCAGCAAGTTCCCAGCAGCTCTATTGTGATATTAGCATTTTTCTTCACATTTTGCACCTTATTCATGTTGTATAACTGTATGTCCTATATTTATACTTACTCTTATATGAGCTCTGATCTATTTAATAATCATTTTAATGTTTCTAATTAAATAAATAAAAATAAATACATTTTTCAAAAACACTTGTCTATGTATTACGTGTAGTGATCTGAGGGGTTGATTGAGGGACCGCCCCGAATACTGGTGGGATTGTGTTGTTTATAGTGGACTTGTTTATATCCGCTGGCTTGATTTCTGTGCCTTGTTTCTGGTTGTTTCCCCTCTTGCCAGCGATGTAGGGGGTACCCATCTATTGTATTGCTGATCTTGGGCACTGGAGCCTCACCTACTCCATGTGCACCACTTTTGTGTGTGTGTTACACAGCACCTTCAGTGCAGTAACACAGAGTTGTCTTTGAGACTTCCCCCCCAACTCCATTTTTCTGGGGCTGACTCCTGTCCCCCAGAAACAGGTAAAGTTGCCATTAACTTTATATAGTCACTTTAAACCACAGACTTAGTACACCCCATCTTACATGGAGTATTGGAAAGGGTTAATTCTTATCCCTTTTTGTCTGTGCCTCTTGGAGCCTTGTTTCGATCCCTTAACATTAAGACTTGGCTGGTGGCAGTGGTAACTACCCTAACTTTCCTACCGCGATTATCTTATATAAACGTGGTATTGTTTCAGGCTATTTTTGTAGCCTCGAACATAAACCCGCTTGACCAAATACATTTTATTTTGGTTCCGGCTGGGTTTATTCGCCATTTCTTTTTGTTAAAGTCTTTCTCGTGTTTTTCTCTGCGTGCCAAACCGGGGATGATTCCTTTGTTTGCTGTCTTTTCACGGGCTTCTGCACAGAAGCCCTCCTAAGGCACCTGATAGTCTAGAGGGGCAGGATGTGAGGGAGGGATCTTTGGACCCCTGCCATGGGTTGCCTTAGCAACCCAAGTTGCTCTCTTGTCTGATTGGCTAAGGGGACTGGCCTTCCCAGGCCAGCCACCCTGCTGTGTGATTGACAGCCAGGCTATATGAATGGGGGAAAACTGCATGAAAAGCAGGTCTCTGGGACTGGAAGAGCAGAGTCGCAACTGGAACAAAATAGCCAATGAGAAACTGGAAGAAGAGGACCCCTACCATGACTGAACCGCCCGGTGAAGCCCTGCTGCAGGTCCGAATCTCCAAATCCGATGACAGAGAAGATCCTCCAGGAAACGTCTTCCCTTGAGCTGGTGGGACAAACCAGTTTGCCCAAACTGCAAGCCAGGGCCCCTCCTCTGGTCGAATTCGCTGTACCGAGCTACAGTGGGCCAGATAGCCAGGAAGGTCGGACTCTGCTTGGGTTTTAAGGAGCCCACCTTTTATTTTTTGATTTGCTCTGCTGCTGGTTTCTTCCCTGGGTGGCGCAGGACCCTCCAGTCTTCCTACTTTGTGTCAGTCCGACAGTCGCTTCAGGAACCGTGAGCCTGCAGGAACCACCAGGAACGTCCGCCTTAGCTACAGCTCCCTATCCGTTTCAAGGTACTGTGCAAATCCGGTTGTCCTTTCAGTCAGCCGCAGTGAAAGTGTTTGAAATCTTTCTCCAATCTGACGGCTTGTCCTTCTCTTCTCTTTGAACTAACTTTTCTACCAACCAACCTCGTCCGGAATCTGTGCCACAAACTTTACCGCAAACTACCCTGAACTGTGTGATCTTGAGCAAAAGACTTTGTCCTATTGACTTTGGGCCTAAGCCTTTTCTATCTGATCTTCTCACTGAAGTCTCTCTTGTTCTATTGCCCTGATTATTTACCTGTTGGTTTTGCCTAATTTATTATAACTTTGTCTTTCCCTCCCTTTTAAATTGCTGGATTGCTATTTTGCTCCCACTTCATTTGAGAGCTTAACTTGCCTGGAATTTAAGGGAAGTAGTGTGGTGTATTTATGATTGTGATTTTTGACTTGCTTAGAAAGGTGAACTGTTGTTAAGTAAATGCATATATATTCTTTTACTTAGAAACCTTGAGTCAGTGTTTGCCTGAACCATAGTAATTGCTGCCCTTTGTGTAAATCTTGTACTGCTCACTTACTCTTGAGATAAGTCTGGCTGCTCCGCTACTGCTACCACTATAACTGTGTAGTACAAGCTTGTACCAAAGGTGAAAATGTACTGTCACTTGTAGTCTTAATTGTGTGTAGTTTTCCCAAAGGGTACTCTTAGGGAGAATTCTCTTCAATGGCTAATTTCCCTTACCTAGTGAGTCCCTCAGCAGCTTTGCTGGATTTCTGGAGTTTACTTTTTTCCACTTGGTAAGAGCGTGAGCTTTTCCCCCACTCTTACCTGTGTTTTGCCATGTGTATTTCAGCTGTTTTTGTGATTGTGGACTCTGCAGCACACCACTTCAGTAGCCCCACTATTTTGTGTGTTACACAGCACCTACAGTGCAGTGACACAGGGTTGTCTTTGAGACTTCCCACTAACTCCATTTCTGTGGCTGACTACTGTCCCCCAGAAAAGGGTAAAGTTGCCATTAACATTACATAGTCAAATAACCACAGATCCAGTACACCCCATCTTACATGGAGTATTGGAAAGGGTTAATCCTTAGCCCTTTTCATCTGTCCCTCCTGGAGCATTGTTTTGCTCTTTTTAACATTTAGACTTGGCTTTTGGCAGTGGTATCTACCCTAACCTTTCTACCGCGATTATACTATATAAACGTGGTATTGTTTTAGGCTATTATATTAGCCTCGAACATAAACCCGCTTGACCAAATACTCTTTCTTTTGGCTTCGGTCGGGTTTATTCGCCATTTCTTTTTGTTAAAGTCCTTCTTGTGTTTTACTTTGCGCTGCAAACCAGGTTTGCCTTCTTTGTTCACCGTCTTTTTGCGTGCTTCTGCCAAGAAGCCCTCCTCTGGGCGCCTGGGTGTCTATGTGGGCTGAATGTGAAGGAGGGGTGTAGTCACCCCCTGCATAGGGTATCCTAGGAAACCCTAGTCTCACTCTGCCATGATTGGCTGAGGTGGTTGTCTGGGCTGGACAACCCCCCTGCTGAGTGATTGACAGCCAGGCTGTGTGAATGGGGGATTTTCGCATAAAAAGGCAGGACTCTTGGGCTGGAAGTCAGAGTCTCCACTGGAAATACAAGGAACCAAAGAGAAGCGGAGAAGAAGACGGCTGCTGCAACTACCCCGTCCCGGTGAAGCCCTGCTGCAGTCCTGAGCTATCTACCCTTCGATGACCAGAGAAGATCCAGTCCGCAGTCTTCTTCCCTTGAGCCTGGTGTGGTCAACCAGCTCATCTCCCACAGCCAGAGGATCCTCTTCATGGTCAAAATCGCTGCACACTGCTGTAGTGGTCCGGATAGCCATCTGAAGAGCCTCTCCTGTTATTAAAGGAGCGCACCTTTTATTCACCGTCGCTGCTGCTGGCTTCATCCCTGAGTGGTGCAGACCCCTCCAGACGTCCTCCTTCTCGTCTCCACGACCGAAGCACCAGGAACCGTGGGTCTGCAGGAAACAACCAGGAACAACTGCCGTGGCACCAGCTTTTTCTTTGAATAAGGTACTGTGTTCTGCTTCGAGGAACTAGGGTGAATCCCTTTTCTCCTCACCCAAGGCCTGCCCTTGTCTTCCTTCCCTCTTATAACTTTTGCTTCCTCTGTTGACAATATCCAAGTGCTCCTGGCAACGTTGAATCTTGAACTGTCTGACTGTGTGATCCTCGACAACAGGAACCCGGTTCCACTTGACACTGGCTCTAGCCTATTGACTTTTGTATTTCTGTCAGCGAGTGTTCACTGATTCTGTCTGCCTTGACAAAAGTATTGCCTATGATTTTTGCCCCAACTCTCTCCAGTTAACTCAGGTGCTAAGTGTGTTTTTGCCCCGTTAACATTTCTTTCCGCAGATACGCGTATCTTTCGTAAGACCGAACTGTCATTACTGTCAAAAAGTGATCGCATATGTATCCCCGGTAACGTCTTTTGGTTCACAACACCGGTCCATTAAAACATAGGGTACTTACCTTGAGTTATACTATACCAAGTGAATTGGTTGTTTGTAGTGTATTTTACGTGTGGTTTTGAATTAATAGAAGTGTTGTGTTTTACAGATGGTTTAAAAAATAAATGTACTTATATTTTTTACCTGAAACGTTGAGTCAGTGTTTGCTTGAGTCACAGTAACTATGGTCCCTTTGTGTAATCTCTGCTACTGCTCATATATTCTTGAGATAAGCCTGGCTGCTCTGCTACTGCTACCACTTTAACATAGTAGTACAGGCTTGTACCAAAGGGGAACTTGTATTACCACTTGTAGTCTTAATTGTGTGTAGTGGTCCCTAAGGGCGCTGCACAGGATTCTGCCTAACACTGGTGTACAGCGGCGAGGACTTGGAAGTAGAGTGATTACACTTAGAGTGCTGCTATTGCTTGGGTTCAACTAACCACAAGGCTGAATACCACTAATTCTGTTAACTAAAGAAATCATGTCAAATATGGAAAACTACAGTGAAGAGGGTCTCTTAAACTATACTGCTGAGGTTCTGAGAACCATGTGTAGAGAAAAGAATCTCTCTGGTAAAGAAAGAAAATCTGAACAGGTTGCAGAGTTAATGGGAAAACAAAGTCTGGAGAGTGGGTCAGAAGGGCCTACCCATCCAGCAAATGTGGGTACTGATGTTTCTGATTTTGAGAGTGTTGAGTTAGAAGTAGATGAGTCCTTGTTAGGAAACCTTACAACTCCCTTACCTGCTCAGAAAGCACAAGCTCTGTCCACAGGGACCCCCACAGGTCCTATACTTACTTCTGAGTGTATTGCACTTGAGAAAATGAGACTTGAATTGAGAGTGAAACGTATTGATGCACAAACTGCCATGAAACATCAAGAGTTAAGGCTCCGAGAAATGGAGCTGGACCATGAACTAGAAATGAAGAAATTGTCTTTAGAAAATGCTTCTCTCCCAGAGTCTTCTAGGTCTTCCAGCCCTAAGAGACCCTGTATGCCAAATGAAATGATTGCTATGTATGAGACTAAACTTTATGTTTTGGATTGGTTAGCAATGTTTGAGTACAATCATGGGATTCAAGGTATCTCAGGGAATCAGCTGATTCCTTGGCTTTTCTAGGCTTCTCTCTGTTGCAAGTGATGCTGTAATGGAGTTGGGGGGAGGAGGATAAACAGGATTATGAGTGTGTGAAGCTAGCTAGCATTAATAGCTAGATTTGGGAAGACCCCTTCCCAGTATCTTAAGAGATTTAGAACCCTCAAAAAGCATGATGTTACCCCTTGGGCTACATGGGTGTGTGAATGTTTGAAAAACTTAGATGGTTGGGTTAAGGGTTACAAAGTTAACACTTATGAAGGTTTGAGGAATCTTGTAATGTTGGAGTCTATTTTTGATGTCTGCTCTCCCGAGCTTAGACAGCACTTGGCTGATTCAAAGGAGATAGATCCTAAGAAGTTAGCTAAGGCTGCTGACTTGTGGGTTGCCAACAGGGCTACTCACAAGGATTTTGGGGCAACTCAGAAAAAGGAAGAGGGAAAGCAGTCAAAGAAAGACAACAAAGAGAATTCCAGTGATTCCAATCCAAAAGAGGGACACAAACATAACCAGGGTAAGCCAAAAGGGAAACCGAATCAGGTTAATGTACCATCTGGTCCCAAACCAGATGAGGTCAGAACAAACCCCCATTCCAGAAAGCATTTGGAAAATGCTTTGCTTGTGGGTCAACTGACCATGTGAAAGGGGATCCCAGATGTAAGGCTAAACCTTCTGACACGGTCTCCTTAGCCTTTTCCCAGGTGGATGAAGTACCTATGTCCAGTGGAAACTTTCAGTTACTAGCTGATGAGCCCATGAGAGTCTCAGCTAGTGTTTCTTTAGTGTCCTTGGGTCTTTGGGAAGAACAGAACTTAGATGTCTATAACGCAATCCCAGATAATACTAAAGAGTATTACAAAGATAGTGTTCTTGTGAACGGTCAGGAAACCCCTGCCATCAGAGACACTGGAGCCAGCATAACTGTGGTTGATGAATGTTTTTTCAAGGTGGAGGATGTTGCTAAGGCACCCAAACACCTCACCAAGTTAGCTGGAGGCCCTGTGCAAATGGTTCCCCTGTTACCAACTCTCATCCAGTGCAATGACATGACTGTCAGAATACCTGTACGTGTGCAAAATAACGTGCCTGGGAGGGTCCTGCTAGAAAATTACCTTAAAACTCTTGGAGTTGTGTCTAGTACCCCCAGGCCTCCCAGTAAAAGGAAGCAGGAGCTCACGAGGTCTGCTAGGGAGAGAAACTTGAGAGGCTCTCCTGGGGAAATGATAGAGGAAACTATCACCCCAAGTCCACAGGACATACTTACTGCTATTGCAGGACAACAGAAAGACAAACCGGAAACCTAGGTCTACCAGCAAGAAACCAGCAAGCACTCCTGGGCCCAGAAGGGCATATCCAAGACTGTCCAAAGTCACATCTGTGAGGTTCAACCCTGTATGGGTCAACTAGATACTGAGGAATCAGATCTAGAAGAAGATCTTACCCTGGTTGGAGATCTTGGCCCTGTTGAACACCCTGAACTGCAGTCTTTACTGGCAGAAGGTGGACCCAACAGGGCAGACTTCAGCAGAGGACAAAGAAAGTGTCCTACTCTTGAAGGTCTTCGCCTACAGGCAGCTTCTCAGCTCGATGGGAAAGAGCCTGGAAAGTATAGGTTGCACTGGGAAGATGGCCTCTTCTACAGTGAACCGACTAAGTCAACCCCTGGAGACGGCAAAAGACTTGTAGTACCTCTAGTGAACCTACTCCAGTTCCTGCAGTTAGCCCACGAGATACCTTTGGCTGGTCACTTAAGTTTTAAGAAGACCAAGGAAAGGCTCTCTCTTTACTTCTACTGGCCTAAGATGGGTTCAGAAGTAGACATATTCTGCAGGAGCTGCCACACTTGCTAAACCTCTGGCAAGAGTAGAGCCAAGAATGTCTCCCAGTGGTGGGAGTTCCTTTTGAGAGGGTAGGGATTGACATTGTTGATCCTCTTGAACCTCCCACATCTTCAGGCAACAGGTTTATCCTGGTTGTAGTGGATCATGCCACTGGGTATCCTGAAGCAATACCTATGAGGACTGTTACGGCCCAGGCTGTGGCTAAGGCCCTACTTGGTATTTTTACCAGAGTAGGTTTTCCTAAGGAGGTGATATCTGACAGGGGATCAAATTTTATGTCTGTCACTGGGGTCGGTGATATCTTCGTCCACAGTGTAGATTCCGAGATCTCCCCCTCCCCCGACTCCTCACCTTCTTCTTCCTTCCTTCCAAGAACCCTTCTTTTCCTTTCTTCGTGATCGCACCTTTTTTTTATGTAGATAGGGACGACCCCGGGAGGAAGCCACCGTGCCCCCCAAGAAGGAAGACCAAGAGGCCCCTCCCCCGGGAACGACCAGGAGGGGAAAAAGCCCTTAGGCACAAAAAACCCCTGTGCAATCGCCGGGTGCTTTGGAGGAGTGGAACCAGGAATCTTTGTAGGGTGAGTGCTGGTATGAAGTGTCTGGAGGCAACACGTGGGAGAGAACCCCCAAGGACACAGCAGTCCAGTAAGCGGTCAGAGGAACTGGTACACGGGAGGCTAGAAGTGGAGGTAGCAAAACAGTAAGCAAAGGCAGTCCGGTGAAAACAGGCAGGAGACTGATACACGGGAAGGACACAGCAAAACCTATCCGAGTGATAGGCGAGAGCAAATCCAATGGACAAAGCAGGGAACTGGTACACGGAAGAGACAGAGCAGAGTGAAACCGTCAAGAGGAAGAAGGGCGGTAAGTGAAGATGGGAAGGACGGAGGGTAAGCAAGTGGAAGGAGGGCAGAGGAGGCGGGCGAGAGAAGTAAAGCAAAGGGAGCGGAAGAAGGGCAGGCAGAAATGAAGGAATGAAGGAATGAAGGATGAGCAGAAAGGGGGCCGGACTGGGCACGAGGACCCAACCGGCAGAAAACGAGTAACTAAGGTAGAGAGTAACAGCGAGCAAGCAACACAGGGCTAACGGAAAGAAACCGGAAGCGTTGCGACGCGTCTGTGACCCGGAAGTGGCGGGTTAAAACACCGGGCCGTGGAGCGCTCAACCAATGGGAACTGAAGGAAAGTGAAACCAGGAAATAGGGGGCGTGTCAGAAAGCTGCTGGCCGACAGGACTGAGTTCTGCGTCGCCAGCGGCTCCATAGACGCCAGGAACTCGGCGGCATGACAGTATGCCCCCTCCTATAAGATCCTCCCCCTGGTTTCCCTGGATGAAAGAAGTGGTACTTGCGAAGTAAGACAGGAGCATTTATGTGTGTGATGGGTTCCCAAGAGTTTTCCGATGAAGGGTAGCCCTTCCATTTAACCAAATATTCCAGCCTGCCTCTATGATACCTGGAGTCACTGAGTTGGGCGACCTCATATTCCGCCCGAGTAGAACCCTGAGGAGTCGGGGCCTGTCTAACATGACATGCCCAAGTGTCAGCATGAAAGGACTTGAGTTGAGAGGCATGGAAAACAGGGTGGACCCTTTCAAGGGTGTTGGGTAATTTCAAGCAAAAAGCCACAGAGTTGATCTTCTGTATGATCTCGTATGGCCCTAGGTACTTGGGGGATAGCTTGGAGGGATGGACCCAACGAGGTAAGTACCTAGTGGAGAGCATGACCCTGGTACCCACATCCCATCCTGGTACAGGTCTTCAGTGTTTGTTGGCTTGAATGCAATACTGAGCTTGGGCTGACTTAAGGCTTTCTTCTACCTTCTTGTGTGTCTCTCTAAGGAGGGAGAGGGAAGAATCTACCGATGGTAAACTAGTAGAGAGGCCCAAGACAGGAAGAATGGAGCGGGGGTGAAGACCACAAGTACAGAAAAAAGGACTAAACCCTAGAGCAATATGTGTGGAGTTATTGTAGAAGAATTCTGCTAGAGGGAGTAGCGTGCACCAGTTGTCCTGTTGGGAGTTGATGAAGCACCTTAAGTACTATTCCAGGGTTCCGTTCAGGCGTTCGGTTTGCCCATTGGATTGCGGATGGAATCCAGAGGTGAGAGCTCTTTCGATACCTAGTCTGGCACACAGTGTCTTCCAGAACCGGGAGGCGTATTGGCTACCCCGGTCCGAAATTATTTTGTTAGGCATACCGTGCAACCGGAATATGTCTTGGAGAAACACTTCAGCCATCTTGGCTGCAGTGGGAACACCAGGCAATGGGGACAAGTGAGCCAATTTTGTAAATGAATCCACTACCACCATGACACAGGTGCATCCTTGAGACGGGGCAAATCTACTATAAAATCAGTAGAAATCATGCTCCAAGGACCCTTTGGCACAGCACTTGGTTCCAGTAGACCGACTGGTCGTTGGCGGGATGACTTACTCCGCAGACAAACGATACATGACTGAACATACCGATCTACATCCCTCCTCATCGTAGGCCAGTAGAAATGTCTTTGAAGGTATTCGAGAGTGCCGGCCACACCCCTGTGTCCTGCAAGTTTGGAGTCATGACACCAGGTAAGTGCCGTCTTGCGGAAAGCCGGCGTGGGTAGATTTTCCTCCGAAAAGGTAAAGGCCGTTCCTGATTTCATAGGCCAGATCCTTAGAATGTCTTTCCACCTCAAAACGACCTCCAGAGTCCTCCTGTACCTGTTTAAGGAACTTAGAAACAACTTCGATAGACCTGGGTTGGGGAAACATCCGTTCAAGAGGCGTATCTTATCTGTCTCTGGCATGTAGTCACACCGGCGGGAGAGAGAATCGGCTACAACATTCATCTTGCCGGGGATGTAGGTTATGTGGAATTCGAATTGAGCAGAGAAGTGAGCCCATCGGGCCTGTCGAGTGTTATAGCACTCAAACTGTTTGAGAACCTGCAGGTTCTTGTCATCGGTCCGAATGGTGAACGGGAACCTTCCCCCTTGAAGCAGATGGCGCCATTCTACACAAGCTGCCTTCATGGCTAACAGCTCTCGCTCAATGACCGAGTAGTTCCTTTGACTGGCGTTTAGGGTCTTTGAGAAGTACGCCACTGGATGTTCTGTACCCTGGATCTCTTGAAGAAGCACAGCCCCTATTGCGGCTGATGAAGCGTCCGTCTCTAGAATGAAGGGCAGATGTTGGTTTGGTTGTTGTAGGATGGGTGCAGAACAGAAGGCTTCCTTAAGATTCCTAAAACTGTCTTCCGCCACTGTTGACCATTTGAATGGAGTTGCCGACTTCTTTAAAATTGAGGTGATGGGTAGTATCTTTTGAGAGAAATTAGGGATACATCTCCGGTAGAAGTTTGCTAACCCCAGGAATTTCTGTATCTCTTTGACTGAGGTAGGTGAAGGCCATTCAATGATGGAAGACACCTTGTGTGGATCCATGGAGATACCGTGGTCGGACAGTATGTATCCTAGATAAGGAATGGAGGAGGCTGAAAACACACATTTGGCGAGTTTAACAGACAAATGATTTCTCCGGAGCCTTCGGAATACTTCCCTGACGTGTTCCACGTGGTCTTCAGGAGTGCGGGAGTAGATCAGAATGTCATCTAAGTATACCAATGTGGTTTGGCACAGGAGATCGGAGAATAGTCTGTCCATAAACCGTTGGAATACCGACGGGGCGTTTACCAACCCAAACGGCATTACCTGCTACTCGAAAAGTCCGAAAGGAGTCCGGAATGCTGTCTTCCATTCGTCTCCTTTCTGCACCCGGAGTAGGTGATAAGCATTCCTCAGGTCGAGTTTGGTGAAGATTGTGGCACCATGTACAGCTTGTAGGATATCGGTGATCAACGGCATAGGATACCGGTCTTTTATGGTGACCTTGTTTAGATCGCGATAATCTATACACGGTCTCAACTCCTTTGAATCTTTTTTAGAGATGAAGAACAAGGATGCCACTGCGGGGGACTTTGAGGGCCTTATGAACCCATTTTCCATGTTGCTGTCCAAATACTTTCGGAGATATTGTTTCTCTTCCAAAGACAGTGAAAACATCCTGCCAAAGGGTACCAGTGCTCCTGGGGTAAGATCTATGCAACAGTGTTCAGGCCAGTGCGGAGGGAGTTCGACGGGTATCTTTTCAGTTGCTACCTCGTTGAACTCCTTCAGGTAGTGTGGGAGACAGTGTACAGTTCTGACCTCGCAGCTATTTGTGGTCTTGACGGTCTCTAATCTTGGTTCTGGCAAGCATTCCAATTTGCATAGTGAGGACTGAAAACTAAGTAAGTTTCTAGACCAGTCAATACTGGGGTTGTGTCTGCATAGCCAACAGATACCCAGGATTATGGGGAAGTGAGCAGCCCTGATGATATCGAATGTGATGCTTTCGATATGTTGTTAGATGGACAAAGTGAGTGCTTCTGTGGTGTGAGTGATCAAACCCTAGCTCAAAGGTTCGCCATCAGCCCCTTCCACCTTTTGATCTTCTCGTTTGGCTATCCTTTTCACTCCCTGTCGTTCTGCCCAATGAGTATCCATGAAGTTCCCTGCTGCTCCACAGTCTAGTAGAGCTCGAGTGGTTACTTCCTTGGTGCCCACTCTGAGGGAAACTGTGAGCACCATCAACCGGGAGTCTTCATACGTTTCTGTGGAGGATACAGAAAGAGGAGCGTAGGGACTAAGAGCAGCCCCTCGGTAATGCATCCCAATGTTTAAAGAGGGCGAGCGTTTCCCGACCTTCTGGGTGGCACTTCCGGACAATCTCTTAGCAGATGTGAGGAAGACCTGCAGTACATACAGAGGGAGCTCTCCCTGTGCCGTTTCCTTTCTTCAGGTGTGAGTGGGGCTCTGGTGGTTCTGATCTGCATAGGTTCTTCCTTAGCGGTCCGTAGGAAGGGCACTGACGCGGGTGAGTGAGTCTCCAAGAGAGGGGGTACACTTAACCTGGTCTTCTTCTTTTCTTTCTGTCATCCTGAAGTCTATTCGGAGGGCAGCTGTCAGGAGTTCGGCAAAAGACACCGGTCTTTCTATCCGGGCTAGTTCTTCCTTCAATTCCTCCCTTAAACCTCGCCGAAATATGGCATACTGGGCCTGTTCCTGCCAACCTGCCTCAGCTGCCACCTGTTTGAAAGTGGTGATGTATGTCAGGAGATCAGAATTCCCCTGAAGGATATCAAGGAGGTCCTCCGAGGCCAAGAAGGTACTCTCTGTTCGCAGAAAGATTTGTTGAATCAGAGCCTTAAAGGCATTGTAGTCCTGCAAAACCGGGTCTGGTTGGTTTACTAGAGGGGTAGCCCAAGCCAGGGCATTCCCGGTCATGTGGGTGATCATGAACCCCACCTTGGCGTGGTCTGAGGCAAAGGTCTGAGGGCGAAAGGAAAAATGAAGATTGCAGGCATCCAGGAACTCCTTAACCTTTTTAGGGGAACCATCGAACTTCCCTGATACTAGGGGAAGTGGAGGTAAATCGATTGAAGGTCTTTCCCTGTCCGTCAGACGCTGTTGTAGGGTGGCGTTAGCTGTCTTAAGGTTCTGCATCTCCAAATTTAGACTTTGTACAGCGGCTACGAGTTCTTTTACCTGCTGTGGGGTGGCCATCTCCTTTTAGGCGTCGCAAACTGTCACCGGGGTCGGTGATATCTTCGTCCGACAGTGTAGATTCCGAGATCTCCCCCTCCCCCGACTCCTCACCTTCTTCTTCCTTCCAAGAACCCTTCTTTTCCTTTCTTCGTGATCGCACCTTTTTTTATGCAGATAGGGACGACCCCGGGAGGAAGCCACCGTGCCCCCCAAGAAGGGAGACCAAGGGGCCCCTCCCCCGGGAACGACCAGGAGGGGAAAAAGCCCTTAGGCACAAAAAACCCCTGTGCAATTGCCGGGTGCTTTGGAGGAGTGGAACCAGGAATCCTTGTAGGGTGAGTGCTGGTATGAAGTGTCTGGAGGCAACACGTGGGAGAGAACCCCCAAGGACAAAGGCAGTCCAGTAAGCGGTCCGAGGAACTGGTACACGGGAGGCTAGAAGTGGAGGTAGCAAAACAGTAAGCAAAGGCAGTCCGGGGAAAACAGGCAGGAGACTGGTACACAGGAAGGACACAGCAAAACTTATCCGAGTGGTAGGCGAGAGCAAATCTAATGGACATAGCAGGGAACTGGTACACGGAAGAGACGGAGCAGAGTGAAACAGTCACGAGGAAGAAGGGCGGTAAGTGAAGATGGGAAGGACGGAGGGTAAGCAAGTGGAAGGAGGGCAGAGGAGGCGGGCGAGAGAAGCAAAGCAAAGGGAGCGGAAGAAGGGCAGGCAGATACAGCGTAGGAACGAAGGATGAGCAGAAAGGGGGCCGGACTGGGCACGAGGACCCAACCGGCGGAAAACGAGTAACTAAGGTAGAAAGTAACAGCGAGCAAGCAACACAGGGCTAACGGAACAAAACCGGAAGCGTTGCGACGCGTCCGTGACCCGGAAGTGGTGGGTTAAAACACTGGGCCGCGGAGCGCTCAACCAATGAGAACAGAAGGAAAGTGAAACCAGGAAATAGTGGGCGTGGCAGAAAGCTGCTGGCGGACGGGACTAAGTTCCGCGTCGCCAGCGGCTCCATAGACGCCAGGAACTTGGCGGCATGACAATGTCCCACTACATGCAAGCCATGTGGAAAACCTGTGGAGTCACCTACAAGTTCTCGACTGCCTACCATCCCCAAACCAATGAGTTGGTGGAGAGGTTTAACAGGGCTAAGAAGAGCATGATAGGTGCTTTAGAAGAACCCCTTAAAAGAAAGTGGGACCTTCTACTGCCATGCCTTCTCTTTGCATATAGAGAAGTCCCTCGGGAGGGAGTAGGTTACAGTCCCTTTGAACTTCTTTATGCCCATCCAGTCAGAGGTCTATTGGCCCTGATTAAGGAGGGGTTGGAAAGTGCTCCATCCCCCAAGCCAGTCAGAGTGACTGACTATGTGATAGGTCTCTGGAGGAGAATGTCACACATGATGGCAGAGGCAAATGATAACTTGAAGGCTGGTCAGGCTCTGGTCAAGCATTGGCATGACCAGAAGGCTAACATGGTTGAGTTTACTCGAGACCATCTTGTTCTTGTTATGGTCCCCACAAGGCAGAGGGCCTTGCAGGACAAATGGAAAGGATCCTTCAAAGTTGTGGGTAAACTTGAAGAGGTGAACTATCTGGTGGATTTAGGCAATCCTAAGGAGGCTCCTAGAGTCTTTCACACTAACCGTGTGAAGGCTTATGTCTCTAGAGCTGACATAGGAGCTTTGCTTCTAGCTTCAGCTCAGGAGGAGGAGGCGAGTGAACCTCTGCCTGACCTCCTCAGAGCCCTACCTTTAGATGAGCAAGTGGAAGGAATTAATCTCTCTTCCAGTCTCACACCTGACCAGCAGGATGAGTGCAAATTACTTTTAAATCAGTTTGCCTCCCTGTTCTCACTTTCACCAGGCTTGACCCCTTGGGGCCAGCATGACATACTCACTGGTGACTGTTTGCCTGTCAAAGGTAGGGGGTACAGAATCTCAGACAATGTAAGAACCCATATAAGGAATGAGGTCAACAAGATGCTTGATCTCGGGGTTACAGAGCCCTCTACTAGCCCATGGCCTAGCCCAGTTGTGCTTGTACCAAAGGCAGGATCCAAGGAGTTGAGATTCTGTGTGGACAATAGAACTCTAAATGCAGTCACAAAGACTGATGCCCATCCTTTGCCTAGGACAGATGAGCTGGTGGATAAACTTGGTGCAGCCAAGTACCTCAACACATTTGACCTAATGTCAGGCTATTGGCAAATAGCCCTGACAGACCATGCCAAGGAGAAAACGGCATTCTCCACCCCAGCTGGCCTCTACCAATTCATGGTAATGCCTTTTGGACTAAAGAATGCACCTGCTACATTTCAGAGGATGGTCAATCAAGTTCTGAATGGGATGGAGGACTATTACACTCACCTGATATCCACGGGGACGCCTGTATGCCCTGGTTGCCGGATTTCCCCCAGATGTACTCAATTCGGGATGATGTCTTCTATGGCAGGTGGGCCTGAAAACACAGGAGGACTGGGCTTAGGTTCAGATTTCGTTTCCTCCCACCAGCCCTTGGACTCGACCTGAAGGCCCCCCCTCCTCACCTTGTTATGATGTCTGGCGTGGTCTCCGTCCGGCTTTCTGCGCAGGGGCGCGTAGTTTCTGCGGGTTGAAGAGACCGAGTTAACTTCACTGATGCCAACCCATTCAAGTGTCTTTAAAGAGGTAAGTTTGATTATAGTAGTCTTTGAGGGCCTTTGCTTTATTGCGGGCTATTAATGTCTTTCCCTGATTGTTTCCCCCTTAGGTATGCGGAGGTTCGCTGGGTGCGCTGCTTGGGTTCGGCTCCTGCCGGGATTTATGGACGCGGAGCATATGAAGAAAGGTAGGTTCAGCGCGAAGTGCGGAGTGCTAATGTCGTTTTGGGCTAACCTGTATTCTTTATTCCTTTTCAGGTTACGATGGTCTTTCTGGGTGTGCAATGTTTTCTGGAGTGGAACCGGCCAAGATATGCCCAGCCAGGTGAGGAGATTTTGGTTACTGCTGAGCTTGCTGTGAGTAACCTGTTTAACGTTGTCCCTTTTTCTCTCCTCCCCAGGTGCTTTGTTCCGGTGCGAGCGCGATGTCCTGAAGATGCTGCCAACGGGATGGAAGACTGCGAGCAGCTGGGATCAAAGGATGGAAGACTGCAGGTAAGCTGGAACTGCTAATAATGTTCTTTTGTCTCCTTTGCAGGTCCGCGATTCCAGGAACGTGGGTGCTGGTCCCTGAACACGGTGAGCGTTACGCTGCTGGCTGCAGAATAACGCGAAGCACGTTCTTTAGCTTGGGTGTGGTTTATATAGCCTACCCTGTAAAGTAGTCCAGGTAAAGTAGTCCGGGCTACCACACCCTAAAACACTGCACAGCACAGCACAGTCTGGTTCTTAGGGACTAGACTGTGTGGGCGCATCCATGTTGGCTGCAGGCCTCCATATGAAAAGTAGCCCATTCAAGTCTCATTCCAAATATGAGCCTGGCGCCAAAGGCGCCAGGACTGACTCCAGGAGAGCCTCTGGTGACAATGCAAGGCCCTTGGGGCCCCAAATGAACCCCGAGCCCCAACCCTACCTGGCATGTGACCAGCACTCCCCCCCAAGTCCCCTCCTAAGGTGATTCTCCTGCCTGGTCCAGGCTTGTCTGGAAAGTTCCGATGAAACGTTCTAATTAGACGTGGTGCATGAATGTTCTCACTAGGTTCCCATGATCTGTCTTGAGGGCCATAACCCTTCCAATCAACTAGATAGTATAGTTTGGATCTGGTATATTTGGAGTCTCAGATTTCTTTCACTTCGTATTCGGGTTCTCCATCGATAATGATGGGTTCAGGTGGTGGTTTAACTCGTGTACCGGGTTGTACTGGTTTTAGGAGTGAGACGTGGAACACTGGATGTATTTGCATGTTAGCTGGCAATGTTAGTTTAACTGATGCCGGGTGGATAATGGCTTGAACAGGATATGGCCCCAAATAGCGAGGATGAAAAGTGTGGGTTCCCTTTAGTGGTATGTACTTTGTTGCTAGCCAAACTTTGTCTCCTATCTGATAGTCAGGAGCCTTTTTTTCGATGTTGGTCTGCAAACCTTTTTTGCTTACTTTTGGCTTGGATTAATTGTTCTGTTGCCCTTTTAAAGGCATGTTTGCATGAAGCGTCTTTACAGCCGGCATTTCAAGGCTGGGAGGGCTGTCAAGTTCGGAAGTATGTAAATGTCTGCCTTAGAGGGTGAAAAAGGGTGTTTGCCCAGTACTGGAATGTACAGAATTGTTATAAGCATATTCGGCTATCCATAATAGATCTCTCCAGGTTCCCTCAACTTGATGCAGCATGCATCGCAGGTATTGTTCGAGAGTCTGGTTGGTCCTCTCTGTTTGACCATCCGTTTGGGGGTGATGGCTGGTGGATAGCCGTATGTCGATGTGAGCTATAGCGCAGCACTTTTTCCAGAGGTTTGATACAAATTGGCTCCCTCGATCAGAGTCCAGGACTGAAGGGAATCCATGCAGTTTTATAATGTTTTCTAAAAACACCTTTGCTAGCTGGGAAGCATATGGAAGGCCTTTGGAAGGGATAAAGTGTGCCATTTTAGAAAATAGGTCCACTACAACTAAAATGGTATTGAACCCTTGGCTGGGAGGTAAATCAGTAATGAAATTGAGAGAGAGTGTGTGCTATGGTGCCGGAGGTATTTCTAATGGTTGCAGGAGGCCAGCTGGTCTTTGCTTCAATGACTTGTTTTGTGCACACACCCCACATGACTGAACGTATCGGATGACGTCATGACGCCAAGTGGGCCACCAATAATTGCATTTTACTTTGGCTAAGGTTTTGGCGATTCCGGGATGACCTTCCATCAAAGAGTCGTGATATTCTGAAATGATTTGTTGCTGTAGCTCGGTCTTAGGCACGTACAGGTGTTCTCCAAAATATGACAGTTGATTTTTGACAACGTATTGTTTTCCTTTGGTATGCCATTCCAGTAACTCAGTTGGGGTTATATCCTCTTGGATCGCATTTCTAAGTTCAGTTTGTGTTAAAGCTGTGGTGAGGCCTAAAAGCTTGTCCTCAGGTATAATGGCCACTGGATCTGGAGTTGCATATTCTTTTTCATCGATGCCCATGCGAGATAGTGCGTCAGCTTTCCCATTTTACGCCTGGCCGATAAGTGATTATATAGTCATATTCGGCGAAGAAAAGGGCCCATCGTAATTGGTGCGAGGATTGCGCCTTTGCTGTTTTTAAATATTGTAAGTTCCGATGGTCCGTAATTACAGTGACCATATGCCTAGCCCCTAAGAGATAATGGCGCCATGCCTTGAAGGTGGATTTTATAGCAAGCTGTTCCTTATCGGTAATGGCATAAATTAGTTCAGGAGGTGTACATTTTCGTGACCAGAAGGCCACAGGGTGCAATTGGCCAGTTTCAGGGTCTTTTTGAGAAAGAACCGTCCCCATCGCCATACTGGAAATATCTGTTTCCACGATGTAAGGTAAATCTGGACGAGGATGTCATAGGATCAGGGCTGAGGTGAATTTTTCCTTTAGTTTTTGGAAGACCTTTTCAGCATCTTCTGACCATATGATTTTTTTTTTTTCGTAGAAGTAACGTGATTGGATGCACAATCTGAGAAAAGTCTGGGATGAATAGACGGTAGAAATTTGCAAAACCCGGCATACTCTAGATCCCTTTTAATGAGGTCGGGGGGGGGCATTTTAGAATGGCATCCACCTTGTGTGCATCCATTCGAATGCCCTTCGGAGTAAGAACGAAACCAAGAAATTCAACTTCGGTTACATGGAAAGAAAATTTTTCAAGTTTTGCGTATAGTCGATGTTGGCGCAGTTTAGCAAGGACAGCACGGACATGCTTAACATGGTCTTGTTCTGAGGTTGAATACACTAGGATGTCATCTATGTAGACCAGGGCGCAAACATCGATCAGCTCCCTTAAGACGTTGTTCATAAAATATTGGAACGCCGCCGGGGCATTGCACAGCCCGAAAGGCATTACCTGGTACTCAAACAACCCATATTTAGTACGAAAGGCCGTTTTCCATTCATCTCCCTTTTTGACTCGGACCAGGTGGTACGCTCCTCTGAGGTATAACTTCGTATAAATCTGGGCATCTTTAACTTGATCTAGCATCTCGGGAATAAGGGGCAGTGGGTAACTGTTTTTCACGGTGATCTGGTTCAGGGCGCGATAGTCAATACAGGTTCTTTAGTCCCCTTCCTTTTTATGTACAAATAACAGGATACTGGCTGCTGGAGATTTGGATGGGCGAATTAACCCATTTGCCAAGTACTGGTCCAGATATGACTTTAGATGCTGGTTTTCTGATTTGGTGAGCACGTAGATTCTACCGCAAGGGATCTGTGCACCAGGTATGAGGTCAATCTGACAGTCGTAGGACCTGTGCGGTGGTAGCGTATTCGCTTGTTCCTTCTGGAACACATCCTGGAAATCTTGATATTCTTCAGGGAGGGTACTGGTTGCGCCAAGTGTAACTATACCGACTCTTGGACTCATAGAAACCTTGAAACCGGACTTGTTTTCTTGGAGATAGCAGGTGGAGGCGCAATCATGAGGAAAAGTCAGTTTTCTTGTACGCCAATCTATCCGAGGGTCATGAGCAACTGACCATGGCATCTCTAAAATTAGCTGAAAATGAGGCGCCTTGATGAGATCGAAGGAAATCGATTCCTGGTGTCCATCCTGGCACAGCAAGGTTATTCCTGCCGTACATCGGGTTAATGGTCCAGAAGCAATTTCAGTCCCTTCTACTGTGGTCACCTTTTCTGTGTTTGGCTTAAAACTCAAGGGAAGCCCCATCGTTGCGGCCAGATCTTGATAAATATAATTCCCAACTGCCCCGCTGTCTATGTAAGCTTCAACAGAATGCATCCTTGAAGGTTGTTGGTGATTAATTAGGATTACTGGTATTGCAAAATGTGAGGTCGGTTGCTCATTCTTCTCACTCGACAAACTGACCTCTACTTTTGACGAGCTAGGCAGTTTTCTGACTCCTTACTCTCATCCTTTTCTGTAGCTCCTACAATTCGCTTGGGAGGTTTTATTGGACAGTCTTTTAAGAAGTGCCCCGATTGTCCGCAGTACAAACATAACTGCTGTTGCCTTCTCTTGTCTCTTTTGGCTTTTTTTAATGGTGGGCGTATGCCTCCAATTTGCATTGGCTCTGTGGTATTCTCTGACGTGCGCGGAGTAGCATCTTTGGTTCGTAGATACACGGCCTGTGTGTCGGATTTAGACCGATCCGCTTTCCGATCTTGTAATCTATGATCTAATTGCATCACCAGATTGATGAATTCACCACAGTCTCTAGATGGATCAACTACCTGAGCCAAGATGTCCTTTAATTCCCCTCGAAGGCCTCAGTGAAACTATGTGGTTCTCTTGTCTTCAGGCCACCTGGTTTCGGCCACCAACCTATTGAAGGTTGCTATGTATGTTAGCAAGTCCTGATTCCCCTGCCGGAGTGACAAGAGTTCATTGTCTACAGCTTGTTCATGGGTGTGTCGGGCAAAGAGTTTTTCCATTTCCCTTTGGAAGCCCCCAAAGTCACGTAGTAACGGATCATCATAGCTAACAAGCGGCACTGACCAGTCTGCTGCACTACCACTTAGATATGATAAAATAAATGCTACACGTGCTTGATCGTTTGGGAATGCAGCCGGTCTGCAGAGGAAATGAAGGCGACATTGATTCATGAAAGCTGCATATTTTCTTGGATCTCCTGAAGACCTTTCTGGCGGTGCTAAGGGTATTGTTCCGGATAAATTTATTTGCACTGGAGCGGTAGATGACGTGGTTGCCTGTGCCGGTGTAGTTGTTTCTGGTAATGGAGCTTGCCCAGCCTGTGATTGCAGTAGTTGCCTGCTGAGTTCTTCAGTGCGATCCTTGGTGACGACAAGATCCCTTCGCAGGGCATTAGTCTCTTGCCTAGCTGACTGCACTTCGTCTCGTAATTGCCCTAATAACTGGGCAAGTTGGTCCATTTCTGAGGTCTCCATGGCGCCCAGGTGGATTTTGTTATGAGTCTTCGCGTTCTGTTACGCTCACCTGATATCCACGGGGACGCCTGTATGCCCTGGTTGCCGGATTTCCCCCAGATGTACTCAATTCGGGTGTCACGACCCTCACCCAAAACCCCCTCCGGAAAACCCATTGGCCAGGTGGAGTCAGGACTCGGGCCTCTAGAGCCTGGCATCCTCTTCAAAAGCCCTTATGGGGCCAGTCCTGGTGCCTATGGCGCCAGGCTCATACACCATGAACAACAATGTGCTTGGGAACTACTTTATTGTATTGTCAGCCAACATGGAGGCATCCACATAGCTTGGTTCCCTAAGAACCAAGCTATGCGGTCTAGTGTTTTGGGTGTGCCAGGCCTGGAACTACTTTCCCTGGTACTACTTTATCTGGGCTATAAAAACCACATCCTGACTGCAGAACATGCTTCGTGTTACTTTGCAGCTTGCAACGTGACTCTCACCGTGTCCAGCTATTCCCTCGAACCTCGGAGAAGCAGAACCTGCAAGGAGACAAAAGGAACTTCATTAGCAGCAGCATCTTACCTGCGGTCTTCATCTTTAAACACTTGCAGCTACTGAGAACAGCTTCCTCGAATCTGCACGCCTCCCGGACAAAACGACCTGAAAGAGGAAGATAGAGGCAACATTAAAAAAAGCGGTAGAGATATTTACAAATTACGAACTGCTTAAAAGGCTTACCTGGCTGGTCGCCTCTCGGCTGACACCATTCCGGACATTCCACTCGCCCTGAAGAACACAGCGAACTACAAGGAAGGAAAACACAGTATAGCAAAGGCAAGACTTCGCAGCGCTGCGCATAGCGCTTACTTACCGCATCATAGAGCTCTTAATGCGCCATCATTTACCAGCGGAGCTCAACCAAGCCAGTTCGCCGTGCTGAAGCTCTGCATACCTAAGGGAGAAAAAAGAGACATTTTAAACAAAGAAAGGCATGCAGGATAGCAACAAAACTAAAGAACAGCAATAAGACCTACCTGAACAATATCAAACGGGCTGACATCAGTGAAGTAACTGGACCGCACTCGCCCATGAAAGACAACGCGCCCCTGCAAAGAAGGCAGGACGGAGAGCACGCCTACTTCTACCACAAGGTGAGGAGAGGGCACCAGAGGGACTGAAAGCATACAGAGGTGGAGGGAGGATACTTACCCCAGTCGGTCAGTCTTGAACACAGTCCTCCTGTATTTTCAGGCAGAACCTTCCCTGCAGACCACATCAGAGCAAAGCTGAGAAGCATACCGGCGAGTAACCCGGCTGGGTGGCGTCCCTGTGAATACCAGGTGAGCGTAACATCAGGATGATGTCTTCTATGGCAGGTGGGCCTGAAAACACAGGAGGACTGGGCTTAGGTTCAGATTTCGTTTCCTCCGACCAGCCCCTTGAACTCGACCTGAAGGCCCCCCCTCCTCACCTTGATATGATGTCTGGCGTGCTCTCCGTCCTGCTTTCTGCGCAGGGGTGCGTAGTTTCTGCGGGTTGAAGGGACCGAGTTAACTTCACTGATGCCAACCCATTCAAGTGTCTTTAAAGAGGTAAGTTCGATTATGATATGATATGATATGGCATTTGTAACGCGCCTATACACAAGTGTTTCAAGGTGCGACGAGGCAGGGGGGGAACAAGGGGAGACGGACAACAATCCTACTAGCCCAGGTGTCATTCAAATCCTAAAAGTGCAAGGGGAAAGGGAGAGGGGAAAGTGCAGTACAGGGTTATTAGAATACAAAATAAATAATAAGGGCCAGATGGTGGCAAGGTAAGTGCAGGGCGGAGGGGCTGTAGGAATACAGAGACATTCCCGCAGTGCTGGGGTTGCCAGGGAGGCAGTGCAGGGATGAGTGGGGCCAAGGACCGAGATCGGTGAGTGGCCCAGTTGCGGATTCAGTGCAGCTTCAGTGATTTTAGCAGGGGAGAGGGGGAGAGAAAGCGGAGGCAAAGAGGAAGGTTTTGAGGTGCTTCCGGAACCGGAGATGGTTCTCCTCAAGTTTCAGGGAGGCAGGAAAGCTGTTCCAGAGGGAAGCCCCTGCTGCGGAGAGAGATCTACCCCCAACTCGTTGCTTGGAGAAGCGGCTGACCCTGAGGGAGTTGGAGGCGGATGAGCGAAGAGCTCGCGAAGGAAGATATTTAGGGAGAGAGAGTTGAAGGTATTTTGGCCCGAGGCCCCAGAAGGCCTTGTGGACAATGCAGAGGGTTTTGAATTTAATCCTCGCAGCCATTTGGAGCCAGTGTAGCGATTTCAGTCCTGGAGGGATACAGTCCCTGGGCTTGAGGCCAAGGACAAGTCTTGCAGTCCTGTTCTGGATGAGTTGCAAAGGGCGGAGAGTAGAGGGAGGCAGATTTAGATAGAGGCTGTTACAGTAGTCAAGCTTCGAGAGAACCAGGGCTCTAGAGACAGTGAGCTTCTGGGGGAAGGAGAGGAAAGGAAGGGTACCTCTGAGGAGGTGTATCTCGTAGTGTGACTTCTTAGAGACGTCAGAGATGTGAGGAGAGAAGGAGAGTGTGGAGTTGAAGATGACCCCGAGGTTTTTTGCCTTGCAGGAAGAGGGCCGAGAGAGGCCGGCCAGAGAGCTGCAGGGAAGGAGGGAGTGGGTGTACCGATGAGTAGAATCTCAGTCTTGCTGGCATTAAGGCAGAGGTCGTTGGCGGCACACCATTCATGGATAGCAGAAAGACAGTCAGAGATGAGGGAAAGGGAAGAGGAGGCAGAGGAGAAAATGAGCTGGGTATCATCCGCATAGCACTGAAAGTTGGGACAGCGAGCGGCGATGCGGTGGGCAAGAAGTGCCAGGTACTGGTTGAAAACCCAGGGAGAGAAGTTAGATCCCTGGGGGACACCACAGGTAGAGAAAAAGATGTCAGAGAGGAAGGACCCCAGTTGGACCTGGGAGGGTCGATTGGAGAGGAAAGAGGTCAGCCACGCCAGAGCCTGACCAGTGATACCCAGGTTATCACAGAGACGGTTGAGCAGGATGGTGTGGTTGACAGTATCAAAGGCAGAAGAGAGATCGAACAAAATGAGAACACATGGGGTGTTAGAGTCAAGGTTCGAGAGCAGGTCCTCACGGATGTTCAGGAGAGCAGTTTCCATGCTTCTAGCAGCTCTGATTATAGTAGTCTTTGAGGGCCTTTGCTTTCTTGCGGGCTATTAATGTCTTTCCCTGATTGTTTCCCCCTTAGGTATGGGGAGGTTCGCTGGAGGCACTGCTTGGGTTCGGCTACTGCCGGGATTTATGGACGCGGAGCGTATGAAGAAAGGTAGGTTCAGCGCGAAGTGCGGCACGCTAATGTCTTTTTGGGCTAACCTGTATTCTTTATTCCTTTTCAGGTTACGATGGTTTTTCTGGGCATGCAGTGTTTTCCGGAGCGGAACCGGCCAAGATATGCCCAGCCAGGTGAGGAGATTTTGGTTACTGCTGAGCTTGCCGTGAGTAACCTGTTTAACGTTGTCCCTTTTTCTCTCCTCCCCAGGTACTTTGTTCCGGTGCGAGCGCAATGTCCTGAAGATGCTGCCAACGGGATGGAAGACCACAAGCAGCTGGGATCGAAGGATGGAAGACTGCAGGTAAGCTGGAACTGCTAATAATGTTCTTTTGTCTCCTCTGCAGGGCCGCGATTCCATGAACGCTGGGTGCTGGTTTCTAAACACGGTGAGCGTTACGCTGCTGGCTACAGAATAACACGAAGCACGGAGAGCCTCCGGTGACAATGCAAGGCCCTTGGGGTCCCAAATGAACGCCGAGCCCTAACCCTACCTGGCAAATGACCATGCCAGTGGGGTTATGGGTCACGGGTCGTGACAAGGACGTCTGCATGGCATACCTGGATGCAGTGTTCAGCCCTACATGGAAAGAAAATATTTTGATCACCTAGGATATGTATTGCAGGCTCTGGAACAGGCCCATCTGACCATAAAGGCAAGCAAATGTCAAATAGTTCAGAGTACAGTGGTCTACCTTGGGCATGAGGTAGGAGGAGCTGAAATAAGGCCATTGCCTAGCAAAGTACAAGCTGTACAAAACGGGGCCACCCCTACTACTCAAACCCAAGTAAGAGCCTTCTTAGGTCTCACTGGGTATTACAGGAACTTCATAGAGAACTATGGGACCATAGCTTCTCCCTTGAATGTCATCTCCTCTCCCAAATTTCCTAAAAAGGTCAGGTGGAATGAGGAGTGCAATCAAGCCTTTGAAGGCCTGAAGAAAGCCCTTTGTCAAGCTCCAGGCCTAACAGCTCCTGACTACCACCAACCCTTCATTGTACAAACTGATGCTTCTAATGTAGGTATAGGTGCAGTACTTAGTCAACTGGATGAGAAAGGTAGGCAACACCCCATTTGTTTCATCAGCAGGAAGGAAGTTAAAGGATTCTGAGACAAGGTGGGCAACAATAGAACGTACATGTTTGCTATTGTGTGGTCACTGAAGAGGTTTAGACCATACTTGTATGGATATACCTTCATCATTGAGACTGACCACCAACCCTTGAGATGACTGATGCAAATGAAAGGGGAAACCCCCAAACTACTCAGATGGTCAATCTGCCTACAAGGCTTTTATTTTTCCATTAAGCACAAAGCAAAGCAGAAAGTCACCACCAAAATGCTGATGGTCTCTCTAGGAGGTTTATAACCGACTAGAGGTATGAGAACCATCCAGGAGTGGATTAAATCCTCCTGTCCCTTAGTCTGGGGTTGGCGAGTGTTAGGGAGAATTCTCATTCAATGGCTAATTTCCCTTACCTAGTGAGTCCCTCAGCAGCTTTGCTGGATTTCTGGAGTTTAGTTTTTTCCACTTGGTAAGAGTGTGAGCTTTTCCCCCACTCTTAACTGTGTTTTGCCATGTGTATTTCAGCTGTTTTTGTGATTGTGGACTCTGGAGCACACCACTTCAGTAGCCCCACTCTTTTGTGTGTTACACAGCACCTTCAGTGCAGAGACACATGGTTGTCTTTGAGACTTTCCACCGACTCCATTTCTGGGGCTGACTACTGTCCCCCAGAAAAGGGTAAAGTTGCCATTAATTTTACATAGTCAAATAACCATAGATCCAGTACACCCCATTTTACATGGAGTATTGGAAAGGGTTAATCCTTAGCCCTTTTTATCTGTCCCTCCTGGAGCATTGTTTTGCTGCTCTTTTTAACATTTAGACTTGGCTGGTGGCAGTGGTATCTACCCTAACTTTTCTAACGCGATCGTACTATGTAAACGTGATACTGTTTTAGGCTATTATATTAGCCTCGAACATAAACCTGCTTGACCAAATACTCTTTCTTCTGGCTCCGGTCGGGTTTATTCGCCATTTCTTTTTGTTAAAGTCCTTCTTGTGTTTTACTTTGCACGGCAAACCAGGTTTGCCTTCTTTGTTCACCGTCTTTTGGCGGGCTTCTGCCAAGAAGCCCTCCTCTGGGCACCTGGGTGTCTAGGTGGGCTGAATGTGAGGGAGGGGTTTAGTCACCCCCTGCACAGGGTATCCTAGGAAACCGAAGTTGCACTCTGCCATGATTGGCTGAGCTGGTTGTCCGGGCTGGACAACCCCGCTGCTGCGTCATTGACAGCCAGGCTGTGTGAATGGGGGATTTTCGCATTAAAAGGCAGGAATCTTGGACTGGAATTCAGAGTCGCCACTGGAACTACAGGGAACCGAAGAGAAGCGGAGAAGAAGACGGCTGCTGCAACTACCCCGTCCCGGTGAAGCCCTGCTGCAGTCCTGAGCTATCTACCCTTCGACGACTAGAGAAGATCCAGTCCGGAGTCTTCTTCCCTTGAGCCTGGTGGGGTCAACCAGCTCATCTTCCACAGCCAGAGGATCCTCTTCGTGGTCGAAATCACTGCACACTGCTGTAGTAGTCCAGATAGCCATCTGAAGAGCCTCTCCTGTTTTTAAAGGAGCGCACCTTTTATTCACCGTCGCTGCTGCTGGCTTCATCCCTGAGTGATGCAGACCCCTCCAGACGTCCTCTGTCTCGACTCCACGACCGAAGCACCAGGAACCGTGGGTCTGCAGGAAACTACCAGGAACAACTGCCGTGGTACCAGCTTCTTCTTTGAATAGGGTACTGTGTTCTGCTTCGAGGAACTAGGGTGAATACCTTTTCTCCTCACCCAAGGTTTGCCCTTGTCTTCCTTCCCTCTTATAACGTTTGCTTCCTCTGTTGACAATATCCAAGTATTCCTGGCAATGTTGAATCTTGAACTGTCTGACTGTGTGATCCTCGACAACAGGAACCCGGTTCCACTTGACACTGGCTCTGGCCTATTGACTTTTGTATTTCTGTCAGCGAGTGTTCTCTGATTCTGTCTGCCTTGACAAAAGTATTGCCTATGATTTTTGCCCCCAACTCTCTCTGTTTAACTCAGGTGCTAAGTGTGTTTTTGCCGTAGTAACATTTCTTTCCGCAGATACACGTATCTTTCGTAAGACTGAACTGTCATTACTGTCAAAAAGTGATCGCATATGTATCCCCGGTAACGTCTTTTGGTTCACAACAGCGGTCTGTTAAAACATAGGGTACTTACCTTGAGTTATACTCTACCAAGTGACTAGGTTGTTTGTAGTGTATTTTACATGTGGTTTTGAATTAATAGAAATCTTGTGGTTTACAGATGGTTTAAAAAATAAATGTCCTTATATTTTTTACCAGAAACCTTGAGTCAGTGTTTGCTTGAGTCACAGTAACTGTGGTCCCTTTGTGTAATCTCTGCTACTGCTCATATACTCTTGAGATAAGCCTGGGTGCTCCGCTACTGCTACCACTTTAACAGTGTAGTACAGGCTTGTACCAAAGGTGAACTTGTATTACCACTTATAGTCTTAATTGTGTGTAGTAGTCCCTTAGAGCGCTGCACAGGATTCTGCCTAACAGGTACTGCATATAATTCTGCCTAACAATCTGTACAAAATATGCTCCATTAAGACACAAGGATAACAGGGTCTCTAAACTTTGGTTTACTCAGAATCTGGTACCACTCCGTAAGAAGTGCGACAAACAGATAGGCTGTGGAGAAAAAGTAGGCTATCTGATGACGCTGAAAAGGCTAAGACGGCGTTGAAGAATTATAAGCAAGCCATCTTTAGGGCTAAAAGGGACTTCCTATGTAATGAGATTGGGAGGGCTAGCAATTTGCCAAGAGGAGTTTTCTCAGTGGTTTCTGCATTTTGTAAGCCAAATTGCATAGCAGCGTCTCTTGATTCGTCGCAGGCACAGGCAAATGTCTTCAATTTATTTTTCAAATAAAAAATAGAAGCAATACAGAAGAGCATTGTGGCAACTATCAGGGAGGATGGGCCACCAGATCCCCAGCCAGATGTTTTAGCATCCGTAGGCCACGAGATTGGTGAGAGGTTTGACTTTCAACCTGTGAAAGAGGATCTAATACAATCCTGTCAAGATCCATCCTTGGAGACTGTGGCACCAGTGGAAGTTATCGTGACGAAGACACGTTTAGGAACGGTCTAGTCCTCATCCAAGATGGCGTATGCCAATACATAAGCATGCTCCGCCCATCCTTCGGTGCATTGTATCTGTGCCTTTCATCTGATACTTTCGCTCCTGTCCTACCTACGTTTACCCTTTGTACTGCCTCCTGCTGTGTCTTTTGACATCCCTTAGCCCTCGTAGGTTCCTCTTTGTCTTCCGTTCTCTAGTCCCTAGCTTTCCTAGCCTTTTCATTTCTTTCTCTTTCCGGCTATTCGCTGTTCCGACTTGCGGTCTCCGGTCTGCCCCTCCCTCGCGTCCCTTTGCGCTCAATCCTGTGCTTTACCTACTTCTTTGCCTGTTGCTCTCACAATTCCAACTTGCGGTCTCCGTTCCGCCCTCCCTTGCGTCCCTTCGGATTCAATCCTGTGTCTTACCTTGTTCCTTTGCTTTCTGCTCCTCTGTTCCAACTTGCGGACTCCGGTTCGCCCACCTCGCGTCCCTTCGCGTTCAATCCTGTGTCTTACCTATTCCTTGCTTTCTGCTCCCGCTGTTCCAACTTGCGGACTCCTGTCCGCTCCTCTCGCGTCCCTTCACGTTCTGACCTGTTCCCGCTCTATACCTACCGCTACCTGCTTTAGCCTTCCTTACCTTTCGTTCTGTTATCGTTCCTCCGCTTCTACTTTATTCAAGGATTCCATTCTTCTACACATCACTGAGGTTTTTACCTCTGCCCACTATATGCGTCTGCCTGATCTGGATCCATACTTACCAGTACTCCGCTGCAGTCCACCATATCTGTCTGGCTTACCAGGATCATTATCTCACTGCACTCCACCCTGTATCCTGGCATAATCCAGATCATACCACCGAAGTTCCTCCATCACGTGACCTACCTTCAGGAACTACTTCACAGGGTTTTTTGTGCCGTGGTTTGGCTTTTTCCCTGTCGCGGGGCTTGGCTCCTTGGGGCCCCCCCCATAGACAGGTTCCACTTCCTGTCGAGGTGGCCTCTGAGGGAGCCAGGCCCTATTTACATGACAGGAAGACCCGAGAGAGACCCACTAAGGAGAGGTTCAAGACTCCACGAAAGCAGTCTTCACCAACGAAGGAAGACCCAGAGCACACATCAGGTGAGGAGCAGGCTGAAGGAGTGGAAAGTCCTGACAAATCCCTCTTCTCGAATCTCAAGCCAACGAATAAGCTTGTGTTTGCACTGCCCGCCGGTACTGCTAGGCGGTTAGCCCAAAAAATTGCTCTCTTTATGATCACCTTTGTGAACAAATCACTGGCACATGGCCTGGTCGCTGGTGAACTAAAAAACGCCATTGTGACACCACTATTAAAGAAATCCAATTTGGATCCGGCCGTTTTAAAAAACTACCGGCCAGTTGCTGGTCTATCATGGCCAGCCAAAGTTTTAGGAAGTGGTTACATCCCAACTCCAAACCTTTGTGGAGAAGGCGCCGTTGTTGGATGGGTTGCAATCAGAATTCCGTCCAAAGCATGGGACCGAGACAGCTCTGCTGTCTGTGTATGACGAGTTACTGGAGGTCGCGGGTAGGGGTGGGCTAACACTCTTTTTGATGCTGGACCTATCCGCGGCCTTCGACACAGTCGACTATGGGGTCATGCTAGATCGCCTGAGATGGACTGGCAAGGTTTCTGAACAGGCCACTAAATGGTTTGGGTCATTTCTGGCAAATAGACTTCAGCGGGTGAAATTTGGGGGCTACACCTCTGAGCCTATTGCACTGAGCTGCAGAGTTCCACAGGGATCTTCTTTGTCTCCATTGTTATTCAATTTGCATATGCGACCGGTCTTAAGTATTGTGAAGAGTTACGAGCTAAGTTACCACATGTATGCCGATGACACTCCAATTTATATTAAGATCGATAACATGGAGGATGCTTTTTCTAAAGTTAACCAAGGTCTAGAAGTCATTAATAAATGGGTGGCTAACAATCAGCTGCAGTTTAATGCAGCAAAAACAGAGCTCATTTTGTTTGGACCAAGGCAGCGTCTCCTGACCGCTAAGGAATCCCTCACCCCATGTATCCTCGGCGAGTAGCTACAGTATGCCATACCAATTAAAAACTTGGGCTTTGTGTGGCAAGAGAATTTGGGGAGTGAAGCACATGTGGGGGCTAAGGTCCCGGCGGTTTATTATTCCCTGCGGATGCTCCGGAGTGTGTTACCATTCATACTTGTGGAGGATCATGCGGCTGTAGTGGGAGTATAACAAACACCCATTTGGACTACTGCAATAATCTGTTTATGGGCATACCGGCCAAACAATTGTACAGACTGCAGAAGCCCAAAATGCTGTGGTCAGACTGGTAGGCCGAATTGGGAGAAGGGATCACGTCTCCCCCTTGCGCAGAACTTTGTATGGGTTGGCGGTTGAAGACCAGATCAAATTTAAAGTGGCATGCCTGATCTTCAAGTGTCTAAACGGTTTGGCCCTGGAGTACCCCGGCTCCCTCAGCTCTGAAATGTGTTGTTATTACCCATCAAGGCTGGTGCGTTCAGGTGAGCAGCTATTAATAAGTGTGTCTCGCACAGTGTGTGTATCTAGAGGTGAGAGGAGATTTGGGGTTTTCGGGCCTAGACTCTGGAATCAGCTAGCCTTGGTAATTAGGGCCTCCTAAACACTGTTTCAGTTCTGGAAGGTGCTTACCACCTTCCTGTTTAAATAGAACTAGGTCGGCTTATTGGGGGGTTCATTTACATCGGTCTGTTATCATCTGCGCCTTTATATGGTTAAGTCTGTCCGGAGCGTGGTATAAATGTTCAAAATTAAAAATCTAAATCAAGCAAGAGAGGCAGTGTGTTCCACAGACACATAAGGTTCAATCTGCTTTAAGAGCTTGTTAACATGAGAAAGAGAAGATTTAACTTATGCAACATGCTGATTCATGGTTAAGCTTCTGTCCAGGATAACTCCAACTGTTTTTACGTATGGACAAACCGCAATACGTCAGAAATGAGAAAGTGCGAGTAACGAGCATCACATTTCTGGATTCTCTGAGAAGAGCCCACAATCATGAGCTCCGTTTTATTGCTATTTAATGCTAGCAAATTGGCAATCATCCAACTTTGAATTAAGATTAAACCTTATTCACAGTGGCGAGATCAGTGTTATAGTTCCCATCAAGTTCCAGTACAAGATGGGTATCGGCAGCATAATTTGTATAGATGATACCTACATTATCAAGCATGACAAACAGAGGGCGAGTGTAGATGCTAATAAAAATGGGCGAGAGGCAGGCCCCTTGCGTCACTCCGCAGGATAGAAGCTCTGGAGGTGACTTAAAATTGCCAATTGCCACCTGTGCTGACCTTTGGCCGAGAAATTACTCAAACCAAGCTGTAGAGGAATCTCTACAGTTGACTAGGTGTCTCATGCTATCAAGTAGTAGTGAATGGTCGACCAAGTCAAAAGTGGATGATAGGTCGAGTAAGACTAAAAGGGCAGGCTTTCTGTTCTCAGCTATTTCAGTCAGGTTTATATGCAGATCAATCAGAGCTGTTTCTGTGCCATGCACGGCACGCAATCCTGACTGACGTATACTAAGTATGCCATATTGTTCAATATGGTCTTGCAGTTGCAAATAGGCAATCTTGTCCAGTATTTACAACAGGAACTGAACATTTGTAATTGGGCAATCATTATTGACCACACTCGGGTCCAATGTAGGCTTTTTTAGAATTGCCGTTATCCAGACTTTCTTTAGACATGATGGACTAACAGCTGGATTAAAGGAGTACTCAACAATTTTAAACACGAGAGGAGTAAGAAGATGGACAGATTCTTGAACAAGACTAGAAGGACAGACATCAGAAGCACATACTGTAGGTTTGAGTTCTGAAACAATTTTCCCTATGGTGTCTTCAGAAAGTACTAAGAGTTCAAAGGCCATAACGTACAAGACGTATCCGGCCTATTAATAAGTCTTTCACTAGAACTTTGTTGGCAGGATAGCTGTTTTTTCTGTTGAATAGTGATGTTGTTTTGATGATTTTTAGTTTTCTTAGGAAAACCTAGCTCTTGCACCCAAAGTGATTTGCTCCCGGGGAAGTGGAGGAGACAGGAAAGGGAAAGAGAACCCGCGAGAAAAAAGATGGTGGAAGGCTTCTTCCATTGTCCAGAGCACTTCTGCCTTTCCAACTCGCGTCCCTGTTACCTCCTACTGATAACAAAAGACCTTTATACATGCAGCACCCTGGTGTGAGGTTATTCCTCCATAATGGGTGTGCTCCTTTGATACCTGGGCCCAGGACCGCTGCCTGCTGTGCGCCCTCACAAAGTGAATCAAAGAGAGGCTGCATACTCTGGGGTTCTATCCTGCCGAGTGGCAGCATCAGCTTGTCTAACCCTAATATACATTACCTTCCACAGCAGAGCTTGCTCACAGGGGCTGTGACATGTGCAATATCAATTGGTTTGTGGAGGTGAGACAATCATAAATATAGCCATGCCCTATGCCTAAAACCAGCCATAGTTTATTCTTAGAGATTACCCTGCCCGCAGCATGATATATGATATGATATGATAGGTTATTTGTAACGTGCTTAATACCGAGAGGTTTTTAAGGGTTTATAGTCATAATATCGAAAAAATAATGTAGAATTACAAAAATGTCGAAAAAAATGTCGAATTCAAAAATGTCGAAAACACATACATATAATAGAAAAAGTCATTAATTCGAAAATAAAATGTCGAAAAAAAATCGAAAAACCAATGTTAAAATAACTATGTAAAATATCACATATACTAACGTTTTTTATTGGGGGGGTCCCCCCCCACTAAACCCCCCATCCCAAACCCCTACCCCAACCCTCCACTCCTCCCCATTCCCCCCAACACCCCCCATGGATATACCTTTAATTTTTGTAAAAAAGTATTTAATAAAACATTAATTAAACAATTAATTATTAAAAAACCCCATCCCAAACCCCTACCCCAACCCCCCCCCCCTCCTCCCCATCCCTCCCACTCACCATGGATATACCTTTAACCATTTAAAAAAAATATGTTTTATAAAATATAATTAATTAATTATTTAAACATTATTTCGAAAAAAAATCGAAAAAAATTAGACATTTTTGTAATTCAACATTTTTATTTTCGACATTTTGACTTTCGATATTATTGTATTCGACATTATGACTGGACACCGTTTTTAAGTGTGGAACCGAGGATCGAACCTGTGTTGCTCAGTGTTGTCTTGCTTGAAAGGCGAGCACGTTGCCCCTGAGCTATCCTCCCGAGCACGGTGTCCTTATGATGATTGTAGTTTTGGTATGTGGGCATATCTTACATGTCCCCTCCTCCCTCCCCCCCTGTGCTGCAGTGACTTGGATGTCACTGTGGTGGCAGAGTGGACATCTTTTGACCTTTGAACTTGCTCCGCGTCATAGGCAGTGTGTGCTGCGGATCAGGCTACTGATGCAGCCGGGCACAAGCACGCAATGCTTTTGGCATGGAGCTGATATGAAGGGGGAACCTGGTTAGCAGATTACCTCTTTGGAGAAAGAATCACCTGCATCATTGTATATACTAAAAATAAAAACACCAGGGTTCTGCACCCATGCCAGGTGGCAATTCCTCACAGCTCTAGGGCTGAAATGGTATGCCAGTAGTTATACCTGGGCGTATGGGGAGGTTCTGGTATGTACACGTCTCATAGCATGACAGAAACTGCTCGGGTGAACTTTTTACCCTATTTCGATGTCCCACCACTTGTGCCAGGGGCACCTTCATCGACCCCGGTTCAGCATTAGCTGTCCAGTACTGGGGTTTCAGCTCTGCCACTGGAATCCTTCCCTTGCTCTGCTGGGCAGAAGCCAATAAACGTGCTCCATCATAATCTGCATAGATTAACCCGCCTCCTATGATTTATGTACAGTGTGCCACACAAGGTGCAAACGACACAGCACGCAGATTCCCGTAGGAAGCATTAGTATCAAACTAAAGGCTGCGTCACTTTAAATGTGTATTTGCTGGCCAATGACAAGCCTCTCCAAGATGCATTAAATAATTATAGACACGTTCCACCCTGCTTTCAATTCTTTCATGTGGGACAGCAACTGTTCAAGATGGCTCATGGTACACCACCTCAATAACAAATGCAGGGAAGCCCCCCTTTGCAATTAGCACTGGGAATCCTATTCTCTATTGTAATGTATGCATCCTAGAGCTGCCTCCCTCAGGGAAATTCCTAATGCAGTGAATTATTCCCATCCTTAACTTTAAACGAAAACCAGATCAATGTTTGCTGTTAACGTCTGCAGGCAGGGTTTCCCGGGTGTAGGCGAGGGGCCCCTAAACACCATTTTAGAGTGGGCCCCTCCCACAGATTTTGTGCCGCTCTGGATTATGACACTCAATGATGCCTGAGGGGCACCATCATAGCACTACCCAAACTTCATGAGCTGTCTTCTCCCTGGGACACTTCTCATATGCAATAGAGATGGCTGGAAGGGGCGGGACTAAATCCACACCGTCAATCAAAGCCTTCAACCAATCATCTATCAGAAAACCGACGTATTGCGTCATTAGCAATGGAAAGCCACGCCCAGGCAAGGCTGCGGTGTCTGAGGAGCCGAAGCCATGTGTGGAAAAGAGTTTCTGGATATTTCCCGCTGGAACACGCAAGAAAGTGAACATTTAACAACAATACAAGCGGAAAATGAATACGTCGGTGTGGTTTTCAGTCTCCACTTAAATGTATGGTATAGTTCGAAAAGCGCTACGAATTTAATTTTTGTGAACTACCAGCAATTTCCAGAAGCATCGCGTCATGGACACATTTATTAACATGACACGCCCCCCCCCCCCCCCCCGCTGGCTTTGATTGGTTCCTGCTATGTTGGACAGACACAAAGGAAAGCCAAGGAGCGCTGGAATGAACACAAAAGTAACATACGTACCAACAGTGTTAACTCACCTGTAGCAAGACATTTTTCCATAAAGAAACATAATATTTCTCAACTAAAGGTTGTGATTTTGGAAATTGTGAACAGAGCCCCAAGAGGTGGCAATCATGCCAGACGTATGAACCAGAGGGAAATCTTCTGGATAGAGAGACTAAACAGTCTAGCTCCCAATGGGATGAACGAAGATTACAGTTTAGCCTCATTTTTGTAACTAAATACTGTTTCCCCTGACCCAATCAGAAACCCAATATCAATTGCTGTTAAATACATTTTTGAATTTGTTCAGTTCACTTAGGATGATTTTTTACTGACATAGGATGTATTAAGTTACAGACCATAGAATGTGAGCATGCTTCTCTTGAAATAGTAAACACACGGATGTCCAATATTCGATTAATTTTTGTCCGTGGTAAACAATAGATATCCCAGAAGTTACATGAGACACTCCTCACATTGATCTTCCGACTCTTTTCATCTTTATTTCATTTGACTCAAACTCCCTGCACCGGTATATACTATTGGTTAATCACACATTGTTTTCTAAAATATGCCCGTATGACGTCTGTTTTCCCGTCACACGTTCTAAACATTGATGACGTCATAATGTAAATAGTGGCCATCTTTAGTGAAAAACCGCGTAGAACGGTTCGAGCTACAGCACCGGCCATCTTCTCAGGAAGGAGGTAAGAGAATCCTTTGTAAACAGCTCCCCAATTGCATACCATGAGCCTAGAGGCCTTCACAGAATACTCTCTACAGAATTATCCCACCCAATTGTTTTCTTATATCTTATATAGTATACAAGATCGCGTCTTTACAGACACGAGTGGAGGAATCGCCCATTACTGCACTACCTCCGTACCTGAGGACTCTCTACATACCACAGCGACCCATTCCATGGATGTAGTAGCTTCTTACAGAAATACCGAAAGGTAATATTTTTTCTTAGATATTACATGACTAGATTTTCCTTCATGAATTAAGATCCCGTTTTTAATTGAGCTTTCCCTATTGTCTCTTTATCACATCTACAGGTTGTATAACCATTATTGGGCTGATATTGCTATTGATAATAAATCCAGTTAGGATATTCCACATTGAACATCCAGGTGATTATTATTAAAAATTTCTCCCAAGAGTTAAATGACAGTTATCAGTGAGAATCTAAAATCTGATCATTGGATCATACACTATAGACGAAACAAAGATTAACGGCAATGAAGAGGGCTATCAATTCCTGAAGAAGGGGACACCCCGAAACGCGTCGAGAAAATATTCATCATTACTTTCTTTGGATATATCATGTGAAAAGCCTATTGTATAGAAAGTGTGATGAGTACCTTGTATGCCCTTGTATTATATTATTGAATGTAACTTCAAAATGAATACATTTATGTTATTATGTTTACAAAGACTGGATGATGAATGAATTGAAATTCATATCTGTAACAATTAATTTAAAATTCAATTAAAACCGATGGTCCCCATCATTCTGTTTTATTATAATAGTGTCATGAATTAGCTTCTCTCATTAATTTCTTCTTTTTTCTGAAAGAAACTGAATATTACTATTGTATAGAAATATTGACTGTTTCTACAGTATAAAGGGTGTGCAGGGGACGGGAGAGTTCCACAATCTTGTGGACAATCTGTTGGATTTACATAGGTTAAAACAACCCAGTGTCAAGGTTGTTATTCTCCCCGGCACCCCGTAAATTTTCAACAAATTTTGTAAAAAAACCTTAAACCTAGGTGTGCGCTAGGCAACACAAATATTGAATGTTGGTGAGGACCCAAGCAGGTTTCCTGTAACTCCATGAGTACGGGAGATTGACAGCCTGCAGACATGGACTTGCTTGGAAAAGGGCCCTGATGGTGGGCAATGTGATGTTGTGCACACCCGCACATGCAGAATGTGTCATGTGGTGACAGTGGCTCGCACTGGGGTTTTGTGTGACAGTAGAACCACTCACCCCGGTTAATAAAGGGTATGCAAATTAGTAGAGTGGTTCAAGTAGTAGTATGTGGGGACTTTGGGGTTTGTTTGTTTTGTTGTTATGGAAAAGGAGGAGTGTTGCATGGCACCCCTGTAAGGAGCCATGAGCCATGGTATCTCCCAGTGTGTGTTGGTGTGGTCATATGGTTACCCATGTGACCAACTCAATAAAAGGTCTGAGCCGCTTCCGGCTCGGGAGTCTGACCATCACTAGGCTCCAGTGACGTTCCTGGTGCACCATGCTGCTGCTTCACTGCGTGCGCTCGGCCCAGGGACGGGGCCCAGCTCGAGGACGGTGCCCCTGCCGGGCAATGCCGCCCGGACGGCGCCCCTGCCAGGCAACGCCATCCCTGGGTGATCCCACGGCCATGTGAACATGGCTAATGTGGCGACCCCGGCCTGGATGCCCCCAGAGCCTGGGCCGCTGTGTGCCGGGTGCCCCTGGCCACGTGTGGCAATCCGGTGATCCAGAGCGGGTGGGGTGACCCCCCACCCATGAGTTTGTGGCATGATTACCGCACAAGTGTGCCCCGTCGGGTGACCCCGACATGATTATGGGGGCTGCCCGGTGATCCGGAGCAGTCCCCCCAACGCGGGTGACACCCGCCAAAAGCGTGTGAGTTGAGAGCTATGCATGTGTGGAAAAGAGTTTCTGGATATTTCCCGCTGAACCAGGCAAGACAGTGAGAATTTAACAACAATGCAAGTGGGAAATGAATATGCCAGGGTGCTTTTCAATTTATAGTATAGTCCGAACAGCGCTACAAACTGAATTTTTGGTGAACTACCAGCAATTTCCAGGATCATCGCGTCATGGACACATTTATTAGCATGACACGCCCCCTGCTCGTCTTGATGGGGTCCTGTTAAAACTGAGCCTGCGATGTACTGGGCGTTTCCCGAAGCTTCTGCGAAAAGCCGCGCAATGACTGGGCGCGCTGTGAGGAAAAGACAGGAGGTTTCCAGAAGCTGCTCGGCTGGAATAGCCATGGTCTCTTCTGATTGGCTGTGAATGGTGAAGCTTCGGGAAAGGTCTGGGTGTGCGGGCAGATGCGCTTTATGATTGGCCAGGGGGCGGGGTCTAGGTAGCGCGTGGCCTTGTGTACATTTGCAGCGTGTGTATAAATGTGAGAGGCAGAGCCTGTCACCAACCGCATACATGCCAACATTGCAACGTACCTGGGAGGGAGATTTCCCCAAGGAAATCGGGAGATATGCATTTTCCCATAGGAATGCATTGGGGCTAGTTATTTTAGGTAGGAGAGTGTGAAAAAAAGCAATATTTTTCACAGAAAAATCGGGACTCTCCCGCCTAAATCGGGAGGGTTGGCATGTATGCAACCGCTACCCGCGGCCCATCACTGCAAAGACCCTATGAAACTAGCTCTACTGTGACAAGACCAGACAGACCAAGAAGAATACAAACCCAAGACTACATACTCAAACCGAGAAGATGGAGTAATGAGGCACAAGCCTCGGTATCCAAAAATTCACCGCTGATGGATAAAAATCTATCAGCAAGAAGAAGAACAAGCGCTGTCACAACATACGAACAGGAAACCTGAACATAACGGAGTCAGAGCGCCTAGAAGAGCAACCCAGACAGAAGCACTAAGAACATTACGAGAATTGAGGGGCTGAAGAACTGCTGACAAGCAAGTTACATAACTCCTCTACCAGAGCTTCCAGCAGCGCAGATACAGCGACCTCGATTAACCTACAATTGGGCAGAGCGCTCAGCCAAGAGACACCCAGGAGAGGAAGTCTGCAAAATACCAGAGCCTACAACTGGGCAGAGCGCTCAGCCAAGAGACACACAGGAGAGGAAGTCTGCAAAATACCAGAGCCTACAACTGGGCAGAGCGCTCAGCCAAGAGACACACAGGAGAGGAAGTCTGCAAAATACCAGAGCTTACAACTGGGCATAGCGCTCAGCCAAGAGACACCCAGGAGAGGAAGTCTGCAAAATACCAGAGCTTACAACTGGGCATAGCGCTCAGCCAAGAGACACCCAGGAGAGGAAGTCTGCAAAATACCAGAGCCTACAACTGGGCAGAGTGCTCAGCCAAGAGACACCCAGGAGAGGAAGTCTGCAAAATACCAGAGCCTACAACTGGGCAGAGCGCTCAGCCAAGAGACACCCAGGAGAGGAAGTCAGCAAAATACCAGCGCCTACAATAGGGCAGAGCGCTCAGCCAAGAGACACCCAGGAAAGGAAGTCTGCAAAATACCAGAGCCTACAATAGGGCAGAGCGCTCAGCCAAGAGACACCCAGGAGAGGAAGTCTGTGCAAAATACCAGCACCTACAATAGGGCAGAGCGCTCATCCAAGAGACACCCAGGAGAGGAAGTCTGCAAAATACCAGAGCCTACAATAGGGCAGAGCGCTCAGCCAAGAGAGACCCAGGAGACGAAACCCATACAGCACTCCTTCCAAGCAGCAATAAGCATAACTGAGAACCATCTGAAGCGCTGAAGATGTCGGCACCCAAAGGAGTCGCCATTGGCATTGACCTGGGCACCACCTATTCCTGTGTGGGGGTCTTCCAGCATGGCAAGGTGGAGATCATTGCCAACGACCAAGGCAACCGCACAACCCTCAGCTATGTGGCCTTCACTGATACCGAGAGACTCATTGGGGATGCGGCCAAGAACCAGGTGTCCCTCAATCCCCAGAACAGTCTTTGATGCCAAAAGGCTGATTGGCAGGAAGTTTGATGACACATTGGTGCAGGCTGACATGAAGCACTGGCCCTTTAAGGTGGTGAGCGATGGTGGGAAGCCCAAGGTGCAGGTGGAGTACAAGGGGGAGAGCAAGACTTTCTCTCCAGAAGAGGTGTCCTCCATGGTGCTGACCAAGATGAAAGAGATTGCTCAGGTGTACTTGGGACACCAGGTCTCCAATGCTGTCATCACTGTGCCTGCTTTCTTCAATGACTTCCAGAAACAGGCCCCAAAGATGCAGGTGTTATCGCTGGCCTGAATGTGCTGAGAATCATCAATGAACTGACTGCAGCTGCCATTGCTTGCGGCCTAGACA
This sequence comes from Ambystoma mexicanum, assembly GCF_040938575.1. NCBI lineage: Eukaryota > Metazoa > Chordata > Amphibia > Caudata > Ambystomatidae > Ambystoma > Ambystoma mexicanum. The sequence continues at coordinate 791,020,738 of NC_090938.1, read as the reverse complement.
AGAGTGACAGAGGAGAGCGCAATGTCCTCATCTTTGACCTAGGTGGGGGAACATTTGATGTCTCCATTCTGAAGATAGATGATGGCATCTTTGAAGTCAAGGCTACAGCTGGAGACACCCACCTGGGGGGCGAAGACTTTGACAAACGCATGGTCAATCACTTCATTGAGGAGTTCAAGCGGAAGCACAAGAAGGACATCAGCCAGAACAAGAGAGCAGTCAGGACGCTGAGAACTGCTTGCGAGAGAGCCAAGCGAACACTGTCATCCAGCACTCAGGCCAGCATTGAGATCGACTCGATGTACGAAGGCATTGATTTCTACACTTCCATCACCAGAGCTCGCTTCGAGGAGCTCTGTGCGGATCTCTTCAGAGGGACCCTCGATCCCGTGGAGAAGTCTCTGCAAGATGCCAAGTTGGACAAAGCTCAGTTCCATGACATTGTGCTGGTGGGCGGGTCCACCCACATCCTCAAAATCCAGAAGTTGCTACAAGATTTTTTCAATGGCCGAGAACCGAACAAAAGCATCAACCCAGATGCAACTGGGGCCTATGGTGCAGCAGTGCAAGCCGCCATTTTGATGGGGGACAAGTCTGAGAATGTGCAGGACTTGCTTCTCCTGGATGTCGCACCCCTCTCACTGGGACTTGAGACCGCAGGTGGAGTGATGACTGTCCTCATCAAACGAAACACCACCATCCCAACCAAACAAACTGAGATCGTCTCCACCTACTCTGATAACCAGCCTGGCGTCCTGATCCAGGTGTTTGAGGGTGAAAGAGCAATGACCAAGGACAATAACCTTCTGGGGAAATTTGATCTGAGTGGAATCCCGCTCGCCCCACGTGGTGTGCCACAGATCGAGGTGACCTTTGATATTGATGCCAATGGTATCCTGAATGTGTCTGCTGTGGACAAGAGCTCAGGCAACCAGAACAAGATCACCATCACCAATGACAAGGGGCGGCTGAGCAAAGAGGAGATTGAGAGGATGGTGCAAGACGGTGAGCGATACAAAGCGGATGATGAAGCTCAGAGAGAGAAGGTCACTGCCAAGAACTCCCTGGAGTCTTATGCCTTCAACATGAAGAGCACCGTGGAGGATGAGAAACTGAAAGACAAGATCACAGAGGAGGACCGAAAGAAGATTGTGGACAAATGTAACCAGACCATCTCCTGGCTGGAGAGCAACCAGCTGGCAGAGAAGGAGGAGTATGAGCACCAGCAGAAGGAGCTAGAGAAGGTCTGCAATCCCATTGTCACCAAGCTCTACCAGGGCGGCATGCCAGGTGGAATGCCTGCAGGTGGCTGTGGAGCTCAAGCCCGCCAAAGCAGCTCCGGCACTGGCCCCACCATTGAGGAGGTGGACTAGTCATGGACAGTAATGTGCTATGTTCATGGACCCTTACCAGGTGGCTTTGGAGCTCAGTCCCGCCAGGGCAGCTGCAGTACTGGCCCCACCATTGAGGAGGTGGACTAGTCATGGATAGTAATGTACTATGTTCATGGACTCCTACCAGGTGGCTGTGGAGCTCAGGCCCTCGAGGGTAGCTGCAGCACTGGCCCCACTATTGAGGAGGTGGACTAGTCATGGATAGTAATGGCCTATGTTCATGGACCCTTACCAGGTGGCTCTGGAGCTCAGTCCCGCCAGGTCAGCTCCAGCACTGGCCCTATTATTGAGGAGGTGGACTAGTCATGGACAGTAATGTGCTATGTTCAAGGACCCTTACCAGGTGGCTCTGGAGCTTAATCCCACCAGGACAGCTCTAGCACTGGCCCCACTATTGAGGAGGTGGACTAGTCATGGACAGTAATTTGCTATGTTCATGGACCCTTACCAGGTGGCTCTGGAGCTCAGTCCCACCAGGGCAGCTACAGTACTGGCCCCACTATTGAGGAGGTGGACTAGTCATGGACAGTATTGTACTATGTTCATGGACCCTTACCAGGTGGCTCTGGAGCTCAGTCCCACCAGGGCAGCTACAGTACTGGCCCCACTATTGAGGAGGTGGACTAGTCATGGACAGTAATGTACTATGTTCATGGACTCCTACCAGGTGGCTGTGGAGCTCAGGCCCTCCAGGGTAGCTGCAGCACTGGCCCCACTATTGAGGAGGTGGACTAGTCATGGATAGTAATGGCCTATGTTCATGGACTCCTACCATGACGTTTTATTGAGTGGTCAGAAGAGCTAACATGCTTTCATTATTTAGCTCCAAGGACTAAGGGCTGCTAGCCCGAGACACTAATGTTTACATGTTTCACTCGCGTATGTACATATTTTATGTTGAAGAATATGAATCTTGTTTTCTCTAAATGTTGTTTGACAGCATTGGAAAGTTTCAGAGCTGGTACTTTGAATATGTAAAATAAAACTATGTTTCTTTTGACCTGAAGTTCTGCTTGTTTTTCTTTCGTGAGCACCTTTCGTTAAGAGAAATCGCTTTTCCATCTGAAAATAATGATGACGTTCTGCTTGAGTGTAATTCCAAACTTCAGGAAGAAGGTAATAAAACCACTTGTAGTGAGAGCAGTGTCCTCCTTTGGACGCTGGCAGACAGCCCCAATATTTCTGTGTATTTGAGTTTATGGTTGTCTAAGGTTTTTCGGCATAATAGACAGTATTGGTGTTGCCTAGCAAACCACTGATAATGGTACTGGCAAAGGACACTAAAGAATGGCAATGTTTTCAGAGAGAGCCACTCTACATGTAAGAGCACAGACAGAGCTGGACACGAACAAGAAGCAATGAAATAACCAGATTAGCTTGGGTTGGTTGTCTGCCTTCTATCACAAAACATACAACTGCTTTCTACAAGCATTCTAACAAGCGTTTGTGCCATAACATGTTTGTCAAGCAATGTAGTGTATGATTTTCACAAAGAACAAACTGTCTAGCCTATTGAAAAATGCATCTGCTCGCCGACAATCCTCCTATGCCAGGGACTGCTCCAAGAGACCCTTTAGTGTGTGGGTGCTAAAATCGTACATACATCATATACCAAGGTAACAGGTATCATGCACAGTGTACATGTCATGAACCACCGGAAGCGTCCCTTCTGGACTTCGTGGTCCCTGACCCATAGGGGACTGAACTAAGCAGTACTCCCAACATGGCCGCTGAACGTGAAACACTGTTTGCCAGTCTCTGCGTTGTACGCTCTGCGTTCTACAAAGCAGACACGCCACCGCGGCCCTGCGTGTCTCAACCCTACCGCTTGCAGTAGTCAGTCGTGTGCTGCCATAGTTCGTACAGCGATTTTCACTGATTCCTGGTTCCCAGTCCCCTAATTTTCCTCCTCCTTCATCCTCCCCTTTTTGTCCTCACTTTGCATGTCTGGATTTCCTTCGCACTCGCCTTCCGAGTGCGTGTTATGAAAGGAAGAAGGCAATGAATATGGCAAGGGAAATGTGCACGGAATCACACAGTGAACAACTTTGAATCTAACAACGTGCATACAATACCCAAGACTCGTGTATACTAAAACCCAGGAGTGCAAATAGAGTGAAACAATAATACCAATATATGAAAAGGGATGTGGGGTAAGCACTTAGTACCTCCTTATGACTGAAAGGAAAGTCGGCAAACTCCTTACCCACTATGCTATTACAGATACTGACAGCGCTAAGCCCACGTAGAGGGCAAGCAAGGACAGGATCTGTGAGCTGACACTCTGGATGATACTGAATAAGGAACTTAGAAACAGTACTCACGAGGACCGGAAAGACCACTTGAATGTCAGTAAACCCACGAACCCAGTTGATCAAACAGGGACCCTGAAGGCTATAACAGCAATGGGTGGAGGAAACTAAATACATAAGACCCTAGTCAAGGGGCAAATAGGAATAGTGATTATAGAATAGTGAGGAAAACAATGGGCATTCACACTGGGACTAGTTACAACAGCACCCCACACCTAATAATCAATGGGAAATAAATGCAGAAGTGCAATGGAAAACATGGAATGGATCCCAATAGAAAGTAAGGATCAGGAGCAGGGCAAATGATATCACAAAAGGAAACCTTTCCCACCCATCCAAGGAGAAAAGGCAGGAAGCTAAATCTATAAAGGGAGAGACTAATGCATCAAGTTTTTCAGTAGCTAAGGACAGCTTCAAAGAAACAGAGAACACTGGCAAATTGGGCAGCATCAAAGGGTAAAGCACAGAGAAAGGCTGCCTGCAGACAGAGGAAGACAGAAAGGGAAATCCAGAAAGCAGAAATCAATTAAGCACATAAATTCGAAATCCAGGGCAGAGGAATAAGAAACAGGAACTAGGAACCAGGCACAAAAACTAGGCACCAAGAACAAGGGACCAGTCACAACAGGAACACTGCAACAATGACCAGCGCTGGACTGAAGTAAACTGAGGCTTTTAAAGCTCCTTAACGAGCACACCCCTCAGGTGTGCCGCCTGCTGCACCTGCAGCCACAGGTGTTTCCTATCCTCCACCCAACCTTGTCCTGCAAGGGAGGAGGTGAGGCAGTGAGCCAGGCATTCTGGGAAGCATAGTCATTAGATTAACGTAGCATGCTGGCTGCCAAAACCTGGAATGGATCCGGAAGGGAAGTAACTTGAAAAATAAGGTTTTAGCGCTCCCAATTCTTCACAGCACTGTAGCATAAGGTTCAGAGGAAATGTCCAGTAGGGAAAAAAACCCAAAACATGCCCCCAAGTGACGGGAACGGGAGCGAAGGGAGCGAGCCGTGACAGTGCGCTCCTCGCCATTTCCTGTACTTTTTTCCCGGACATCTGAACGCTCCCTGGAGACGGGACACGAACTGCACGCTGGAACCCGAGGACCCACGCACAGTGTTATACAAGACCCGAACGGTGCAAAAGACTTCCTCGAAGAACTCGAACAAACAACACAGACAGGTGAGAAGGGGGGAAACCTGTGACAGATTGAGACGCCAACAAACTGATACAGTTACGGACATGGAGGCTGCAGTTCAAGACCTCATGCGCGGCATGCAGGAGTTAACAACAGAAGTTCAGAATCTTAAGGCCAAGAATGCTGCATTGAAACAACTAGTCCTGTCACGTGATTCTGCGACCAAGGAAAGTGTGTTGCTGGGCGGAGTGGTGGATAAATATGATGGCTCATCAAAGAACCTTCGTGGCTTCCTCGATTCGTGTTTAGTGCACTTTACCTTTAAGCCCTACTACTTCTCCACCCCCAGGGCAAAGGTGGGCTTTATGATTTCACATCTTTCCGGGAATGCATTAACTTGGGCAACGCCCTTAGTTAATTCGGGTGATGCCCTCCTGGATGACTATGATGGTTTTGTACGGGCGCTAAAGACCATGTTTGACTGCCCAGAACAGGTTTACAGTGCCCAAGAACGCTTATTGGACTTCCAACAAGGATCCCAGGATATGCTTACCTATGTAACACGCTTTAAGCAACTGGCCAAGGAAGCAGACTGGTCCTCTGAGGCCTGTTGCACCTTCTTTCGAAGAGGGCTGAATGAAGAGATAAAAGGCAAGCTAGCCAGGGTAGCTCGCCCAGGATCCTTCCAGGCTCTCATGGACCTCTCTTTACAAATAGACTTTCGTATCCAGGAAAGGAAGGCGGAAAAGAAGAAGACTAAAATGCCCTACCAAAAGACCTCTACAGAACCTTCCTCTAGACCTGAGCCCGCTCCTTCCCCGACCACAGACCCAGAACCCATGCAACTAGTAGCCTTCCGCGGACCCATAACGCCGCAAGAAAGGATGCGGTGGATTCACACCGGGCTGTGCATGTACTGTGCCTCTGATAAACATCTTGTGAGAAAATGTCCTTTAGCCCCTCCACAGTGTTCAGGAAACGCCAGCTCCCGATCCTAGATGGAGCACAGCTCCGGGAGAGAGATGTTTGCTCCACATCTATTCCATCCTTGAACTCTCCTGGACAAAACAATCTTGTGATTCTGCAGGCCTTTCTATCGCCTTCCAAGAAAGAAGCTTATCCCATTCTGGCATTAGTGGATTGTGGGGCCATGGGGATATTCTTAGATCATGATTGGGTCACTACCCACCACATTCCATATGAAACACAAGACATCATGCAACCTGTAGAGGCTATCGATGGAAGACCTCTTTCCTCAGGACCCATAACCCTGCAAACTAAAGAGATCCTGCTTTCTATAAACCACCATCAAGAGAGGATCAAATTTGACATCATAAGATCTGCCCATTATCCAATGGTACTGGGTACGCCCTGGTTACAGAAGCACAACCCCTACATCAACTGGGCGGCAGGATCCTTGTTTCTTGGTTCAGAACACTGTATGTCCCACTGTCTATCCCTGGATTCCTCATCAAGATCCTCTGAAGATATGCAAACAGACCAGCAAAGTCAGTTCACGGTCTCAAATATCATCCAAGTTCCCATGGCCTATCAGGATTACACTGATGTGTTCTCGACTGCCATAGTTCAGGCTCTACCCCCTCACAGACCTGAAGACTGCACTATTGATACTGAACCCTCAGCAGTGATTCCCTTTGGAAGGAGGTTTCATTCTATCAGAACCAGAGAAAAGAGCCCTCCGAGAATACTTGGATACCAACCTGGAAAATGGCACTATACGACCATCCAAATCCCCGGCGGGAGCTTCTAAGTTTTTGGTTCCCAAGAAAGATACCAAGGAGCTTAGGCCTTGCCTTGATTATCGTGGTCTTAATCAATGCACCCTCAAGGACCGCTACCCATTGCCCTTGATCTCGGATATCCTGGAAGTGGTGAGAGGAGCTGTAGTGTTCACGAAATCAGATCTCACAGGTGCCTACCATCTGATCCGTTTAAAGGAGGGTGACGAATGGAAAACAGCCTTTAGAACACCCTTTGGTCATTTTGAATACTTGGTTATGCCCTTCGGACTCGCCAATGCCCCAGCGATCTTCCAACGTTTTATGGACCGAGTGTTCTCCGATATGCTGTTCCTCTTCGTCATAGCTTACCTGGACGATATACTGATATACTCCAAGGATCATCTGAAGCATGAAGAACATGTTAAAGCAGTCTTACAGCGTCTACGTGAACATAAGCTCCTGGCTAAACCTGAGAAATGCCTTTTCCATGTGTCTACTGTTCACTATCTCGGATTTGTCCTTAGCCCAGAAGGAATTGGAATGGACCGCTCGAAAGTAGACTCCATCCTATCCTGGCCTGTTCCAACTACTGTGAAACAGATTCAACCCTTCCTGGGGCTTGCCAACTTCTACCGAAAATTCATACCTTCCTTTTCGGAGATAGTACAACCGATCATTACATTGTTGAAGAAGGATACTCCCTTTCACTGGACAGCAGTCCAAGATGAGGAGTTTCAACGATTGAAGTCGGAGTTTAAACAAGCGCCCATCTTGGCTCAACCTGACATTGATCGACCCTTCCTAGTGGAAACGGATGCCTCTAACTACGCCATCAGGGCAGTCCTAAAACAAGAATTTGATGACAAATTAGAACACCCCATCGCCTATCTTTCGCGCACCCTGACTCCTAGCGAAACCCACTATTCTGTTCTGGAAAAGGAACTATTAGCCATCCGTCAAGCCTTCACAGATTGGCGTCATCTTCTCCTGGGAGAGAAACATCCTGTTCAGGTCCGCACGGACCATCAGAATCTTCAAGTTCTGCAATCTCTGGAATGTAGGAACAGTTGTCAAGCCCGTTGGGCCTTCTTCTTTGCCCAGTACCAGTTCAAATCCATCATGTTCCTGGAACACACAATATAATTGCAGATGCCTTATCCCGACGTCCCGACTATGAAATTCTTGAAGACCGATCCTTCCCAAAGATGTTTCCCCACACAATATTTGTTGCCCAAGCAATCAGTCTCCTGTAAGACATTTGGATTCAAACCCAGTCCTCTGGGATCTGGAAGGATTTTACTGGGAAGAATCGATGGAATCTCAAAACAAAGGACAGATATTTATTCAAGGATAATGGTCTGGTCATCCCCACGTAGAGACTGCGACAAAGGATCACAAGCCTATGTCATGACACCTTTCATTCAGGACACCGTGGGATCCCCAACACTCTCCGTTTAATACAAAGACAGTTTTGGTGGCCGAAAATGAAAGATGGCGTCCAGCATTACATCCAAACCTGTGCATTCTGCACTCAAAATAAGCATGATAACAAGAGATCGGCGGGTCTCCTGCTCCAACCAGCGCTGCCAACAAGACCTTGCGAATTCATCGCTACAGACTTTATTGTGGAACTACCACCTTCCAGGGGATACACAACTATCATGGTTACCATTGATTTATTCACTCACATGGCTCATTTCACACCCTTATATAAACTACCATCCTCCTCTGAACTCGCTGGAATCTTCCTGGAACACATTCCGACTTCATGGACTACCCTCCAAGATCATATCTGACAGAGGACCTCAGTACATATATCAGTTCTGGAAACACTTATGTCGTATACTAGGAATCCAACGTGCCCTCTCCTCAGGTTATCATCCAAAGACCAATGGAGCTGCTGAACGCGTGAACCAAACCCTGGAGCAATATCTTTGCTGTTTTGCCACCAAGGTCAAGGACAATTGGTCACTTCTAATACCCGTGGCTGAATTTTTCATACAATAATTTGGACCACTCGGCTGTCAAAACCAGCCCCTTTTTCTGTAGTCAAGGATTCCACCCTTTGGTTCTACCATCCATACTCCCACATCCTACCCCAGTTCCTACAGTTGACTCCTGGATTGAAACCCTCATCAACGTACACAGAGAAGCCAAAGAACACCTCGAAAAGGCCCAAACAAACACCAAGCATTATGCAGATTCCAAAAGAAGACCAGGGCCTTCATAGTGGGTGATAAGGTCTGGCTATCCTCGGAACTACTGCCTCGACACTTGCAACCAAATAAGTTGGCTACCCGGTACTATGGCCCTTTTTCCATAAAGGAAATCATTAACCAAGTGGCGTTCCGACTCAAACTACCAGATTCCTGGAAGAGGATCCACCCAGTTTTTCACACTTCTCTGTTGAAACCATACGTCCAGTCCTCCTGGACTGCTCCAAGATCTACTCCTGTGGTTGTCAATGATCAATTAGAATACGAAGTGTACAGAATATGTGACTCCAGGTACAGACATGGTCAGCTACAGTATCTGGTCGAGTGGAAAGGGTACCCTCCCAGTGAACGCACCTTGGAACCAGTCTCAAACATAAATGCCCCAGACTACTCCGAAGGTACCACCTTATACACCCGGGTAAACCCAGAGGAACTGGGTTTCGGAGGAGGCATGCTGTCATGAACCACCGGACGCGTCCCTTCTGGACTTCGTGGTCCCTGACCCATAGGGGACTGAACTCAGCAGTACTCCCAACATGGCTGCTGAACATGAAACGCTGTTTGCCAGTCTCTGTGTTGTATGCTCTGCGTTCTACAAAGCAGACACACCCCTGCGGCCCTGCATGTCTCAACGCTACCGCTTGCAGTAGTCAGACGTGTGCTGCTGTAGTTCGTACAGCAATTTACATGGATTCCTGGTTCCTGGTCCCCTAATTTACCTCCTCTTTCATCCTCCCCTTTTTGTCCTCACCTTGCATTCCTGGATTTCCTTTGCACTCGCCTTCCTAGTGCGCTCCTCGCCATTTCCTGGATTTGTTTCCCGGACATCTGAACGCTCCCTGGTGACGGGACACGAACCGCACGCTGGAACCCGAGGACCCACGCACAGGGTTATGCAAGACCCGAACGGTGTGAAAGAAGACTTCATCGAAGAACTCGAACAAACAACACAGACAGGTGTCAAGGGGGGAAACCTGTGACAGTACAGACTCCTGGTATGTACGAGATTGCACCTCCACAGGTACTGCCATCACATGTGTGAGACAGGCATGGTATCAAGAGTGTTGACACATACAACAGATGTGCAGACCCAAACAAAACCTTATTAACAATCAGGATTGTTTAACGCCTAACTTGTCCTATGCTAAGGTGGGATTTTCCCTACCTAAAGAAACTAAGGAAAGTCTGGCTACAAGTCTAAAATACGGGTCTGTCTGTGTCAAAGCCTATGCTTGTTCTTGCACCTATAACTAAACATGGTGGGAGAATCTTCTGAGTAAATACAAGTGTTCAAAAGTAAACATTAAGGTACTTTCCGCTTGAGTTCTTCTTGAGTTCCCTATTTCAAGTTCAATACAGTTCCAATGGAGATTCACTTCAAAAGTGTTTGGCCAAGTTCTGAAATTACCTTCAGCAAGTTCAAATGTATCACAGTTCACATAAAGAGGAGGTCTTGGGATTCCCTTCCACAAGTTCAAATGTATCACAGTTCACACAAAACAGAGGCTCTCAGACTCCCTTGCGCAAGACTTTAATTTAGCGTCCATGTTGGTTTCATCTGTTCAAAGTTAAAAAGAAAACACAGAGTCCACTTGACTCACCTTTAGGTTTGCATCACCAATTGTTTCACACTTTTTCACAGCTTGTTTACCATTCAGGGTTTCCTGGTCTAGGCACAGTTGTCAGAACACACTGTCCAGCCATCACAGGTCACGCAACCAGTAATCCTATACTTTGTCTTTGGCTAGATGCTTAGTGTTTGTAACTTTCACATTGGGAAACTTTCTGGTCTAGGCACAGTTGCCAGACCGCACAGTGAACCCATCACAGGTCGCACAACCATAAACCTCCCCAAAGCCTTTGCTTCGTGATGCTCAAACAACCCTTCAATTTGTTCATAGATCTTTAGTTCTGTTCATATTGAGTTTTACTGGCAATAAGTCATTTGATATGTCTATTTGACTTACAGTGTTCATTTACCATTCAGTACATTATAGTTTGGTCAAATAGTAGCTTTCTTTCACTTCGGTATTCAATATATGCAGTTTTTACTTGTGTTCACTCAAATAGCGACTTTCTTGCAGTTTAGTATTCAATAGATGCAGCATTTACTTGTGCTCACTCAAATACCAACTTTCTTTCAGTTCGGCATTCAATAAATGCGTTTACTTGCGTTCATGGACTGTTACTTATTTTCGGTCCCTTCAGAGCGCTCCCGTTTCCTTTCTGTCTTCTGACAGTTACCGGCTCTTTGCAGCTCCTTCCTGTGGCTCTGCCGAAGAGAAACCAAACCGCCAGTTCGCCGGGCATGTTGCCACACCCACACCGGCTTCTGTGCTCCATTCCACTTCTGCTATACGGCAGCGCCTGCTGTCCGCCCTCCCATAAATAAGCTTGCGGTCCTGCCCTGTCTCCCTGGCAGGTTTCCAGAGGTCGTTGCCACCCTCTCGGCTTCCTGGTCCTCCAGCACGGCAGATTCTCTCTTCTCTCTCCGTTCTACTGCTGCGTGTATTCTTTTGGGCTCCACCTTTTATATTCTTTTCCATTCTTAACAGGCTGCAGGTGAAGTGACTTGCCTGACTCAATTGCCTGACCTTTTATAAGCATGGTAGTGTGACAAGCCTGATCTTCATTACTGGTGCCTCCAGTCTCCTCTTCTTCGTCCTAGTACTGGAGTGGTGTTTGCAATAGGAAGTGTGCACTACTCTTAACTGCCTCTTCCTCTTCGCAGTACTTGGTGGGTAACTACAGGTAAAGGTGGGATAAGATTGACAATATCCCATGAAGGCTGAAGGAGGTTCAGGCAGGTCAGTGTTAGTGAAAGGGGACACCATGTCTCACCTTCAGGTACCCTCTTTCCAATCCCCAAAGACCCTCCAGCTAGGTGATGTTCCTTCGCTTGTCCACCCCCAGGGTCAGGATCCAAAAGCGATGGCCCTTACCTGGCCACCTGAACAGAAAAACCATGGGGAGTAGATGTGAGAATATCTTCAGGTTTCTCACACATGCCAATCCCATTCTTGTATGCCCAAGTACCACCGTGATATGCCAGGTACATTCACAATTACCCAGAAAAACTAACACACAGCAGGACTGTATGGTCTTTTGTACAGCCTTCACTGCTCAACATCTAATAGCCTAATATTTATGTCAGCGTACACACTGAGCAGCATTTGTTTATTTTTTGTGTGCATTGTTGGGGTGGTCTGGAAAAGTCCCCATGATTACGAGGGGTTCATGTTGCTCGCACTGCATGACTAACTGGGGGTGGCAGCGAGGTGGGCGCCATGTTGCAATTTCATAGGTATCAAAATGTAGTTAACTATGGATAGGATATGTTACTTTAGTGTTCCTGTTGGTCTAGAAATTGATACATATTAGCTTGCATGCACGCAGAAAGAGAAAATGTTAAACCCACCAAATGTAAAAACACATATGCAATAGTATGAATACATGGGGCATTCATGCAGGAACACGGTAGTTGGGACGCCTTTTGCAAAATTTACTTTGAATTTTAAACTAAGCTTGCCAGGTTTTTAGAAGGCAGGTGAATGAGTTACTTTAACCTTCTTGGTCAGTACAGCTATAGAAAATTGCCATGAGTTTGTTTTTGGTCTAAGTCTCGTAGATAGTAGATGACTGAGAGTGTGACAGAAGGAGTTTCCTTATTTATTTTGGTCAGCAGTAAAATGCAGGGTAAGCCAGTACCTAAAGCTATTCAGGAGTTTCAACTGTGCGGTGAAGTGGGAACTTTTGTAGATTGGAAAGTTTGAATGGAACAGTGTGACCTGGGGAATGAGATAGCATCATGAATAAAGAGAAATCATTCACCCAGCCTTCCACATATCGTAGGGAATATTCATTCGAGCCATGTTCAAATCAAGAGTTAGGGTTTAAACGGCTTAGGCCAGTTATTGCTAGTAATTAATTATTTTTTCAATACCAATGTTTAACTATTTGTTGACATCATGACCTACTACGGAAGAATTATAAGAAGAGGTGTGCTATAAATATGATCTGGAAGATAATTGTTAAGATAAAACTGACCAATGAAAACATAGCAATTGGGAAACAATTGGATTTCTTTGAAGAATGTTTTGTCCAAACGTGTTTCGGGGTGGATTGCAATAAAGTATTTAGAGTATTTTAACTGTTGCAAAACTGTATAAAATGTGTGAACTGATGTTGTTTGTTGAGACTTGTGTTAGTTTGGTACTGCATTACCATCTAAGGGCACCCCGGAAAATGGTACAATAAACTTGCTTTATGTACAGCTCTGTACTCACTTCTTAAGTGGTGAGCCTGTTTGGGTTAAGGTGATTAAAGGCCCATCCGCACAGCTCCAGGATGCCCATGCATGGGCACAGCAGTACACTGAGCAGCGTTTGTTGTGTATTTTAATTTTTTGTTTGTGCATCCTTTCAAAGTAAACCTGTTGATAGGATACCTCATGAACCCCTGTTTTGTGCCAGGTAATGTCATATGCCGAGGTAAAGTCGTAGTATGTCAAACTGTAGTATCCTGTACCAGATGAAACATTCAGCAGTTGGGCTCTAACATCAAAGGGAACGTACAGCCTATAATGGCCACCTTTACCATTCATGTTGTAAGGATATATAGCATATGTTATTCAGAATATCATGTGTTCACCAGTATTGGCAGCCATGGCCTTATGTGCCCACGCACCACCCTATTCAATAGGGGAACTCGCAAAGCTTCTACCCCCATGAACCATTTGCAGCTTCATATGCACAGATCCCACCATCATATGCCAAGTGGACCCCTTGTTGCTGGGTGCTGCCATCGTTTGCTATTTTCAGTGCCAGATAGCAAGTAATATAACTGTATGCTGTGTGTGGCCTTGTATGACTGGACCCCTGAAGGCACAGGAAACCGATCTGCTCTGATGAGGAGTAGCTAAAAATCTGCATCTTTTGGAGGCTTTTTTACCCAGTTTATCTACCCTTCCATTCCTCTTCCAGCACACCCTGCTCCCTCATTGGGCCTCATAGATATGATATGATAAGTCATTCATAACGCACCTGTACACAAGTATTTCTGGGCGCAACATAGGCTTCCTTGACTGAGGCCAAGCTGAGCTCAGATGGCCAACACTGCACACATCAATGGGCACATTCTACTGGACCCCCAAAGAACCAGGACGGCCTAGCATGAAATCTGCATATTTTACTGTCTTTTCCACCCATCTCATCCATCCACCCTCCCTTTCCCCTTCAGGACCCGGCTCCTCACACCCCATCCCTTAGTCCAGGCAAGGTGTGAGGCCCGTTTCCACCCATCTCATCCATCCACCCTCCCTTTCCCCTTCAGTACCCGGCTCCTCACACCCGATCCCTTATTCCAGGCAAGGTGTGAGGCCCGTTTCCACCCATGTCATCCATCCACCCTCCCTTTCCCCTTCAGGACCCGGCTCCTCACACCCCATCCCTTAGTCCAGGCAAGGTGTGAGGCCCGTTTCCACCCATCTCATCCATCCACCATCCCTTTCCCCTTCAGGACCCGGCTCCTCACACCCGATCCCTTAGTCCAGGCAAGGTGTGAGGCCCGTTTCCACCCATCTCATCCATCCACCCTCCCTTTCCCCTTCAGTACCCGGCTCCTCACACCCGATCCCTTATTCCAGGCAAGGTGTGAGGCCCGTTTCCACCCATCTCATCCATCCACCCTCCCTCCCTCCCTTTCCCCTTTAGGACCCAGCTCCTCACACTCGATCCCTTAGTCCAGGCAAGGTGTGAGGCCTGTTTCCACCCATCTCATCCATTCACCCTCCCTTTCCCCTTCAGTACCCGGCTCCTCACACCCGATCCCTTATTCCAGGCAAGGTGTGAGGCCCGTTTCCACCCATGTCATCCATCCACCTTCCCTTTCCCCTTCAGGACCCGGCTCCTCACACCCGATCCCTTAGTCCAGGCAAGGTGTGAGGCCCGTTTCCACCCATGTCATCCATCCACACTCCCTTTCCCCTTCAGGACCCGGCTCCTCACACTCGATCCCTTAGTCCAGGTAAGGTGTGAGGCCCGTTTCCACCCATCTCATCCATCCACCCTCCCTTTAAAGTTAACAAGGTACTTGTTTACATACTGTTAGATAGGACTATGGCCTCTTAAAAGTTATATTACAACAATTCACTATGTGTCCTGGTAGGAATAACTCGAAATGCCTTCACTCATGCGCAACACTGGATTCATTCAGTCCTATCCCACCGCTGTACACCAATTTGTTAAGAGGGATTTCTGAACTCTGACCTGGAGGGGCAGAGGTTCAGAAGGCCAACCTAGTTTCTTGGAACAGGGTAACCTCTGGACAAGCCAGACCAGTCAGGTTAGCTATCGCAGGCGGTCAAGACTAAGTCTCAAGAGGGGTGAGGGTGACTGAAAGACCTCAATGAGCACACAAAGCAAGGACACTTACAAATTACTCCAGACAGGTGTTATATTAAAAATATAGACACATTTATTACAAGGCCTTTGTAATATAGACCATAGTAAAGAATCACAATAATACTAAAGTAAACCAATACATCACAATCAACACAATATATATACAAGACCAGAGGGGTCCAATGGATTACGAATCACGAAGTATGTAGACCACCTAGATGGGGAGGAAAACAGGCAGTGCAAGTAATCTTTAGACCCAGTTCCACATCAAGAATACACCTAAGAGGCAGTTCAAACCCTACGAAGAGAGGAGCCTTATGCTCAATAGTACATGCACGCGCTTGTGCCAATGGACAAAATAGGGTCTCTTCAAGGGTCACTAGCGGCTCAGGAAGGTGGATAAGGTGGATGAAGAACAAGTCCCCACTATTCAAGCAGGACCTCCACTGGAGGGCAGAGGCAGGTTGAGAGTGCGGGATGGAGTCGCTATTTCGCAATAGCTGGCGAAAGGAAAGGGGCCCTCGGGGGCCACTTTGTGCGTAAAAATGGGCTCCTGCGTTAGGGGCCACCGGTTGGGGTATGGACTACTCACCGGTCCCTGACGCAGGCAGACCCAGACTTTGCCAGTACAGTCCACTTCGCTGGCAGGACGAATGCGACAATCAGGACGTCTCGACACCATGTAGATTCCGTGGTACAGCGGGGATTCCCAAATGGGACAGGGGCGATTTCTCCGCTCCGGGTGGAGGAATCAGCCCAATTCCACTGCAGCAGGCTTCCAGGTCAAGGGGGCCACAAGTGCAGCAAACTTGCACAGGTTGTTGCCACAGCAAGGCAACACGGTAACCGCATTTACTCCGGTCCTGGCGTACTTGTCTCACTTAAGACCTGGGAATGGCAAGTGTACGAAATTCGTGGACACAGAGCAAGCAGTATACCAAGTTTCGAGGGCTTCCTCGAAACCGCGGTGGTAACAGAGCGAACGTCCCGCGTAAGCTGGTCAGCCCACTGGTTGGCCCAGGGACACTTCCGAAGAGGCTTACTTGCAGGGTTTGATGAAGGTGCCGAAAATAGTTGGTCCCACTATTCCAATGGGTCAAAGCGTCTTTGCAGACCTTCTAGGACGATCAGATGCAGAGGGGTCTGCAGGATGACAGTGGGTTCAGGGTGCCAAACCTTCCAGCGGGTCACCAGCAGTTCCTCGACTCGGCTTCTTGTTGCAGGATACTTGGCTCCTTATCCTTTGTTCATGTGTACTCAGGAGATCGACATGGTAGTGGTGTTCTCGGCCTCCTCTTATCCAAAGTTCCCTTCATGCCAAAACAGAGAGGACCCAATGGGAGATCTGCTCACAAACACTCACTCCATACGTGGACCAATCACAGACCACGGTGGTCCCAGGCATTCAGGACACTCCAGACTCTCTGGCACCCAGGATGTGTATTGGGAACAGACATCCCAGCCCATATACTGGAGGCACACACACAAGGCATGCAGAAGCCCGCAAAAGCTTTGGGTTTCGCGGGAATGTGCATGTCCAATTAAGGACTGACCCAGGTCGGCTCGACCTGGGGAGGGTGAAGGGGCAAGATGGCCAAAGGACAGGACAAAGTACTTTGTGGCATGGCCATTTTGGAGCCAGGCCACCTATTCGTGCCAAACGCGGTAAGCGTGGATAACATGGCAAGAAAGGGTTAGAAACATAAGAAAACGATAGCTGCCACCAGTCCTGTCCGTGACACATCTGCACAGTTCATATAAAGTCCAGCGAGAGTTTCTAGGGCCTTTGGAATGACTAGAGACCCAAGGGTGCGGTAAAGTAAGTTACATTGCACTCTTGTTACATTCTGCGCAAAAGCTGCAACATGAGGAAATGACTAATGGAAACAAAGTCTCCCAGTACTGACTGTCTTAAGGGCATGTCAGTTTCCCCATAAGAAGTGAGCGAAAGCCCAGAGGAGTGCAGCTGAGGGCTGCGCTTCTCTGGCAAAGGTTAGATCAGGGTGTAAAACAGCAGCAAAGAGTTTGGGGGTTGACACATGGAGGGAAAATTACATTCTAATATGAAATCTTTCCTAACACTCGCCCTTCCCAGACTAGGGACAGGGGGAACTAATCCACCCCTGGATGAGTTTCTTGTTCAGGTCGGTTAAAAATTCTGAACAACCCATCAGCATTGCTATGTTGAACACCTGGCCTATGCTCAATAGTGAAGTCAAAGCCTTGCAGACTTATAGAACACCTAAGCAACGTTGGATTCTCTCCCTTCATGTTCATTAGCCACTTTAAGGGATTATGCTCAGTTTGCACAGTGAAGTGGGTCCCATAGAGGTAGGGCCTCAACTTCCGTAGGGCCCACACAACAGAGAAACATTCTTTCTCTGCCGTGGACCATCTGATCTCTCTGTCCTTAAAATGGCGACTAATGAAGCCAATAGGGTGTTCCTTACCCTTCTCATCTACTTGTGATAGTACAGCTCCTATCCCAGTGTCAGAGGCATCTGTCTGCACAATAAAAGGTCTTTGGTAATCAGGGGCCCTGAGCACAGGGGCCTGGCACAAGGAGTCTCTTAAGCCATTGAAGGCCTTCTCACACTCTGCAGTCCAAGTTACCTTCTTGGGTTTCTTTGGAGTAGTGAGAGCAGTCAGAAGGGCAGCTATGGTGCCATAGTCTGCCATGAAATTTCTGTAATACCCAGTGAGTCCTAAGAAGGCTCTCACTTGGGTCTGTGTAGTGGGGGTAGGCCAGTCTTGTACTGCTTGTACTTTACTGGGTAGAGGCTGTATCCTCCCTCCACCTGCTTCATGTCCAAGGTAAACCACTGAGCCTTGTCCAATCTTGCACTTACTGGCCTTAATGGTCAAGTGGGCCTTCTGAAGAGCCTGTAACACAATCCCAAGGTGTTTCACATGGTCTTCCCAGGTGGCACTGAAAACTGCTATATCATCCAGATATGCAAGACAGAATGTGTCTAACCCATTCAACACATGATTCAAAAGCCTCTAGATTGTGGCAGGTGCATTCTTCAACCCAAAAGGCATTACCCTGAACTGGTAAAGGCCCTCTGGAGTTGAGAAAGCTGTCTTCTCCTTGGCATGTTCTGCAAGGGCTATTTGCCAATAGCCTACAGTGAGGTCAAACGTGCTGAGGTACTTGGAGGCGCCCAAGGTATTAACCAGCTCATCTGTTCTAGGCAAGGGGTGTGCATCTGTCTTGGTGACAGCATTCAGAGCCCTGTAATCCACACAGAACCTCAATTCAGAAGTACCTGCTTTTGGAACCAAGACCACAGGGTTGGACCAAGGACTACTAGAGGGTTCAATCACCCGAAGGTCTAACATCTTGTTGACCTCGGTCTTAATGTAAGACAGTACTTTGTCTGACATCCTGTATCCTCTACTTTTGGTAGGTACACTGTCTCCTGTGCCTATGTTATGTTTGCACCAAGGTGTCAAACCAGGGGACTGTGAAAACAGGGGGGGGGGGGGAATGCCTAAGCAAACGTCTCACCTTGGCCTGCTGATCAGAAGTCAGGTTAGGGGTTACTCGGACACCCTCAATGGAGTTATCTGAAGGACTGCTTTGGAATAGGTCAGGAAGAGTTTCAGACTCCTCTTCCTCAACATCTGAAGCCAATCGCAGTGCTGCGATTTCAACTCTTGGGATGAAAGCCTTCAGCCTATTTACATGGAACACTTTTGGAGCCTGTCCAGGCCTTCCAAGGTCCACTAAATAGTTGACCTCACCCAGGGGCTCCACCACTGTGTGGGGGCCTGACCATTTGTCCTGTAAAGCTCTAGGCCTTATGGGATTCATGATCAGGACTTGCTGACCAGGTGTAAAGTTGATGAGGGAAGCCTTCTGGTCATACCAATGTTTCACCAGGGCTTGTCCTGCCTTCAACTTGTCACTAGCCAGACCCATCAGGAGTACCATCCTTTTTCTGAGCCCTAACACATAGTCTACTACGCTGGTAGTAATGGGGCAGAGTGGGCATCTCCCATCCCTCCTTGACTATGGCTAAGGGCCACCGTACATGGTGACCAAGCAGAAGTTCAAAGGGGCTGAAGCCAACACCCTCTTATGGTAACTCTCTGTAGGCAAACACTAAGCATGGTAAAAGAAGATCCCATTTTCTTCTTTGAGGTTCTATTACCAATTTGATCTGAATGACATGAGTTATTAAGATCTCACCTTGACAGATGGTAGAATCCTAATTGGAAGAGCCAATGCTGACTGTGAAAAGCCCCCCGACTGCCCTGTCCTTCCCGGAAATAAATAACCCGGGGGAAAGGACACGACCGTCAGGGAAACCCTCTAGGGAAGAAAACCCTGGGAGAATCTGGGAACCGGTGACTCCGGATGACCGCGAAGCTGAAGTTTCACCATTCGCTAGCAATGGACTGGATACGGGAAGGCTTCTTCTGAATGCACAGAGAAATAAAGGAGTTGATAGGAGGATTTCTGAAGACAGAAGGAAGTCAGGATTTGACTGCAGAAAGTGGTTCTCTCACCTGAAGACGTAGAATTAATAAGGAGTTTGAGGAACTGACTTGCAGCCTGGATTTGAGGTAGACGGGAGACAGGATATCTAAAATGGACAGAAGGGTAAGTAATTGCGAGTAAGAAGGAATGAATGACTATCGATAAATAGAATGAACTCACTCTTAGAAATTGTAAAGAGGGAGGCAATGCTCGAAATGGCGATCTTGAATTGGGAAAGAAAGAAGGTGCTTGTAAGGTGGGGTTTAGTGCTCGGGGCAATTGAGCAAAGGAGAAATCCCACTGAGGTGATCTGAAAGGAGTAGAGGAACAGGGTTAGAAACTCAAGGTAAGTATTTGGTATTGAAGGGAAAGCAAAGTAAGAGAATGTCATGCGCAGAAGGAAGGTCAGACACACTGCCTTAAAGACATTCATATCCCTGGGGACTCCCTGACACATAACACAGCTAGACTCCCCAAGTCACAGTCAGCCCTTCACATGGTCACGCTACCTGTGGTGCGAGGGAAGCGTCACCAGCTTCAAGGCTCTGTCAGAGGGTAATATTATTTGTTCCCTCGTTTCCAGTGGCAACTGCCATGGAGATTGCGAGCGGGCTGGAGCAGGAGCAGTCAGCGGCAACCACTTCCCGGTTCCGGGCCGAATTCCCGGTCATGTGCCCTGAGCGCCGCTCATGTGATCAGGAGTCGGTAGGGATAAAAGCGGCACACTTTGAACCACTCGCCGCTTCACAGCTGTTTCACAACACTGTTTGGCGTTTTCGATTCACGTTGGATTCATTTGGATACAGACCTCAAGCCTACGGATTACGGACTAGTTATTCTTGCTCCTTGGATTTGTGTTTTTGGTTTCTGCTCGGATTTACAGACTTTTGGACTTTGGCTAACGTTTAACGGATTGTTTGGGTTACCCTTCTCTGCTTTGTCAAGTGTTCTACGGTCTTCAGGGTTCCTTGAACTGCTACAGTACCACAGTGTTACGAATACATCCAAGAATCATCAGGTGGTAGCCAGCGCTGAGTTTCTGGAGCCTGGCATTAAGGATTGCTGACGCTTCCCTGCACCACAGCCTCAGAGTTCCTGGCAGTTGTAAATCACCCTTGGGTAAGCCCTTTTTCAATAACAGCTACATTGTTGACAGTACTGTGCTTGTTTGTGCTAATACCTGAATTCATCTGCATCTTTTGGAGGCTTTTTTACCCAGTTTATCTACCCTTCCATTCCTCTTCCAGCACACCCTGCTCCCTCATTGGGCCTCATAGATATGATATGATAAGTCATTCATAACGCACCTGTACACAAGTATTTCTGGGCGCAACATAGGCTTCCTTGACTGAGGCCAAGCTGAGCTCAGATGGCCAACACTGCACACATCAATGGGCACATTCTACTGGACCCCCAAAGAACCAGGACGGCCTAGCATGAAATCTGCATATTTTACTGTCTTTTCCACCCATCTCATCCATCCACCCTCCCTTTCCCCTTCAGGACCCGGCTCCTCACACCCCATCCCTTAGTCCAGGCAAGGTGTGAGGCCCGTTTCCACCCATCTCATCCATCCACCCTCCCTTTCCCCTTCAGTACCCGGCTCCTCACACCCGATCCCTTATTCCAGGCAAGGTGTGAGGCCCGTTTCCACCCATGTCATCCATCCACCCTCCCTTTCCCCTTCAGGACCCGGCTCCTCACACCCCATCCCTTAGTCCAGGCAAGGTGTGAGGCCCGTTTCCACCCATCTCATCCATCCACCATCCCTTTCCCCTTCAGGACCCGGCTCCTCACACCCGATCCCTTAGTCCAGGCAAGGTGTGAGGCCCGTTTCCACCCATCTCATCCATCCACCCTCCCTTTCCCCTTCAGTACCCGGCTCCTCACACCCGATCCCTTATTCCAGGCAAGGTGTGAGGCCCGTTTCCACCCATCTCATCCATCCACCCTCCCTCCCTCCCTTTCCCCTTTAGGACCCAGCTCCTCACACTCGATCCCTTAGTCCAGGCAAGGTGTGAGGCCTGTTTCCACCCATCTCATCCATTCACCCTCCCTTTCCCCTTCAGTACCCGGCTCCTCACACCCGATCCCTTATTCCAGGCAAGGTGTGAGGCCCGTTTCCACCCATGTCATCCATCCACCTTCCCTTTCCCCTTCAGGACCCGGCTCCTCACACCCGATCCCTTAGTCCAGGCAAGGTGTGAGGCCCGTTTCCACCCATGTCATCCATCCACACTCCCTTTCCCCTTCAGGACCCGGCTCCTCACACTCGATCCCTTAGTCCAGGTAAGGTGTGAGGCCCGTTTCCACCCATCTCATCCATCCACCCTCCCTTTAAAGTTAACAAGGTACTTGTTTACATACTGTTAGATAGGACTATGGCCTCTTAAAAGTTATATTACAACAATTCACTATGTGTCCTGGTAGGAATAACTCGAAATGCCTTCACTCATGCGCAACACTGGATTCATTCAGTCCTATCCCACCGCTGTACACCAATTTGTTAAGAGGGATTTCTGAACTCTGACCTGGAGGGGCAGAGGTTCAGAAGGCCAACCTAGTTTCTTGGAACAGGGTAACCTCTGGACAAGCCAGACCAGTCAGGTTAGCTATCGCAGGCGGTCAAGACTAAGTCTCAAGAGGGGTGAGGGTGACTGAAAGACCTCAATGAGCACACAAAGCAAGGACACTTACAAATTACTCCAGACAGGTGTTATATTAAAAATATAGACACATTTATTACAAGGCCTTTGTAATATAGACCATAGTAAAGAATCACAATAATACTAAAGTAAACCAATACATCACAATCAACACAATATATATACAAGACCAGAGGGGTCCAATGGATTACGAATCACGAAGTATGTAGACCACCTAGATGGGGAGGAAAACAGGCAGTGCAAGTAATCTTTAGACCCAGTTCCACATCAAGAATACACCTAAGAGGCAGTTCAAACCCTACGAAGAGAGGAGCCTTATGCTCAATAGTACATGCACGCGCTTGTGCCAATGGACAAAATAGGGTCTCTTCAAGGGTCACTAGCGGCTCAGGAAGGTGGATAAGGTGGATGAAGAACAAGTCCCCACTATTCAAGCAGGACCTCCACTGGAGGGCAGAGGCAGGTTGAGAGTGCGGGATGGAGTCGCTATTTCGCAATAGCTGGCGAAAGGAAAGGGGCCCTCGGGGGCCACTTTGTGCGTAAAAATGGGCTCCTGCGTTAGGGGCCACCGGTTGGGGTATGGACTACTCACCGGTCCCTGACGCAGGCAGACCCAGACTTTGCCAGTACAGTCCACTTCGCTGGCAGGACGAATGCGACAATCAGGACGTCTCGACACCATGTAGATTCCGTGGTACAGCGGGGATTCCCAAATGGGACAGGGGCGATTTCTCCGCTCCGGGTGGAGGAATCAGCCCAATTCCACTGCAGCAGGCTTCCAGGTCAAGGGGGCCACAAGTGCAGCAAACTTGCACAGGTTGTTGCCACAGCAAGGCAACACGGTAACCGCATTTACTCCGGTCCTGGCGTACTTGTCTCACTTAAGACCTGGGAATGGCAAGTGTACGAAATTCGTGGACACAGAGCAAGCAGTATACCAAGTTTCGAGGGCTTCCTCGAAACCGCGGTGGTAACAGAGCGAACGTCCCGCGTAAGCTGGTCAGCCCACTGGTTGGCCCAGGGACACTTCCGAAGAGGCTTACTTGCAGGGTTTGATGAAGGTGCCGAAAATAGTTGGTCCCACTATTCCAATGGGTCAAAGCGTCTTTGCAGACCTTCTAGGACGATCAGATGCAGAGGGGTCTGCAGGATGACAGTGGGTTCAGGGTGCCAAACCTTCCAGCGGGTCACCAGCAGTTCCTCGACTCGGCTTCTTGTTGCAGGATACTTGGCTCCTTATCCTTTGTTCATGTGTACTCAGGAGATCGACATGGTAGTGGTGTTCTCGGCCTCCTCTTATCCAAAGTTCCCTTCATGCCAAAACAGAGAGGACCCAATGGGAGATCTGGTCACAAACACTCACTCCATACGTGGACCAATCACAGACCACGGTGGTCCCAGGCATTCAGGACACTCCAGACTCTCTGGCACCCAGGATGTGTATTGGGAACAGACATCCCAGCCCATATACTGGAGGCACACACACAAGGCATGCAGAAGCCCGCAAAAGCTTTGGGTTTCGCGGGAATGTGCATGTCCAATTAAGGACTGACCCAGGTCGGCTCGACCTGGGGAGGGTGAAGGGGCAAGATGGCCAAAGGACAGGACAAAGTACTTTGTGGCATGGCCATTTTGGAGCCAGGCCACCTATTCGTGCCAAACGCGGTAAGCGTGGATAACATGGCAAGAAAGGGTTAGAAACATAAGAAAACGATAGCTGCCACCAGTCCTGTCCGTGACACATCTGCACAGTTCATATAAAGTCCAGCGAGAGTTTCTAGGGCCTTTGGAATGACTAGAGACCCAAGGGTGCGGTAAAGTAAGTTACATTGCACTCTTGTTACATTCTGCGCAAAAGCTGCAACATGAGGAAATGACTAATGGAAACAAAGTCTCCCAGTACTGACTGTCTTAAGGGCATGTCAGTTTCCCCATAAGAAGTGAGCGAAAGCCCAGAGGAGTGCAGCTGAGGGCTGCGCTTCTCTGGCAAAGGTTAGATCAGGGTGTAAAACAGCAGCAAAGAGTTTGGGGGTTGACACATGGAGGGAAAATTACATTCTAATATGAAATCTTTCCTAACACTCGCCCTTCCCAGACTAGGGACAGGGGGAACTAATCCACCCCTGGATGAGTTTCTTGTTCAGGTCGGTTAAAAATTCTGAACAACCCATCAGCATTGCTATGTTGAACACCTGGCCTATGCTCAATAGTGAAGTCAAAGCCTTGCAGACTTATAGAACACCTAAGCAACGTTGGATTCTCTCCCTTCATGTTCATTAGCCACTTTAAGGGATTATGCTCAGTTTGCACAGTGAAGTGGGTCCCATAGAGGTAGGGCCTCAACTTCCGTAGGGCCCACACAACAGAGAAACATTCTTTCTCTACCGTGGACCATCTGATCTCTCTGTCCTTAAGATGGCGACTAATGAAGCCAATAGGGTGTTCCTTACCCTTCTCATCTACTTGTGATAGTACAGCTCCTATCCCAGTGTCAGAGGCATCTGTCTGCACAATAAAAGGTCTTTGGTAATCAGGGGCCCTGAGCACAGGGGCCTGGCACAAGGAGTCTCTTAAGCCATTGAAGGCCTTCTCACACTCTGCAGTCCAAGTTACCTTCTTGGGTTTCTTTGGAGTAGTGAGAGCAGTCAGAAGGGCAGCTATGGTGCCATAGTCTGCCATGAAATTTCTGTAATACCCAGTGAGTCCTAAGAAGGCTCTCACTTGGGTCTGTGTAGTGGGGGTAGGCCAGTCTTGTACTGCTTGTACTTTACTGGGTAGAGGCTGTATCCTCCCTCCACCTGCTTCATGTCCAAGGTAAACCACTGAGCCTTGTCCAATCTTGCACTTACTGGCCTTAATGGTCAAGTGGGCCTTCTGAAGAGCCTGTAACACAATCCCAAGGTGTTTCACATGGTCTTCCCAGGTGGCACTGAAAACTGCTATATCATCCAGATATGCAAGACAGAATGTGTCTAACCCATTCAACACATGATTCAAAAGCCTCTAGATTGTGGCAGGTGCATTCTTCAACCCAAAAGGCATTACCCTGAACTGGTAAAGGCCCTCTGGAGTTGAGAAAGCTGTCTTCTCCTTGGCATGTTCTGCAAGGGCTATTTGCCAATAGCCTACAGTGAGGTCAAACGTGCTGAGGTACTTGGAGGCGCCCAAGGTATTAACCAGCTCATCTGTTCTAGGCAAGGGGTGTGCATCTGTCTTGGTGACAGCATTCAGAGCCCTGTAATCCACACAGAACCTCAATTCAGAAGTACCTGCTTTTGGAACCAAGACCACAGGGTTGGACCAAGGACTACTAGAGGGTTCAATCACCCGAAGGTCTAACATCTTGTTGACCTCGGTCTTAATGTAAGACAGTACTTTGTCTGACATCCTGTATCCTCTACTTTTGGTAGGTACACTGTCTCCTGTGCCTATGTTATGTTTGCACCAAGGTGTCAAACCAGGGGACTGTGAAAACAGGGGGGGGGGGGGAATGCCTAAGCAAACGTCTCACCTTGGCCTGCTGATCAGAAGTCAGGTTAGGGGTTACTCGGACACCCTCAATGGAGTTATCTGAAGGACTGCTTTGGAATAGGTCAGGAAGAGTTTCAGACTCCTCTTCCTCAACATCTGAAGCCAATCGCAGTGCTGCGATTTCAACTCTTGGGATGAAAGCCTTCAGCCTATTTACATGGAACACTTTTGGAGCCTGTCCAGGCCTTCCAAGGTCCACTAAATAGTTGACCTCACCCAGGGGCTCCACCACTGTGTGGGGGCCTGACCATTTGTCCTGTAAAGCTCTAGGCCTTATGGGATTCATGATCAGGACTTGCTGACCAGGTGTAAAGTTGATGAGGGAAGCCTTCTGGTCATACCAATGTTTCACCAGGGCTTGTCCTGCCTTCAACTTGTCACTAGCCAGACCCATCAGGAGTACCATCCTTTTTCTGAGCCCTAACACATAGTCTACTACGCTGGTAGTAATGGGGCAGAGTGGGCATCTCCCATCCCTCCTTGACTATGGCTAAGGGCCACCGTACATGGTGACCAAGCAGAAGTTCAAAGGGGCTGAAGCCAACACCCTCTTATGGTAACTCTCTGTAGGCAAACACTAAGCATGGTAAAAGAAGATCCCATTTTCTTCTTTGAGGTTCTATTACCAATTTGATCTGAATGACATGAGTTATTAAGATCTCACCTTGACAGATGGTAGAATCCTAATTGGAAGAGCCAATGCTGACTGTGAAAAGCCCCCCGACTGCCCTGTCCTTCCCGGAAATAAATAACCCGGGGGAAAGGACACGACCGTCAGGGAAACCCTCTAGGGAAGAAAACCCTGGGAGAATCTGGGAACCGGTGACTCCGGATGACCGCGAAGCTGAAGTTTCACCATTCGCTAGCAATGGACTGGATACGGGAAGGCTTCTTCTGAATGCACAGAGAAATAAAGGAGTTGATAGGAGGATTTCTGAAGACAGAAGGAAGTCAGGATTTGACTGCAGAAAGTGGTTCTCTCACCTGAAGACGTAGAATTAATAAGGAGTTTGAGGAACTGACTTGCAGCCTGGATTTGAGGTAGACGGGAGACAGGATATCTAAAATGGACAGAAGGGTAAGTAATTGCGAGTAAGAAGGAATGAATGACTATCGATAAATAGAATGAACTCACTCTTAGAAATTGTAAAGAGGGAGGCAATGCTCGAAATGGCGATCTTGAATTGGGAAAGAAAGAAGGTGCTTGTAAGGTGGGGTTTAGTGCTCGGGGCAATTGAGCAAAGGAGAAATCCCACTGAGGTGATCTGAAAGGAGTAGAGGAACAGGGTTAGAAACTCAAGGTAAGTATTTGGTATTGAAGGGAAAGCAAAGTAAGAGAATGTCATGCGCAGAAGGAAGGTCAGACACACTGCCTTAAAGACATTCATATCCCTGGGGACTCCCTGACACATAACACAGCTAGACTCCCCAAGTCACAGTCAGCCCTTCACATGGTCACACTACCTGTGGTGCGAGGGAAGCGTCACCAGCTTCAGGGCTCTGTCAGAGGGTAATATTATTTGTTCCCTCGTTTCCAGTGGCAACTGCCATGGAGATTGCGAGCGGGCTGGAGCAGGAGCAGTCAGCGGCAACCACTTCCCGGTTCCGGGCCGAATTCCCGGTCATGTGCCCTGAGCGCCGCTCATGTGATCAGGAGTCGGTAGGGATAAAAGCGGCACACTTTGAACCACTCGCCGCTTCACAGCTGTTTCACAACACTGTTTGGCGTTTTCGATTCACGTTGGATTCATTTGGATACAGACCTCAAGCCTACGGATTACGGACTAGTTATTCTTGCTCCTTGGATTTGTGTTTTTGGTTTCTGCTCGGATTTACAGACTTTTGGACTTTGGCTAACGTTTAACGGATTGTTTGGGTTACCCTTCTCTGCTTTGTCAAGTGTTCTACGGTCTTCAGGGTTCCTTGAACTGCTACAGTACCACAGTGTTACGAATACATCCAAGAATCATCAGGTGGTAGCCAGCGCTGAGTTTCTGGAGCCTGGCATTAAGGATTGCTGACGCTTCCCTGCACCACAGCCTCAGAGTTCCTGGCAGTTGTAAATCACCCTTGGGTAAGCCCTTTTTCAATAACAGCTACATTGTTGACAGTACTGTGCTTGTTTGTGCTAATACCTGAATTCATTCCACAGCTCTGGTCCTGCGAAACAAAAACCACCTCTGGCCTCAAGGCTCGCATAGGGAGTAGTTTTCTTTCTTTCTGTGTGGAACTTGGGGACAGAGGCCCATATATTCTTCACGACGAGTCAAGTCAAGACAGACTGTGAAGCCGCGGGTTTTGTTGAATATGGAGGTCGCAGCCGACGACCCTGTGGCTGTGTTGGTACAGGCAATCACAGTGTTGAGGGCGGATATGACAGCCGCCAATACCGCTATACAACAGCAGTTAGATCTCATCCAAAGTGTTCACAATCCCTTACCCGCTGATGCAGAGTTTGGTGATGTGGTGGCGCAACCACCAGTAGCGCCACCCATCGTTCCCACGGCAGCACCTCAAGTTCCCGTACTGGTGCCCACGCCCTTTCCCTTGGCTGCTCCAGAAAGATTTCATGGAGATCCCAGAAAGTTTCGTACATTCATAAACCAATGCAAATTGCATTTTCTCTATAAACCTCAGGCCTTTCCCGATTCCACCACAAAGGCGGCATTTACCCTATCCCATCTAGCTGGGTCAGCTGCCGCTTGGGCAAACCCGTTACTGGAAAACAACAGTCCCGTTCTTTATGATTTTGAGTTACTAGTCACAGAAATGCCTCAGGTATTTGACACACGCCACAAGGCCCAGTCCCGGGATCTCGAGTTATTGGAATTATCTCAAGGAAAGGGTTCACTCATAGAATACATTGCCCGATTCAATCAATTGGCCGCTGAGACTTCTTGGCCCGAAACAAAGAAGGCAGTGGCGTTTTATAGAGGACTCAGTAATTCCATGAAGGATGCTATGGCCGTCATACCATCTCTGCCCACACAACATGTTGAAATAGTTGACCTCGCCCTACAGATAGACGCACAGCGTTCTGAACGTAAATCTGAAGCAGGGTTTCCTAATACAGTTCAGACCTCCCCTTCCACAGATACAGGTGGTGAACCCATGCAAATAGGCGGAATCCGCAGTCCGATTTCCCAAATTGAGTGAGAACGCCGTAGAATTGACGACGCCTGCTATTATTGTGGCCTAAACGGTCATTTTGTAAAGACCTGTCCTCGGCGTCCCAAGACAAAAAATGTGGTTTTTTGGACTGCTCGACCCTAGATTTGAGGGCCGGATCGAGCAGTTCATCCACTCCCTCGGAAATGATACCTGCTTTTGGGAGGGTTAGGCCAGTGGTGGTACAGGCTACTTTGAAACCTACATCAGATGTCATTCACACAGTGTCCATTGTTATTGATTCAGGTGCGACAGGCAATTATGTCGATATAATGTTGGCCAAGTCATTGAATCTACCCCTGGTTAACAAACAACACCCAGAACCCGTACATGCAGTTGACGGCACGGCATTGATTTCCGGTCTGATCAGACAACAAACTGCCTCAATCACTATGAATATACAGAACACCCATCAGGAAGTGATTGCCTTTGATTTAATCTCAATGACACAGTTCGGTTTGATATTGGGTATCCCGTGGTTGAAACAACATAATCCACTGATTGACTGGAAGTCTGGGCATGTACATTTTGAGTCGGAAATATGTCAAAATGATTGCCTCACCGCACCCGAAGGCATTGATTCACCCCCACGTGCTTTGGGGGCCATCGCACAGCTCACGCTGAACGATGACCTTCCTTCTTCATCATCAGAGCCACACCTGGTGGGGGCGGTTGCAACTGGTATTCCTTCAGAATACCAAGATTTTCAGGAGGTTTTCGATAAGGGCTCTTCTGAAATTCTTCCTCCACATCGCCCTTATGATTGTCCCATTGACATAATTCCTGATTCCATCATTCCTTCGGGATGCATTTACTCACTGTCTCCCTCAGAGGAACAAGCTCTCAAGGAATACATCCAAAAGGCCCTAAAAATTGGTCACATATGCCCTTCTACCTCTCCGGCGGCCAGCCCTTTTTTTTTGTTCCCAAAAAGGAGGGCGACTTACATCCCTGTGTGGATTACCGCCGCTTAAATTACATCACCATACAAAATCGGTATCCTATCCCTTTGATCACCCCGTTGTTGGATAGATTAAGTCACGCCACTGTCTTTACGAAACTCGATCTCCTTGGAGCGTTTAACCTGTTTAGGATTCGCCCCGGAGACGAGTGGAATACTGCCTTTCGTACTCAGTATGGGCTGTTTGAATATGTGGTTATGCCCTTTGGGCTCTGTAACGCCCCAGCCACATTTCAACGTTTCATGAACGAGGTATTCCATGACTTGCTGGATGTATGTGTAGCAGTATATCTTGATGATATTCTCGTTTTTTCACAAAACTTAAAAGAACATGTAACACACGTCCGCGAGGTTTTGTCCCGTCTTTGTCAAAATTCACTCTTCGCTAAACCTGAGAAGTGTCAGTTTCATACTGACAGTGTGGAATTCCTGAGATTCCATATTACGCCCGGGGGTCTATGCATGAATCATTCCAAGGTTCATGCTGTGTTGGATTGGCCGAAGCCCAGTAACCTTAAGGCATTACAATCATTTCTGGGCTTCTCAAATTACTACAGGCGTTTTATTCAGGATTTTTCATCCATTGTAACACCCCTTACTGCATTAACCAGCCCAAAGATGCCTTTTGTGTGGCTAGAAGAACACCATACAGCTTTTGACGCATTAAAGACAGTGTTTACCACTGCCCCCGTTTTGAAACATCCCAATCCAGAACTCCCTTTCATAGTGGAAGCAGACGCATCCTCATTTGCCTTTGGCGCAGTGTTATCCCACCATTGCCCCTATTCAGGTCAGCTACATCCGGTGGCATTTCATTCCCGAAAGTTTTCCCCTACCGAAAGCCATTACACTGTTACGGAAAAAGAATTATTGGCCATCAAAGGATGCCTTTCAAGTTTGGCGACATCATCTGTTAGGGGCAAAACATCCAATCACGGTATTCACAGATCACCGTAATATCCAAGATTTAGCCTCACTCAAGTGTATCAATAGCCGGCAGGTGCGGTGGCATTTATTCTTTGCGGCCTTCGACTTCCAGATCAAAAATAGATCGGGCTTGTCCCATGGAAAGGCATACACATTGTCTCGTTCCCCTGGCGGAGTCTCCCTACCCGTTATTCCGGAAACCCTATTAGACCAACATGTTATTTGTCTATGTACAACTCCTTTACCACTACTGAAATCGATTCGAACATGGGTTTCGCTACATCCTGAACAAGTCTCAGAGTGGGATCCGGCGTTTCATGATGGGTTATCTTTCATCCAGAATAAATTATGGTTACCAGCAGCAGAGACCCGCAACCTTGCTCTGGAATGGTCCCATGACAGTGCCATTAATGGACATCCTGGACGAAAGAGGACGTTGGACCTCCTCAAACGTTAGTGTTGGTGGCCATCCATGAAACACGATGTTGAAGGCTATATGAACACGTGTGCAATATGTGCCCAGTGTAAACATTGCCGGGGGCGTCCAGTGGGTCTTTTACATCCCTTGCCTGTACCTCCTCGACCCTGGCACACAGTTTCGATGGATTTTGTGACAGACTTGCCCCAAACCAAGGGCTTCGACACAGTTTGGGTGGTGGTGGATTCTTTTTCTAAGCTTGCTCGATTTATTCATTGTTCTGGCATACCGTCCGCCCCAGTCCTGGCCAACCTTTTCTTTAAATCTGTCTTCTGTCTTTTTCGGCTACCCACGGTTATCATCTCGGACAGGGGGCCGCAATTCACATCTCGTTTCTGGCGGGCACTCACAGGTCTCCTGGGCATTGATTCCCGTTTCTCATCCGCCTATCATCTGGAAACGGATGGCCAGACTGAGAGGGTGAACCAGGCCATGGAACAGTATTTACGCTGTCTCATCTTACAGCACCAACAATCATGGTTAAATGTCCTGCACCTTGCTGAATTCGCTTACAATAACTCTTTGCACGCTTCTACTGGCTCTTCTCCCTTTTATGTTCTGTATGGTCAGCATCGCCGTACCTTGCCTGTTCCTGATTTCACACTTTCTGTTAATCCTGCTGCGGTTGCATGTGCTCGTGACCTGTCGGCTATCCATGCCCAGACGCTCACTCATCTTCGCGAGGCTCACGCGTCGGCAAAGTCTGCGGCTGATAGACGGAGGTCTGTGGCACCTTCCTATTCTGTGGGGGACAGAATTTGGCTTTCTTCACGTCACCTCCGACTGCCAGGTTGTCGCAAATTGCTTCCCCGTTTTGTAGGACCCTAAAGGATTTCTGCAGTGATCAACCCGGTGGCCTATCGCCTCTCTGTTCCCACTTCTTGGCGCATCCATCCCGTGTTTCATACCTCCCTATTGAAATATTGTCCCGCTCCTACCCGTCTTCGCTCTGCCCCGGGACCCATTTCTGTGGGTGGTTCTGAGGAGTAGGAGGTGTCGAACATTCTGGGGTCCCGTGTGGTTAGGGGTGGTCTCCAGTATCTTGTGGACTGGGCGGGTTTTGGCCCGGAGGAACGATGTTGGATTCCTGCGGCAGATGTCCATGCCCCGCGGCTGTTTTCTCGTTTTCACCTGGACCATCCCGCATGCCCACGTGGTCGTGGGCCATTGGGGGGGCTCTGTCATGCGCAGAAGGAAGGTCAGGCACACCGCCTTACAGAACACTCATACCCCCGGGGACTCCCTGACACATAACACAGCTAGACTCCCCAAGTCACAGTCAGCCCTTCACATGGTCACGCTACCTGTGGTGCGAGGGAAGCGTCACCAGCTTCAAGGATCTGTCAGAGGGCGATATTATTTGTTCCCTCGTTTCCAGTGGCAACTGCCATGGAGATTGCGAGCGGGCTGGAGCAGGAGCAGTTGGCGGCAACCACTTCCCGGTTCCGGGCCGAATTCCCGGTCACGTGCCCTGAGCTCCGCTCACGTGATCAGGAGTCAGCAGGAATAAAAGCGGTGCACTTTGAACCACTCGCCGCTTCACAGCTGTTTCACGACACTGTTTGGCGTTTTCGATTCACGTTGGATGCATTTGGATACAGACCTCAAGCCTACGGATTACGGACTGGTTATTCTTGCTCCTCGGATTTGTGTTTTTGGTTTCTGCTCGGATTTACGGACTTTTGGACTTTGGCAAACTTTTAACGGATTGTTTGGATTACACTTCTCTGCTTTGTCAAGTGTTCTACGGTCTTCAGGGTTCCTTGAACTGCTACGGTACCACAGTGTTACGAATGCATCCAAGAATCATCAGGTGGTAGCCAGCGCTGAGTTTCTGGCGCCTGGCTTTAAGGATTGCTGACACTTCCCTGCACCACAGCCTCAGAGTTCCTGGCAGTTGTGAATCACCCTTGGGTAAGCCCTTTTTCAATAACAGTTACATTGTTGACAGTACGGTGCTTGTTTGTGCTAATACCTGAATTCATTCCACAGCTCTGGGGTCCTCGGCGGCGTCTGGTCCTGCAAAACAACAACCACCTGTGGCCTCAATGCTCGCATAGGGAGTAGTTTTCTTTCTCTCTGTGTGGAACTTGGGGACAGCGGCCCATATATTCTTCACGACGAGTTAAGTCAAGACAGAGAACACCTAGAAGCAAACTCACGGAGCGTCTATAACAACAGAAGTGATGCAAAGGGCTTTCTGTCTCTGTTCCATATAAGGGATCACGTGAACGATCCTCGACGTCTCTGGAGGACGTGCAGAGACTGAACGACCGCTCTCCGTCCAGGTAGTACAACGAGCCTCCATCTTGGAAGTGCCACTTCTAAGCATACCGCACAAGCGGTTACAAGACCAAAGAGACCAGCGGCCGTTATGTGTAACAGTATGCCCCTCCTCCTGGGGGGCATCACCAGTTTACCGGGATGTAGCCGAAAAAATCTCTGAACCAGTCGGGGTGCATGAACCCCGGAAGCGGGTTCCCAAGTCCTTTCTGCGCGTGAGTACCCCTTCCAATCCACCAGAAACTGCAATCGGCCCCTTCGATATCGGGAATCACAGATGCTGGCCACCTCAAATTCAGGACCAGTATCAGTGGAGACAGGGGATAGTGGAGTCATACTCAACCGATGAAAATGATCTTGCACGGCTAATTTAATCTGTGACAAATGAAACGGTGGGTGTATCCGAGACCATGATGCAAGAAGGGCAAGTTTGACTGCAGCCGAACCCACCAAGGACACCACCTTAAAGGGCCCGACGAATCGGGGAGAAAGTTTAGATGGAACAAGATGACGGGGAAGGAACCGAGATGCCAACCAGACAGAATCTCCTATGGTAAGTATCGGGGCTTCTCGGCGATGATGATCTGCATTCTTCTTAGCCAAGTCTTGAGCCATTTGTAGAGCTAGTCTGGCCAATCTATGACCTTCGTGAATGTCTGAGATAAGGCTATCCACCCCAGGACAGCTGGAAGAAGGAGTGGTTACTGAAGGAACTAATGAAAGGTGATAACCATACGAACAATAAAAAGGACTGGTGCGAAGGGCAGAGTGACTGGCATTGTTATAGGCAAATTCTGCAAATGGAAGTAGTTCTACCCAATTATACTGGGCCGCCGATACAGAGCATCGCAAGTAACCTTCCAAAGTTTGATTCAAGCGTTCGGTTTTCCCATTGGTTTGGGGATGATATCCCGAGCTCAGGGCCCGTTTAATTCCCAAAATATGACAGACCCTGTGCCAGAAGAGCAAAGTGTATTGGGGACCTCTGTCTGATACCACAGTATCCCGGAGACCATGTCGGGAAAATATTTCAGAGAGAAAGATATTAGCCATCTGTTCAGCTCCAGGCAGTTTGCTTAGTGGGGTAAAATGCGCTAATTTAGTGAAACAGTCAATAGTGACCATAATGGTGGGGTTTTTTTTCCAAAGGGGGAAGTTCTACTATAAAATCTGTAGATATAATTTGCCACGGTCTATCCAGAATAGGCATTCTTGATAACAATCCCAAAGGTGACACTCGTGGAGTCTTGGATTGAGAGCAAGTGGTACATGCAGCAACATAATCTTGGACATCAGATCTCATTTCTGGCCACCAGAAATGGCATTGAATTAAATCCAATGTGGATTGAAAACTCTGATCACCCGCTGCCCACGAGTCATGGCACATTTGCAACACCTCCTGCTGTAGCAGCGGAGTTGGAACCAGGACTTGCGATCCGTGAAAGAAGTAGTTGTTTTCTTCTTTGAGATGATGGGTAGAAGTGATATTTTCGCATAGTGGCTTGTTTAGAGTGGTAGCGGATCTTAGTTCTTGAAGGAAATCAGTAAGAACAGCGATAAACCTTGCATTGGGAAACAACTTTTCCGAACAGAATTTAGATGTAGGGGAATCCTTACGGGAAAGGGCATCCGCCCTTAAATTGTGTTTGCCCGGAAGAAAGGTGAAATCTATCCGGAAAGGAAGGAAGAAATATGCCCAGCGGGCCTGCCTACTGTTGTTTGTATGAGCATCCTATAACACTCTGAGATTTTGATGGTCAGTCCGGACCTTCACTGGGAATGATGATCCCAGCAATAAATGCCTCCATTCTTCGAAGGCCCTCTTGATAGCCAAAAGTTCCTTCTCAAGAACCGAATAATTCTGTTCCGAAGTATTAAAAGTTTTTGAGAGATAAGCCACTGGTCTTTCTAACCCCTGATCAGAGAGTTGTAGCAGCACTGCTCCTAATGCGTATTGGGACGCATCTGTCTCTACAATAAATTGCTTGGTCTGCTCGGGAGTGGTCTGGATAGATGCAGAAGTAAACATCATCTTCAAGGTCTTGAAGGCGGTTTGTGCCGATTCATCCCAGGAGAATGAAATCCCTTTTTTCAGAAGTCGGCTAATGGGCAGAATGATCTCAGAAAAACAGGGAATGCAAATCCTAAAAATCGTTGGATGTCTTTGATACTGGATGGGGTAGGCCAATCTAATACCACCAACACTTTTTTGGGATCCATAGATATGCCCTGAGCCGACAAAACACATCCTAGGTAAGTAACTTGCTCTTGATGAAATTCACACTTCGTAGTCTTGCAATATAGATGATTGGACTGAAGACGTTCAAGAACGGTGTTAACATGCTTAATGTGTTCTTCTCTGTTAGTAGAATATACTAGAATATCGTCTAAATAGATGATGATGAAATGGAACAAGATGTTAGCAAACAGATGGTCCATAAACCGATGGAAAACCGCGGGTGCATTGACTAGTCCAAATTGCATAGCGTGATATTCGTAATGTCCGAAAGGTGTCCAAAAGGCAGTTTTCCACTCGTCCCCTGGAGCTATACGAATGAGATGAAATGCCCCTCGGAGGTCAAGTTTCGTGTAGAGAGAGGCCCCCCGGACAGCTTCGATGATGTCAGGTATTAAAGGCATGGGATACTTGTCAGCGAAGGTGATTTTATTAAGGCCCCTATAATCAATGCATGGTCTGAGTACTTCAGAGTCTTTTTTAGGAATAAAAAAAAGCAAAGCACCTGCTGGGGAAACCAAATCTGTAATTAGTCCATTTCGCAGGTTGGATTGAAGATATTCCTTTAAAACAGTCTTTTCATGTTGGGAAAGTACATACATTCGTCCAAAAGGAATAGGTTGCTCTGGAAGTAGGTCAATGTGGCAGTCATCTCTCCTATGAGGAGGTAGGGTAGGAAATTCGGGATTAGCGAATACAGATTGGAACTTCTGATGGCATTCAGGGATAATCTCTAGCTGGTTAATGGTGGACACAGTTGGGAGATTGGAAACTTCCGTAGGTATATGAATGCCAACCGACTCATGGGATAGACAATGATGTACACAAAATTCAGACCCGAGAAAAAGTGTCTATGCTGTCCAGTTTATAAAAGGGTTATGGAGCCTTAACCAAGGAAGACCTAGAATAATAGGAAAGTGTGCCGCCTTGATAAGGTCAAAAACTAAGGTCTCTGTATGAGTTGCAATCATGCAGGTGATCGGATCTGTCTGTTCTCGTACTGGGCCGAAACTTAAAGGACTTCAGTCGACTCCTTGGATGGGAGTAATGAATGTTTTCGGTATATGGGCTATTCCATGATCTGTGGCCCATCATTTACTGTCCAGGAAATTTCCCGCAACTCTGCAATCAATTAACGCGGGAATACCTCGTATGACTTGTTCGGGTAATACCATGGACAAAGACACTACAACCATGGTTTGATTGGTTGAAGAACTTTCTAGATTCAGACTCAGTCTATTTGGGGAAATTGAATTTTGAAACCCTACCGTTTTTCCCCCTGCGGTAGGGTTTTGGAGTTTCCCGAACTCGAAACTGGAGTCCGACGTGGAGCAACAATATGACAATCTCGCAATACGTTCGAGGAAGACCCCCAATACATGCACAGTCCAAGTGTCTTTTGTCTCTCTCTCTCACTAGCAGATAGAGGTCCTCTCACAGGTCCTATCTGCATAGGCTCTTCGGTTGGGGTTTGTGGTTTACTGGTTACAGAAGGGTATTCAATATGTGGTCAAATCCCTTTATTCTTCCTCTTTTCATAAGAACGTTCTTACAAACGGTATTCTATTTGCATGGTAATGGTTATCATATCTGCTAGATTCGCAGGACGGGGGACTTTAGACAATTCGTGTTTGAGTTTGTCAGATAAACCTCTTCGAAACAGGGTGAGGAGACCATCATCTGGCCAACCTGTCTCGGAAGACAGCTGTTTGAATTGTGTGATACAAACCAAAAGATCTTTACTGCCCTGTTTAAGATCGAGGAGCCTCTCTTGAGTAGCTACGGAAATTTCCTTTCTGCTAAACATTGTTTTTAAACCATTAATGAAGTCTGGGTAAGAATCTAGAATGACATTGTTCGATGTTACTAATGGAGTAGCCCAGGCTAAAGCTGGACCGGATAGATGCAATATCACAAAACCCACTTTATCCTTGTCAGTACTAAAAAAGCAGGACTTGAAGGTAAACTGAACTGTACAGCTGTCAAGAAATTCCTTAAGTTTGTACGGGTCACCATCAAACTTGTCAATATGCAATGTGGATGGAGGGGTATCTGAAAATGCACGGGCGACTTGCTGTCGATGTTGTGCATTGTCCTGTTTAAGCGACTGCATCTCTAATGACATTGATTGCATCGCCGCCATTAGTTGTTGCATTTGCTGTTCCATTAGGTAACTGTCTGTCCACTGGGGCGTCGCTTACTATTACCAATTTGATCTGAATGACATGAGTTATTAAGATCTCACCTTGACAGACGGTAGATTCCAAATTGGAAGAGCCAATGCTGAAGGTGAACAGCCCCCCCCCGACTGCCCTGTCCTTCCCGGCCCGGAAAGAAATAACCCGGGGCAAAGGTCACGACCGCCAGGGAAACCCTCTGGGGAAGAAAACCCTGGGAGAATCTGGGAACCGGTGACTCCGGATGAAGCTGAAGTTTCACCGTTCGCTGGCAATGGACTGGATGCGGGAAGGCTTCTTCTGAATGCACAGAGAAATAAAGGAGTTGAGAGGAGGATTTCTGAAGACAGAAGGAAGTCAGGATTTGACTGCGGAAAGGTAGGGAAGAAATTCTCTCACCTGAAGACGTGGAATTAATAAGGAGTTTGAGGAACTGACTTGCAGCCTGGATTTGAGGTAGACAGGAGACAGGATATCTAAAATGGACAGAAGGGTAAGTAATTGCGAGTAAGAAGGAATGAATGACTATCGATAAATAGAATGAACTCACTCTTAGAAATTGTAAAGAGGGAGGCAATGCTCGAAATGGCGATCTAGAATTGGGAAAGAAAGAAGGTGCTTGTAAGGCGGGGTTTAGTGCTCGAGGCAATTGAGCAAAGGAGAAATCCCGCTGAGGTGATATGAAAGGAGTAGAGGAACATGGTTAGAAACTCAAGGTAAGTATTTGGTATTGAAGGGAAAGCAAAGTAAGAGAACACCTAGAAGCGAACTAACGGAGCGTCTGTAACAAAAGAAGCGATGCAAAGGGCTTTCTGTCTCTGTTCCGTATAAGGGATCACGTGAGCGATCCTCGACATCTCTGAAGGACGTACAGAGACTGAACAGCTGCTCTCCGTCCATGTACTACAACGAGCCTCCATCTTGGAAGTACCACTTCCAAGCATACCGCACAAGCGGTTACGAGACCAAAGAGACCAATGGCCATTATGTGTAACAGGTTCATCCAGAGCCCCAATCATACTTTTCAAGGTCCTGTTAAACCTTTCCACCAGACCATTGGTCTGGGTGGTATGCGGAAGAAAACTAATAGGTGACCCCACATTCCTTCCACATAGCCTGCATATACTTTGACATAAAATTGCTTCCTCTGTCAGACACAACTTCTTTAAGGAAGCCAACCCTAGTAAAGATGCCAAGTGAAGCTTTTGCAACTGACTTGGCAGTCACAGTTTTCAATGGGATGGCCTCAGGATACCTGGTCGCATGGTCGACCAGAACCAGGATAAACCTATTGCCTGAGGATGTTTGGGGGTCAAGGGGACCAACTATGTTGATCCCTACCCTCTCAAATGGTACCCCCACAACTAGGAGTGGTACCAATGGAGCTTGGATTGTTGAACCACTCTTACCAGATAACCGGCAGGAGGCACAACTCCTGCAGTGACTTTCTACTTGCACCCTCATCTTGTGCCAGTAGAAGTGCATAGATAACCTTTGCTGGGTCCTCTTAATACTAAGGTGACCAGCAAGGGGAACTTCATGTGCCAGCTGCAGGAGGAAGGGTCTTACAGCAAAGGGAACAACCAACCTCCTATGGTCTCCTTCTGTAGACTCTGTAGGCTCACTATACAGGAGCCCACCTTCCCAATAAATCCAATGCTTCCCAGGAGGTTCACCCTCAAGCTGGGAGCAGGCCTGTCTCCTTAGGTCTTCCAGAGATGGGCACTCACATTGGCCTTTACTGAATTCTTCCCTGTCAGGACCACCTTCTACTAACAAATCGTTTAGTTCAGGATGGTCATTGGGGTCAAATACTTCAGGCATCACCACCTCCTCGTCAGGTCCTGGTGATTGACCAACTACCTCCACCTCAGTGGTAGGTGAGTTAGGGGGAATATTTTCTTTCCCTCTTTTTACTTTTCTGACTCCTTTAGCCTTGGGTTTCCCACTTGGCTGGGGCAGTGCATTTGTCTTGGCCAGTGCTGCCCTCATTTGAGACCTTGTGCAGGGTCTGTCAGCAGTGTCTCCCACAAACCCTAAAGCTCGGAGATCATTGCCCAACAAGACCTTTCCTGGGACACTCCTCTGAATGCTCACTGGAATCCTGACAGCTGTACCATTGATAGTAAGATTTACAGGTATTACTGGGAACACGAGAGGTGGGCCATCAGCCAACTTAGTGGGCATCAGAGTAGCTCTGGCAACTTCCTCTGGGTCTACCAAGGTAGAATCCACTACAGTTCGACTGCACCCACTACCCCTAAAAGCTGGAGTATCTACTCTATTGATCAGCACACTGTCTTTAAAGTAGTGCTTGGTGTTATCTGGAATCCTAGCATAAGCCTCTGAGA
This sequence comes from Ambystoma mexicanum, assembly GCF_040938575.1. NCBI lineage: Eukaryota > Metazoa > Chordata > Amphibia > Caudata > Ambystomatidae > Ambystoma > Ambystoma mexicanum. Next base: position 790,980,274 of record NC_090938.1, on the reverse strand, counting down.
CTTTAGGCTCCCAGGAACCCAGGGAAACTAAAACTACCTCAGCTTCTATCCCACTGGGGAAGGAGTCTGAAGAGAAGGATGCTCCGGTAATCTCTTCTTCCTCGGAGGAGGAGAAGGCCAGATTAGCGGAGTGCACCCACAAGGTTTTGACCTTACATCTGGGATCCCCCTTCACGTGGTCAGTTGCTCCACAAGCAAAACAAGATCCATTGGGTCTGTTCACATAGGGAGGCTTACTATAACCAGAGTTCTGTTTCAGAGGCTGACATCCACTACCCTGTGAGTTCTCTTGTGTCTTGCCCTTATTTTTCTTTTTGTGGCCCTTTTGGGAAGAAGATTTATCAGTTTCCCCACCCTCCTTATCTTTGGACTTTTCCCCTTCCTCCTACTTACCAGGATGAGTTTTGTCCTTATGGGACACTCGATGTGACACCCACAAATCTGCTGCAACGGCTAGTTTCTTAGGATCTATCTCCTTTGAATCTGCCAAATGCTGCTTAAGCTCAGGGGAAGAAGATGCAAAAATATGTTCCAGCATGACAAGACTTATCATACCTTCAAAGGTAGAAACCTTATAACCTTCAACCCAGCCAGTCAAGTTTTTTAAGGATTCAGTTACATAAGATACCCAAATACCACCTTCGTTTTTCTTATACTCTCTGAATCTTTTTAAGTATTGGGCAGGAGTCTTTCCAAACTTTAAGATGAGAGTTTGCTTCAACATTGCAAAGTCTGCTCTCTCAGCTTTTGACATTTCCATAATGGCACTGCAGCCAGAATGGGGCAGTCTGCTAAGTAACCTTGCAATTTTATCAGCATTGCCAACTTGTTGAACTTCACATGCATACTCAATTGTATTCAGCCAATCCATAATGTCATTCTTTTCCTCATACACACTGAGCAGATCTTTTGGAAAACTTGGATGAGAAGAGGCCCCAGACCCATGTCCAGGACCCTTGGATCCATTGGCAACTTGAAGCTTGGCCAGTTCCAACTGGTGATCCCTGTCTTTTTGTTTTTCTGCCTGCTCTATCTTTATTTTGGCCATATTGAACTCAAGCTTCTTCTGCCTAAACAGCAGTTCTTGCTTCTTGAATTCAAGTATGGCCTCCCCATCAGTACTGGCAGAGGAAACATTCGACATTACATCCTCCATGTCCTCATGGTGGCTGTGGATCAGTGCAGCAGTAGAACCATCAGTTCTACGAGTGAGAGCAGCCCCACTTCCTTCTGCACTGTCCTCAGAAGCTGTAGCTCTAAACTGAGCTTCTTGCCAGTCCATGATTCTCTGGATCATTTCTACTTTTGTGCCTTGAGAGGAAACACCTCTCTCAGCACACATCTTTCAGAATGTGTCGGATCTCGCAGCATTTAAAGTTAACAAGGTACTTGTTTCCATACTGTTAGATAGGACTATGGCCTTTTAAAAGTTATATTACAACAATTCACTACGTGTGCTGGTAGGAATAACTCGAAATGCCTTCACTCATGCGCAACACTGGATTCCTTCAGTCCTATCCCACCGCTGTACACCAATTTGTTAAGAGGGATTTCTGAACTGTGACCTGGAGGGGTAGAGGTTCAGAAGGCCAACCTAGTTTCTTGGAACAGGGTAACCTCTGGACAAGCCAGACCAGTCAGGGTAGCTATGGCAGGCGGCCAAGACTCAGTCTCAAGAAGGCTGAGGGTGACTGAAAGACCTCAATGAGCACACAAAGCAAGAGCGCTTGCAAATTACTCCAGACAGGTGTTATATTAAAAATACAGACACATTTATTACAAGGCCTTTGTAATATAGACATTAGCAAAGAAACACAATAATACTAAAGTAAACCAATATATCACAATCAACATATCAACACAATATATATATAAGACCAGAGGGGTCCAATGGATTATGAAACACGAAGTATGTAGACCACTTAGATGGGGAGGAAAACAGGCAGTGCAAGTAATCTTTAGACCCAGTTCCACATCAAGAATACACCTAACTAAGAGGCAGTCCAATCCCTACGAAGAGAGGAGCCTTATGCTCAATAGTACATGCAAGCGCTTGTGCCAATGGACAAAATAGGGTCTCTTCGAAGGGTCACTAGCAGCTCAGGAAGGTGGATAAGGTCGATGAAGAACAAGTCCCCACTATTCAAGCAGGACCTCCACTGGAGGGCAGAGGCAGGTTGAGAGTGCGGGACAGAGTCGCTATTTCGCAATAGCTGTGGAAAGGAAAGGGGCCCTCGGGGGCCACTTCGTGCATAAAAATGGGCTCCTGTGCTAGGGGCCACCAGTTGGGGTATGGACTACTCACCGGTCCCCAACGCAGGCAGACCCAGACTTCGCCAGTACAGTCCACTTCGCTGGCAGGTTCGAATGCGACAATCAGGACGTCTCAACACCGTGTAGATTCCACGGTACAGCAGGGATTCCCAAAATGGACAGGGGCGATTTCTCCGCTCCGGGTGGAGGAATCAGCCCAATTCCACTGCAGCAGGCTTCCGGGTCAAGGGGGTCACAAGTGAAGCAAACTTGCACAGGTCGTTGCCACAGCAGGGCAACACGGTAACCGTGTTTACTCCGGTCCGGGTGCACTCGTCTCACTTCAGACCTGGGAATGCCAAGTGTACGAAATTCGATGTGAGGGTGCTGTGGACACAGAGCAAGCTGTATACCAAGTTTCGAGGGCTTCCTCGAAACCGTGGCAGTAACAGAGCAAACGTCCTGCGTAAGCTGGTCAGCCCACTGGTTGTCCCAGGGACACTTCCGAAGAGGCTTACTTGCAGGGTTTGATGAAGGTGCAGAGAATAGTTGGTCCCACTATTCCAATGGGTCGAAGCGTCTTCGCAGACCTTCTAGGACGATCAGATGCAGAGGGGTCTCGCAGGACGACAGCGGGCTCAGGGTGCCAAACCTTCCAGCGGGTAACCAGCGGTTCTTCGACTCAGCTTCTTGTTGCGGGGTACTTGGCTCCTTATCCTTTGTTCGTGTGAACTCAGGAGATCGACATGGTAGTGGTGTTCTCGGCCTCCTCTTATCCAAAGTTCCCTTTGCCCCAAAACGGAGAGGACACAATGGGAGATCTGCTCACAAACACTCACTCCATACGTGGACCAATCACGGACCACGATGGTCCCAGGCATTCAGGACACTCCAGACTCTCTGGTACCCAGGATGTGTATTGGGAACAGACATCCCAGCCCACATCCTGGAGGCACACACACAAGGCATGCAGAAGCCCGCAAAAGCTTTGGGTTTCGCGGGAAAGTGCATGTCCAAATAAGGACTGACCCGGGTCGGCTCGACCTGGGGAGGGTGAAGGGACAAGATGGCCAAAGGACAGGACAAAGAACCTTGTGGCATGGCCATTTTGGAGCCAGGCCACTTATTCATGCTAAATGCGGTAAACGTGGATAACATGGCAAGAAAGGGTTAAAAACATAAGAAAACAATAGCTGCCACCAGTCCTGTCCGTGACACATCTGCACAGTTCATATAAAGTCCAGTGAGAGTTTCTAGGGCCTTTGGAATGACTAGCGACCCAAGGGTGCGGTAAAGTAAGTTACATTGCACTCTTGTTACATTCTGCGCAAAAGCTACAACATGAGGAAATGACTAAGGGAAACAAAGTCTCCCAGTACTGACTGTCTTAAGGGCATGTCAGTTTCCCCATAAGAATTGAGCGAAAGCCCAGAGGAGTGCAGCTGAGGGCTGCGCTTCTCTGGCAAAGGTTAGACCAGGGTGTAAAACAGCAGCAAAAAGTTTGGGGGTTGACACATGGAGGGAAAATTACATTCTTATATGAAATCTTTCCTAACACCTACCTAAAGCAAAAAGTAAGGATTTGTCTGTGTCAGAATGTCCAAAACAAAAACTGTCCTATGTCCAAAGTTTTATTCTGACCCTCACGCTATAAACTCAATTCTAAGGTGAAGATGGAAATGCCTTTAACCTTGGGTGGTTTAGAAAAGTGTTCATAAAAGAAGAATACATGGCTCCAACAGAAAGGTTCTTCAAGGATAAATGTCCTTGCTCCAGAGGGTGGTTCCCTTACCCTGCATTGCTCTTTACTTTCTGATGTTTCATAAACAACAGTTCCTTGTGTCTTTCTTGGCCAACAACAACACTGACACACACACAACTGTTTGGCTTTGTAATTCTATCTCTTTCAGGACACCTGGTGTACCTTTCTGCCAGGGTTTTGCTCCTTCTCTCTTGGTTAACACAAGCCTTTTCATAGTCCTGATGTTTCTTCTCAGGGCCTCTTTATGTCTGATTAATAAATAATTTTCCTAGTCCTGATGTTTCTTCCCAGGACCTCTTTATTTCTTGAACATTTCTTGTAACTGCATGGTATAATCTCCTGCCAATGTTTCTTGTGTCCACATACTTGTAAATGCCTGGTATAATCTCCTACCAGGGCTTCCTGTATTCACATACTTGAAATTGTCTGGTATACTCTCCTGCCAGGGCTTCCTGTAGTCATACATTTGTAATTTTTTATTTATTTTATTTATTTACTTATAATGCGTCGGTAGCCCCAGGCATCGAGGCGCACATTAACACAGTGGACATGACAGATAAGAACAGGACAAGCCCTGACCTGAAAGAAGAGGAGAGGACAAAGGAGACTCGAATAGAATGCTTTTAGAGACTGCCGGAAAGCAGTAGGGCTTTGCTCTTGTCTAATGCTCAGTGGAAAGAGGTTCAAAGAATTTGCCGCAAAGATAGGAAAGAAACTGCCCAGTCCATTCTTATGTTTAAAACCTCCATATTTTACCAGGGCTAGGTCAGAGGAGCAGAGGGATCTGGCCGGGGCATAGCTAGATATAAGAGATTTAAGGTAGACAAGAACCTAGCCATATAGGCACCTGTCAACTAGCATAGCCATCTTAAAATGGATTTGTGCGCGAACTGAGAGCCAATGCAAATTCCTCCTATGTTCAGGAATGTGCTCTTTTCTTCTATATTGAAATTGATATTGATATTTTATTTGTATCACGCTCATGCACAAGTGTTTCATAGCGTGACAAGGCAAGGGAGGGGAACAAGGGAGAACAAAAATAATGATCTTACTAGGCCCAGTGACATTGAGAACGTGCACCTGCATGGGAGGGGGGGGAGGAGAAAAAGTGCTGATCAAGGAGAACAAAATAAAATAAAACAAATAAATAAATAAAGAAGAGCAACAAGCAGTGTTAGTGCAGCCAGCAAGTGGCAAGTGCTAGGTATAAGGCAGCAGACAGGGTGTGCCGGAAAAGTGCAGAAAAACAGGTGTGGGGGACTGTAGGGTAACAGATACAGGCCCCGATGTAAGGGGTTGCCAGGAGACAGTGCGGTGGGTGGCACGGTGAGCAGGTACCTGAGCCCGAGAGTCAGAGGGTGACCAGGTGCACGATGCCAAGATAGAACAGATCAGTAGGGGAGAGGAGGAGAGAAGGCAGAGGCAAAGAGGAAGGTCTTGAGGTGCTTCCGGAACCGGAGATGCTTCTCCTCAAGTTTAGGAGTGGCAGGGAGGCTGTACCAGAGGGAGGCCCCAGCCGAAGACAGAGATCTACCCCAGTGCGTTTTTTAGAAAAACGACAGACCCTGAGGGAGTTAGAGGTAGCGGAGCGAAGAGCTCGGGAGGGAAGGTGTTTACAGAGGGGGAGCTGAAGGTATTATGCATACTATGTCATTCTGGATAACCTGACATTTTTGAAGGCATGACACATTGGCTCTGATCAGCAGGGCATTACAATAGTCAAGGCGGGATAGAATAGTAGCTCTCACTATTGTGGCACAGTTTTCCTTTGAGAGAACGCTTTGGATATTAAGTAAAAGCCTGAGATGGTAGGTACATGTCTTGGCTATTTGTCTTACTTGAGTCTCAGCACTTAGTGCAGATTCTAAATAAACACCAAGTGTTTTGACCTCGTTGAGGGCAGGGATCTGATTGTTCTGCATGTTTAAGCTTTGATCATCCAGATACAATTTAGATCTTGCTTGATTTGAACCAAAAATCAAAAGCTCTGTTTTGTCCCTGTTCAGACATAGCCAGTTGTTTGTCATCGAGTGGATATGGGGTGGGTAACATTCTGTCTCCTTCCCTGGCCCCGATAGATGACATGTCAACCCCATGTCCCATAACGCTAGACCCCACACATAACTAGGACTCAACACATGCAAGCAACATTACTCAGGTTGTCCACGCTCCTCGAGCCCCACCCATGAACCAAACTCAACCCAGAGAGCAAAGTCAACGGATAAACTCCCCTAACAACTGTGACTCCACCCAGGTGGTTACATACAGTAAGGACAAATCGGCCATTCAGCAACATAAACAAGGAAACAAAGGAGATTCCCTCCCGCTGAGTAGAAACAAGACCACATTAAAAACGGCCCTATTGAATACACAATCCTCGGTTAAACATGCTCAAGATATACACGATCTCATTGTAGATGACAACCTTGACATCTTGTTTTTGACTCAGACATGGATTAGAGATACGAGTGGCCCAGAATTAAACCTTACAGTCCCTCAGGGTTTTTCTATCCGTGGCAATTATTGTGAAAACAGACCTAGGCTTATTTACCTCACCCATAGCCTGTAATGGCTGTGAGAATTTACATGCCAAAATGATACCAGACCCGAATAACTGTATACATTTTATCCTTATCTATCGGCCCCCGTTACAATGCCTGAGTTCTCAGAGAAAATCTCCCAGATCGTAAACTCCCTTGAGGGTCCTAAGCGGGCCACGCTCTTCTTGGGTGATATCAACCACTGGTGAAATGACAAATTAGACAGTGACACCTTTGAACTGGAAAGATCCTTAAACAACATCAAAATCCAAATCCTAAGTAAGGACACCACTACAGACAAAAACCACATCCACAATTGGGAGGCATCTTATAAACTTAATGCTGACATCGATCAGACTCGACCATGTGTATGGTCAGATCATTATTTAGTTGACATCTCTATTTACTACCTATTCTAGAAAACTTCAGAATCCTAGCAAAAAAGGAACCTCAGACTGCGCTCTAGATTCCATTACAAAACCCAACACCCATACCATCCCACCAACACTAATTCACACACCCGCCAGGGCAACCCTACTACAAAACCTGATTCATTAGGCTTCACTACTTTCAATCCTAAAGACGCCTTGAATCCTGACAATAATAGTACTATCCTCACCAAAAATACTTGATTAAAGGAGCCCTTGTTAATGCTAGCTCTCTCCTAGGGCATGCGCTGATATAGCTGACTTCATTGTTACCCAAGACCTTGCTTTCTTAGCCATCACGGAAACCTGGTTACATGCAGCAGCAGGACCTTCACTCTCCTTGGCTATCCCTAATGACTATTTCATCCTCAGATGCAACACGGGCACTAAACATTCCAAAGGTCGAGGTGTTGCCTTCATCTTCAAAAGTTCCCTTGAACTTAGACTTGCTCCCAATCAGCAGATCCCCTCTGCTGAACTACTATCAGTCAAACTACCGCTATCACTGGATCAAAATGCCACCATGAATCTCATCTAGAGGCCGCCTTCACTGATGATATCACATCCCTCCTTGCAGCAAATACCAAGACAAACTCACAAATTATAATACTTATAAAGACCTCAATCTTGGCTTCCAAGACCCCAATGACTACAAAACTCTCGACCTTGCCAGCACACTAACCGACTTAGGATTCACTCATCACATCCAGGAACCCACTCACACTAAAGGTAGAACTCTTGATTGGCTTGCTGACTTGAATTGTAGCATCAAAATTGTGTCCAATATATCCTGTGTCTGGTCGGATCACCATAAGATAACCTTCAACATTAAACCCAATATCCAATGCCCCAAACAAAACATTGCACCCTCTATCAGTACTAGAAACAAGAAGGACATTTCAAGAGAGAAACTACTCCCTCTTATCATTCCCATTCTCAACAATGCCTCGGTATCATTAACTGACCCCACAGTCTTAGTAGATACCTTCAACCAAACTATCCTAAGAGCCCTAAACATTATAGCCCCAATGAAACTATGGGAATCTAAACCCTGTGCTCATCTCAATTCGTGGTTCACACCACACCTGATAGAACTACGCAAAGCTAAAAGAAACGCAGAGGCACACTGGAAAAGTCTTCACTCTGACGCCAACAAAATCATTCTCATCACAGCCTCCGCTAATTACAAAGAGGCGATACTCTTAGCTAAAAAAGACACTTACAATAAGCGTATCCTGCAGGCTGAATCCAATACCAAAGAGCTATTCAAAATACTTAAAGTACTTGAATCTCCTGTAACCTCCCCTGACAACTGTAATAATGACACCACATGGTGTACGAACATCCAAAAAGCGCTACTTGACAAAATCTCTGCTTTACAAGCTAAAATCAATGATATAAATGCAGTCTACTCAAGGACTCGCAACCTAACACCGCCTCCACCAGCATAACACCCCCGATTGCACACTCCTTTAAATCTTTCAGCTTCTCACCTCTCTCCATCACTGAAGTGGAAAATATCATCAAAAAACTTAAACCATCTAACTGCCAGGGCGACTCATGCCCAGCCCCTGTCATCAAGGAGTCTGCCCATGACCTAGCCCCCTTCATCACCTCCTTTATAAATGCCTTGTTCAAATCAGGCATTGTCCATGACAACCTTAAGGATGCGTGGGTCATCCCACTTATTAAAAAAAAGTCCCTTGATCCAAGCAGCCCATCCAACTACAGGCCCATCATCACGATGCCCTTTCTACTGAAAACCTTGGACTGTGCCGCCTATTTACAAATTCAGAATTATCTAGACTCTAATAATAAATTCTGTGCCATCATCTCAAAATTGTTGCCCACTTTTCTGACGAAGCTACCTCCTGGATTAGATCCTTTTTGGCTAACAGAACCATGAGGGTTTTCTTCCCATCAGCTTCTGCTGAACCGCCACCAGTCCCGTGTGGGGTCCCGCAAGGGTCTTGTGTCTCGCCCACTTTGTATAATGTGTTAACAAAGCCACTCTTTGATATTCTTGATTACTTGGGTGTCACCTATACCAATTATGCGTATGACACCCAGGCACTCATCCGTATCACTGGTGACCATGTGACAGACTCTAAAGCCCTGAATGATGTCTATTTAGTTATTCAGGCCTGGATGGCGCAACACGGGCTCTGTCTCCATGATGAAAAGACAGAGCTACTTATCCTAGGCTCCCACTCTAGACTCAATAGACTTGACCATGCTTTCAAATCATTTGTTATTGATGGTAATACCACCAAGGTATCCAATGACATGAAAACCTTAGGCATATACCTCGATTCCACCATATCTCTTACAAGACAAACCAATGCAGTGGTCTCTGTGTCAGCCTATACTTCTAAACTTATAACAGCATGCAGACCTTTCCTCACCTCCGCTAACTGTATCACCCTTGCCAGAACTTTTATCTTATCTAAAATGGACTACTGTAATGCCCTGTGTTTAGGGACGAGTCAAAGGAAACTTAACAAGCTACAGGTCACCCAGAATAATGCCATCAGGGCAGCCCTCAATATTCCCAAGAAACAACACATCTCCGAAACCAGACGCAGCCTACACTGGCTTCCTGTTGCGCAAAGAATATCCCATAAGACCCTTGCACTTACAGATAAGTGCCAGTCTGACCAAGCTCCTGAATGCCTGGCCAACCGCTTTACATCCCACGCCACCACCCGCCCTCTTAGAACAGCCTATGCCCACTCTCTGTCTATCCCAAGATTCAAGTTGCAGAAAGCAGGTGGGTCCAGCTTCCTAGTCCTAGCCTCCAAATTATGGAACTCACTTCCCAACCCACTCAGAGCTGAACCGTCTTTTCACTCCTTCAAGAGAAAAGCCAAAACGTAACTCTTTGATCAGGATAAAGTTGCCACATGCCTACAATAACTAACACCACTCGTTGGCGTCTGTACGGCTAGTCACCTGGAACGATTGACCCACACTTCATTCTGTATCCTCTGTATAACTCTTTGTATAATTCTCTGCAAACTTTGTAAATACTTTTCTTAATCCATTGTAAATTTTGTACTGATAATGCACAACTCTATGTACATTTTATTGCTACATATTTCATGTTCCCTTCACCCTGCACTGACTTGTACATTACTTTAATTTTATGTTATTATGTAAGACCCTATTGTTACCCATTTACCTGTAAACTGTAACTGTAAGAAATGCGCCCAGGTGCTTTTGGGCCAGGTGTGCAATACAAATAAATAAAATAAACTAAACTAAGGGGTACAATTTGTAAAACCTTTATTGAAATTGTTGGGGCTGGAGAAACTCCTACTTTGCCCTACAACTAAGCTGGCAGTAGTCTCGACCATCAAATAATAAATAACGCAGTCCTAGTGGAGTCTGTCAAATCAAAATGGACTATGCTAACAAAACGGTATTCCTGCCCTATCTCTTGTACAAAAAGAGTAAAAAGGAAAAATGTATGCAAATGGAAAATCAGTATTCAAATGAATAAATGTGTTTGAATCTGCTCTCCTCCCCACGTTGGACCTCACGGAGTAAGGCGGTACCTGTAGGCAGGATGACACACTCTGGCTCGATTTCCAACATAACAAACAATTTCAAAACGTGGATCGCGGTCCGCCTGACCTTCCACGTTCAAGTCTCTTTTCCTGACTTCCAAAATTATGTGTCAACAAAATGTTCACAAAGGTCCCCCTCTGTTGGGCTCAGACCTCTCACGACAAAGTTCAACACAACTTGCAAGGGGCCCCCTTCCCCAAGTTTATTATACTTCAAGTCTCCCTCTGTCGGGCTCGGACCACTTTCGGATGCCAAAGACTTTTGAATGTGCTTGGCTTTGTGTACAGACCAGCACAGGACCACTTTGACTCAAGGTTCACGGTTTAACTTTCACTGTCCCCTTTTCTAGGCGTCAATCGTGTTTTACTTCACTTTTGCTGTTCATTCGCGTTAAACAATGTACCTTTCACAGAGAATTTCGAGTGGGCTACTTCATTTCACCGAACCACTCTGTTACTTAGCATCACTGATTTTGCTGCTGCCCTTACTTTGCAATTCATTCACAGGTCTGCCTTTCCTCGCGTCTCATCCATACCCACACAGCCGTCACTTGCAATATAATTTTGCTACTTCAAACATTAACACGCATCAGTCTGTCAGGTCACTTGCCAACTCACCGGCTGTGTGCATCTTTTGCTTGGTTTTGCGATTTCCAATTCACATGTCAAGGTTAGTACCACAAGCTTGTCCTCGCCTCCCCCACTCTGCCGTTCACCCGGGAGAGTCCCTGCCATCCTTGAAACACAATGCAGTCTCTACTCTTGAGATCTGGCATTTTCCACATGTCTTTCGTGGCCTGTCGGAGGCAACGATCTTCATTAGGGAACTCTTGTGGTTTTCGACTCGCTGCTCTAGTCCCTTGGTCTGTCGCTCTGCTCCAGTAGGTTTGCATTTGCTGCAGAAGTTCTGCTCATACCCGTGTTCTGCCTTGCTCAGAGTGTGTCTTTACGTGTTGGCTTTTATCCATTTGAGGAGAGCTAATTGGTATCAGGTGTATACACTTCGAGTCAAATGCCTGACTTTGCCTGACCCAATTAGTGGGACATGTCCAGTATGATGTGTGAAAGTTAATGTTGTTACTCTCAGTCACCCTCTTCCTCGGCCCAGTGTTTGTGTAAAAAGGGGGGGGGGTGTTGGGAACTCAGAGAATCCGAAAAAAAATAGGATGGGTTGGATAAACAAAATAAGGGGGACTACCGCGTCTTACCATGGGCTGCCTCACCCTGACTCCCTGAAGATCCGGCACCCAGGTGATCCTCTCACACTGGTCCACCCCCAGGGTCTCGATACAAAGGTGATGGCCATGCCCTGGCCACCTGAGAGAGAGAGACCCCGGGGACTAGCAGGTGAGACACCCTCTGGTTTCTCACAACTCAGACTCGTGCTGGCATCCCTGGATTCTACTGCGGTCAGTCGGTGAAGGTTTTCCCTCTGCTTCCTTCTCACTACGGCTTCCACTTAATTTCCCTATCTCTCGCGTCTTCCACTTGACACGTCTGCCTCGTTCCAGACTCCGGTAAGTGAAGCGCTGCTTTCTATCATCTGCGAATGCCCAGGAGTCTCTCGTGGACTTCTGGCATTCCTGGAGCATGTCTTTCTCGTGCAGCAGCTTCTTTCTTCTTGGTCAGTGACCCACCGGGCTCCACCACGCCGGTCTCAACCTTTCGGTTTCTTGATCCGTGTGGAGAGGCGCAGCTGTCTCCCGCCAGCAGCAGACATTTACTCTCTTCATCTGCTCTTTAAACTTCCCGGGCACAGATGTATGTGAGCAACAACTAGAGCGCTCGCTGGACTTGTTGCCTCCTCCATTCTGCATTGGTCGATCCTTCTTCCTCCTCCCAGTATTTTGGTAATTCTGGGAAAGGAAGTCAATTTTTGACAATTGGCTCGAAAGACTTGGATGAACATTTTCAGTGGTTTTCAATGGCAAGTCAGTCCTGGATGATTGATAAATGGAATTGGAGAAGATGGTTTCATAAGTTTCACAAGGTAGACCAAAGCTGGAAGGTTGATAGGGGTGGTGGACAGGTTTTCCCTATTCTTCATAAGAGGATTAGTAGATGTATGACAATAGACCATGATGGTATTAGATATAGGAGGGTTATCTTCAAGGGGAAATAGGGGATGCCATGTCTCACTCGATGAAGCCATGACATATCCCCAGAGGAATTTAAATAAAATATTCATGTTTTTCAATTATTGTTTGGTTTATATGGCTTGATCTGTGATTCCGAATTTCGGGGGCCCCCTCTCTCCCCAACCCATTGCCGGTCACCACTTTAACTTGAATTTTGTTTCCGCTGACACACTCTCTGTTCACTATATCCCCAGAGGTTGCCACCCCCATGTGATCCTCCCTCATATAGCCGACCCCACGATTAGGATCAGGTAGCGGCTGCCATCCCCTGGCCAATGGGAGGAGGTCACCGCCGGGAAATCAGTGATGACTCCATCAGATTCATCACAGTTAGTGGTGGCCAATTAATATTTTAACTGGAGTGGCATTACCAGCTCCTCTAAATGAGTGCAAGTAACCAAGCACTTTACTGCATAACCTGTGAGGGAACAATGTGTCAAAAAACATTCAGTTTACAATTGGGTCTTTAGGTAACACATGAAAAGATCCCCCCAACAGTGCATAAGGGTATTTTATACTTTCATGATACAGGTGCCCTCAATTACCACTGTATATCACTTTCATGATTCTCAATGTATATGTCGGTTCCTCGCTTCCCTTCTTTCTTACACACACACACGCACGCACGCACGCACGCACGCGCGCGTCATGAGTGTCATATTATACCCCTACAGTATCTCCCTTTGCACTCAAAGTTCAACACACTTCATAATGATTTTCAATGCCTCGCCCTGTTACATATAAAATGAGTTTCATGGGAACCCGGTCTATGGGTAGAGACCTTATATGAATCCCCTCAATACAGTCTAAACTTCAATTCTCATCAGGGCATCAGTTTCTTTTTCCATTGCATCATCGGCGTTCCATAAAACAATATCTGTTCTAACACTAGAATAAAATATTGCTTTTTCACCCGTGTTTGGTGGTCTTCTAGCCTAGAAAAGAACACTGCCCCCATTTCCTCTACACCTACATCAACATACCAGTAAACCTGCTAAGAAAGCAGTATCAAATTTATAGCAGCAGCAGTGATAGGTTGGTGTTGCACTGTTTCCGACATCATACATATAACACCAGGAGTGCGTAGGGTGGGATAACGCTGTGCAATTTCAAATGCTTGCTTTTCTTCATCAAATACTATTTCTAACACATGCAACTGTCTTTTTACTTCTTCAATTTTCCATACCTCTGTGTTATTATTTGTGTCAAATGTTCTTTCAGCTTCAATTTCAGACCTACGATTTCTGACATCTGCATGGTCCAGAATACCATGTAGGATGGTGCCTGCCCAGCCTACCATATCCTCTGTCCTATTAGCATCACCTGTCTGCTTACTAACATGCTAGGACATTGCAGCTGTGAAGGCTGCAGAGGGGACAGTGACCAAGCTCTTCTAAATCCCATCCAGAGATCTGAGGTTATTTGCGTGACATTTGTCAGGTAACAGGCCGATGATTCCGGTGCTCTTACTTCCGAAATAACGTGATGGGTTACCTAGTCCCAACTGCCCAAAGACCAGGTAAGATTTGATTGGTCAGAAACTAAACACCACTGCCGGACCTCTGGCTTGAAAGGTGCATAGCATTCTGTGGCACCTCCCACTGCTGTACACCACATCTTCCTCCAGGGCCAAAGATATTCAGGAATCCCTGAGGTACTGCCAGGATTACAGTGCCTCGCGTCTTTGTGGATGCTGTTATGGAAAAATGCCCACTGACTATTCGGGTGGATTGGTGAACAATTTATCAGTAAAAAGCAAGCAACAGAATATAAAAACCAAACCAATGCCAGTACGAGATTTTGACACAAGTGAACCCCCTTCCCTCCGTGCACCGGTCTCTTATAGCCAAAGTAACACATGCATTTCAAAGTAAAGGGAGGTCCAGAGAGAGTAAGGAATTATACTGAAACAATGTTGCAAGCAGGCAACAAAGCCCCACTATGCAAGTATTTCATACCAGCTGCGTTCTTACGTGTTAGACAGTTTTATCAGGGAGGACAGTATAACGTGATAAATTTAGTTGAGCTGAATATACTCCTCAAAGGTTCACACACGTTCTGATGCAGGGGACCATGCTTACATATGATGATTACCGCTTTTCCTAAGAAAGTTGGTGCCTAAAACACGCTTGCATATGCCAAAAGGGAAACACGCCAGAAGTAAGAGATGTGAAGGCAAGCATAACTACACTCTAGACAAAGTCCCATTCCAAGGCAGCTCCAGCTTTATTAATGTTCTAAATTAGGTATTGGCTGAACTATGTGTGGAGATGATTCCGAGCTCCCAAAACTGGCATCAGTGTTGCCAGTGGTTCCCTAGTAATAAGCCCAGTGGCTCACTCAAGCCGACCCAAACGGTCAATGAGAGCTTGGCCCGGATACACACTGCAAGGGCTGTGTTTTCCCCATCCCATACCTTATCCCCCACACGCCTCTTACTTCTCCGAGATTGTAATACTTGCTGCTGCTGAGCCAGACAGATGGCTGCACCATTTGTGCAATTGGGAATCTATGAAGTTACATGAAAGGTAAATAAAGACAGTGGGCCTCATTACACGGTAGGCGGTGAGCCATGGCGCTATTAGCGCCATGGCTCATGCCGGTAAAATACCGGCACCGCCTTGGCGGAAAGGGGATTTACCGCCCCATCCCAAGGTTGGAGGGGCAAAAGTAAATCCCCCTTCCGCCATTGCCCTTCCCCATTCCCATTTCTGCCCCATAGGGCTCTATGGGAATGGGGAAGGCGCTAATTACGGCACCGCAATTTTGCGGTGCCGTAATTAGCTCCGAGGTCCCTTAGCGGGTTGGTTTTTAACGCCTGCAAAAAGCAGGCGTTAAAGCACCAACCCGCTAAGGGACCTCGTAGTAAGGCGGCAGGGATTTACCGGTACCGGTATTTTACCGGTACCGGTAAATCCCTACCGCCTACCGTGTAATGAGGCCCAGTGAGAAGGTAATATTCCCCAGAGACGCATTAAAACTAGTATGTCTATGCCCTGACCTTTCGATCTCACTAGCTACTTTATACTATAAGCACTGTGGAGACACTGTTGCTGTATCTTTGCCATTCATATGAGAAACTGATGCCTGTACTACAGAACAGGATTAGTCTCCTATACTCCTATATCTGTCTGGTGATAACAATATAAAAATGCCTTCTGCACACAAATCCTTTCCACTGTTGTCTTGTACTCTTGAGTTCAGGTGAATCCCCAGGTAACAATGGTTATTATTGTACCTATTAACCTCTAGACCATTCTCTAATCCCTCCATCTCTACAACGCATGTGGCGGGGATGACCACTATATTCACTGCTTCAGGGACCATCCACTTTGATCTGGTTCTAGCAATAAGGTGAGGTGTGAAATCCCATAGCAATACCCGGATGGTGCCATCTTGGTGTGATGTTATCCTCTACATGTACCTGCCCCATTTTAGGCCAATCCCGTTTGTTAGGGATAATCGGCATTGGAATACCGGTAACAGTGTCCTGGGTTTGGTGGACTGGAACAGCAGCTAGTGTGTGTGTTCAGATGCTGCTAGAGCTTTATCATAGTCCCGTCAGCCAACCAACGAGGCAGTGCATGACACAGATACACAACCTGTCCTCCTTTGCGCTTGCCTGGTGAAGTCTCAAAAGCATGTCCACGCAACGCTCTCATGGTCCCCCCAGGTCACATGCGCCACCTTGCTCTTCTAGAATTCTTTGACCAGGTTTTTTAGAGCGGTCCATGTAACATGTACCATGTAAGGGGCAGAATGAGGAGGCTGACACAAAGGTGGCATGTTTTGCGCTAAAGACTTTTAGTAAAAAAAGAAAGACAGAAAGAAAGGTTACAAGAAAGCAAGAAAGAAAGAAAGAAAGACAGAAGCAAAGAAATATCACATACCTATCCCTGTTCCTAAGAGAGCTTTCCCTGCCGCAATCTTAGAGATAATGTGACTGTCATGATGTCTGTCAACTAAAAAGTGTCCACCGCCCTGTGCCAAGAAAACCTTCCTTCTGTCCCTTACACTATACATTAAAGGATAAGGCAGTACTGTTCTGGTCCCAGGAGAATGACTCTCTTCTCCTGGGTTATAGGTTCTAGCTGGTTAGCACCATTCTAAAGTCTTAAAACCATCATGTGGCTTACACGTTGTCAGGGGGAATGGCTCCCTTACCCTCATGGTAAAGTTCCAAAGAAATACTTTGTGATACATTGTTAGGGGGAATGGCTCCCTTGCCCTGATGGTAGAGTTCAAAATAATCAAATTCTTGTTGGACCAGGAGAATAACCTCCTTCCCCTGATTTCTGGTTTCAGACAGCCCAGTGGAATGACTCCCTTGCCCAGGCCTTTTTGGACCTGACTGCCGGTCCGGGTTACCATGAGAATGACTCCCTTCTCCTGGTAGCTTGTTCTCAGTTCATTACAACCAGGGGGAATGACTCCCTTACCATGACTCCCTTTCCCTGGTCTTCTTTTCATTAGGCTTCACACCTGAAACACCCGCTGCCCAGTGTTAAGAGGGTCCACGACCCTGGCGTCTCTTTATTCTTTGATCTGGCCCACTTGGTTCATTTGCAAAAATGGGGTTATAGGTGCACACTAATTCTCAATGGAAAAGGGATTTTTTATTTAAGATCCAGCACTGCTGTTTTAAGGAATTGGAGGTGCAGGGGGAGAATTGGGGCCCTGGCAAAAAGCCTCCACTATACATACACAAGAGAAAGGAAGAGGATTCAAGATTGGAATCCCCCGTCCCCTGCACACTATGGGGGTTATTCATAGAATTCAGCGCACAAGTGGCGCACAGTGTGCGCGTGCGGCAGTCTGCGCCAGCCGCGTGCGCCAAAATCCATTTCCGCGCGCAGCGTATTCATGGATTTCAACATCCATAACCAGCCGTGACCCAGAGTATCGCAGCGAACCTGCAGCAGCGCCAGTTTTGCCCCAACCCCTCCCTGTGCGCCATGAACAGCGCACAAATCCCATACATGGCGCACAGGCCAGTGGACCAGCATACAGCCCCCCAACCACAAAACGTCTGTAAAACTCCCTGCGCACCCCTCTGAATACATGTACCCCGCTGCGCGGGAAGTTTTACACGCGATTAGCCTTGTGCGAGCGGGGTATGTGTATTTCGGGGGTGTGCGGGAAGTTTCACACGCGATTGGCCTTGTGCGAGCGGGGCACGTGTATTTTGGGGGTGCGTGGGAAGTTACACACGCGATTGGCCCTGTGCGAGCGGGATACGTGTATTTGGGGGGTGCGCGGGAAGTTTCACACGCGATTGGCCCTGTGTGAGCGGGGTATGTGTATTTTGGGGGTGCGCGGGAAGTTTCACACGTGATTGGCCCTGTGCGAGTGGGGTACGTGTATTTCGGGGGGGCACGGGAAGTTTCACACGCGATTGGGCCTGTGCAAGCGGGGTACGTGTATTTCTGGGGTGCGCAGGAACTTTCACATGTGATTGGCCTTGTGCGAGCGGAGTACATGTATTTCTGGGGTGCGCAGGAAGTTTCACATGCGATTGGCCCTGTGCGAGCGGGGTACGGGTATTTGTGGGGTGCACGGGAAGTTTCACACGCGATTGGCCCTGTGCGAGCGGGGTACGTGTATTTCGGGGGTGCGCGGGAAGTTTCACACACTATTGGCGCTGTGCGAGCGGGGTACGTGTATTTCTGTGGTGCGCAGGAACTTTCACACGGGATTGGCCTTGTGCGAGCGGGGTACTTGTATTTCTGGGGTGCGTGGGAAGTTTCACACGCGATTGGCGCTGTGCAAACGGGGTACGTGTATTTCGAGGGTGCGCGGGAAGTTTCACATGAGATATGCCCTGTGTGATCGGGGTATGTGTATTTCTGGGTGCGTGGGAACTTTCACACGCGATTGGCCTTGTGTGAGCGGAGTACGTGTATCTCTGGGGTGCGCGGGAAGTTTCACACGCCATTGGCCCTGTGCAAGCGGGGTATGTGTATTTCGGCGGTGCGCAGGAAGTTTTACATGCGATTGGCCTTGTGCGAGTGGGTGGTACGTGTATTACGGGTGTGCCCCAACGAATTGGCAGTGTGTGTCCTCCCAGGTGTGCCCTCTCCCCCCTCCCCAGGGTCTGCAGGCAGACCCCAACAAAGGGGTTGAGAGATGTTATGTCGAGTAGCAACCACCCTTCAGGTTCTAAGTCGCTTAGAGAGAGAAAAAATCTCTCAGAGTAATGACTCAAGCGCCCCATAAGTTAACATGGATGGTGTAATGGCATTGGGATTTACACATGTGTCCTTTATTAACCCAAATGTCTCAGAAACCTTCTCATGTGGGTGGTGCTCTTGGTTAAAACATTTAAGAAAAAATGGTGATCTAAGTAATCACAAAAAAATATATGTTTAAAAAAACACAGTCACTTTTATCGCACTGGAGGTGCTAGAAACCCATTTGTTGCTGGGTTGTGGTCTTTAGTATCTTGGTATCCCCTCCTTGTCTTGGAGATATTATGTAGTGTTGTGGAGGGGCCACAACAGGTCAGGTTGGCCGGTTTCGATGGCTATGAACAATTTGGAACCATCTTCTTCAGGACAAAGGATCTCTTCAAGTGGTGACACAATCACTTGCTGTGCTCATAGTAGTACAGCATACACAGCCTAAACAGGCTACATCGAATCCTGTATTGTGGAGACATAATGAAACATTGCAGAAAGAGGACATGAATAACCTCTAGTTGCAATGGTGTATAGCAGACCCTTCCATAACAATCACAATCATGTCGTAATAGCTATTTTGCAAGGTGTAAATGCTCTTTTTAAATTAGGAGCATGGCCGCCTAGTAGTGGCTGGGTTAAAAAAAATGTTGAACCCTTAGCCCAGAACACTGGAGTGGAGGACAATGGGGGGGTGGGGGGAGGGGGACCAAGTGGAAACAGGCTGATTGGGGTGAGTGATGTCATGGCAGGTAGGATAAAATCCGGGGTGCAGTTATACATGTTGGGGTGGTGCCAAGTGGAGTGCTGCAAGTAGACAAAATGGGGGAGGGGGGAGAGGGTCCTACCTGATGTAGTCAAACGGGCACGATCAGGCAGTAGTGGGTGCTGCAGCGCTGTTTCTACAAATGGAAGAAGTAAATGGAAACGCTTGTTATGACGGGCCGCCGAGCAAAATGATGCCGGCTCGCCTGACAGCTGCTGACATGAAAAGAGGCGCTTACCGTGTGCACAAGCAGCTTCGGCAGAGGCTGTGTTGTAGAGCATCGGCTTCCGAACGCGGAAGAAACAGCAAAACTTCTTCCGCGTGTGACGCGTTGGAAGGAGGCGTGGCTAGATGACCGGCTGAATCCAATGTAATCGCCGGATTGCGGGGTGTGTGTGTGTGCACGTCAGCCCCGGCATGATCCAATGACTGTGGATGTAACCGTGGGTGTGTGCTGGCAGCGGGGCCTCGAGGCCGGCGGGCCGAAACAGAATTCAGAAGGCCGGTGTCCCGAAAGAAATGAGCCAGCATGTGATGTGCAGGGGAAAAGGGGGGGGGAGGGTGAAAGGGAAACCTGAAAAGGGCAGTGGGGTGGACTGCCCACCCAATGAGGCATGTGAAGGCAGTAAAGAGGGTGGGTGGGGGAACAGGCGGAGGGGGGGCGGTGGAAGAAGGATGGGAGTGGGGAGGGGAAAGGAATGGCCAATGGCCTGAGTGTGTAAGATGACGTATACACCCCTACTTATATCTGCAAACAAGGGAGTGAAGTGTTGCAGACCTATCCCTAGATACATGCAACAGCCTAGATGGTAAAAAAAGGAACTTCAGGAAACCTAAGAAGGAAAAAGGAGAACAAAGCAGCATGATTGTTTACAAAACATGTAGATCAAAAAGCACATTGCAACAAACGCATTCTGGATTCTGGATTGAGTCCACATCTAGAGAGAGTCTAATATTCCAAAGATGATGTGGTGTACGCAGCACGGCTTAGTGCTGCAGAACTGCGAGCTCCTGCCACTGCATCACTTCGTTCAGGCCTCGGTTGCATGTGTTCAGACGAAAAATCCAATTCTGTTCTTGTGTGAACAACATGGCGTGATAGTTTCCTCCCCGCTTTGGCCGTTTGATTTTTTACAGGATAGTCAATTTAAAAGACTCGGCTGTGTGACCTTCTGCCAGAAAATGAGGGACCATTTGTGCTGTTATTGTTTTGGTTCTACTGCATGATCTATGTTCAATCATGCGTTTTTTTACTTCACGAGCCGTCATTCCAATATATCGTAGGTTGCATGGACATGTGATCATATACACTACTCCTCTTGTATTGCAGTTTGTGAAAGCTCTCTGGACCCATGGGGTTGTCCAGCCAATGTCAATGTTGGTACTGCGGGCAGTTTGAATGCACATGGAGCATTGGCCACATGGGATGTGTCCCATAGGATGGGCTTGATTCTATAGAACATTCTGTGTGGCTCGTGCTGTACCCGCTTCTGGGAGTATTTTGTTTACGAGAGTGTCTCTCAGGTTCCGTCTCCTTTTAAGCACAAAGCGCGGAGGTGCTATGTTTGATGTACCTGTATTCAGAATCGGCCATATGGATTTGATTCCTTTCTTTAGCTTGTTGAACGCAGGTGAGTAACTGAATACTGCTGTGCTTATTTTGTCTTCTGTTGGTTTATGATGTTGCTCAAGTGTGCATGAATGGGATATATGCTTAGCCCTTTGGTAAGTATCATGTATGATTTTCTTCAGATACCCACGGAGGGTTAGTTGATTTTTAAGCGTTTTTGCCTGGTTGATGTACTCATCAGTTCTGCTGCAGAGACGCCTGTAATGCAGAAATTGGCCAAACTGAAGATTATCCTTCAGGGATTGAGGATGATAGCTGGAATACGTCAATAGGGCATTTTTGTCAGTGTCTTTTCGATATACTTTTGAGATAAGTCCTCCTTCTGAGGCTGTGATGGATAGATCTAGGAAATGGGTGTGTACCCTGTCTTTTTCCATCGTAAACCGGAGATGAATGTTCTGTCTGTTGATCCAATCAAGGAATGCATTGACGTCTTCTTCGGTGCCTCTGAAGATGACAGAAATGTTGTCAATATAGCGACACCAAGTTAACAGTTTGTCTTTGAACAGATTGGTATCTGCATAAATGTGTTGGATTTCAAAGGAGTTGACATATAGGTTTGCCAGGCTGGGTGCGAAAGTCGAACCCATGGCAGTGCCTGAGATTTGTTGATAGAATTGATCATTAAACAGAGAGAAATTCTTTGTTAGTGCTATCTCAGCCAGGGATAGGATGAAATTTGATGGTACCCCATGGAGATCAATGCCTGAGTCCAATAGATCCTTTAGCATTTCAAGGGTTTCTTGTTGTGGAATTCTGGTGTAGAGTGATTCTATGTCAATGGTTACTAGCCAGTCTTGTTCTGGGTTGAAGGTCAGGGAGTTGAGGAGGATGAGCATGGCTGTTGTGTCTTTCACATACAATTTAATTTTCGGGATCTCATCTTTGATGAAGAAGTCTACATATTGGCTGAGTGGTTCTGGGATAGATTAAATTCCTGAGACGATAGGGCAGCCAGGTGTGGGAAGGATGCCTTTATGTATTTTCGGTAAAGCATATAGAGCTGGAGTCCTTGGGTGTTTTGGTGTAAGGAACGCTGCTTCCCTCGGGCTCACATAACCTTCTGCTTCTCCTTCTTCGATAAGAGGTGCTATGAGAGCCTGTTTGGAGATAGTTGGATCTCTCCGAAGGAGATGGTAGCTGGTGTTGTCGTTTATTAGGGCTTCGACCATCTTGGTGTAATCTGCAGTGTTTTGGATGACGATCGCGCCTCCCTTATCCGCCGGTTTTATGGTTATGCTCTCATTTTTTGCCAATAGTGTTAGTGCTTCCAGTTGGTCTTTGGTGCAGTTGTTGTGCACAAATGGGATATTTGCTTCTATTTCTGTCAATTTTTTCATCAAAGCTTGTTCAAATGTGATAGATTCAGCCGTTTAAGCACTTGAAGGTACGCAGAATTGCGATGGCGGTCTCAGACCTGTGATGTCCTGCTGCGTATTGGCTTTGTCTTCGAAGAATTGTTGCAATCGTATCTTCCTCATCATTTGGGTGCATTCGATGCGGGTTTGGAAGGGATCATTTCTAGCTGTTGGTATAAATGATAGACCCTTTTGCAAAACTTCATCTTCTGGTTTAGTCAAGTGGTGGCTGGATTGATTGACGATCAGGGTAGTAAAGGCATTATTGCTTGTCCTCTGCTGCGAGTGACCACCGTTGGTTGTTGCGATGTTTGCCATCTGGGCCTGCGTTGCCCTCTGCCGCGTTGGCCTAAAAAAGGAACCGCAGTGTTGTTGTGTTGCACAGGAGTGTTAAATTGGACTCTTTGGCCTTGTCGCCCATAGCTTCCTGAGCTGTTGCTAGAGTTTGTGCTGGAGTTAGACCATGATCTATTCTGTCCTCTTTGCGAATTCTGAAACCGCAGTTGTGCTGCGTCTCGCTTGTCTAGCTTCATCTGTGAAATATTCTTCAGTGACGTATGGGTAGACTTTCACGTGTGTGAAGTTCTGTAGGTCTTTCTTTAATTTGAGAATTTTCTTGTTTAGGTTGGTATCTTTAAATTCTTTAAGAGTCGTTTCTAGTAGGGCTAGTTTGGCTGTATATACCTCTATTGCGAGCTTCGCTTTCAGGGTGTCACTCTTTTGTGTAAGTTCAGCAATCAGTTTGTCGGTCACTGCCTTGGCTGTATTAATGATTAAAATAAGCCAGTCCCGGGTGCATTTATTTGCAATGAAAGACCAGTCTTTCCTAAATTGGATGTTATCTAGGAAGATCCGTGGCTCAATGCGAATAATTAGTCCATTGGGGGTCCATGATCTTTTTTCTGAGGATTTCTATCTCATTCCACTCATCTATGTTGCTGCTGGAATTTGGTGTCAGATCGATCCCTAAGAGTGACGGATTAGCCAGAATCCCATCTACAAGATCCTCTGTGAATTCTAGATAATGGCCTTCTGCTTTAGTAAAGTCAGGAAGAAGTTTGTTTGAGTGTGGGTCCAGGTGGAAGGGCCTGGAAAGGGCGGGAAAGGGGTGCTGGGTGTGGGTGGGACTGGGAGTTCAAGGGGTAACTGGTTGGAAGTCAATTATCGAAAGGGCAGACTTAGATCCAACCATTAAACATATATTTTTTTGTGATAACTTAGATCACCATTTTTTCTTAAATGTTTTAACCAAGACAACCACCCACATGAGAAGGTTTTTGAGACATTTGGGTTAATAAAGGACATATGTGTAAATCCCAATGTCATTACACCATCCATGTTAGCTATAGGGCGCTTGAGTCATTACTCTGAGAGATTTTTTCCCTCTCTAAGCGACTTAGAACCTGAAGAGTGGTTGCTACTCGACATAACATCTCTCAATCTAGCGTCCATCTGGGACTTCAAAAACTCCACCACCCATTGAGGGCAACTGTTTACTGCCCATTCAAGCTGGTTTTCCCCGCTTAGCCGTCTTTTGTGTACTACTATACCCCTACGGTTAGGGATGACAATAATCTTTTCTTTGACCTAAAGAGGCCACAATTTGCCCTGCTGTATACTCCCGACTCATGTCCCCCAGCACCCCCATCCACCCAGCAGTGAGGGGCACCTGCCAGCAGGCCCCGGCTCATGTCCCCCACCACCCCCATCCACCCAACAGTGAGGGGCACCTGCCAGCAGGCCTCAGCTCATGTCCCCCAGCACCCCCATCCACCCAGCAGTGAGGGGCACCTGCCAGCAGGCCCCGACTCATGTCCCCCAGCACCCCCATCCACCCAGCAGTGAGGGACACCTGCCAGCAGGCCCCGACTCATGTCCCCCAGCACCCCTATCCACCCAGCAGTGAGGGACACCTGCCAGCAGGCCCCGACTCATGTCCCCCAGCACCCCCATCCACCCAGTAGTGAGGGGTACCTGTCAGCAGGCCCCGGCTCATGTCCCCCAGCACCCCCATCCACCCAGCATTGAGGGTCTCCTGCCAGCAGGCCCCGACTCATGTCCCACAGCACCCCCATCCACCCAGCATTGAGGGTCAGGCCCCGACTCATGTCCCCCTGCAACACGACCCGAAGCTGTACAATCATGAACCTCATGTGCACCAAAATACCACAGCATGCCACCCCAGTCTTGACATGCAATGATTTCACCAATCCACCCCACACAGACATGCCTATGTCAGGACACAAATCAAAAGTCAACCATGTACATCAACACATGTCCGTCACACACACACTGT
Source organism: Ambystoma mexicanum (assembly GCF_040938575.1). Taxonomy (NCBI): domain Eukaryota; kingdom Metazoa; phylum Chordata; class Amphibia; order Caudata; family Ambystomatidae; genus Ambystoma; species Ambystoma mexicanum. The sequence goes on along the minus strand of NC_090938.1, from coordinate 790,955,358 downwards.
TTGCCATAGATCGTGTAAACCCACATTTTGACATGCATGAACCGAATGAGTGAATCCCAAACATGGAATTAAAATATCAAAATGTATTATGAACAAAATCAATGTAATGAAATGAAAGCCAAAAAAATAATACAAACATGAAATGAAATGCATGTCCAAAAATATGAAAAAGGAAATGTAGATCCAATCCAAAGAAATCCTAAAGAAAAATGGTCCAAACTCTCAGTCTACCAAAACAAATCCAAAGGAAACGTAACAATCAAATTCCATTGCTCCATGGTGAAATCCAAAGAAAATGTACACATAAATACAATGTCCAACTATGTATAAGCAATTTTCAAATGGTCCATGAGCCCAACAAAAGAACTGAAACCTATCAAAGAAACTACCTAAGAAATAAATATATACAAAAGTGTGGGGCCTAGTCCAATCACCCCAAAATAAAGCAAAACGAAAATGAAACCTAACACTAAAAACTATTTACAATGGCGGCAGGCTAGTCCGGCGGCTCACTTTCCGATGTCCCGGGCCAGGGCATCATCGAACTCCTGCTCAATGTCCTGGAGGCGGTCCTCTTCCATGGCTCCGAGGGTTCGCAGGGACGATGCCATGTTGGACTCCAACTCCCTGCGAATAGCCTCGAGGCACTCGGCCCGCCTCAGTGCCCTCTGCATGGAGTTTTCTGCCCTGACCATTGTGAGCCTTGCCTCTTCCGCCCGCCGCTGCTCCACACCTATGGCCTGGCCCAACCGCTGCCACACGGAAGACACTTCCAATCCTGGGTCCTCCTGCCCTGTGGCCAATGCCTGCCCCGAGCCATCATCGCTCCCACCTTGTTGCTGCTGCTGTGCCTGTGCCCTGGCTCTTGCTGCCTGCATGTCCTCCTCCGGCTGGGGTGCAGTTGTCGTGATGGCCACCCCTGCTGGACGTCCGACTCCCGACTGTGGCAGGGATGTGTCCTCCACCAGCCTGGCCTCTGGGTCAGAGGCAGCTCCACAGGGTACCCAGGTGATACATGGGTGGGAAGATGGCATGGAGGACTGGCGCATAGGGGGTTCAGGTGAAGAGGGGGTCAGAATAAGGTCCAGCATACGGAGGAATCCAGCCCTGGTGACCCATCCCAGTAGGTCAACGCGGTCAATGAGGCATCCGAGATGACGTGCAGTGTCTTCACGAAAACATTGTAGGTCACCTCGCATGCCCCGTTGACGCAACGCCATCGCAGCCAGGACAGGCTCAACCCAGTCCCGGATTGCCACGTCCGCACGGAGAGGAAGGCAGTAGTTGTGCGCTCACCCCCTCCCTGAAAACGGGTCTGGACGTAGACATCCCTCCTGGTGCAGGATGATGCAGTCAAAGGATCGGGGTCATGATTACACACAGGCACCTCTGCAGCGGCCTGTGCTGCCTCCTGTCCCTGCCCCTGCACTGCACCACTAGCACCAGTGGAATCCCCACCTCCAGACCCCGTGTGTAACCCTTCCACAGCCTCCTCCTCCACCAAACCCCCCACCAACCTGGATGACTCCATGCCATCTTCCTCTGTCGGACCCTGTGGGGTCTCAGTTGCCCCTTCTGCTGCCGAGGAGTCCACCTCCGACCTCTGCCTCTTGGACATACCCTCGGCAGCTGCGGCCTGGGACGCAGCACCAGACTCCTCACTCCCCGACGAGATGACAACGTGGGAGGGGAGCCGGGCCTTGCGTCTCTGGCTGGCGGTGCGATCCCTGCCACTTTGCTCCACAGCACCCTCTCCGCCCTCTTCATCAGTTGATGCCGCAGACAAGGAGAGATAGAACACAGGCATCAGGGCACTGTACAATGGACTGATACACACATGACAGTTGCACATGAGTGGCAGTGTAAAACTACAGACATGGCATCACACTCCCCAACACACATGTCATTTCAACTCACACACATAAGCAAATCAACAGGAATATTGCACCAGGCACCATACACAAACAACAGCACGAGCAGCCGAAGGTGAGCCTGACGTCACATGAAACACAGGGAGTGCACAACACATGCACACACGCCACCAGACTTACATGCATGTGTACATCTCCACCAACTGTCCCAGTGATGAGATCGCCATCCATGTCACATCTCGCATTCAGCCTTCTACATGTCAGTGTCACATGCATCCATGTTGCATCACAGTTGCACACTTGTCAAATACACCCACATGCACATGTGCATAGTGCAGATACATGCAGCATGAACCAGCATCCATGTGTGACACCACAACCATGCCACAGTACATACTCATAATTCATTACATGTGTGCACCCACACATACATTTGCACAGCATGCTTATCAACACATACGCCATCGATGTGTCTCACACTTGATAGGAATCACATGTGGCAGGCTCACGTCCCTGTACATACGCAGCCATACATGTCCCTACAAAGACATATGTGCCACCTACACACTCCTGGCACACCACAACACGCACAGCGTCCGATCAGTATGCATGTACACTTACCGCTCGACTCCAGACGGGTCTGCCCCTCAAGGACCTAGAGCGCTAGGCTTATGCGTTCCAGGACCCTCATCTGGTTGTCGGTCAGGTGGACCCGGCACCCCTTGGCATCCGCTGCCTTCAAGAGGCGCCGGGCCTTGTTGAGGGTCTTGGACCTGAAGTCCTCCCAGCGCTCCCGGACATGTTTGATCTCGCGGACTGCCACCCCCTCCTCGTTAATGGCAGTCACAATGTCCATCCAGATCCTCTTCCGTCCTTCATTGTCGGCGCGCAAACTTCCAAAGAGGGCATCATACTGCCCCAGGACATGATCCAACAGGACACCAGCTTCAATGGCACTGAAGCTGGTGGCCCTCTGCCTATCTGCCTGGGGGTTGCCAGTGGTGCCAGATGGTGTAGTGTCCGACATGGCAACCCCAGAGGCAGGTGTGGGTGGGCAACTGGGTCCTGGGGCTGGGCTGTGGAGCGATGGTATCCTAGTCAGGAGTCTTCAGTTCCAGCAGGGGTGGTCACAGCAACTGCACCCCTGGCTGACGTGCAGGCACCAAATAGCAGGGCATGTGGGCAGCAGGCAGGCAGCAGCCGATGGCCGGTGGGAGCGTGCTCGGGGCTCTGGGGGGCAGGAATATGGCCTTCTGGACAGGAGCGTGGTCTTCCGTGTGTTGTTGCGTGGCCAGCTTGATACGGAGTGATTTGGCACGTGAAAAAAGTGCACGTCAGCGTGAAATCGGAGGAAGGGCCCTTAGCGCGTAAGCGCGTCTGGGACGTTACGCGCGTGGGCGTTCCCCACAACACAGGTGCATAGTGAATCAGCACGTGAGAAAACTGCACGTCACCATGCTAATGGAGGAAAGGGCCTTAGCGCGTAAGTGACGTTGCACGCGTGGTTTGGCTTAAAAGGTACGAGTATGACGCTATTTTCTTGTACGTGCTTTTTGTGGAGAGCGAGCGAGTGATTCTTGTACTTCTTGTCGTTTCACACGCGATTACTTCACAACGTTTCCAGTTCGTACTCCCTGTTTCCTCAGACTGCATTCTTTTCTTCTTTTGGTGGGGTGTTGCCAACGCGCACCTGCAGGTCTTTTTCACTTTCTTTTTCAAGGCAGACGGTGCGTTGTGCACGTATTTTCCAACTGTGGTTGCCCCCGTGTGTCGCGTACCCCTTCAGAGGTCATTGTACGCTGCGTGTAACACACGTACGCTTATTTTTGTGTTTCTGGGTGCCACCGCGTAGTGCGGGTTCATTTTTCCACCCACGTGGTCTACCAGGGGTTGCGTGCACATGTACTTTTGTTTTTGCGGTGCCTGTGCGTTGCGTGACCCGTCATCTTCCCCCAGGGGTCATTGACAGCCTTGCTAGAGCACTAGGGTACGAATTCCACCTAGTACCCTACCCCTTCTACCCCAATTGCCCAGGACAATTGTTTACTGCAACTCCCATACGCACAACAACATCAGTGCCATGGTTCGGAGGCGACCAAGCAGTAAGGGAGGCAAAGGTGGCCGAGCTCAAAGAGTTGGCCGTGGTGGGCGCGGTAGTGGATGTGGCCAGGATTTGCAGCGTGCCCCTAAAGCCCAGTGTGTGGAGGACCAATCGGGGCCACCGATGCCCCCCCCAATGGTTGTGGGAAATGTAGCTGACACCATCCCAGCTCGGCCCTTGTTGAACCGGCCAATTTTGTCAACTGAACCGGCACAGGATGACTCCCAGGCTAACTTCCAGGTCACCAAGTCTAAGCCACGTGTGGTGGTAAATGTTGCTGTCACCAGGTCACGTGGATCTGGGGCAGCAATGTCATCTGCTGCCCCAAGTAGCCAGGGTGAGGAGGCTGCTGGGGCAGCTGCAGCTCAATCCACCCCAGCTCCGAGTCTCCCAGCCGGGACAGTGTCGGCCCAGGTCCATCACACCGACGTTGGCCCTGCCAACATCACCCTGCAGCCAATGCCTGCACCAAGACCTTTGGTTATTGTGCCTTTACGGGCTTCAAGAAGCCAGTCCACCTGCGCTTCTGCCCCTACTGACCAGAGCGGCATAAGCCACTCAGTATCCGCACCACCTTCCAAGAAGAAGAAGGGTGCTCTTGCACTACAGGCTGGAACCCCAGACACGGCTACACACTCTGGCACATCAAGGAAGCCTAGCTTCAATGATGCCGAACTTGATGCACTTGTGGCCTATGTGTTGGCACATAACCGCAAAATGGTGGTGACTGCAGGCTGCAAGACTACGCCTGCTTAACGTAGGGCCCACTGGCAGACCATCGCGGACCACATTAGTGCCCTTGGATTTGGGAGGCGCACAGCTGATGATTGCTACAAGCGGTGGAATGACCTGAAACGCAGAGCAAAGAACAAGCTGGCTTCCGATCATGCCTCTACTCTGGTGACTGGTGGTGGGTCTCCACCAGAGGACGACCAACTCACTGAACATGAGTCTGTTGCTGGAACCTTAGTCACAGAGGAACAGATCCAAGGCATGGGAGACCTACCATATTATGAAGCATTGTCTGGTGAGTGCCCATGCATGTGTGTGTAATCCATGTGTATGTTGCTTGGGTGATGTGTTCTGATTGAGTGCCAGGTGAGGGTGTGTACTCATGAATGGTATGGGTCACCCATGTGCTTCCTCCAAACCATTCACCGGCCTTGGATTTGGGTATGACAGTATCCCTTCTGATCACAGTAGCCAATTAGCACCACATTACTGCAGTTGCCCATGAACTGTCATCTTGCAACATTGTTCAAAATGTCAGTGTTCATTCAGCCTGATTGTTTCAATCCTCCCATTTTGACAACGTATCTTTCTGCCCTAATGCCACATATGTGACATGCTTCTGTCATAGTTTACAGCCCAAAATGGCCCACATTTATTACCTTGTTATGGGAATGATTTGACCATTCAGGCTGATTGAGTAAGGGCCTGCTCACATTAATTTTTGGGCCCTGTTTGAATGTGGAACATGACTGTTGTCTCCGGTCATGTTGAAGTGACCAACCATTGATGTATCCGTCTGCCTGCCATCACTGTATAATTAAACACTCGATGTGTTGCAGTGTGTGGCACATGCATATTTTGTCACACTATTTTGCATTTTTCATCTCATCATGTCCATCTCACATGGATGGGTGACAGTACTCATTCACTAACATATGGCTGTACTTGTGAAATGTACCATGGCTATGCTATGTGCCATCTGTATGCTGGCATGTGTCATGTATGTGTATTGGACATGCCACTCACAGGCTAATGTGTGATGCCAGTGCTATCCAGCATGCAGCAAATGTGTTGCTTTTCCATCTTGGAGTCCTCAGTGTCTGCTTTTTGCCTCCCCTTCCAACTCATTAACAGTGGATGCATGCCAGGGTTATAGTCATGTGGGACATGTGTAATTCATGTACTGGATCTCTGGCTTGTCAGGCCTATGTGTGTGCTATGGTGCTCATGCCCGTTTCCATTTGTTGTCTTTCATGTTTTTGCAGGTGATGACGCACTTGATGCTGTTGAGGTGGAGGAGATGGTGCAGACGCAGGAGGAATCTCAGCCACAACCGGGCACCAGTGGAGGACGTGGGGTGGTGGTGGGTGAAAACCCAATCCTCCTGCAGACCATACTGTCCACGGGTGTCTCTGGGTGCATCTCCGCAGACCTCTATGATTCAGGTGCTGAATCGGACAGTGAGACATATGTGCCATCGCAGGTGAGTGTTTCTGGCAGGGATGCTGTTCTGTCCAACCCGCCTGCACCGGGGGTAGACCCCTCTATGGGGATGTCAGTGTTGGTAACTCCGCATTTGGCGGTTACGGATGCAGGGTCACACTCCACAACATTAGCTCCTGTTCCTGGGCCAGCAGATCAAAGGGGGAATGCAGTCCTGCAGCCTCAGGCAGTGCCAGCACAGCAAGGTGCAGATCGCCTTGCCCCAAGCAGGTGTGGTGCCCGCCGATGCGGTGGCCGTGCGCAACCAGGCAATACTGTATGGGAAAACTCCATGTACGGTATAGCAGCACAGCAGGGAGCATAGTGTGAAATGATGGCTCAGGCAATGGATAGGGTGGCCTCTTCCATTCTCCCCCCTGAAAGGCAGATGGAGCTCCAACAGCGGGCAACAGACTCCATTTGCCAATCACACAGGGAGGACATGTCGGACGAGTGTGCCGACTGGACGAGGGTGTGAACTAGACGATGATAATGACTGGACGAATGTGTGGAGCGGACGAGTATGAGGAACGGACGAATATGTGCAACGGACGATACTTAATATGCTTTGGAATGAAGGAAACACTTGATAACATACATCATGCCACACCCCACGCTTACTCTCCCCCTTACACCACCACTCATCTAGAACACAGAGATACTATGACACCATTCGGTATAACTGTTCTCATATCTACATTCTCCCGCTTACTCCACATCACTCTTAGTAATCATTGCTGGTTTCACACCCCCCAGCCAGGCGTACTCCTCAGGCCTAACGCAGCCACACTCGTCCTGGGTAAAACCGACCAGAGCGAACACATACTCCTGACCGCTCAACCACCACACCTACAGCTAAGAAGCAGCTACCACTCGATTTCCGCACCAACTGCACACATACCTGGTGCGCACACGCACTTTTGGACTCCCTCTACTCTCTCTACTGACCTGAACTTCGGTTCCCAAGGGCGTTCAACCTACCAGCGCCTTCAGACCATACCAATGGTATATAAGGCGCTATATAAATGCAAAATAACAATAACAATAACAATAACATGTTGGCATCCAACAGGGACCGACGGGCGGCACTGGAGACTCTGCGCGAAGCCATATCTGTAGAGTCACAGGGCCACAGGGAAGCCCTGAGGTTAGAACACCAGTTCCTCAGGGAGACTCTGGGTGAACTTGAGGCTTCCCGAAATTTTAGGTCAGAACAGCAGCTGGAGCAGCTCACACGTTCACTCTCAGCAGAGCTCCAGGCAACCCGTGCGGAGATCCGGGCATCACGCGAGGCCATGTAGGTAGAAATGCGGGCTACCCGTGTGGTGCTGCATGGAGATCTCCGTACCATCATCCTCCAGAACGAAACCTTCCACACCCGCATGCTTGCTGCCATGGAGGACCACACTAGGGCTTTGCGTGGGCTGCCTTCCATAGCACAGCCACCTCCTGATGTAGCAGCAGAGGGTGAAGAGAGCGACAGCAGTTCTCCCACAGTAGCGTAGCCGTGCAGGCCATGAGCCCATGGAGGTATTTTATTTTCTCAACATCCATGCAGGTGGGTGTTGGGGTGCACCCTGTCCTTGAACCTCCTGGGTGGCCTCTCTCCCCCGGTCTACATATGGCCATTTTTCCTTTTTGTATATATATATATATATTTTTTTTTTACAGTGTGTTGCCTTGTGTGGCTCCCGTGGGTATCCACTGTGTATTCCAGCTGGGCACATGCAGGTTTGTCCTGTCTTTGGGTTAGATTCTTGGGTTCCTGACACACATACCCCTCCTGCTTCCCCTTTCCATGGGCTTGCAAAGGGTGTGACCAAGTGACAGTAACTTACACAGTGACACTGGGCTCCCATGAGCTGTGTGGGCTGTCTGTAGTAAAAACTGTGTGTACATCCCCAGTGGGGTTTGTGGTTGGATTGAACACTGCATGATGTATTGATATGTGCTTGTGCATCCATGTCTTTCTCCTTATTCACATGTACCTTCTTCATGTCTTCACAAGGCCGTCTCCTTTGCAGATGCAGTTCATGTTGTATGCAGTACACTGACACATTTGCCTGACAGCAACACTATGCAGTTGGAAGGGGTGGATGTGCTGGCTTAGTCAGGTTGTGAGACTTGCACTACTTTGATTATGTACTGTCATAATTTGCCACTGTTTCATCCCGTTTTGCTGTTTTGTGTTGTTGGTAAGTATTTGTTCATTTGTGCTGTTTCTTATTGATTACTGGGAGCATATTGTCTGTGGCCTGTTTACATTTGGGACAGTGCACTTTGTGACACTTGTGTCATGTGTTATGCATGCATTTGGTTGCTTTCACATTGCATGACATGCCATGGTGTGTTGAGTAGCTGAGATGGGGAGGGGTTGGGTGACAGGGCACTATTTTCATGTTGTATTTTGCAAGAGGGTAGTCATTCATGCTGCATGAATGTGTGTCTTTTTGTGACACAGTATTGGTTGTCTTTAAGTAGGTAGGGATGCACACAATGTAACACTTCCAGTTGACCAATCTCAGGCTGGTATGGTTGTGACAGTTGACTATCCCTTATGTCATTATCATTGATTGTCAGCTGGTATGTGCCAGGGCTGTGTGCACTCCACAGGGGTAGGATTTTAGGTGAAGTAATTAGCCACCAGCTGGGTACGGGCTGCCTCACCATGTGCCCTTTCACCTCCCGTGCGCAGCGGCCGTGCATGTGGTTGGGGATGTGGGGGCACCACCATGTCCACCCGCAGGCCCCAGCGGGTTGCAAAGTTGTGCAGGACACATGCGCCACTATGATCCTGCACACTACTGGGGGCGCGTATAGCAACTGCCCACCAGAGCGGTCAAGGGAGCGAAAGCGTAACTTGAGCACTCTGAATGTGCGCTCCACTATGCCCCGGGTTGCAATAAGGGCTGTGTTGTATCTTACCTCAGGTGGTGTGGTGGGGTTCCGAATTGGCGTCATAATGTGGGTGCTCAGAGGGTAGGCACTGTCCCCTGGGGAGGTGATGATGGGTATCATTAGTGGGTTTGTCACATTACTCAGTATCTGACATGGATGCATGTGCAGAGGCACGGCTTCTAGGTCCCAGTTTAGGGGTGACATTCTGAAAATGAAACTATCATGGGTGGAGCCTGGATAGTTGCCATATACTGAGGTGATGATTCCCTTGGCATCACATACTACCTGCACGTTGATGGAATGCTAGTGCTTGCGGTTTCTCCCTGGGAGGACGTAGAGCCACATGGGTGCAATCAATGGCACCTAGCACTTTGGGGAAGTGTACCACCCCGTAAAAGTCCTGGACTGCAGCCTGCCTTTCTGCAGGCGTTCTGGGCATGTATGTGTGCCTGCAGACTGAGGAGCGTGCAGTCATGATGGCCAACACCTGGTGTAGGCAGCATGACTGCGTGGCCTGTGACACCCCCCCACTATGGCACTTGTCCGCTGAAATGAACCAGTAGCCAAGAAGTGCAGTACATTGAGCACCTTTTCCAAGGGGCTCAGTGCTTAGGAGCACAGATTGGGTGATGTGAGGTCATCCTCCCACTCACTCTCCAGGTCGAGTATTATGTGTGGTGGAAACCTGTACCTCCCATACACCTGGTCATCAGGCATCCCAAAAAGGCTGGTCCTGGTGAAAAAATGCGGGGCCTGGCTATCCTCCTCCTCCTGCGGTGCCCCACGACCACTGCTGTGAGGAACGGTATATTCATCGTAGCGCCTGAGCTTGTTTGTTGTTTGCACGCACTTTTATGCTGCACGGGGCCACGTACGCCTGCTTCCTGCTGCCGTACGTGTTTCCAGATTAGCGCATCTTTTTTGGCGCACGCGTTTCCCCTGTTTCATTCCATGAATACGTGTTGTAGGCGCGCGCTTGGCCGTTGCGTGCATTTACCTCTTGTACTTCCCCCGTTACGCCCCGTGTTACGCCCACTTTTGTTGTGTGAGCTGCGCTATGTGCGCTTTCGCTGTGCGCGTAACGCATGCTGTTTAATGACGTGTGCGCCCGCGTGCGTCACCCACGATTTTAGCGTACATCCCAGGATTTGCATGCGCACTGACTTCCATGAATCGATGTGCGCGGCTTTGGCACTCTCACACTTGCACTGCCATTTTCGCCGCACATTAATTCCATGAATCGGCCTGTATATAATACCGCCTATAGGATGGTTAGTGATTCGATTTAGATAATGGTACTCAAATTTTCAACGATGAGCAATTTCAATATTAAAGTTCATGAATAATTCATGCAAGCAAACATTCTAAAAAAAGGGCAATTTGACTGTGACGAGTGTACAAACAAAGTGTATCCACTAGTCCAATATACTTGTCACGGCTCGCTCCCTTCGCTCCCGTTCCCGCCACTTGGGGGCATAGTTTGGGGTTTATTCCCTACTGGACATTTCCTCCGAACCTTACTCTACAGTACTGTGATGAATTAGGAGCACTAAAACCCTATTTTCCAAGTTACTTCCCTTCCGGATCCATTCCAGGTTTTTGGCAGCCAGCATGCTACTTTAATCTAATGACTATGCTTTCCAGATTGACTATGCTTCCCAGAATGCCTGGCTCACTGCTTCACCTCCTCCCTTGCAGGACAAGGTTGGGTGGAGGATAGGCAACACCTGTGGTTGCAGGTGCAGCAGGCGGCACACCTGAGAGGTGTGCTTGTTAAGCAGCTTTAAAAAGCCTCAGTTTGCTTCAGTCCAGCGCTGGTCATTGTTGCAGCGTTCCTGTCGTGACTGGTCCCTTGTTCCTGGTTCCTAGTGTTTGTGCCCAGTTTCTAGTTAGTGTTTCTTGTTCCTTGTCCTGGAATTCGTATTTGTATGCTTAATTGATTTCTGCCTTCTGGAATTCCCTTTCTCTCTTTCTCTGTCTGCAGGCAGCCTTTCTCTGAGCTTTCCTTTTGCTGCAGCCCAATTGCCTGTGTTCACTGTTTCCTAGAAATTGTCCTTTGCTACTGAAAGACTTGATGCATTAATCTTTCCTTACAGGTTTAGTTTCCTGCCTTTTCACCTTGGATGGGTGGGAAGGTTTCCCTTTTGATATCGTTTTCACTGCTCCTGATCCTTACCTTCTATTGGGATCCATGCCATGTTTTCCTTTACACTTTTGCATTTATTTCCTATTTTATTATTAGGTGTGGGAAGCTGTTGTAACTAGCTCCTGTGTGATTATCTTTTGTTTTCCTCACTGTTCTATTTCCTTCTTGCCTCTTGACTTGGGTTTAGGTATTTAGTTATCCTCACTCTTTGCTTTTACTGCCTTCTGGGTTCTTGTTTGATCTACAGGGTTGTGGGTTTAGTACAGACTTTTTGAGTGGTCTTTCCGGTCCTCGTGAGTACGGACATCCAAGTGGTCTTTCCGGTCTTCGTGAGTACTGGCATTCATGTGGTCATTCCGGTCCTCGTGAGTACTGTTTCCAAATTCTTTATTCAGTACCGTCTAGAGTGTCAGCTCACAGATTCTGTCCCTGCTTGCCCTCTACGTGGGTTTAGCGCTGTCAGTATCTGTAATAGCATAGTGGTACGGAGTTTGCCGACCTTCCTTTCAGTCATAAGGAGGTTCTAAGTGCTTACCCTACATTCCTTTTCATATAGTGGTATACACGAGTCTTGGGTATTGAATGCACGTTGTTAGATTCAAGGTTGTTTACTGTGTATTTTGTGCACATTTCCCCTGCCATATCCATCGCCTTCTTCCTTTCCTGACAGAATGACCAGCCGTTGTTCCCGTTTGAACATGGCCAGATTACGAAGGAAAGGCAGCAAGGCCTCTAACAAGTTTATACAGAAAGCTTCCCTTACAATTACCCGTGAAAATCGAATCTCTGCTCCTGACTTAAATGAACTCCTTGACACGAATGGGTATTTACGTGCAAAGTATTTTTCCCACTGGGTGGCCCATCCTACATTGCCTGATCCTAGTTCTGTCTTTAATTCTGATCCAGAGTCTATGTCCGCACAAGCCTTAGCAGTGGAAAACAACACACTGCTAGAATTTATACACACAAGTACCTCTGTTATTGAACCCCATGACTCCGGCTGTGCTTTACCTCAGATTGAACAGTTTCATGATTCAAGCATGAAGAATGGAGGGGTTCCTTGCATATCTTCTGTTTTCTGCCCTCAGTCTACAGCTTACTCCTCTGCACAGGTTCTTACTGTGGTCTCTAATGCCAAGGGGTCTGATGCCAATAGTCTGCTTAAAAGAAACACAGACCACGTCGGTAAGAGAGAGTATAGATCACAAGACCTGCGAGCAGTAGATGACAATATACAATCAGTGCACTTCCAGATGGCTAGGGCAGGATCCAGCCCTGATGCCACCATGCCTTCCCCTGTGCCTACTGATAGGGATGTACAGTTAATGCGGGACATGCTAAAAGCAGAATTTGAGGAGTTAAAACAAGAATACATTTCCTTAAGAGGAGAATAAGATGTTACAGTCTTTTCTGAATACACCTCCAACTTTATCCGTTGATGAAGTGAATACTGTTCAGTCCCTGAGTGCGGAGACTTTTGTAAATCATGATACTTGTCAATATGTAAGATCTATTGGGAGTGAAAGTCTTTTTTCAAGCACAGCGCTTATTCAGGGCACAGGTTCTGACAACTGTCTTACCGTTAGTCAGGAATTGCTGTTAGCTGAAGATTCACAAGCCACTCCTTTACCTGAGGCTTCCTGTGTAGCAGTTTATCATAACTCTGAGCTTGAACACATACATGCTTCTGATTTCCAAACACAATCCACAATGGTGGCATACACAGAATCAGTCACAACTGTATGCTTAGGTTCTGCCCTTGATCTAGCTGCTGAGACTGAAGTAGACATTCAAGCTGATGTGGAAAACGATGCTACCTCTGTGTTCGCTCTTCCTTCTGCCAATTTCGGTCACTACGAGCAGTCAAAGACAGTGCAGAATTCATGTTTTGATGGACTCATTCCACAGATTACTGAACCAAAAACCCAGCAGGCGATCCCTGAACTGTTGATTGTTAATCAGCCACTTTCTGAAGTTAAGACAGAGGAATGGTCAATTGACGAAATCCTGATTAACAGAGACTTTACTATGGTGATTCCTCTGGTTGATTTTGACTTCTACAAAGGAAGAGACTCTGTGTCATCCACTAAGGAGAGGGACGGCAGGGGTACAGCTCAGACTTTGGTTACTGGTGCCAAGGGGTCAACTGCCTTAAAGGGGCTTTCCATTCCTGAACCACAAGTGTGTCTGTTGACTTCTGGGACTTCAGACTGTCCTCCTACTACCATTGACTCTTCGATAATCCTGTCCACAGCTCTGCAGTCATCGCTGGCACACGTATCTTCGATCAATAAAAAATTGCTATGTCTGCCAGTCACCCAAGAGCCTTCACCATGTACGCAGTCAGAGCCAAAGACCTTGACAAGTATGTCTTCAGCTAACAAGATGGCTCCAGCCTGCATGCCCTCAGCCTCAGAATTTCCTCTGGCATGCCTGTCTTCGGCTACAGTGACTAATCCAGCGGGTGATCCTTCAGCCATGGAGCCTCCGGTAGCATGTCCTAAGTGCATGTCTTTGGTCCCAGAGCCTACTGCTAGGTTTGCTTCGGTTCGTGAGAGACCCGTATCCTGCTCAGCCTCGCTGCCAATATCGAAGGCGTACCTGTCTACTTTGTCTGATCATGCTGCATATTCTTCTGCTTCAGAGATACCTCCTGAATCCCAACCATTTACTGATGAACGTCCATCTTGCCCTTCTTATGCTTCAGGGGGATCACCAGAATGCCTGCCTTGTACACAAAACAATTCTCCCAACTACTTGACTGTAGCATCAGTGCCTCCCGAATATGCAACATCTGAGCCTGAGACCTCTGTCAGCTCTCTCTTCAGAAACATCAAGCCGGATCACGACTCGGGAGGGCCTCACATGCGAGGCCGCTGGACTTGCCTGGAGTATTACGAGAGGGAAACGGATGCCATCCGCCACGGCCCAGTCACCGAACGAGTAGCCGACCAGGATAGCGGGCTGGACGGTCCGCGTTTGGAGTCCGGTTTGGATCAACCGCTTGACAACCCTTTTGTTGCCGGATCCCACATGAGCCTGAGGGAGGGGACGGGCACGGCCCTCCAGCTGCAGCGCCAGTTGGGTGCTAGTAGCCAAAGGAGGGGAATGTCTGCTGCAGTTCAAGATGTGCCTGTTTTTGTTCCCGCTGCTAGTATGCCTGATGTTCCGAGTACTGCGTCTAACACTCCTATCCGTATGCCAAACGTTCCTGGCTACATGACTGTCAACGGGAGTGCCAGCCTCGTACAACCCATTGGATCTCCAGACCTCCAAGGCATGGAACATATGCAGGCGAATCTTTGTCACTTTCAACCACAAACCTTTACCCAGATGGATGACAGAGTATCCGAACCTCTACCTCAGCCGCCACCTTCCTCTTCCGAACATAAACATTTCCTGAAACCTGCTGTTTCCTCACCTCCTGTGTGTCCACTCTCGGCAGTGAGGCTAACAGAACTTCTACCGTTGTCTAAGGCATGTAGCACCAGCCTGCCTCTTTCCTCAAAGATGTATGCATATCCTCTTCCAGTGACTAAGCTTCCTGGACCTTTCACCTCTGCTTCGGGTCCTGCAAGTCCTTCATGCCTTTCTTCGACCCATGAGTCTCTTCCTCACCGAATTCCTGCCTATGACTCTTATAAACTGCGGCCTGATTCTATGCATTCCAGTCCTTCTACTTTTGCCCGCGGGTCATCGTTTTCCTCAGTGCTACCTCCAAAGACGAAGCGCTCCTGTCATGGAAGGAAGATGTTTTGTGCGGGTAACGGTCACCTGGAGTCGGCCGTGGGAGGGGGTATACTGTCACGGCTCGCTCCCTTCGCTCCCGTTCCCGCCACTTGGGGGCATAGTTTGGGGTTTATTCCCTACTGGACATTTTTTCCGAACCTTACTCTACAGTACTGTGATGAATTAGGAGCACTAAAACCCTATTTTACAAGTTACTTCCCTTCCGGATCCATTCCAGGTTTTTGGCAGCCAGCATGCTACTTTAATCTAATGACTATGCTTTCCAGATTGACTATGCTTCCCAGAATGCCTGGCTCACTGCTTCACCTCCTCCCTTGCAGGACAAGGTTGGGTGGAGGATAGGCAACACCTGTGGCTGCAGGTGCAGCAGGCAGCACACCTGAGAGGTGTGCTTGTTAAGCAGCTTTAAAAAGCCTCAGTTTGCTTCAGTCCAGCGCTGGTCATTGTTGCAGCGTTCCTGTCGTGACTGGTCCCTTGTTCCTGGTTCCTAGTTTTTGTGCCCAGTTTCTAGTTAGTGTTTCATGTTCCTTGTCCTGGAATTCGTATTTGTATGCTTAATTGATTTCTGCCTTCTGGAATTCCCTTTCTCTCTTTCTCTGTCTGCAGGCAGCCTTTCTCTGAGCTTTCCTTTTGCTGCAGCCCAATTGCCTGTGTTCACTGTTTCCTAGAAATTGTCCTTTGCTACTGAAAGACTTGATGCATTAATCTTTCCTTACAGGTTTAGTTTCCTGCCTTTTCACCTTGGATGGGTGGGAAGGTTTCCCTTTTGATATCGTTTTCACTGCTCCTGGTCCTTACCTTCTATTGGGATCCATGCCATGTTTTCCTTTACACTTTTGCATTTATTTCCTATTTTATTATTAGGTGTGGGAAGCTGTTGTAACTAGCTCCTGTGTGATTATCTTTTGTTTTCCTCACTGTTCTATTTCCTTCTTGCCTCTTGACTTGGGTTTAGGTATTTAGTTATCCTCACTCTTTGCTTTTACTGCCTTCTGGGTTCTTGTTTGATCTACAGGGTTTTGGGTTTAGTACAGACTTTTTGAGTGGTCTTTCCGGTCCTCGTGAGTACGGACATCCAAGTGGTCTTTCCGGTCTTCGTGATTACTGGCATTCATGTGGTCATTCCGGTCCTCGTGAGTAATGTTTCCAAATTCTTTATTCAGTACCATCTAGAGTGTCAGCTCACAGATTCTGTCCCTGCTTGCCCTCTACGTGGGTTTAGCGCTGTCAGTATCTGTAATAGCATAGTGGGTAAGGAGTTTGCCGACCTTCCTTTCAGTCATAAGGAGGTTCTAAGTGCTTACCCTACATTCCTTTTCATATAGTGGTATACACGAGTCTTGGGTATTGAATGCACGTTGTTAGATTCGAGGTTGTTTACTGTGTATTTTGTGCACATTTCCCCTGCCATATCCATCGCCTTCTTCCTTTCCTGACAATACTCGGCTGATGCGTTTCGAGGAGATTCTTCTTCTTCAAAAGCCTAATCGGACTGTGGAAAAATATCACATAAAAAAAGACACAGTAAGTATGTTGTTGCCCTTATCTACAAGTTTAAATCTTTACATACAAGGAAAGAATATCTATCAGGAAAATACTCTGTGGTCAATACAACATCACCATATTGAGGACTTCATGGCATGAGAGAGTACATATAGAGGGACATACCGGAAAGCACGGTCAAAGTATAAATGGATACATGTTGATAGAAACTAGTTACTCAATTAAATTCCAAAATTGCAGATCAAAGCTAATGTATGGATACATCTAGATAGACAATGGCACCCAGGTTGTACTGGAAATGCGTATGATAGGATGTTAATGGCACCGCTCAGGGAGAAGTTCATAAAAGTTTCAAATAAGTTGCATCAATCCCAATCGTTTTGTTCAGGAGACGGAAGCCCATACTGGGGGTGTGTATCAGTTGTCTAAATCGAATCACTAACCGTCCTATAGGCGGTATTATATAGTGTGCAGGGGATGGGAGGATTCCAATCCTCTTCCTTCCACTTGGTTCATTTCATACAAAATTACTTGTATCACTGTCTTGTCCTGGGTCCCAGACCCTGGTTTCACCTCTTCTTTGAACTGGCCCACTTGGTTCACTTGCCTGTGAAGCACTGTCACAAGGACGATGACTCATATCTCTTTCTTGCTTAGGGTCCTTGACCGTTCCCTGGTGGTCAACGGGCCTTGTTCCCCCACTCTGATGAGGAGGAGAAGGATTGTAGACTCTCTGCCCCTGCTGTGCCGGCCAAGCATTATGCTTGTACAGGGGCTTAGGGACAACTGCATGGAACCTCTTGGTAAGCCGCCCGTGTGCTCTCTGGGTCTCCCGTGCCACCCTTTACCTAGCTTGGGTTTTTGAAACGTGAGCAGGGCTTCCTGGGATGGTGGGCGTTCGGTTCAGCTTCTCCAGTGTCTTGCTTTCCCTGCGGTTGTACGACGGCATTCCATGCTTTTGCTGTTCTTCCTCCTCCCGGCACTGCTGAGCACCGGCCTGCTTCTACAGACCTTCCGATCATCAGACGCGGTGGACTGCCAACGTCCTTGGAGCTCTCTCGTTCTGGAACAGCGATGCAAGTTTGAATCTCCCGCATTCAGTGCTCAACACACCTGCACTATTCCGCGGCTGCCCGAGAACAAGCGTTTAGTCCATTGTCCGTTTTTATACAATGTTGCCAGCAGTGTCTTGGCCCATTGCATAAGTTCTTCATCTCTTTCACAGGTTTCAGCTTCATTGGTATGATTCCGACCTCGTGTAGGGTGGCTGAGAGAAAGTGGAGGGCATCAGACTCATCCTCTGACAAACTGGCCTGCCGCCTGCTCCAAAGGCAATACAGACTCTTTGTACTTTCTAAGCCCATGTCTCTGTAGCCTCTAACAACATGGCCAAACTCTTCAGAATCTGCAAGGAGCTGGCCAATCCTGCTGCAGTCTCCACCTCTCCTGTTCCCTCCCAGGCCATTTACGCGAATCTGGCATCCCATTTTAGCAATACAACGCAGGACATCCTGTCCTCTCTCTCAGCTTCCTCTACCTCCTCTCGTTCTCTCCGGCTTCTGCGACAGTGCAATTGCGGGTTGCTCTGCTTCCCCAACTTCCTCGACCACTGATACTACTTCTGGCTCACTTGGGACGCACACCCTTCTCCAACACGGGTGTCTCCGATCCGACCACTTCAATTGGGATTTCCTTTTCCTCCTGAGACCCTTGGCTTGCCTTTGCTTTTTGGCATTGGTCTCCTGCACGGTTAAAGCTCTGCAATCACAGTAACTCAGCTCACATGGGGAAAACTCATCTTCCAGCATGTATTCCACTGCACTGCCTCTGCAATTCAAGCTACTGGGCTTTATTGCCTGACTGCATCTACATGCCTCTTGAAACCTCTGCATCGTCTCAATATCTCTAGGATTCTGGGACATTTATTTCTTTTCAACAAAGTTAGGTTTCTCTACTTCGGAATTACTTGTAAGGGTAGATTTAATTCCCTTAAAGTTTTTAACAGTGGTTGTGCACTCTAATTTTTCCAGAGGAAGATGGTTTAGAGAAGACAACATTTCGATAATCGTTTGCATTGCACCTTTGGGATTGAGGAGGGTATTTAGTTTGGGATACCAAAAAGGATCTTTCTTTTGGCATAGTGTGCTTTGATTTTATAACCTTAGAGTTCACAACCTTAGATTTAATATGAGGTTGAGAGATACTAAAATGGCAATAGGCCATAACCTCGTTTGGCGCAGTGGTAAGAATCGTCCTGTCTGAGGAAAAATACGGCATCTCATCCCACGGAATCTCCTCAGTACCCTGGGCCCTGTCTCCTCCCAGGTGACCCTTCTGCAGTACCCCACCCAGAGGGCTGGGATCAGGAAGCGTCTGCCTTCCCCTGGCCACCTGGGAGGAAACTTTAGGCAGGGCTTCCGTGACACACACACACACACACACACATACACACACACACACACACACACACACACACACACACCAGCAATAGGAGCCTAGGCTGCGCTGGGAAATTTGCACTGAGCAAGAGTGGTGGGCTTCCATTTCTGGTGGCTATGACTCTACCCAACAATGCACCGTGTGACTCAGCAGATGCGCTGGCCCACGCAGGGGGTCCTAGAGGGGCAGCTGGCAGAGCGGGCCGCTCCTCTGGCCCCCTGCGTCTGGCTCTCCTCCCCTCTCTTGAGGGTGGGTGGAAGTGGCGTGCCCCCAGGGTCTGCTGCAACCAGCTGGCCCTGGAAAGGCGCATTAAATATCCCGGGCTGCAGGAGCTCATCCTCTTTGTAGCCAGAGCAGCCATACAGAAGATGGGAATCTGAACATTACAAAATATATGTGAGACCAGAGGGGCAGGACCCCACTGCGCCACCAGCAAAGTAGGGGTTGCTTGGGGTAGGAGCTGGAAAGGTTTATTGGAAGGGGGAGTATCGTGCAGGTACAGGTACCTTTGGTGGTGGTTTCAGGGTAATTTGGAGAAGTAATGGATTTTTTTGTTTGTTTTTGAAACAGCAGGTCGCACAGTGTGGGTCAATGGCGGCTCCTTCATCACGCGAGTGGAGCGTCGAGCACGGGTCTGGCCACTGAGAGGGATCAATTTAGGATTACAGAACATCAAACTGGTCTGGCTGTGCACACCGGGCATGCAATGGCATGCATTGCTCCCCTGTGTGGCAAGGCAGCTGGAAAGGTTTGGAGCACCTAAGGTGCTCATTTTATTTTAACGTATTTTATTGGCATTTATAAGTACAGTCATTCATACATTAAATGAGTACATCATGGCGAAATTGTCTGTACATTTTTAGCAACGTTCCAGTACAACAGTAAACAAGGAAACAAACAAATAACTTCTTCACTTGTCTGACATTGCGTTGTCCATCGGTTTTGTGTGCTTGTGGCGCAACGGGGAGGCCCAATAATGGTAACCAAAGCTGACAGTTCAACAATAACCTCTGGTTTCTTCTAATAATACAACAACTATGAACGATCCAGGAATGGTATTTGTAGCTAGGGGGGAAATGGTGTTCAAGGGGTTTGTCGTCTGAAGGGTGAAACATATCCCAGATCAATAGTTTCTACGCTGCGCGCGTGTCGCTTCCTTCTGCATTAGAACCATGTTCTCCCTCCATCCAAACTCTCATTTCAACCTCAGCCCACCGTTCAAATTCTCGATACCAGCAAACATACTGCAGACACTTTGGTGATTTCCAGGTCATTGCAATTGATCTTTCGGCTAATATACATGCTATATCCATAGATTTGGTCACGTTTGTATTTCCTATTTCTGGGATATGTGCCTAACAAGCATTCTTTCGGTGTCCATTCATATCTTACTATTCCAGCCATCCTGCATGCTTGTTCGATCTCAGCCCAGAACTCTTTCACTCGTATGCCACCCCAGAACATGTGTATCAAATCCTCAACATCCATCGCACACCAGGTGCATGTTGATCATGTGTTATTGCTGACTGTAGCTATCCTGTGTGGGGTCATGTACATACAGTACAGTAGGTTTAGTTGTATCAACCTGAAACGGGAATTCCTTGACACTTTGGGTATAATAGTATCCTCTCCCATTCCTTGTCTGCAATATTGGTTCCTAGATCCTTTTCCCATTTCTCTTTCAACTGTGTACTCTTGGGGTTTGGTCTGTCTGCCAGTGTGCTATAGAATCCAGACACCGGCTTCCAAATGTCGCCCAGATTATGCATTAGTACTAGTAAGCGGTTTGGTGTCGGTTCTTCCGGCCATCCATCCCATTTCTCCCTCGCCACCTTTTGAGCCCTCTGGTAACACAGGAATTGTCCCCCGGGCAACCCCTCTTTTTCTTGGAAGGATTCAAACTCTCTGAAGGTTCCTCCTTCATACAGATCACCCCAGGTATAGATACCCCATTTTTTCCAGTGTCTCACCACTGCCATCTGCGTCGGGCTTGCAGGCATCAGCTACAATCGGGGTCTCAGGTGAGTAGGGGTGCACTACTTTCAACAGTGTCATAGCCCTATTCCATACCCTTCTGCCCAGTGTCACTAACATGGCAACACTCCCGAGGCAACCTAGAGGCACCCATAGTATTTCTTTTAAGCGTGCTGGCGCCACTAGACACCGTAGAAGTTCTGTTTCCGACGCAGCCTCGTCTGATAACCACTTGGTCACAAAACTAAACTGGGCTGCAAGATAATATTTCTCCAAATTTGGCAATTGCACCCCACCCTCTCTGTAAAGCAGGCATAGTGTAACAAGTGACTGTTTGTGGTGGGTTGCGCCCCACAAGAAGTCACGCAGGAGTGCATCCAGCAAGCTGAAGAAGGAAGCTTTAATGTAGCAGTGGACATTTTGGAAGTAATATAAGAACCTTGGCAATATAATCATTTTGGTAATGTTACGCTCACCTGGTCTCTGTGGAGGCATTGGGGCACAGTTGCAGCCCTCCCAGGAGTTAGATCACCCCCGTCAGGTCTCTCGCCCTGCTGATAAGCTGTGAGCGGCGGCAATTGGTGGCACTGTTCCTGTTAATTATTGATGATGAGCTCCCCGTCCTGCTACTTTGGGTAGGGGCGCTTGTTGATGGGATCTAGTTCCTTCACTGATCCCTGGTAAGTAATAGTCCAGTCCAGCTGCGACTATGCTTTCCCCTGGTTGATGGTAAGTGTCTCTCAATGTCTCTTGTCTTTTCCCTTTCTGTTTTCTGTCTTGGTATTATTGCTCTTAATAGTTTTGTTAATTCTTGAATAACGTTTTCGCTTCTGTTTTCTTCCCAATAGGTGGAAATGTGGCCCACAGCTGTGGAGGCGCGGAGTGCGGCCGGGAGGAAGATGGATGCAACTGCAATTGTTTACAACAGGTGAGTGATGATTTAAGGAAAAGCGCGATGTTCAGTGGTTGCGCAACCTTAAACTTAATGTCTGTTAAGTGTATAACCTTGCCTTTTGTTTTTACTTGCAGGTGCGGTGGTCGCGGGTGGAGCGCGTCGTGCTGCGGTGTCAAGATGAAGGTTTCAGCGTGGCGGAAGATTTGAAGATGAGCTGCGGTACCAAAGTGAAGATTTCAGCGTTCTGGAGGGTTTGAAGGTGAGCTGCAGTGCCAAGGTGAAGATGTCAGCGTTCCGGAAGATTTGAAGGCGTGCACAGGTGAGAGCAGGTTCCTCAGATGGTAAGTAGGGAGATAGGTAACAGGATTTCCAAAGGTAAGTTTAACCCCAGGCGGCGGTGAGCGTTACGCTGTCTTTGTCTAAATGCCAACAAAACTGAGATCCTCCTCATTGGGACACCTTCACCATCCTTTCCCCTCACTCTCTGGCCGGCCTCCCTTGGCCCTCCTCTTACCCCTACTTGTGAGGCTAAGAACCTCGGGGTCATCTTTGACTCCACACTCTCCTCCACACACATCTCTGACGTCTCTAAAAAGTTAAACTTCTTACTCTGCCTTCCCTCTCCTTCCCTCAGAAGCTCACAGTCTCCCAAGCTCTGGTTCTCTCTAGGTTGGACAATTGTAAAAGCCTCTTTCTAAATTTACCTGACTCCACCCTCCACCCTTTACAACTAATCCAGAACAGGACTGCAAGACTTGTCCTCGGCCTCAAGTCCTGGGGTTGTATCTCTCCAGCTCTGAAATCCCTTCATTGACTCCCTGTGGATGCAATGATTACAATTAAAACCCTCTGCATTGTCCACAAGGCTTTCTGGGGCCTGGGAACGAAATACCTTCAACTATCCCTCCGTAAATACCTCCCTTCTCGAGCCCTTTGCTCCTCTATGTCTAATTCCCTCAGAGTCGGGCGTTTTTCAAAGAAACGAGCTGGGGGCAGATCTCTGTTTCGGCTGGGGCCTCCCTTTGGAACAGCCTCCTGATCATCTGGAAACTTGAAGAGAACCATCTCCGTTCCGGAAGCACTTCAAGACCTTCCTCTTCGCTTCTGCCTCTGCCCCTCTTCTCCCCTGCTAATCTGTTTCTCTCGTTTGGCATCATGCAGCTGGCCACCCTCTGTCCTTCGGGCCCAGGTACCTGCGCACCCTGTCTCCCCATTGAACTGCCTCTGGGCCACCCCTGGCACTGGGATCTGTATCTGCACCCATACAGTCCACCACTCTTCCTCTGCACTTATCAGATATACCCTATCTGACTAATCATGCACTTGTCACCGGTCTGGCTGCACTACCTTTTGTCTTCATTTATTTATTTATTTATCCCACGTATTATCTATTCTGTTCTCTCTTCTGCCCGCACTTTCCACTTCTACCCCTCAATGCACTTTCCCTCTTTCTCCCTTTTCCTTGCACTTGCGCGTTCTTAATGTCACTGGGCCTAGTAAGATCGCATTTATGTTCTCCCCTGTTGCCCTCCCTTTGCTTGGTCGCACTCTGTAACACTTGTGTATGAGCGGAATATAAATAAAATATCATATCATATATCATATCATGAAAGTGCAGAATAACGCGAAGCGTCTGCCTCAGGGATTGGAGTAACTTATATAGCTGCGATCGTGGGCACACCCACTAGGCCTGGCTTGCCTACCACACCCTGCCACTCCCAGAGAGTCAGCACGTGCAAGGCAACCCAATAGCATCAGCCCCACCCATGAGTACACGTGGGACTGCTGTAGTAATGAAAGTTCCCTATGTTAAATACACTTGGCACCGAAAATGAGGTGCCATGTTCATAATAAAAGTATTATTGACCCAAATACATGTTCCTGCTTATTGTTTTTCATGAGCCTGGCGTCAAAGGCACCAGGACTGTGTCCATCCGGGCTCCCTGTGTAAGTGGCCCCGTAATGTTTGTGTCCTTGGCCCGATGGCCATGACAGGTAATGGCAACCTTGCCCATTAGAGATATCAGCAATTTGGACCAGAATATCATGGATTTCCGCAAACTCTGCAACACTACTGCCATGTTGCTCTCGTTTGTCTGCTCTGGTATGTGTATAATGTTCACCTGCAAGTATCTGAACGATTCCAGTTCCCATCGGAGCCCGACTTCTGGTAGTTCACCCCTGTCTTTCCCTTTTAGGCCCGCTATTGGGAAAATGCAAGACTTGTATTTGCTGAAGCAGTTCCCAGACACTTTAGTGTAATTGTCTAGAACATCAAGTATCGTTGGGACATTAAGGTGCAGATCTTTTTTTCATACAGCAGTACATCGTCCGCGTATAGCGAAACCAAATGGTTGATGCCCCCTACCCAAATGCCAGCCTCGAGAAATTGCTTTCGCAGGTAAATGGCTATCGGCTCAAGGCCAAGAATGTATAACATGGGTGACAGTGGGCATCCCTGCCTGGTGCCTCACTCAGTGTCCCAGACTGGTGACACAAACTTGCCAGATTTCACCCTAGCCACTGGCTTGGTGTACAGTATTCATACCCATTTAACTAATTGTTCTCCGAACCCAAATTGTCACAAGTCTCTCCCCTTCTCACCTATTTTTCTTGTTTGCTTGCGACCTTCTTTTGTGACTTCTTTCGCACGGTCCGGGATTTGTATGAGTCTATGTGCCGGTCTTTGGATTCCAGCGTGCTTCGTTCAGATTGTCCAGGATGGAACCAGGAAGGAACAATTTCCGCGCGCTGAGGCACGGAACCTGTGACTCGAGCGCGGGCGAAAATCCAGGAAAGTTCGGTAAAGTTTGAAGGATGAAAGGAAAGGAGGATGAATCAAGGAACCGGGAAATAGAATTCAGGAAATTAGCCCCGAGTGAACTCCGGCAGCACACGTCCAGCTACGGCGAGCAGTAGCGTTGAGACGCGCAGAGTCGCGGGGGTGTGTCTGTTTAGTAGTGCGCCGAGCGTGGAGCATAAAGGCTGGCAAGCTGCATTTTGTATTCGATGGCCATGTTGGGAGGGTTACTGCATTCAGTGATCTATGGGTCAGGGACCACGAGGTCCAAAAGGGACGCAGGTGACGGTTCATGACAGCATGCCTCCTCTGAAGCCCAGCTCCTCTGGGTTTGCCTGGATGGATAAGGTGGTATCTTCGAATTAGCCTGGGGGCATTCATGTTTGATATGGGTTCCCAGGTGCGCTCACTAGGTGGATATCCTTTCCATTCGACCAGATATTGCAGCTGACCACGTCGGTACCAAGAATCACAAATTCTGGAGACCTTGTATTCGAGTTGGTCACTGACAATCCCTGAGTAGATCTTGGAGCAGTTTGAGAGGGTTGAACTTATGACTTCAACAGAGAAGTATGGAAGACTGGATGGGATCCTTTTCCATGATTCTGGTAGTCGGAGCCGAAAGGCCACTGGATTGACAATTTCTTTTATGGAAAAGGGACCGTTATACCTGGGAGCCAATTTATTTGGTTGTAGGTGACGTGGGAGGAGTTTTGAGGATAACCAGACCTTATCACCTATTGAATAGGAAGGTCCTGGTCTTCTTTTGGAGTCAGCATAATGTTTAACGTCTCTTCGGGCCCTTTCTAGGTTTTCTTTAGCTTCTTTGTGCACATTGATTAGTGTTTCAATCCAGGAATCAACCGTAGGAACTTGGGTTGGATGTGGAAGAATGGACGGTAGGACTGAAGGATGAAATCCTTGACTACAGAAAAAGGGACTGGTTTTGATAGCTGAATGATCCGAATTGTTGTATGCAAATTCGGCCACAGGTATTAAGAGTGACCAATCATCCTGGACCTTGGTGGCGAAGCAACAAAGATATTGTTGCAGAGTTTGATTTACTCGCTCAGTAGCTCCATTGGTCTGTGGATGATAACCCGAAGGAAGACAAGGCACGCTGGATTCCCAGTATACAACATTACTGTTTCCAGAACTGGGATATGTATTGGGGCCCTGCATTAGAAATGATCTTGGAAGGTAGCCCATGAAGCCGGAATATGTGTTCCAGGAAAATTCCAGCAAGTTCAGATGAGGATGGCAGTTTGTATGAAGGTGTACAATGAGCCATATGAGTGAACAAATCAATGGTAACCATTATAGTTGTGTAACCCCTGGAAGAGGGTAGTTCCACCATGAAATCCGTGGCGATGATTTCCCAGGGTCTTGTTGGTTTTGCCGGTTGGAGCAGGAGACCTGCTGGTCTTTTGTTATCATGTTTGTTCTGATTGCAGACCGCACATGTCTGGATATGGATCTTGATATCATCCTTCATCTTTGGCCACCAAAACTGTCTTTGTATTAGATGGAGAGTGTTGATGATGCCACTGTGTCCTGAATGGAAAGTATTATGATATAGGCTTGTGATTTTTTGTCTCAGTCCAGGAGTGGGAATGCACAAGTGATTGTTCTTGAACAGGTATCCGTCCTTTGTTTTGAGATTCCATCGATTGTTTCTCTTAAACTCCTTCCAAGGTTCAGAGGACTGGGTTTGAATTCGAATATCCTCCAGGAGGGTAATTGCTTGGGCAACAAATATTGTGTGGGGAAACATTTTAGGAAAGGTCCGATCCTCAAGGGGTTCATAGTCAGGACGCCTGGATAAGGCACCGGCTATAATGCTGTGTGTTCCAGGGAAGTGATGGATTTGGAATTGGTGTTGGGCAAAAATGAAGGCCCAGCGGGCTTTGTGACTGTTTCGACATTCTAGGGATTATAGTACTTGGAGATTCCGATGGTCTGTGCAGACTTGGACCGGGTGTTTGGCTCCCAGAAGGAGATGACGCCAATCAGTGAAGGCCTGAAGGATGGCTAACAATTACTTCTCCAGGACAGAATAAAGGGTTTCACTGGGAGTCAAAGTGCGGGAGAGATAGGCGATGGGGTGTTCTAGTTTGTCTCCAAGTTCCTGTTTCAGGACTGCCCCAATGGCATAGTTGGAGGCATCATTTTCGACAATGAAGGGTCTGTCTGTGTCAGGTTGAGCAAGAATGGGAGCTTGTGTGAACTCCGACTTTAATCGTTGAAACGCCGAATCTTGGACTGAGGTCCACTGAAAGGGGGTGTCCTTTTTTAACAATGTAACAATAGCATGAACAATCTCCCAAAATGCTGGAATAAACTTTCTGTAGAAGTTAGCAAGCCCCAGGAAGGATTGAATTTGCTTTACCCTAGTGGGAACAGGCCAAGATAGAATGGAATCAACCTTCGAAGAGTCCATTCTAATCCCCTTTTTGCCAAGAACAAATCCGAGATAGTGAACAGTAGATACGTGAAAAAGGCATTTCTTGGGTTTGGCCAGGAGTTTATGTTCCCGTAGACGTTGTAAGACTGCCCTTACGTGCTCTTCATGTTCTTGATGGTCCTTGGAGTAGATCAGTATGTCGTCTAGATATACAATGATGAAGAGGAACAGCATATCAGAAAATACCCGATCAATAAAGCGTT
Organism: Ambystoma mexicanum; assembly: GCF_040938575.1. Classification (NCBI taxonomy): domain Eukaryota; kingdom Metazoa; phylum Chordata; class Amphibia; order Caudata; family Ambystomatidae; genus Ambystoma; species Ambystoma mexicanum. Next base: position 790,928,100 of record NC_090938.1, on the reverse strand, counting down.
GGAAGACTGCTGGGGCATTAGCAAGTCCAAAGGGCATAACTAGATATTCAAAATGGCCAAAGGGTGTTCTAAAAGCTGTCTTCCATTTGTCGCCTTCCTTTATACGAATAAGATGGTAAGCGCCGCTGAGGTCTAGCTTTGTGAAGATGATAGCACCTCTGACGGCTTCCAGGATGTCTGAGATGAGAGGCAATGGATAACGGTCCTTAAGAGTGCATTGGTTAAGGCCACGGTAATCGAGACATGGCCTAAGCTCCTTGGAATACTTCTTGGGAACAAAAAATAGGGAGGCGCCCGCCGGGGACTTGGATGGTCGAATAGTTCCATCTTCCAGATTGGTATCCAGGTATTCCCAGAGGGCCCTCTTTTCAGGTTCTGACAAGATAAACATTCTTCCAAACGGAATTACTGCTGAAGGTTCGGTATCGATGGCACAATCTTCAGGTTTGTGGGGTGGTAGAGCTTGAACCATGGCTGTTGAGAACACATCTTTGTACGCCTGATAGGCCCTGGGAATCTGGATGACGTTAGAGACAGTGACTGGTTTTTGTTGATTTTCTTGGAAGTCTTCAGAGGGCTTTGGTAAGGTGTTCAAGGACAAACAGTGGGACATACAATGTTCTGAACCAAGAAATAGAGAGCCTGCTGCCCAATTGATATAAGGATTGTGCTTCTGTAACCAGGGCATGCCTAAAACCATTGGATAGTGGGCAGATCTTATAATATCAAATTTAATCCTTTCTTGATGGTGGTTTATGGAGAGAAAAAGCTCCTTAGTTTGAAGGGTTATGGGTCCTGAAGACATGGGTTTCCATCGATTGCTTCAACAGGTTGCATAGTCTCTCGTGTTTCGCATGGAATGTGATGAGTTGTGACCCAATCATGATCTATGAATATGCCCATGGCTCCGCAATCCACTAATGCAAGGATGGGGTAGGATTCTTTCTTGGAAGGCGATAGAAAGGCCTGTAGAATCACAAGGTTATTTTGTCCAGGAGAGTTCAAGGAAGGAATTGATGTGGAGCAGACTTCATTCTCCCGAAACTGTGCCCCATCTAGGATCGGGAGCTGGCGTTTCCCGCACGCCGTGGAGGAGCAATAGGGCACTCTCTGACAAGATGTTTATCGGAGGCGCAAGACATGCAGAGACCAGTGTGAATACGGCACATCCTTTCTTGTGGGGTAATGGGTCCACGGAATGCCCCCAGTTGCATGGGTTCTGGATCTGAGGTTGGAGAAACTGTGGGTTCTGGGCTAGAAGGGTGGTCTATGACAGCCTTTCGGAATGATGATTTCGGCTTCTTTTTCTCTGCCTTTCTTTCCTGGATTCGAAAATCAATTTCCAAGGAAAGGTCCAAGAGGGCCTGGAAGGAATTAGGGCGAGCTACCCTGGCTAGCTTGTCCTTTATTTCTTCATTCAAGCTTCTGCAAAAGAGAGTGAAGCTAGCCTCTGGGGACCAATCAGCTTCCTTCATAAGTTGTTCGAAACGGGTGACATAGGTAAGCATATCCTGGGATCCTTGTCGAAAATCAAGTAGACGTTCTTGAGCGCTGTAAACCTGCTCAAGACGATGAAAAATGGCCTTTAGGGCTTCCACAAATCCATTGTAATCATCCAGGAGGGCGTCGCCCGAATTGACTAGGGGAGTTGCCCAGGTTAATGCGTTGCCAGTGAGGTGCGATATCATAAGCTCTAGGGGTGGAAAAGTAGTAGAGCTTGAAGGTGAAATGCACCAAGCATGAATCAAGGAAGGCACGAAGGGTTTTTGGAGAGTCATCATATTTGTCCACCACTCCTCCCAATAACACACTTTCCTTGGTAGCAGAATCACGAGACAATACCAGCTGCTTTAAGGCAGCGTTCTCAGCTTTAAGGTTTTGAACTTCTGTGGTGAGTTCCTGCATGCCTTGCATGAGGTCTTGAACCGCGGCTTCCATCCCTGTAACCGTATCGATGTTTGGCCGTCACAATCTGTCACAAGTCTCTCCCCTTCTCACCTGTTTTTCCTGTTTGCTTGCAACCTTCTTTTGTGACTTCTTTCGCATGGTCCGGGATCTGTATAAGCCCATGCGCGGGTCTTCGGATTCCAGCGTGCCTCGTTCAGATTGTCCAGGACGGAACCAGGAAGGAACAATGTCCGTGCGCGGAGGCACGAAAGCCGTGACTCGAGTGCGGGCGAAAATCCAGGAAAGTTTGGTAAAGTTTGAAGGATGAAAGGAAAGGAGGAGGAATCAAGGAACTGGGAAATAGAATTCAGGAAATTAGCCCCGAGTGAACTCCGGCAGCAAACGTCCAGCTACGGCGAGCAGCAGCGTTGAGACGCGCAGAGCCGCGGAGATGTGTCTGTTTATTAGTGCGCCGAGCGTGGAACGTAAAGGCTGGCAAGCTGCATTTCGTATTGGACGGCCATGTTGGAAGGGTTACTGCATTCAGTGCTCATAGTGCGCCTATGAGTCTGCCATCTGCGCTAGCACATGTTGTAACCTGCGCAGATTTATTGCCGTATTGCGGCTAGGGATGAAACAATTCTGGTCTTTGTGTACTAAATCTCCAATGACCTTAGTTAGCCGCTGGGCCAGTATGGTAGCAAGGATCTTAATATCGTAATTTAGCATTGCTAGTGGCCTGTACGAATTGCATTCATCAGTGGGTTTCCCTGGTTTGGGTATTGGTATTACCAGGGTTTCTCTGATACTTCCCGGCAGTATTTCTTTCTCGTATGCGTCTTTGAATACCTCGAACAGTATCGGAGTTAGTGCTGACTCATATGCCTTGTAGAACTCAGGGGGAAGTCCGTCGCTCCCCGGTGTTTTGCATGTGGCTAGCGATCTAATCGCTTCAAATATATCTCCAGCCGAAATGTCCTTCTCTAACTCCTCGCGCTGTGTCGTGCCCAGCTTGGGTAGACCTATTTCTTGTAATGTGCCCAGTATGTCCTCATGGGGTGTCTGATGTTCGTGATGATATAGGGACAATAGAACTCAGTGAAAGTGTCATTGAGCTCTTGTTGTGTCTTATGTACCGTACCTAGCCTAGCCTATCTTTTAGCTCCGTAGTCAAGTGCCTCAGATGTTCCCTCTTGCACAGCCATGCCAGTAGCCTGCCTGGCTTATCACCCTCTGCATGAGCTCTAGTTGTTTTGACCTTGTAATCAAATTTTGATGACCTCCCCCAGAAGTCCTGACAGTTATGTCTTAGTTCTCTTAATCTTTGCTCCTCTTCCCTGTTCCCGGATGCACCTAAGGTGCACATTGTGCACCTCTGTGGGAACGACCCTGCAGACGTGGGTAGAGGTTGGTTATTGAAGGGCATGCAAGAACAAAAACATGCAGAGGTTTATGCAGCTGGAAGGACTGGGTTTCTCCACACATTAGTTGTTGTGTGAGACAGACCCAGTGCATTTTTCAAAGGACGGGGTCCACCTGTCCGACAAGGGCACAAACGTTTTAAACATGGGTCTGTTCGGAGTGTTGACAAAGGCAGGATGCACATGAATGGAGATGGTAAGTATTGTGTCAGGCGGAATGAACTAGTGGGGGCATTGTGGGTCACGCCAAAGTGTGGCAGAGTTACTAGGGCAGTCCCGAAAAAGGAGGTACGCTGCAGTCCTGCCGCGAGCAATACCCGCTAGCTGCCTGAGCCAGGATGGGGTACTACAGGCACTAACACCACTAGGGGCAGTTGGGACTCCTCGAGAGCTGAATGCAGTGGCCTGGTTCGCTCCATAGAAAGGATATGGGAGCGACTGAACTGGCAGTCGGATACCAGGGTGGGCTGTTCTCGCAAGAATGGAAACCGAAGTGAGAAGCGCTCACCCGTTTTAAAATTAACTAAGTAAACACGGGAATGGCAAGGCCACCCGGAAAAGTATTTGCAGGCCAGGGATAATTGTGGCCTGAGCAGGGCTAGGACCGCCCATTAGAATTACCCCAATAAAGTGATCATCAAAGTTACATGAGGGAACAATTTGTGGTGTTATGTTTTCTAGTGTTTTGGGGTGCTTCAGTAGGGGTTTGCCCCGCTATGCTTTTGTGCTTTTTCCTTTAGTGCAGGATTGTTGAATGGTGCCATGGAATCCAGGGCAATGCTGCATCGTGCATGGCTGGGCAGACCATAAGCAGACAGGCCTGCTCCCTGGGCTTGCCCCGTGTGCACACTGTACACAACCCGGTGCTGTCTCTGCTTCGCCCCTGGATGCACGGGCTTGTGTGCACACTGTACACAGCTCTGCCACACATAACGGCCCTGCCAGCACATGCAGGACACACCACCTGTTTGATGTGAAAACACGCGGCCCTGGGGGAAAGCGTGTCTACTAATACACATATTTATATAGCGCCAAAGCCAAGGTGTGTCCAGGCACTTGTAAAGATCTGGGATGGGAATTGTACACGTTGCACCCGCAGTCAAGCGTGGAGACAGAGGGTGCCAGCATGAGAGCTGCATGCATCACTGCAGCAGTGTGGTCCAGATCTGAGCCCCAACAAAAACCAAGTCTCCACTCACTGAGCCTGTCTCACCCGGTGAGTGTGGGGGGGAAGGATGTAGCTTTTTACAGTCCATGTTGGGTGGGCTAGTAACATCTGTAATGTGAGACTGAGACATACGAGTGGAGGGGCAGGGGCGGGCACCACTATAAGCTCCTAATAGACAGCACTCCTGCTTGTCTGTGATTCAACGCCTGTATCATCAACAGTAGCTTTCACTTCCATTCTAATATGAAATACATAGCAACCCCCCCTCCCACTAGACTGTATGCATACGGTTCTCTGTAGTAGGTGCATTAAACCCATGAGCTGTTTAATATGGCCCCTAACAAGTGGCCCCAATGTTACACACAATGGGCCTCATTACAAGTATGCCAATCTGGGAATAGCGTTCCTCGTTGCTCCGTACCGGCACTTTTTCCGGACCGGAATATTCTGAGTTGCGATGCCGGTAACACCGGCACTGCAAGTGACCCACCGCACCCGGCAACACCTTTGCCGGAATCTGCAGAGAGACACGTCAGCCGTGCCTGAGATACCGGAATGGCCTTAATAGGTGTGTTAATGAGCACTGTTACAGCACAAATACCAGACCTTTCCACCTCACTCTCTCCCTCCCTCTCCTCTCTTCTCACAGGCATTTTCCCCTACCCCAAATTCCCCCAACTGCCCCCCCCCCGACCTCCAATAACTTTAACCCCCAGCCCTCTTTCCTTCCCCGGTCAGGGTCTGTATTCCTATGAACTACCCCAGATACTATCCTGAGGCTTGGGACCTGGTATAAACCTGGGGACCTCCTTTGTGGGGGCGAACTACACCCCCTGTTGGATTCTGTGATGTCTCCAATTTTTTGTCATCCTCTGTCTGGGCCATTGCATTCCGTTCCCTCCGTCTCACCTGCACCCGGTTCTGTTCAGGGACTTTGGTATGAGCATCTTTTGTTGGTGAGTTTCATCCGGGCCTCCAGCATTCTGTTTTTTTTTAAAACTCTTTCTTTATTAATTTTACAATGCAAACAACAAACACCTTTACTGCAACTCGCAGCCCTCATCCCCACCACCCTCCCACCCAACCACTGTTAACGTCTCGCATCAGTACATTTTCCCGCCCAAGTTTTCATACCAGGCGCAGTTGGCATCATTTCAGACATCTGCCCAGGAGGACACCATCTCCTACTCCACAACTTTCGTCCAGTAAATTGTGGACCTCAACTCGCAATGCTTACCAGTGTCATTCCAAATCTCCTCCCGGAGAATGTGTCCTGGTGTCAATTTCAGACAGGTAACTTCGAAATGGAGGCCAATAGTCAATTGGATGTCTTGTGACCGGCATAGTTGTAGCATATTTGGTTTCCCTACGTTCGCATTGTTTCATGCTTTCCAGCCAGGTGCGAAATGTTGGAGAATTCCTCTTGCCTCACATCCTGGCCACCAGATGCCTGGCCAACGCCACTGCCATTCCCAACAGTTTCCGTTCCGTGCGGATCCCACCCTCTCGTGCGGATCCCGCCCTCTATCAGGGCTAGCATCCACACCGCTGGCGTGTAGACTCGGGGTGTAGAAAGTATTACAGACTGCCCCCTCAATTTCCCTCCAAAAGAACCCAATGCGCGGGCAGCTCCATGCCACATGATAAAAGCCAGCTGGTTCCCTACCACACCTCCTACACCCCGGGGAGCTGTCGGGACAAATTCTGCTCAGTCTCATCGGGGAGTAGTAGACCCTGTGTAGAAACTTGTAATGGATCAATCTATTTCGGGCATTCAGGGATATCCTACGGGTCTGCATGCATATAGGTTTCCACTGGGCTTCGCTCAATACACTGCCCAGAGAGGTTGACCACGTATTCTTGAAGTTTTCTTCTCTCATTTCCATAGCACTCCGAATCATTTTGTAAATAACGGGCACTAACTTGCTAGGATCCAGCGGGTTAACAATATATTGCTGTAACAGGTTGGGAACTGGGGCCTTCGGGAACTCAGGCCATTTGGCTTTTAATACGCCTCTGATTCTATAATACAGCATTAGTGTCACCGCATTGTGTTCCCCTCTGTTGCACAGCTCCTCCCATTTTATAAACCTCCCGTCCTGCACCATATCCCCCAGTGTCTGTACCCCTAGTCTATGAAAATGCTCCCTAAATGATTTTTCATGCGTAAGTGGTATGCCAATAACTTTGTATATGGGCCATTCTGGATGAAATTGTGGCATTTCATCAAGCAGTCTACTCAGCTGGTCCCAAGCATTACACGTCACATTTATAGGCTGGACCTCCCCCCTCGGGACAGTATCTCGATTTCCTCAAAGCATTCCCAGAAGGCTATTAGGATAGGAAATTGCTTTCGCCGCCATGGTGTGTGGATACATTGGGCTTGGAGGATTCCACCCTGCTATATACTGCAGCTGTGCCGCCATGTAATACCAGTGCATATCTGGGTACTCCAGTCCGCCGTGTTCGTATGTCACGTCCTGGTAGAGTTGGATTTGGGCCCCATCTATTTCGACCCCCGGGTCGACCGTTGCTGCGGGGAGTATGTCCTCCTTCATTGTATAGGACAAAAGAGCCACTAGAACGTCCTTTGGTCTCGAGCCTGGATCCTGCTTCTTCAGCTCCACCCAATGGACTTGATCTATCCTCACTCCCTCTGGTTGCTCTTCTGTTAAAAGGCTTCCGAAGTATTGCTGTATAGTGTCTTTTAGATCCCTGTCGAGTACAGTTTTCCTCTGTCCTTTTACCCGTATATTTGATCTGCGCAAGCGGTTCTCCAGATCTTCCGCTTGCAGCTCGAGGTTTTCGGTGGCACTAGCCACTTGTTCCAACAGGACTCTGTTCTGCGCCACCTTTTCAGATATCTCTGACAGGCCCCTTTCAGTTGTGTCCACTCTGTCACCCAGGTTAGTAACCTGCTTTCGGACTTCTTCTAGGGAGCTCCGCAGCTCCTCTTTCATCTTGATGAGTTGGTTCTGAAAGGAGTGCACGATCCTCTTCTCCATTCCTCTCAGGCACTCCTGCAAGTCTTCAGGGCCATGCGGCTGGGTTCTTTTTCCTTGGGCCCTCCTTTCGACTGGCTCCCGTACCTGCAGTCAGAGCCTCTCCCAGTTGTTGGCGCCAACACCTTTTGTGTTTCCCCTAGTGTCTCAGCTCTGTGGCCCATCCTGGGGGTCCTGACTCCTCGTCCCTTCTAGGTCCCCCCCCACTCCTGGGGCGGATCAGCAGGGTGTTATATAATCGGGGCAGGCCCGGGTCTCCCAGTCGCTCCGGGTGCCTTGTGTTATTCTTCGGGGGGACTGTCCTCGCTTTAACCACAGGGCTCGCCATTGATAGTCTGTTTTAGGCTCTTGTATTAGTGGATTATGCTTTTTAGTGCCTTCTTCTCCTGGTAGTTTAATGTTCTCAATGACTTCCTAGAGTGCACACTACAAGTGCACACTGTGCAGTTGCGGTGGTCTGGACGCTGGGCTCTGTTGAGGTGCAGTTACACCCTTTGGTGAGAAGAGCTCACCAGCCCGTCATGCGCAAGTTATTGTTCCTTTATCACTGGCCTCCAGCATTGTCTCACGTGCACCTCCGGTTCCTCCCTTGTCCTCCTGCTACCGAGAGGTTGCAGCGAACATCAATCGAGTCCCCCACCTCCTACCTCCTTCCTTTTCTGTGCTTTTGTTGAGGGGCCGGGCTGTTCCTTACTGCACCAACATGCAGTGATGAAGTAGAGCTCCTCTGTCATGCGCCCGGGATGAGGGTGCAGCCGTCGGGTGGTTTTCTCCTTGAGGCTCGGGGCCTGCAGCCTTATTATACTTGCTGTGTGTTCAGAGTCAGGACGTCACACACTTTGCTGTCTCCCTTCCTTCGCTGTCCCCTCCTCACAAGGGGCACACTTCCGGGCCAATCTCGACGTGAGAGTTTCGACTCTCCTTCCTTGCAGCCATGTCCCGTTCCTCGAGGGAGATGCCCAGGTACTGTCAGTGCGGTTCCTCACCAGCAGTTTCTCTGCCTCCCACGCGAGATAGGGGGGCACGTCCCCCTGATATAAATTGCAGTCTGCTGGGCTAGTTTTCTTCCCCGGGGACGGGGGGACTTCCAGATGACGGCTACACACTACCCGTGGCTACACGAGGCACGGTCTCCACCTTACACTCGAGTCCTTGGGGCAGTGTTCCCTCAGCCAGGTCATGCACCATTGATCCGCTCTGCATACACTCAGGCACTCTCTCCCTCCCACCTCTGGTGCGTTAGCTGGTAAGCTCCTCTCACTGCTCTGCTCCCCAGTGACAATGAACGGGAGCCGTTCTTCCCTTTTCTGAGTGACCCGTAGGTCCATTATGGTAGGCCCAGACAGAGGACAAGATTGTACGTCCTCACATGTCGGCGGCCATCTTGGAATCCGACTTCTCATCTTTTTGAACTAACACCTCTAGGTAAGAAATCCGGTCTCATCCATTTTAAGCAGCGGGTACTGCCTCCTGTTCCCTTCCCCTCATTCCACTGGATAGTGGACAGATTTATCCCAATTAATTGTCAAGCCGGAGTATAATCCATACTCAAAGATGGTCATCATTCTTGGCACTGATCTCTCTTGATTAGTCACGTACAGCAGGATTACTTCTGCGTATAACGAAATCCGCTTTTCCCTTGCCCCTGTCCATATGATATGATAGGTTATTTATAACGCGCTTAATACCCAGAGGTGCCCCGGCTGAAAGTAAATCTTTCTGAGACATATCATCAACCCTCACTCGGGCCATCAATTCATTGTATAACACCTGCACCCAGCCTATGAAGCCCTCTCCAAAACCCATCCTCTGCAGAACTGCAAGCAGATATACCCACTCAATGGAGTCAAATGCTTTCTGGGTATTCAGCGCTAAGATGTCCAGCTGCCTCTGCAATCTCTTTACCTCTTTACCCCCCACCCTTCCATCCCCGAAGACAAGGTGAAGGCGCCTGATGTTTAGCCTGGTGGACCTGTTCGGGATATGATATGATATTTCATTTGTATCGCGCTCGTACACAAGTGTTTCAGAACGTGACCAGGCAAAGGGAGGGGAACAAGGGAGAAATGAAAACAACAATCTTACTAGGCCCAGTGACATTGAGAACGCGCAAGTGCATGGAAAAGGGAAGAAGGGGGAAAGTGCATGGAAAGGGGGAGAGGTGGAAAGTGCGGAACAGAGGAGACAAACAGAATAAATAATAAAATAAATAAATAAATAAAGGTGATGACCAGTGGAAGTGCAGCCAGCAAGTGGCAAGTGCTAGATTCGTCAGATAGGGTGTATCTGATAAGTGCAGAAGAAGAGTGGGAGGGGGACTGTATGGGTACAGATACAGGCCCCAGTGCAGGGGTGCCCTGGAGGGAGTGCAGGAAGGAGGCAGGGTGAGCAGGGACCTGGCCCAGAGGGTCAGAGCGGTGGCCAGGTGCACGGTGCTGAGAGAGAGGACAGATCAGCAGTGGAGAGGGGGGCTAAAGGGGGAAGCAAAGAGGAAGGTCTTGAGGTGCTTCCGGAACCGGATATGGTTCTCCTCAAGTTTCAAGGTGGCTGCTGGGGGATGAACCCACATTGGTCTTTTTTCACAATGTCAGCTATAATTTTGCTTAACCTGTTTGCTAAAGCCTTAGTGAGGATTTTGGTCTCAATATTAATTAAAGATGGGTCTGTATGACCCACATTGTTCCCACGGTTTTCACTCTAATGAGCCCTTTCTGAAATACTTCAATAAAACCCCTTGAACTGTCTTTGAGAGTTGGTCAGTTCTGGGGGCCATCTCTGACACACAGTGGTTAAATATGTAGCTGTTGTTCCTCCTCCAAGCAAGCCAAAGCAAATACTGACAGTTTTCTTCATACGTTGTTTGATCTATGTAACCAAAGATGCTGAGTCGCTTAATTGATTAGTTCAGTATTAATACATTTGATATTTTGAGTGTCCAATCTAAGAGGGACCTTTTGCATAGATCTTCTTTTAACTTGGCAAACGCTGAAACCCTGAGGCACTCTTTGGGCAATCCATGTACTAGGGATCCTATGATCTTGGTCAATTCATCTTTACACATTTCTTGTAACCAGACGGCCGTGTCCTCAATGGCAGACGCTGTGCCGCTCACACGTGCCACCCAATGCTCATCAACATTGAGCACTTCTCTATTATCAGGGGATTGTGAGATGCAATCGGCTACAGGGTTTTCTGGACTAGCTACATATTCCACCGAAAAAGTGTAATGTGGCATATTTGCATCCACCTGGAAATTTGTGGTGTTGGCCGTCCCCTATGCGCAGTATATGGAATGCCCCACAGGTATGTCCTAAAATACCTGAATGCGAAACAGCATGCCAGGGCATCTTTCTCAATGACAGAATAGTTCCTTTCGGCGATGCCTGTAGAGCATATTTTTTTGCCTATGTGTGTTTTCCATATGATAACAGCTCAAGTCTAATAACTCATCATTATTTCCATCAGCCTCGTTAAATCCTTTTTCTTTCAGCTGACGTTCTAATGTGCATTCTGCATTGCTTAACATTTGGCATATGTTCAGGTTGCCTTATTTGACCTGCGTGAGATGAGACCCAAAAACTACTGTCTGGCACTTTTCAGTGCCATGGTATCTTGGGAACACAGGACCAAGGGAACTGGGTTAATCCTGTAAAATCAAAGAGACTGCTGAAAGAATACAGGGAGGTGTGCATGTTGGCGGGTTTGATAAACCCCTCCGGTGATGGCGCACTGAGGAACTCGTCAAAGGGTGTTGATGCATCTTTACCACGGAATTATAGGCTATGTCTGATTTTGTAACAATTATGAGTATATCTCCAAAGTGTGTTGCTAACATAGTTGCTTCCACAGGCATGGATTAAAGAATAAAATGTCACCATGTGAGTTGAGAAATTCTCTTAACAACATTGATATAATTAGAGGAATCTGAAACATTTACAAATAATGCTTTATTACGGTTAACCCGTGCTGGCCAATTATATAATTGAAGGACAGAACGATTACTTTCCATCCTCAATTAGGGTGACAAAGTCACAGTGCCAACATTGCATCCAGCCCACGGTCCAGCTGAAAGTAGGACTGGCAGGACCAGCCTGGAACTGTTGCCGAACCCTCTGAGATGGCAACTAGATAGGAGCTACCCGGTCCCAAAGAAACAGGGTATTCAGGATTGCATCTCCCAAGTTGCATCAGGTCTAGAAATGCAAAACGCGGAGCAGATTCAAGTGCATTTCGGGGATTCAGGAAAATGTACACTTTGAGGAAGCACTAGCAGATCCAGAGAGACCCCTTAGTCAACAGGTGCGGCTCCGCAAAGGGAAAAATCTAACTTATCCCAAAAAACTGACTCACAGCAAGAGTGCTTGTGGAGAACGGTTTTCTCCTTCCCCAGAAAATGTAGCATTTAAGGAGAAAAATACTTCCTTTCCTTGCCTTGGGCTAGGGCAAGGGCAATGCATGAGCCCCTAGACATGATTTTAACTCATATAAGACAAAATCCAGGAAGACAAATGTACTCTAAACTTTGGGTGAGGTCGTAGATATCAAGACCAAAACTCTCCTCGGCTGGTGCCTCCCTCTGGAACAGCTTCCCTGCCTCTCTCTAACTTCAACAGGACCACCTAACGTTCCAGAAGCAACTCAAGACCTTCCTTTTCGCTTCTGCTTTCTCTCTCTCCCCTGCTGATGTGCCTGTCTACTGCGCTAACTGGTTACCTGGCCACCCTCTGAACCTTATGGGCACCAGGCTCCTTGACGACCAATAGCCCCTTGCACTGCCTCAGGGCCTATTGTGCACTTAGGGACTGTATCTGCAACCCTACAGTCCCCTGCCTCCTTGCACTTACTAGAGCTGGCCTCCCCAGCGGCAATTACTTGAGCTTTGCTTAATGCATTCTCCCCCTCCCTACCCCCGGCACTTCTCCTCTCGCTTCCCCCTGCACTTGCATGACCTGAATGACACAAAGTCTAATAACATTGTTTGTTTTGTCCTCCCTTTGTCTCCCCTTCCTTGTCTTGTCGCGCCTAGAAACACTTGTGTACAGGCCCATTATAAAGGACATATCATATCATATCATACATAATAGTGGTCAAGGTACATAAGCAAGAGACTACCAGCATGAATATTTATTTATTTATATATTTATGCATTTATATCAGCGCACGTAACCCAGTGGCATCTAGGCGCTAGTTATAGTGTCAAGACAACGGCACAGCGGTACACTGGTGATCAGTTGAAAAGGTGGCTTTTCAGATTCCTTTGGAAAGATAGGTAGGAGGGTTCAGCCCGCAGGTGGGGTGGAAGTTTTTTCCAGAGGGTGGCAGCCTGAACTAAGAAACTTGTTTCTCCTCCTTGTTTGCGGTTATATCTTGGGGTCTCCAGGCAGTGTTTGCAGCCAAGGCACAGTGGTCTTGTGGGGCTTGTCTTTTGATCTTTTGGATAAGGTATGATGGGGCAAGGTTGGCTAGGCATTTGTGAGGGATAGAGAGCTTTTTCAATTGTATTCTTTCCCCGACTGGGAGCCAGTTGGGGATCTCTTTGTTTCAGACACGTGATCATGTTTGCGCAAATCGATAGTAACGGGTACAGACAGTGATGTTTCAGAGGCTTTTGAAGCATTTGTGTCAGTTAAGTGAGGTGGAGAGGGAAGCAAGAGATGAGCAAAGTTATACAATGAAGACAAATGGAAGGGGAGTTTGGGGGAAGTGGTGCAAGGAGCTTAAAAAGGAGAATGAATAAGTGCCATGGGGGAGACAGCAGCTGTGAGACAAGAGTGACAGTGAACAGTAGGTACCCAGTGAAAATGTTGCCCACAAAAATTAAGTAAGTGAAAAAAATGTGGTGAAAATACACAGAGTGGTCCTGCACCACGTGGGCGCTCATTTGAAGGTCTCGGTTAGGTATTCAACTGATGCTGAGTGTGAGAAAAAGGAATACAGAGATCGAAGTGGTCATGCAACAGGTCTTGCTAAATCCTGTGCTCATTCAAAAGTATTCGATAGTTTAAAGTACAACACAATTCGTCCAAGCCTGGCTCAGGGAGACGAATTGAGAGAAAAAAAAGCATCTGAGCCTAGATCAGGGGGATCCAGGGCGAACGGTGAGAAACCCGAGAAATAATTCTCTAAATATTGTTATGAAAAGGATCTGAGCCCAGAAGAGGGGGATCCAACATTGAACTTTGTTTTTGAAAGGGATCTGAGCCCAGAAGAGGGGGTTCCTATGTTGAACTTTGTTTTTGAAAGGGATCTGAGCCCGGCTGAGGGGGATGCAGGGTAAATACTGAAATTGAATATCGATAAAAGGGAAAAGAACGATTACTTGCATGTTGCTTTGTGTACAACAGGCCCTCTAAGTCAAGAGACTTGCAAGAAGCAAAGAGACTTTGACACAGGAGGTCCTGAACTGTGAAAATAGAACTGTAGCCTTGTGCTGCAGAAGCCATAGTTGGTGCCCTGCTCGGGTGAACCACCTTGCCCCATGCTACATCGGGAAGGGAGGCCAACGGCCCAATCCTCCTGCCTTATCATTTTGTGAACACTTTTTTCTTTTTCATGAACTTCACCCCACACTATCTGTAAATTAGAAGTAAGGATTGGCAATAGGTTTTTTAGTATTGGCCCTTTTAATTTGACAACACTCCACTAGAACTGCATTATTATCATTTGATGGTCGTAGCTTGTCCTATCTGTAGATTTAGGTTTACATAGCTGTTTATCTCACACTTGTGAAAGTTCAATAAACACCCTTCAACGGTGGTCACTTGTGTCTGCCTTACTGTTGATACCATGCCTTCCTTACTCCCCCCTCCTACGGTATGCCCATGCATTTGATATGGCTCGTTGTGTTGCCCAGTAATAGAGCCTCAAGTTCAGAAGGCTTAAACCCCCTTCCCAATACAGCGTTTCCAACTTTACTGGGGGTGTTTTGCATTCCCATAAGAACGCTCTCAATATCTTGATAACCCTATTGAAATCCCATGCCAGTATCACCTGCGGGTGTGTTGGACAATGTACAATAATCTGGGCAATGTCATCATTTTATTAAGCACAACCCTGCTCATCAGAGAGATAGGGAAAGTCATCCACTGTTTGACATTTTGCACAAAACTTCAGATTGCTTGATTCAGATTGCTTAGATTCAGTTCGACAAAGGGCTTCTCATCTTTTTGAACTAACACACTTAGGTAACGAATTTCGATCTTGTCTATTTTAAGCAGCGGTTACCGCCTCCTGTTCCCTTCCCACCATTCCAATGGGTAGTGGACGGGTTTACCCTAATTAATTTTCAAGCTGGAGTATGATCCAAAATCAAGGATGGTCATCATTCTTGGCACTGATCTCTCATGATTAGTCATGTACAGCAGGATTACTTCTGTGTATAATGAAATCTGCCCGTCCCTTACCCTTGGCCATATGATATGATATGATATGGCATTTATAATGTGCCTATACAGAAGTGTTTCGAGGCACGACGAGGCAAGGGAGGGGGAACAGAGGGAAGACAGACAACGATCTTACTAGGCCAGGTGTCATTCAGATCGCGCAAGTGCATGGGAAGGGGGAAAGGGAAAAGTGCGTGTGGGAAGGGAGAGGGGAAAGTGCAGTACATGGGATAGTAGAATAAATAAGATAAGAGAACGGCCAGATGGTGGCAAGTGCAGGGTAAGAGCAGACATAAGTGCTGGTAGGGGGACTGTAGGGATACAGAATAACATTCCCCAGGTGCGGGGGTTGCCAAGGAAGCAGTGCAAGTGTGCAAATGGTGGGGTCTGGGTCCGAGGTCAGAAAGGGTGGCCAGGTAACCAGTGCAGTTTCAACCAGGAATTCAGCAGGGGCGAGGGGGAGAGAAAGCAGAAGCAAAGAGGAAGGTTTTGAGGTGCTTCCGGAACCGGAGATGGTTCTCCTAAGTTTCAGGGAGGCAGGAAGGCTGTTGCATAGGGAGACCCCTGCCGAAGAGAAAGCTCTACCACCAACTCGTTACTTGGAGAAGCGACTGACCCTGAGGGAGTTGGAGGTGGATTAGCGAAGGGCTCGAGAATGAAGATATTTGGGAAGAGAGAGTTGAAGGTATTGCTGCCCCAGGCCCCCGAAGGCCTTGTGGACAATGCAGAGAATCCTTGCAGCCACTGGGAGCCAGTGCAGAGATTTCAGTCCTGGAGAGATACAATCCCTGGGCTTGAGGCCAAGGACAAGTCTTGCAGTCCTGTTCTGGATAAGTTGCAGAGGGCGGAGAGTAGAGGCAGGCAGATTTAGGTAGAGGCTGTTACAATAGTCCACCCTAGAGACAACCAGGGCTCTGGAGATGGTGAGCTTCTGGGGGAAGGAGAGGAAAGGAAGAATACCTCTGAGGAGGTGTAGCTGGTAGTGTGACTTCTTAGAGACATCATAGATGTGAGGAGAGAAGGAGAGTGTGGAGTCGAAGATGACCCCGAGGTTTTTAGCCTTGCAGGTGGGAACAGGAAGAGGGCCAAGAGAGGCCGGTCAGAGGACTGCAGGGAAGGAGGGAGTGGGTGTGCCAATGAGTAAAATCTCAGTCTTACTGGCATGAAGGCAGAGGTAATTGGCGGCACACCACTCCTGGATAGCAGACAGACAGTCAGAGATGAGGGAAGGAGAGGAGGAGGCCGAGGGCAGCCTGAAAATGAGCTGGGTATCATCCGCATGGCACTGAAAATTGGGGCAGAGAGCGGCAATGCGGTGGGCAAGGAGTGCCAGGTATTGGTTGAACAGCCAGGGAGAGAGGTTAGATCCCTGGGGGACACCACAGATAGAGAAAAAGATATCAGAGAGGAAGGACCCAAGTTGGACCTGGAAGGGTCGGTCGAAGAGAAAAGAGGTCAGCCACGCCAGAGCCTGACCAGTGATCCCAGGTTATCACAAAGACGGTTGAGCAGGATGGCATGGTTGACTGTATCGAAGGCAGAAGAGAGATCAAGCAAGATGAGGACACACAGGGTGTTGGAGTCAAGGTTGGCAAACAGGTGTTCACGGATGTTCAGGAGAGCAGTTTCCGTGCTTCTGGCAGCTGTGAAGCCAGACTGATGGTCATGAAGACAACCAACAGATTCAGTGTGGAGATTAAGCTGGGAGATGTCCAGTTTCTCCAGGAGCTTGCCCAGGAAGGGAGTGATGGAGATTGGGCGATAGTTAGCTGGCCAGGAGGGGTTGGCAAAGGGTTTCTTAAAAAGAGCGTGCACAAGGGAGTGCTTCAGGGTGGATGGGAAACCTCCAGTGGCGAAGGAGTGATTGCAGAAATCAGCCAGGGCAGGAGCCAGAGAGTTTATGTGGTCCTTGATAGTTTTGGAGGAACCGGGGTGAACCTGTTTCGACGAGACTTTCATAGATCGGACTTGTCTAGATACCTCGTCAGCAGAGACAAGGGGAAAGGCAGAGAAGGAGGGAGGGGGGTGGCTGCAGAAGGGCCAGAAGAGGAGCAGGGGATGGAGGGAGGAAGGCAATAGGAGGAGAGTGAGGACAGGATGTCCTAAGTTTTTTTAATGAAGTGGGAAGCCAGTGGGCCTGGGAAAGTACAGGAGAGGTAGAGACTGCAGCAGGATTGGCTAGTTCCTTGCAGATTTTAAAGAGTTCAGCCGAGTTGTTAGATGCTGCAGAGATGCTGGCTTGGATATGAGCTCTCTTCGTGGTGTGGACAGAGAGTCAGTATTGCCTTTGCAGCAAGCGGCAGGCCAGTTTGTCAGAGGATGAACATGAAGCAC
Source organism: Ambystoma mexicanum (assembly GCF_040938575.1). Lineage (NCBI taxonomy): Eukaryota > Metazoa > Chordata > Amphibia > Caudata > Ambystomatidae > Ambystoma > Ambystoma mexicanum. The sequence continues at coordinate 790,910,906 of NC_090938.1, read as the reverse complement.
CCCATTTCCTCTTGGCCACCCTGCACTTGCGTTTTAGGGTGACGCGATCTGAGTCATACCAGGAGTTACACTTGGCTTTGGGCTTCAGGCGGATTCTCATGACAGGGGCAAAGGATATCAAGAGTATCAGATATAGAGGAGTGGAGTATGGAGAGGGCTGTGTCAGGGTGAGAGTCAGGCAGACAAAGGGGGAGGCGGGGGTGAGAAGTTGGTGGCGAAAGCCTCAACTGACACGCGCTTCATGGGTCGGATGAACGAGAAGGTGATGGAGGTGGTGTGGCCTGAGAGGTAGGGAGGGTGAGGTGGGAGGTTAGGAGAACATCGAGAGTGTGCCCTGCAGTATGAGTCGGGCCAGAGGGGAGAATGGTGAGTGTGAGAAAATCGCAGAGGTCATGAAAGTGTCCAGAGGGGGGACAGGAGGCATCCAGGTGGATGTTGAAGTCTCCAAGAAGGAGAAGTTGAGTGGTTGAGGCCAGGAGTAAGGAGGAGAGGTCAGCCCACTCAGAGAGGAAGGAAGAAATCTGACCAGGTGGCCGATGGATAACCACAGTAAAGGAATGGATTGGGGAGAGAGAGAGCCGGCAGACGAGGCATTGAAAAGAGGAGTAGGTCTGCATAGGAGTGACAGAGGCAGGAATCCACTTAGGGAAGATAAGGGCTACACCCCTATATCAACAAACGAATGAGCAAGGTCAGGTTGATCTCCGCTGAAGAGTAACCACTGCTACACCCTGAGTGGGTAACCCCTTGTGTGGGTGGTGACAGAATTCTCATGAAACTGTTCTTCTGCACAAAAGGGTTTTATTTTGAAGTGCAGTGGTGTACAATACACTGGTATTTTTCAAAAACATAGGACATTCACATTTGACGACATACAAAGTGTAGTACGAGTAGCATTGGTTACTCTTCAGCGGAGATCGACCTGACCTTGCTCATTCGTTTGTTGATATTATTGTACCGACCTGGGCAGAGCAAGGCAGTAACCAGGTACCATTCCGAATACTAGGGCTACACCCCCACCAGATCTGTTGGGCCTGGGCGCAGAGAGGATCTTGTAGCCGTCAGGTAGGAGCATGTCAAAGCTGGTGACAGAGCTGGCCGTGAACCATGTCTCAGTGAGACCGAGGACATCAAGGTCAAGTTCTTCAAGAAGGCGGCAGATATTAGAGGAATGCTTGACAGCAGAGCGAGAGTTAAGAGTGGCAATGTGGAGAAGGTTGGAAAAAAGAAAAAGACCTAGCCTTCGGTGTGGGCCGCACACCCTTAATACCCACTTTGGGTTAAACAATTTTCTTATATCCTTATATTGATTTAAAGCAAACTTTGACTTATATCAAATGTTTTTATTCATCCAAGAAATTTATATTTTTTCAAAAAAGCATTGTAGTAATTGGTTCACTTCACCAATTAGGCTAGTGCTGAGACTAGGGCAAACAATAACCCTATGGCTAATGGATTTCAGAACAATTCCTTCCTCAGAGCCGGGTTATATATGTACTACTGATTGACATAATACCGTACATTGGTGTCTAGTCAAATGGTCGACAGACAAATGGGTCGACACAATTTGGTCAACAGGACAAATGATTGAATTTTTATTTTATTATGTATATATTTTTAGGTTTTCGTTTAGGGAAAAAAAGGGTTTTTAGCAAAAAAAAGGGGGATGGGTGGGACCCCCCCAAAAAAAAAAAAATGTGAAAAAACAAAAAAAATAATTCGATCATTTGACCTGTCGACCTTTTGGTGTCGACCATTTGTCCTGTTGACCATTTAGATTCAACCAAATGACCTACAACCGCGTACATTAATCCATTTTAAATTACAATATATGATTCAATCCCATAATTGCAGAAACAACAATAAGAAAACAATTATTAAATTAGACAGGTAGCCCACAGTTGAAAACAGACATTGACACACAGACAAAGGAAAAAGGGAAAAAGAAAAGGTATGCTAAGTTCACTTGCCTTGAGTTTTCACCATAGTCAAACAGTTACTCAACCAGTAGTGGTTGTTAGGGTGGATTCTCATTTTATGGCTAATTTCCCTAACCTAGTGAGTCCCCCAGCAGCCTTGCTGGACTTCTGGAGTTATTTTATTCCACTTGGTGAGAGTGTGAGCTTTTCCCCCCACTCTTGAGGCTGACTACTGTCCCCCAGAAAAGGGTAAAGTTTCCATTAACTTTACTTAGTCATTTCACAGCAGATCCAGTACACCCCATCTTACATTGAGTACTGGAAAGGGTTACTCCATATCCCTTTTTATCTGTACCTCCTAGAGCATTGTTTCGCTCTTTTAACATTTAGACTGGGCTGGTGGCAGTGGTATCTACCCTAACTTTTCTACCATGATTATACTATATAAACGTGGTACTGTTTTAGGCTATTATATTAGCCTCAAACATAAACCCGCTTGACCAAATGTTCTTTGTTTTGGCCCCGGTCGGGTTTATTCGCCATTTCTTTTTGTTAAAGTCCTTCTTGTGTTTTACTTTGCGCGGCAAACCAGGGTTGCCTTTTTTGTTCACCGTCTTCTGCCAAGAAGCCCTCCGCCAGGCGCCTGGGTGTCTAGGGGGGCACCCCTCACGAGCTCTTCGCTCCTCTACCTCCAACTCACTCAGGGTCAGTTGTTTTTCTAAGAAACAAGCTGGGGGTAGATCTCTGTCTTCGGCTGGGGCCTCCCTCTGGAACAGCCTCCCTGCCACTCTAAAACTTGAGGAGAACCATCTCCGGTTCCGGAAGTGCCTCAAGACCTCCCTCTTTTCTTCTGCCTTCGCTCCCCCTCTCCCCTGCTGATCTGTTCTCTCTTGGCACCGTGCACCTGACCACCCTCTGTCTTTTCGGCCCAGGTACCTGCTCATCCTGCCACCCTCCCGCACTGCCTCCGGGCCACCCCTTGCACTGGGGTCTGCATCTGTACCCATACAGCCCCCCCTTTCTCTTCCTGCACTTATCAGACCTGCCCTGTCTGCTGCCTTAAACCTAGCACTTGCAAATTGCTGGCTGCATTACCACAGTTTGTTGCCTTTATTATTTATCTATTGTTATATATCTGTTTCTCCTCTGCTTCACACTTTCCACCTCTCCCCCCTTCCATGCACTTTTCCCCTCCCCCCTCTCCCATGCACTTGCGCGTTCTCAATGTCACTGGGCCTAGTAAGATCGCTGTTTTGTTCTTCCCTGTTCCCCTCCCTTGCCTTGTCGCGCTCTGAAACACTTGTGTATGAGCGCGATAGAAATAAAATATCAATCAATCAATCAATCAATCAATGTGAGGGAGGGGTGTAGTCACCCCTGCACAGGCTATCCTAGGAAACCCAAGTCGCACTTTGCCATGATTGGCTGAGGTGGTTGTCCGGGCTGGACAACCCCCCTGCTGCGTGATTGACAGCAAGGCTGTGTGAATGGGGGATTTTCGCATAAAAGGCAGGTCTCTTGGGCTAGAAGTCAGAGTCGCCACTGGAACTCCAAGGAACCGAAGAGAAGCGGAGAAGAAGACGGCTGCTGCTACTACCCCGTCCTGGTGAAGCCCTGCTGCAGTCCTGAGCTATCTACCCTTCGACGACCAGAGAAGATCCAGTCCGGAGTCTTCTTCCCTTGAGCCTGGTAGGGATAACCAGCTCATCTTCCACAGCCAGAGGATCCTCTTCTTGGTCGAAATCGCTGCACACTGTTGTAGTGGTCCAGATAGCCATCTGAAGAGCCTCTCCTGTTTTTAAGGAGCGCATCTTTTATTCACCGTCGCTGCTGCCGGCTTCATCCCTGTGTGGTGCAGACCCCTCCAGACGTCCTCCTTCGCACCGAAGCTCCACCGAAGCTCTGCTTGAGGAATTAGGGTGAATCCCTTTTCTTCACCTCCAAGGCTTGCCCTCGTCTTCCCTCCTTCTTATAACTTTTGCTTCCTCTGTTGACAATATCTAAGTACTCCTGGCAACGTTGAATCTTGAACTGTCTGACTGTGTGATGCTCGACAACAGGAACCCGGTTCCACTTGACACTGGCCCCGGCCTATTGACTCTTGAATTTCTGTCGAGTGTTCTCTGATTCTGTCTGCCTTGACAAAAGTATTGCATATGATTTTTGCCCCCAACTCTCTCTGGTTAACTCAGGTGCTAAGTATGTTTTGCCCCGGTAACATTTCTTGCCGCCGATACGCGTTTCTTTTTTTTTTTAAACTTCTTTTTTATTAGCTTGACAGCACAACAAATAAAAACGAGAGGGAGCCACATAGGACCAGTGCAGAAAGCACGCAATGAGAATTACAGGCAATACAATTTGTATCAAAAGATGACGTTTTGGAAGAATGGAGAGTACAAGTTATTAACACATACATTTTAACATGACATCCACTATGAAGGACCGCCTGGGGAGGCAGTGGCAGAAGTTGACGGCGAGGTCAGGGCAGAGATATAGTCTCGAAATCTCGGCCAGACATCCCTCGGCCTGGAGCGGGAACACTGCATCGCACTCCAGGACTGCTCGGTGTCGTGAGCCCACGTGACCGAACAAAGCCATTGTGTGTAGGTAGGGGCTCTAGGGCGGAGCCAACATAATAATATGCAGCGAACTGCCAGCAGCATACAGAGACCCGCCAGTTTCTTAGAATCTCGAGGCAACTGAGGGAAGTCATGGAAAAAACAATGCAGTGGGGTAGGGGTTATCGGGTGTTCCAGAATGTCAGACAATGTAGAGCAAATATCTAACCAAAACTGGGATAACCGGGGGCAGAGCCACAACATGTGCATATAGGAAGCTTGGTCTGCGCCACACCTGGGACAAGAGGGGGGGTTAGCATCGGACATACGATGAAGTCTCATAGGTGTATAATGATATCTGTGCAGGATTTTGAACTGGATGAGTTTGAATTTAGTGTTGTAGGAAACCTTGTGGGTGCGGGCGCACATCCGAGCCCACCTCTCATCAGTGATCTCTGAGTCAAGATCCCTCTCCCATTTGCGTCAAAGCTCGGTGAAGTGGGGAGCTGCTCTGGACTGTAGTAAGGAGTAGAGCCTCGACACTTTGCCTCTGAAGGAAAGATAGGAGCAGAGCTCCTCCACTATCGGTTCATCCGGGGGCAAGGCAGGGAAGTCTGAGTATCTGGCTTTGAGGTGTCCGCGGAGTGACGAGTACTGTAGCCACACCGAGGGTCGGCGCCTGAGTAGGGGGGGAAGGTCAGACCATTCTATGAAGTTCCCCTGCTCGAAGGCGTCGCGCAGAGTCAGGAAGCCCGCGGTGGCCCAGCGGGTGACCACTGAGAGTGGAACGTGCGGGACACCGGGCAGGAAGTTCCACAATGGGAGATCCCCGTGGAACGGACAGGGAGTGTCAACCATGGACCAGAATTTGGACAAGGCCAGGGATGTGCTGGTCACTGGATTCGCAGAATTCGGATCAGGGGAGATCGGCTGGAGGATCAGGGAGCCAATCACACGATCACATACAGACAGCCTCTCGAGGCAAACATGTGGGGGGGGGGGTCAACAGTATTGAACCAAAATGCCGCAAACTGTGATTGGGCCACCACCCAGTATCTGACAAAATCGGGTGCGCTAAAACCTCCCAATGCCTTAGGGGCGGATAGTGTAGAAAATTTGAGGCGAACAGCCCCGGAGTGCCACAGGAAAGTGTTACATATGCTGCGAAGCATTCGAAAAAAATTGTCCCCCGGCCAAAGAGGCAAATTGGTAAATCGGTACAGTAATTGGGGCAACACAATCATTTTGAGTATACCAATCCTGCCTGCAAGCGAGAGGGGAAGTTTAGTCCAGCTGGCGGCCTTGGCCTGCAGGGTAGTTAGATAGGTGTGGAAGTTATCATCGCGCAGCTGAGGTGTGCGCCGGGAGACAACCACCCCCAAGTAGGTGAAGCTGTCAGGACACCAGTTGAACCCATGTAGCTCGGGGGGAGCCTGTGTGGAGTCTGTGAGCGGAAACAGTACAGATTTAGAACAGTTAATCCTCAGACCGGATATGTCACCGAAACGGGCCACATCCTTCAGTATGGGCAGAAGGTTGACTACAGGGGATCGAACATACAGCAGGGTGTCGTCAGCGTAGAGGGAGATTATGTCAGTCTGGCCCGATGTGCGCAACCCTCTGTGCGAGTGTGACTGTCTAATCATGTCAGCAAAGGGCTCCATGGCAATAGCAAAGATAAGCGGGGAGAAGGGGCAGCCCTGGCGAGTTCCTCTAAAAATCTGGAGAGGGGAAGAGCACCTATCTTCTGTGCGGACTTTGGCGGACGGGGCGGTGTAAAGGAGCTTTATCCAGGTGCGGAAATTAGGACCGAAGTTACATTTCTCAAGAACATACCATAGGTATCTCCATGAGACTGAATCAAAAGCTTTTTGCATGTCCAATGCAGCCGCCACTGCCTGATTGGTAGGGTCGATCCTGGTGATTACTTTGAAAAGTCTCCTCAAATTCAGGGAAGTGGACCTGCCGGGGACGAAGCCGGCTTGATCCGGATGGATAATGTGGGACATGTACGGGGCTAAGCGGTTAGCAAGTAGTTTGGCAAATATTTTAATGTCACTATTGATCAGAGAAAGGGGACGGTATGAGCTGCACTGCGTAGGGTTTTTTCCTGATTTAAGGAGCACTGTAATCAATGCCTCCCGGAGGGACGGTGGAAGTATGCCACTGTTGCATGATTCTTCCCAAAGCATCAGTAGATGCGGCGCCAATTGGGTCTTGAATAGCTTATAGAAGTCCATCGGGATCCCATCGGGGCCAGGGGCTTTACCGGATGCCAGGGACTCAATGGCCTCCACGATTTCCTCTAGGACGAAAGGCCTCTCGAGGTAGGCGCTAGCGTCGTCTGACAAGACTGATAGAGGAAGACTCTCCAAAAAGGAGTTGATGTCGGAGATCTGGGAACTGTCTACCTCCGAGTACAGGGACGTGTAGAATGCGAGAAACTCAGAATTGATGTCCTGAGGGGAGGTGGCAAGTGTGCCATTTGGTCTAGAAATGGCCGGGATATGGGGGGCCCCAAACTCGCGGCGCAGCAGTCTAGCCAGCATTCTGCCGGGCCGTTCACCCTCGCCGTATTTCCTCGCTGATTGAGGAGAATCTAGGAACCTGACCTCGCGCTCCGCAAGGCCACGAAACCCGTCCAACTCAGAGCCTAGGAGCGCTAGTGTGGCCGGGGAGTGGTCCTCCGCGTATTGGGATTCATAGGCGGACAGGGCCGATTCGTTGGCAGCGATATCGGCACGGATGTCCCTAAGTATGCCACTGCACTTGGAGATGGCAACCCCTCTAGTGTGTGCTTTAAAGGCCTCCCAAAGCACCGCATATGTTGGGACAGAATGTAAGTTAAACTCGAAATATTCCTCGATAGAGGTCTCAAGCTCAGACACAAAGACTTGGTCAAGGAGTGAGTGGGGGCTCAGTCTCCACTGTCTAGTTTTATTGGCATCTAATCCCCAGTTCAAAGAGATTAGTACAGGTGAATGGTCCGATAGTGTCCTGGGAAGAATGGCTAAGTGGGTAATGCATCTAACGAGTATATCTGTGACGAGCCACCTATCTATCCTGGAATGGGAATCATGCACTGAGGAGTAGAAGGAGTATGTACGGTCATCAGGATACATCAGGCGCCAGGCGTCCACCAATGCCAGGCGGGGGAGTGAGGTAAGGATAGAGTATGCTGCCCTAGAGTTGGCGGGGACGAGAACCCGATCTCTCCAGGTTGACATCTAGTTTCATGTTGAAGTCACCGCCCCATAGAATGGGAATTAGGGGGTAGCTCTCGAGTAGAGTGGCCAGGTGCAGGTAGAAGTCAGGGTCGTCAATGTTGGGACGATATATGTTCAGAATGGCTATCTCCTGTAGCTGTAATATACCGGTGATGAGTACAAACCTACCGAGTGGGTCTATGTGGGAGTGCTGACAGGTGAACTTCAGGCTTTTATGTATTAGGGTGAGGGTGCCACGGCTCTGAGTGGAATAGTTAGTATAATACCTCTGGGGGCCCCATTGCTTGGCAAAACGCTCACAGTGCTCCGAGCGAGCGTGGGTTTCCTGCAGGCATAGGATCTTAACTCCGTGGCGTTCGGCGTGAAGCTGAATCTGCCTCATCTTCCTATGGTTGCCCAGTCCCTGACGTTCCAGCTCATAAAGGTAAGAGCTGTATCAGCCATATTTGAAGGGGTGATGGTGGAATAGATAAGTGTGGATTCCAGTAAGGTGAACGGCGTGTACCCGTGGGGTACGCGGCCCTCCGACCATATGTGTGAATTGATTGCACGTGGTGCCTGCGGCGCCTCTGGAGGCTGTCAAGACTTTTACAAACCATAACATTCCCAATTTACCCCCCACCCACATCCCTCCCCCAATCAGAGGGATGAGACCCAAGCACAACCACAACAAACTTAAACTTTTAGGCATCAACGCCTGGGGGTCTGCTTGTGGCCGGGCTATGGCGCGCCGGACCGGGAGAGCGTAAGGAGAGTTATGCTACGTAGTAGGATTAGGCAGGGCAGTTTAGAGTGCATGCGAGTTGCCTTAGGACCAAATCCGTGGGAGGGGGGGGGTGCAGCCGTGTGATAAGACGCGGTAGTAACATAGTTGGGTGCATATTTAGCTAGAGGGAACCTGGGTTCCGCGGTCAAATCGAACAGAGTGACTGGGCTGAAATGTCGGATGACTCCGGGAAGGGACCCTTGAGAAATGGTCATTACAGTCAGCGGTACAACGGCAGGGTGCGAGATACACCCACACAGATAGGAGATGAAGCAACCACAGCAACATGAACTACAATTAAGTACGATGAATAGGGGCAATTGCGGGGGGGAGCACTGTGGCGGCCCCGACCGCGGCCCAGTTACAACAGCAGTCATCGAGAAACCATACAACCAATGTCAACCTTGTCTACATCAACCAGGAAAGTGTTCATCTATAAATTTCGAGGCTTCTTCAGGGATAGTGAAAAAGTGTGTTTGATTAGAGTGTACAATCCTCAGTTTGGCGGGGAAGAGCATGGAGTACTTGACCCCCAGGTCCCGGAGTCTCTTTTTCACCGCGTGGAAGGTCTTACGCTCCTGTTGCACAGCCACAGAGTAATCCGGGTACAAGTGTATCCTCGCCGCCCCAAGATGAAGCTCACCCTTGGCCCTGGCCGCACGGAGCAGGGCGTCGCGATCACGGAAATTGAGGATTCTGGCAATGATAGGGCGGGGTGGGGCACCCGGCCTGGGTCTCGCGGTCAGAGAGCGGTGGGCACGCTCCACTGCAAATTGTGCCGAAAGCTTGGGGTTATCCAGGAGGGTCAAAAGGGTGCGCTCCACATAGTCCTCCATGGGCTCACCGATATCGTCCTCCGGAATGCCGACAATGCAGAGGTTATTCCGCCTGGAGCGGGATTCAAGGTCGTCATTTTTCTTTTCGACCATAGAGACCCGGCTGGTCAGGGTGGTCACAGCTGTGCGAAGGGAGACCAGGTCGTCCTCTGTGGTGCTAACCCTTGTCTCGATCTCAGCGACCCTGCTGTCCGTTCTTTCGATATGGGCCTTTATGGATGAGATGGTCCCATTCATATCGTCCAGCTTAGTGTGGAGCGCGGTAAAACCCTCACGCATGTATTCCATCATTTTTTGCGAGTCGTCAGAGGTAGAGGGAGTTGCGATGACTGGCGACTCCTCCGGGGGGTCAGTCAGCGGCTTGGAGGGAGTTTTAGCAAACATATTTAGCGAGGCCTGCCTCTTGTTAGACCTGGCTCCTTTGGTCATGGTGACAGAGCGCGTGCGGTGTCCAGGATCAGGTGCAGGTATGGCGGGATGCCTCCCGATCGACGGACCTCAGGGCGCCCAGGTGGGGAGAAGGGAAGGTGTGGAGAACAGCTGACGAGGCCGGGGGAGGCACCAGGGGTCCATGACAGAGCACACAGAGCGAGACCGTCGGGCACAAGGACCAGAGGGGTAGGCCAGGAGTGAGGTTGCTAGTGGTGTGTAGGGGCAGCTCCGCAGTTGTAGGGGGCAGGGACCCTTCCTCGAGGGCTGTTGGCGGGCCACTAGCAAAAGCCCGGGAGCGCTGGAAAGCCCACCCAGTTAAGTCGGCTGGTGACAGGTGAGGGAAGCCAATCGTCCGTGGGCTAGAAGTGGATCTGAGAGGGGTATTACACGAGGGTTGCCCAGTGAGGGGTCCAGATCCAGAGTTAGGGGGGGGGGGCAGAGATGGAGGCCGGAGAGAGCTGCGGTGCCCCAGAGCAGGTGTCAGCTGGGGCTCAAGGTCCAAGGTCGCTACAGGCAGAGTCCACTGAAGTGGGCAGGGGACAGGACCGTGGTTAGCACGGCACGTAGGCTCAGCCGCGGCCAGGATCGTGGGAGGCGAGAGAAAACCAAGCGGCCCCCTCCCCCCGAACCCCCCTACCTTGTCGTGGATCAGGGGGGCTACGCCTCGTTGGAGGGGGGGGCGCCGATGGTAGGTGGTGCGGAGAAGCAGGGGTCCGCAGTGACGACTCCGCGGCACGAGACAGGGAAGCCAGGCAGTGCGGCGTCACGAGCGCCGCGGGAGCCAGCCGATGCAGGCGGTCACAGGTCCAGGCAGGGTGCGTGGGGTCCCCAAGAAGGGTGATGAGGCCGTCGATGGAGCGCAGGCCCCCACGGGAGCCGGCCAGCCCGGGTCGACAAGGAGGACCCCGGCGCCCCTCCCCCACAGCGGCCCACAGCGCCGCGCTCTGAAGTGGTGGGGAGAGCCGCAGCCGTTGGAGCCGTGGGCGGGCGGCCAGGCGCACTCGATCCCGGCGGAGTCGAAGGCAGCAGTACGGTCCCCAGGGGGGGCCGCGGGGGCCAGGAATCCGCAGCAGTGCAGCGGATGCGTTCAGGAGGCAGCACCGCCTGCACGCAGAAGGATAGCCGCAGCAGCAGAGTCCTTTTTTCGAGTTAGTACGCTCTCCCAGCACAGAGCTCCGCGGTTAGGCGGCCATCTTACTTCGGCGCAACAGCGCCCCCCCGATACGCGTTTCTTTAGTAAGACCGAACTGTCATTACTGTCAAAAAGTGATCGCTAGTGTATTCCCGGTAACGTCTTTTGTTTCGCCACACCGGTCCGTTAAAACATAGGGTACTTACCTTGAGTTAGAGTGTACCAAAGTGAATTGGTTGGTTGTAGTGTATTTTATGTGTGATTTTGAATTAATAGAAGTGCTGTGTTGATAACAAATGGTTTAAAAATAAATGTACTTATATTTTTTACCTGAAACCTTGAGTCAGTGCTTGCTTGAGTCACAGTAATTGTGGTCCCTTTGTGTAATCTCTGCTACTGCTCATATACTCTTGAGATAAGCCTGGCTGCTCCGCTACTGCTACCACTTTAACATAGTAGTACAAGCTTGTACCAAAGGTAAAACTTGTATTGCCACCTGTAGTCTTAATTGTGTGTAGTGGTCCCTAAGGGCACAGCACAGGATTCTGCCTAACACTGGTGTACAGCGGTGAGGATTTGGAAGTGGAGTGATTACACTTAGAGCGCTGCTGTTGCTTGGGTTCAACTAACCACAAAGCTAACACCACTAATTCTATTTAACTGAGAAATCATGTCAAATATGGAAAGCTACACTGAAGAGGGTCTCTTAAACTACACTGCTGAGGTTTTGAGACCCATGTGTAGGGAGAGGAGTCTCTCTGGTAAAGGAAAGAAATCCGAACTGGTTTCAATGATAATAGGAAAACAAAGTCTGGAGAGTGGGTCAGAAGGGCCTACCCCTCCAGCAAATGTGGATACTGATGTTTCTGATTCTGAGAGTGTTACTTTAGAAGAAGTAGATGAGTCCTTGTTAGGAAACCCTACAACTCCTTTGCCTGCTCATAAAGCACAACCTCTGTCCACATGGACACCCACAGGTCCTGCACTTACTCCTGAGTTTATTGCAGTTGAGAAAATGAGACTTGAATTGGAAGTGAAACGTATTGATGCACAAACTGCCATGAAACATCAAGAGTTAAGGTTCAGAGAAATGGAGCTGAATCATGAACTAGAAATCAAGAAATTGTCTTTAGAAAATGCTTCTCTCCCAGAGTCTTCTAGGTCTTCCAGAAACCCCTGCCATTAGAGACACTGGAGCCAGCATAACTGTGGTTGATGAATGTTTTTCAAGGTGGAGGATGTTGCTAAGGCACCCAAACACCTACCCAAGTTAGCTGTAGGCCCTGTACAAATGGTTCCCCAGTTACCAGCTCTCTTCCAGTGAATTGACTGTCAGAATACCTGTAAGTATACAAAATAACGTACCTTGCGGGGGGGGTCCTGCTGGGTAATGACCTTAAAACTCTTGGAGTTGTGTCTAGTACCCCCAGGCCCCCCAGCAGAAGGAAGCAGGAGCTCACAAGGTCTGCAAGGGAGAGAACCTTGAGAGGCTCTCCTGGGGACATGATAGAGGAAACTATCACTCCAAGTCCACAGGACTTACTTACTGCTATTGCAGGACAAAAAGATACAAAGGAGAAACCTAGGTCTGCCAGCAAGAAACCAGAAAGCACTCCTGTGCCCAGAAGGACATCTCCAAGACTGTCCAAAGTCACATCTGTGACTCCTCCACCAGCTGAGGCTGAGTGTGAGGTTCAGCCCTGTATGGTTCAGCTAGATACTGAGGAATCCGATCTAGAAGAAGTTCTTACTCTGGTAGGAGATCTTGACCCTGTTGACTATCCTGAGCTGCAGTCTTTCCTGGCAGAAGGTGGACCCAACAGGGCAGACTTCAGCAAAGGACCGAGAGAGTGTCCTACCCTGGAAGGTCTTCGCCTACAGGCAGCTTCTCAGCTCAATGGGACTGAGCCTGGGAAGTATAGGTTGCACTGGGAAGATGGCCTCTTCTACAGTGAACCAACTGAGTCAACCCCTGGAGACTGCAAGAAGCTTGTAGTACCTCTAGTGAACCGACTCCAGTTTCTGCAGTTAGCCCACGAAATACCTTTGGCTGGTCACTTAAGTTTTAAGAAGACCAAGGAAAGGCTCTCTCTTTACTTCTACTGGCCTAAGATGGGTTCAGAAGTAGACATATTCTGCAGGAGCTGCCACACTTGCTAAACCTCTGGCAAGAGTAGAGCCAAGAATGTCTCCCAGTGGTGGGAGTTCCTTTTAAGAGGGTAGGGATTGACATTGTTGGTCCCCTCGATCCTCCCACATCTTCAGGCAACAGGTTTATCCTGATTGTAGTGGATCATGCCACTAGATTTCCTGACGCCATACCTATGAGGACTGTTATGGCTCCAGCTGTGACTAAGGCCCTACTTGGTATTTTTACCAGAGTAGGTTTTCCTAAGGAGGTGATATCTGACAGGGGATCACATTTTATGTCCCACTACATGCAAGCCATGTGGAAAATCTGTGGAGTCACCTACAAGTTCTCAACTGCATACCATCCCCAAACCAATGGGTTGGTTTAACAGCACTACAAAGAGCATGATAGGTGCTTTAGAGGAACCACTTAAAAGAAAGTGGGACCTTCTACTGCCATGCCTTCTCTTTGCATATAGAGAAGTCCCTCAGGAGGGAGTAGGATTCAGTCCCTTCGACCTTCTCTATGGCCATCCATTCAGAAGTCCATCGGCCCTGATTAAGGAGGGGTTGGAGAGTTCTCCTTCCCCGAAGCCAGTCAGAGTGACTGACTATGGGATAGGTCTCCGGAGGAGAATGTCACACATGATGGCAGAGGCAAGTGATAACTTGAGGGCTGGTCAATCTCTGGTCAAACATTGGCATGACCAGACGGCTAACATGGTTGAGTTCTCTGAAGACCAGCTTGTTCTTGTTATGGTCCTCACAAGGCAGAGGGCCTTGCAGGACAAATGGATAGTAACCTTCAAAGTTGTGGGTAACCTTGGAGAGGTGAACTATCTGGTGGACTTAGGCAATCCTAAGGAGGCTCACAGAGTCTTTCACACCAACCGTTTGAAGGCTTATGTCTCTAGACCTGACATAGGAGCTTTGCTTCTAGCTTCAGCTCAGGAGGAGGAGGAGAGTGAACCTCTGCCTGACCTCCTCAGAGGCTTACCTTTAGATGAGCAAGTGGAAGGAGTCAATCTCTCTTCCAGTCTCACACCTGACCAACGGGAGGAGTGCAAGTTACTGTTGAATCAGTTTGCCTCCCTGTTCTCACTTTCACCAGGCTTGACCCCTTGGGGCATGAATTATTTACTCACTGCTGACTGTTTGCCTGTCAAAAGCAGGGGGTACAGAATGTCGGACAATGTAAGAACCCATGTAAGGAATGAGGTCAACAAGATGCTTGATCTCGGGGTTATAGAGCCTTCTACTAGCCCATGGTCTAGCCCAGTAGTGCTTGTACCAAAGGCAGGATCGAAGGAGTTGAGATTATGCGTGGACTATAGAGCTCTAAATGCAGTCACTAAGAATGATGCCCATCCTTTTCCTAGGACAGATGAGCTGTGGACAAACTTGGTGCAGCCAAGTACCTCAGCACATTTGACCTAACATCAGGCTATTGGCAAATAGCCCTGACATACCATGCCAAGGAGAAAACTGCATTCTCCACCCCAGCTGGCCTCTACCAATTCAAGGTAATGCCTTTTGGACTAAAGAAGGCACCTGCTACATTTCAGAGGATGGTCACTCAAGTTCTGAATGGGATGGAGGACCTCTGCATGGCATACTTGGATGACATTGCAGTGTTCAGCCCTATATAGAAAGAACATGTTGAACACCTAGGATATGTATTGCAGGCTCTGGAACCGGCCCATCTGACTATAAAGGCAAGCAAATGTCAAATTGGTCAGAGTACAGTGGTCTACCTTGGACATGAGGCTGGAGGAGGTGAAATAAGGCCACTGCCTAGCAAAGTACAAGCTGTACTAAACTGGGCCCCCCCCACTACTCAAACCCATGTCAGAGCCTTCTTAGGTCTCACTGGGTATTACAGGAACTTCATAGATAACTATGGGACCATAGCTTCTCCTTTGAATGTCATCTCCTCTCCTAAATTTCCTAAAAAGGTCAAGTGGAATGAGGAGTGCAATCAAGCCTTTGAAGTCTGAAGAAAGCCCTTTGTCAAGCTCCAGTCCTAAGAGTTCCTGACTATCACCAACCCTTCATTGTACAAACTGATGCTTCTAATGTAGGTATAAGTGCAGTCCTTAGTCAACTGGATGAGAAAGGTAGGGAACACCCCATTTGTTTCATTAGCAGGAAGTTAAAGGATCCTGAGACAAGGTGGGCAACAATAGAACGAGAATGTTTTGCTATTGTGTGGTTACTGAAGAGGTTTAGACCATACTTGTATGGATCTACCTTCACTATTCAGACTGACCACCAACCCTTGAGATGGCCGATGCAAATGAAAGGGGAAAACCAAAAGTTACTCAGATGGTCAATCTGCCTACAAGGATTTGATTTTTCCATTGAGCACAGAGCAGGAAGTCACCACCAAAATGCTGACGGTCTCTCTAGGATGTTTTTAACCGACTAGAGGTATGAGATCCATCCAGGAGTGGATTAAATCCTCCTGTCCCTTAGTGGGGGGGGGGCGAGTGTTAGGGAGAATTCTCATTTTATGGCTAATTTCCCTCACCTAGTGAGTCCCCCAGCAGCTTTGCTGGACTTCTGGAGTTATTTTTTTCCACTTGGTAAGAGTGTGAGCTTTTCCCCCAGTCTTACCCATGTTTTGCCATGTGTATTTCATCTGTTTTTGTGATTGTGGACTCTGGAGTACACCACTTCAGTAGCCCCCTTCTTTTGTGTGTTACACAGCACCTTCAGTGCAGTAACACAGGGTTGTCTTTTAGACTTCCCACCGACTCCATTTCTGAGGCTGACTACTGTCCCCCAGAAAAGGGTAAAGTTGCCATTAACTTTACTTAGTCATTTAACCACAGATCCAGTACACCCCATCTTACATGGAGTACTGGAAAGGGTTACTCCATATCCCCTTTTATCTGTCCCTCCTAGAGCATTGTTTCGCTCTTTTAACATTTAGACTTGGCTGGTGGCAGTGGTATCTATCCTAACTTTTCTACCGCGATTATACTATATAAACGTGGTACTGTTTTAGGCTATTATATTAGCCTCAAACATAAACCCGCTTGACCAAATGTTCTTTCTTTTGGCCCCGGTCGGGTTTATTCGCCATTTCTTTTTGTTAAAGTCCTTCTTGAATTTTACTTTGCGCGGCAAACTAGGTTTGCCTTCTTTGTTCACCGTCTTTTGGCGGGCTTCTGCCAAGAAGCCCTCCTCCAGGCACCTGGGTGTCTAGGTGGGCTGAATGTGAGGGAAGGGTGTAGTCACCCCCTGCACAGGGTATCCTAGGAAACCCAAGTCGCACTTTGCCATTATTGGCTGAGGCGGTTGTCCGGGCTGGACAACCCCCCTGCTGCGTGATTGACAGCCAGGCTGTGTGAATGGGGAATTTTCACATAAAAGTCAGGTCTCTTGGGCTAGAAGTCAGAGTCTCCACTGGAACTACAAGGAACCGAAGAGAAGCTGAGAAGAAGACGGCTGCTGCTACTACCCTGTCCCAGTGAAGCCCTGCTGCAGTCCTGAGCTATCTACCCTTAGACAATCAGAGAAGATCCAGTCCGGAGTCTTCTTCCCTTGAGCCTGGTGGGGATAACCAGGATAGCCATCTGAAGAGCCGCTCCTGTTTTTAAGGAGCGCATCTTTTATTCACCGTCGCTGCTACCGGCTTCATCCCTGTGTGGTGCAGACCCCTCCAGACGTCCTCCTTCGCACTGAAGCTCCAGGAACCGTGGGTCTGCAGGAAACTACCAGGAACAACTGCCGTGGCACCAGCTTCTTCATTGAATAAGGTCCTGTGTTCTGCTTGAGGAATTCTCATGCTTATAAGGTGGTTTAATATGTTCTGTATATTTTCCAGGTAACACTATACATTAGAGTGAGATTGTGATCTTTACAGTTCAAGCAGTGGTATATATTTTTTCATCCTCTTCCCAAAGCGAACAACTATGTGAATGTGCATCTGTGCGCACATGCTTGTGCTGCTATATAATCCAATTGTGAACCTAACTGCCGTGATTTATAATCTATATGTGCTCTGCGGTGGTCACTAACCTTTATTTAATCTTTGTCCCAAAGCGGGAATGAAAAACTCTCCAGTTCGCTATCTTGCGTGCAATGTAAAAAACGAGTGCTGCGCATGAGGGTCAGACCTCATTTAAATCACTGTCAGTATGAAACTGGTCGCATTAGCATTTAGCTACTGTTAAGCAGATGGTGCCGTATATCTTACCTCTTGTAGCACAGTAAAACTCGTCCTGCTGCTTCTGACATGAACTGCGGAATACAGCCGCGGTTCATGGCATTGCTAAGGCAACGTTTGGGTACACTCATGGCCGCACGCGTACCGTCGCGTCGGCCATGTTGGTGTGGGAGAAAATACAAATGAAGCAGTCTGAGTGACTGCAGGGCGTTCAAGCTAAGTTTGTAAGGCTTATAAAATAGGACCATAATGGGCACACAGGATGTGTGCACTCGCCACAAGGAAGTGCTCAGTGCACAGGTATGTTACTTCTGCAGCTTGTGCATATCTCTATTTGGGTGAAATAAGTAATGAAGGTGTCAATAAATAGCACTTTTGCTAGTCTTTAGACCGTGTGCAAGGTAATCAATTTGGGATAAAGTGTCAATATGTGATGAGCACTGCTGGTAAGGGATAAAGTGTCAATATGTGATGAGCACTGCTGGTAAAACTAAAGTGGTGTTTTACATGGCAATGAAACAAGGACAAGTTGTACTACCACTTCAAATTATGGGCTGGTGTTCAGATGCGCTGCATGGACATATCTGGTGTTCAATAGAAACAGTTATAAATAACAGCTCACAAACGAACTGTAGAAATGTCATACCTGAAAATCTTATATCAAATAGCAGTGTAAGATGTTTTGGCATCACAATCTGTTATGTTTAGAGACTCTGTATTGTGATGTATACTGCTAGACTCTTGGTATAAAACCTAGTAGACAATAATTAGCTAATAATTAGCTTTGTAAAGATACTTCCATGAAGAATATTGAGCTTTGTAAAGATACTTCCATGAATAATTTTAAACCTTACCCAAGGTCACGGACTGATGCAATTTGGCATACATGGAGAATTGTTCCGAAATGCATTAGCCATAGGGTTATTGTTTGCCCTAGTCTCAGCACTAGCCCAATTGGCGAAGTGAACCAATTACTACAATGCTTTTTTGAAAAAATATACATTTCTTGGATGAATAAAAACATTTGATATAAGTCAAAGTTTGCTCTAAATCAATATAAGGATATAAGAAAATTGTTTAACCCAAAGTGGCTATTAAGGGTGTGCGGCCCACACCGAAGGCTGACAAGCCTAGGTCTTTTTCTTTTTTCCAGTTTACTTTAGTGCCCTACACAGTGGAACTTAATAGTGGGCTGCAGCCTACTAATCATTAGCAAATTAAAGCCTAAAATACAATACCATAGAAGAAAAGAATACAAACAAGCTGTGCACTCTCGCCAACTCATTTTTGCCAATGTGGAGAAGGTTGCCATCCTTGAAGGACTTCCGGCGAGGGGTACAGATCAGAGGTATGCCCTGCGGAGGTGTAGAAGGAGCCCGAGAGGGGCGGAGAGGGGGAAGGCAAGATAGCAGAGGAAAGGGGAGTGGGGACAGCAGGAGAAGAAAGGAAGTTGATGAGGTGCGGGAAGGGTCTATCAAAGAGGTGAAGGTTGGCCAGAGGGCCTTGGACCAAAATGGTCCCATTAGAGTAAACATTAATGATGACCTTGGAAGTGGAAAGAGGCCAGGAGGATGTCCCAATGGGTGCCACCATTAATGGGAGAAGAGGAGAAAGCAGAGAGCACAGAGACCATTTGAAGTGTCCATAAGTCAGGTGAAGGCACGACAAAGAGGATGTCAGTAAGAGTTTCCTTGGAGGAGGTACTGGTGTAGGTGTCAGCGATAGGGAGGCCTGGGTTGGAGACCAGGATGTCCTTTTTAAACTTCTTCCTACCAGATTTAGTGAGGAGAGCAGGATAGTCGATAGAGAAACAGTTAGAAAAGATAGGCGAGACAGAGAGCACCATAGAGTAGATGGGAGAGGGGGAGACACTGGCGAGAGTAGGCAGACAAGATAGCAAGCAACAATCAAGTTGCGCAATAGGACAGACTCTCAGGGTTAAAGAGCTCAGAAATGCTCAACTTTAGAACCGGTGAGAAGCCACATAAGTTTGAGAATCCTGAAATGGGAGAAAAAAGGCCTAGTTTTCACAGTGCAAATATTTTAAATACAGAAACAGTGCGTATTACAGCAACATGTGGAGAAGCCACCTAAGTTTGTGAATCCTGAAAGGGGAGAAAAAGGCCTAGTTTTCACAGTGCAAATATTTTAAATACAGAAACAGTGCGTATTACAGCAACATGTGGAGAAGCCACCTAAGTTTGAGAATCCCAAACGGGGAGAAAAAGGCCTAGTTTTCACAGCACAAATATTTTAAATACAGAAACAATACGTATTACCGCAAAACGGGGACCAGCACAGCCGTGTATACGAGTGTTACGCTCACCCGGTCTCCACAGGGATGCCGAACGAAGCGGAGCAGTGACTGTCTCCACCAGCGTTACACGAAGTGGAGCAGTGAATGGCTGTACGTGTCTTCTCTGTTTTTACCCTTCCATCACGAGTGAAGGTTTGCCTGGAATGTTGAAACGAAATGTTAACCAGCCGTAAGGGGGACGATCGACTGCCACCTCCCGTGTCTTCCTTGTACACCCCTCTACTATGTCTCACCTTAGATTTATTAATGGCAGACTCTCCGTCCTGCGACTGAATGCAGGGGCGCGTTGCTGTTCATAGGATCTAGTTGCGTCACTGATCCTATGGGCTGCTGTAGAGTTTTGAACAACTATGACTCTGTAGGTAAGTCTCTATGCCAATAGATTCTTGGTATAGTTTTGCATAAAGTTCTTATTGCCAAAGTCCTCACCACTGTGCTTGTTTCTTTGCAGATGCGGTTTCGGTGTGCCTGGTGAAAGAGTGTCTCCTCTCCACGATGATCAGCAGAATTCCTGGAGGTGAGTTTATTGCTAACGTGAAGGGAAAATGTCTTAAAATATGGTTCTTGTCCCCTGCGCGACTAACCTGCTGTTCCTTTACTGTTCTGCAGGTGCGGTGACTCCAGAGCGGCGATCGCGTGGAGACGCCACGATGGATCACAGGAGAGTGCAGCCTCCGGGTGAGTAACAGCGCTAGCGCGATGCTGAAATGTCTTTAATATTTTTTTTTCCTGCACGGCTAACCTGATGTTTCTCTACTGTTCGGCAGGTCCGGTGACTCCGGGGCGACTGAAGAGGAAGCCTTTCAGATGGAGCTTCTAGTAAGGACTTAACTGCAGTCCTTATTCTTGTTCTCTCTCTCTCCTTCCTTCCTTTCTTCACAGGTGATGGTTCGTGATTCCCAAGACGGGTGTGGCTGAAGACCGGGTTGACTGGAGCTAGCAGACACGGCGATCGTTACGGTGCAGGAGTGCAGAATAACGCAAAGCATGTTCTGTCCTTAGGGTGTGGTTTATATAGCCTCACACAAGTAGTCCCAAGTGAAGTAGTCCCTTCAGCCACACCCTGCGAAAGTAGTCCCAGGTAAAGTAGTCCCTCCAGCCATGCCTGAAATTAGACTGGCTCAGTTCCTTCAGGCTGGACTGAATGTGATTCCATTTCCCCTGCAACCTGGCTTACTTGAAAGAATATTATGAGCTTGGCGCCAACGGCGCCGGGACAGAGTCCAGGAAGTCCTGAGGCAACCTTTTGGGGCCTTAAAGGTCCCCATAGGTGCTAGTAACTGGGGTAGGCTGGTCTGCTCCTGTTGTCTGGGGGCATGACCCGTGACAGCACTCGCCCCCATGGCCCCCCCTAGCGTGGGTTGTTCCACTGGTCCCGGCTTGGTTGGATGGTTTTGATAGAACTGTTTTACTAAGCGTGGCGCGTGAATGTGGTCACTTGGCTCCTATGTTCTTTCTTGTAGTCCATAGCCTTTCCAGTCGATTAGATAGAATAGTTTTATTTGACAAGTTTGGAGTCCAGAAAATCCTTAACCTCAAATTCAGGTTCCCCGTCGACCATGATTGGTTTTGGTGGTTTTGTTACCCGAGTTCCAGGTTGCACTGGTTTCAAAAGAGAGACGTGAAACACGGGATGGACTTGAATATTCGGAGGTAACTCCAATTTTACCGCTACCAGATCAATGATGGCCTTAATGGTGTATGGTCCCAAATACCTGAGATTAAATGTATGGGTCCCTTTTATTGGTATGTGTTTCAAGGCTAGCCAGACTTCATCCCCAACCTGATATTTCGGAGCTTCACTCTTATGTTTATCTGCAGATCTCTTGTATTTTTCCTTAGCTTGCCTTAGATGTTCTGTCACTCTCTTGAAGGTGTGTGTGATGGTAGCGTGCAAACTTCTTACAGCTGGCATTTCCAAATATTGAGGTGGATCGATGTCAGAGGTTCGTGGATGCATCCTGTATATCGTATAAAACGGAATCTGCCCAATGCTGGAGTGTAAGGAATTGTTATAGGCATACTCAGTTATCCATAAAACGTCCTTCCACTACCTTCCGTTTGGTGTAACATGCATCCCAGGTACTGTTGTAGTGTTTGGTTGGTTCTCTCGGTTTGACCATCCGTTTGAGGATGGTGACTAGTGGAAAGTCTTACATCGATTTGGGCTAACTTGCAACATTTTCTCCAAAAATGTGAGATTAACTGACTGCCCCCATCTGAAACTAGAATGGAGGGGAATCCGTGTATCCGGACAATCTGTTTGAGGAACTCTTTTGCCAGAATCGAAGCTGTGGGTAAACCTTTTAGAGGAATGAAGTGGGCCATTTTGGAAAACAAGTCTACTACCACTAAAATGGTGTTAAATACATTACAAGGAGGGAGATCAGTGATAAAAATCAAGAGACAGCGTATGCCAGGGTGTAGGCAGAACGTCCAGAGGTTGTAGTAGACCCTATGGTTTCTTTTTCTGGACTTTTTTTGTGCACTTTCTGGACTTTTTTTGTGCACAAATGCTGCATGATAGCACAAATTGCTTGATATCTTTACTGCATGTTGGCCACCAGAAATGCCTCTTGAACTTGGCTTCGGTCTTTGCAATTCCAGGATGACATTCTACCAATGATTCGTGGTAATTTGAGATTACTTTTTCCTGAAGTTCCTTACTGGGTAAATAAAGGCGTCCTTGAAAGTATGGCAAATGATTTGTGACCGAATGGTGTTTGCTTTTAGTCGACCAATCCTGCAGAGCCTTGGTGTCAAGGAGATTCGAAATTTCCTTGTGGATGTCATCCAGGGTCAGAGATGTAGTAATTCCCAGGATTCTTCCTCCAGGGATTATGGCCACTGGGTCAGGACTTGAGTATGCTTCATCTATCCCAATGCGGGACAGAGCATCCTCTTTTCCGTTTCGGCAACCAGGTTGGTATGTAATCATGAAATCGTATTCAGCAAAGAACAGCGCCCATCAGAGTTGGCGAGAAGATTGGGCCTTTGCCGTCTTTAGGTTTTGTAGATTGCGATGATCTGTGATCACTATGATGGTGTGTCTGGCCCCTAGGAGATAATGCCGCCAAGCTTTAAACACTGCCTTGATGGCTAGAAGTTCCTTGTCCGTGACAGCGTAATTTAGTTCTGGTGCTGTGAATTTTCGTGACCAAAAGGCCACTGGGTGAAGTTGACCTGTCTCGGGATCTTTTTGAGAGAGGACTGCCCCCATTGCCAGACTGGAAGCATCGATTTCTACCACATATGGGAGATCTGGGCGAGGGTGTTTCAGGACTGGAGCTGAAGTGAATTTCTTTTTCAGGTCTTGGAAGGCCTTTTCCGCTTCCTTCTACCACTGAAAGTGCTTATTCTTTCGCAATAAGGATGTGATGGGGTGCAGCAAGTGCGAAAAGCCTGGAATGAATCTGTGATATAAGTTTGTAAACCCAAGCATGCTCTCGACTCCCTTGATTGAAGTTGGAGAGGGCCACTCGAGGATGGCATCTACCTTCCGCGAATCCATACCACGAGGGGTTAGAACAAACCCAAGAAACTCGACTTCATAAACATGAAAGAAGCATTTTTCTAATTTAGCATATAGCTTATGTTGCCACAGTTTTTCAAGGACAGCACGGACGTGTTTCACATGGTCCTGCTCGGAAGAGTAGTACACCAGAATGTCGTCAATGTATACTACAACACAGACATCAATTAGCTCTCGAAGGACGTCGTTCATAAAATATTGAAACGTTGCTGGGGCGTTACAAAGCCCAAAGGGCATCACCTGATATTCAATTAGCCCATAATTGGTGCGGAAGGCGGTTTTCCATTTGTTCCCCTTTTTGACTCGTACAAGATGGTACGCCCCTAAGAGATCCAACTTAGTGTAAATTTGAGCGTCCTTCACTTGTTCCAGCAGTTCTGGGATTAGAGGCATGGGGTACCGTTTTTTTACAGTCACTTGGTTTAATGCACGGTAGTCGATACAAGTCCTTAGATCTCCTTCCTTTTTAGGGATGAAGAATAAGGGCGAGGCTGTCAGGGACTTAGACGGACGAATGAAACCGTTTGCCAGGTATTGGTCTAAATACTTTTTTAAATGAAGATTCTCGGGCTCAGTGAGTGCGTAGATCCGACCGCATGGAATCTGAGCGCCAGGTATAAGATCGATCTGGTAGTTGTATGGTGTGGTAGGCGGCAATGTATTGGCTTGGTCCTTCTGGAAAACATCCTGAAAATCCTGGTATTCCTGGGGTAGCGTATTTGTTAGACTCAAGACTGTTGATATTTCTTTGGTCAGGGGTTCTTCTGCTTGATAACATGTATGAGCACATTCTGAGAAGGTCAGTCTCTTAGCACACCAGTCTATGCAAGGATTGTGTGTTTCTAACCACGGCATTCCCAGAGGTATTTCGAATTGTGGAGCCTTGATTAAGTCGAACACAAAGGTTTCCTGATGCCCGTCTTGGCACAACAGTGTCATCTCTGTCGTTGAGTGTGTTACAGGACCAGAAGAGATCTCCGTTCTGTCGACAGTGGTGACCAGATCGGTTGTTGCCTTTTCGCAAAGAGGAAGACTCATCCTTGAAGCCAATTCTCGATCCATGTAGTTACCAATGGTTCCGCTGTCGATGTAAGCTCTGACCGCATGCATACGAGACGGTTTCTGGTGACTAATGATAATAATCATTGGTAAGGCTAGGTGCGAGGTCTGAGAGTTCTTCTTCTTGCTTGACAAATGGACCTCTACACTTGTCGGGTGGGGTAGTTTTCCGACTCTGGCTCTGCGCTGACCTTGTCAGCGGCCCGACTGCCTTCTTGGGTGGTTTCACTGGACAGTCTCGAAGGAAATGACCGGCTGTCCCGCAATATAAGCACAACTGTTGTTGCCTCCTTTTGTCTCTTTCAGCCTTGGATAGCGGTCCCCGTACTCCTTCAATCTGCATGGGTTTGGATATGTCGGTGGTTTTGAAAGTGTTGTCACTTGGAGGCACAAACACCTAATTCTCCAATCTAGCTCGGTCAGCTCTCTGGTTCTGCAGTCTGTGGTCAAGCTGCACCACCAAGTCAAGGTATTCCGCACAGTCTCTTGGTGCATTGACCAGTTAAGACAAAACGTCTTTTAACTCGCCTCCCAACCCACGATGAAACAGCGTAGTTCTTTTGTCTTCAGGCCAGCTGGTTTCCAGCACCAGTCTGTTGAAGGTTGCAATATATGTTAACAGATCCTGGTTCCCTTGACGCAAAGACAGGAGTTCGTTATCTAATACTTGGCCTTGGGAGTGTCGGGCAAACAACTTCTCCATATTCTGCTGAAACACCTAGAAATCTCGTAGAAGAGGATCGTCTTGATTAACTAGTGGTACGGACCAGTCCGCGGCACTGCCACTGAGATATGAAAGTACAATGGCCACTTTTGATTGGTCGTTTGGAAAGGCTCCAGGCCTACATAGGAAATGAAGGCAGCACTGGTTCATAAAAACCACAAACCGCTTTGGGTCTCCCGTAAAGCATTCAGGTGGAGCCAAAGGTATAGCTCCCGGAAGGACAACCTGCACTGGGTTGCTTGACTGATTTGGGACTGATGCCCCCATTCCAGGTTACAGTGTTTGGCCAGCCTGTGATTGGAGTAATTGTCTGGCTAGGTCATCAGTATGCTCCTTGGCCACAATCAGTTCTCTCCTTAGAGCGTTGGTTTCTTGCCTAGCTGAATGCACCTCTGCTCTGAGTTCCCCCAAAAGCTGGGCTAATTGGTCTGTCTCTGAGGTTTCCATGGTGCCCAGGTAGAGGTTTGTATGAAGGCTTCGCATTCTGTTACGCTCACCTGGTCTCCACCGGGGCGCCGAACGAAGCGGAGCGGTGAATGTCTCCACCAGCATCACACGAAGCGGAGCGGTGAATGGCTGCACGTGTCTTCTCTGTTTTTACCCTTCCGTCACGAGTGAAGGTTTGCCTAGAATGTTGAAACAAAATGTTAACCAGCCGTAAGGGGAGGATCGACTTACACCTCCCGTGTCCTCCTTGTGCACCCCTCTACTATGTCTCAGCTTAGATTTATTAATGGCAGACTCTCCGTCCTGCGACTGAATGCAGGGGCGCGTTGCTGTTCATAGGATCTAGTTGCGCCACTGATCCTATGGGCTGTTGTAGAGTTTTAAACAACTGTGACTCTGTAGGTAAGTCTCTATGCCAATAGATTCTTGGTATTGTTTTGCTTAAAGTTCTTATTGCCAAAGTCCTCACTACTGTTCTTGTTTCTTTGCAGATGCGGTTTCGGTGTGCCTGGTGAAAGAGTGTCTCCTCTCCACGATGATGAGCAGAATTCCTTGAGGTGAGTTTAGCGGTAACGCAAAAGGAAAATGTCTTAAAATACGGTTCTTGTCCCCTGCGCGACTAACCTGCTGTTCCTTTACTGTTCTGCAGGTGCGGCGACTCCGGAGCGGCGATCGCGTGGAGACGCCACGATGGATCGCAGGAGAGTGCAGCCTCCGTGTGAGTATTAGTGCTAGCGCGATGCTGAAATATCTTTAATATATTTTTTTTCCTGCACGGCTAACCTTATGTTTCTCTACTGTTCGGTAGGTGCGGTGACTCCGGGGCGACTGAAGAGGAAGCCTTTCAGATGGAGCTTCTAGTAAGGACTTAACTGCAGTCCTTATTCTTGTTCTCTCTCTCTCTCCTTCCTTCCTTTCTTCACAGGTGATGGTTCGTGATTCCCAAGACGGGTGTGGCTGAAGACCGGGCTGACTGGAGCTAGCAGACACAGTGAGCGTTACGGTGCAGAATAACGCAAAGCGTGTTCTGTCCTTAGGGTGTGGTTTATATAGCCTCACACAAGTAGTCCCAAGTGAAGTAGTCCCTCCAGCCACACCCTGCACAAGTAGTCCCAGGTAAAGTAGTCCCTCCAGCCATGCCTGAAATTAGACTGGCTCAGTTCCTTCAGGCTGGACTGAATGTGATTCCATTTGCCCTGCAACCTGGCTTACTTGAAAGAATATTATGAGCCTGGCGCCAACAGCGCCAGGACAGAGTCCAGGAAGTACTGAGGCCACCTTCTGGGGCCTTAAAGGTCTTCATAGGTGCTAGTAATTGGGGTAGGTTGGTCTGCTCCTGTTGTCTGAGGGCATGCACCATGACAACGAGTCTGAAGAGGGGTAGGCAGGTAGGCTAATGGGACTGACCAGGGGGACTGGCTGGCAACTGGTGTCCCCTGCGGACACCTGCAGACACAACAGGAGCTGCAACCATGGGAGCCGCCCATTGCCCTTAGGGGATCCTGACAGCTCTGGGTCCCCATGATCATTCCGCTAGATGCTTCATCACTAGAGAAAATTGGATGGGCAAGCAGATATACCCACTCAATGGAGTCAAATGCTTTCTGGGCATCCAACGCTAAGATGTCCAGCTGACTTTGCAATCTCTTTACCTCGTTACCCTCCCACCCCTCCACCCCCAAAGACCAGGTGAAGGTGCCTGATGTTTAGCCCGGTGGACCTGTTCGGGATGAACCCACATTGCTCTTCTTTCACAATGTCAGCTAGAATTCTGCGTAACTGATTTGCTAAAGCCTTAGTGAGGATTTTGGTCTCGATTTTAATTAAAGATATGGTTCTGTACGACTGACATTTTTCTCACGGTTTTCCCTCTAATGAGCCCTTTCTGAAATACTTCAATAAAAACCCTTGACTGTCTTCGAGAGTTGGTGTGTTCTTGGGGCCATCTGTGACACTCAATGGTTAAACATGTAGCTGTTGTTCCTCCTCCAAGCAAGCCAAAGCAAATACTGACAGTTTTCTTCATACGTTGTTTGATCTATGTAACCAAAGATGCTGAGTCGCTTAATTGATTAGTTCAGTATTAATACACTTGATATTTTGAGTGTCCAATCTAAGAGGGACCTTTTGCATAGATCTTCTTTTAACTTGGCAAACGCTGAAACCCCGAGGCACTCTTTGGGCAATCCATGTACTAGGGATCCTATGATCTTGGTCAATTCATCTTTACACATTTCTTGTAACCAGACGGCCGTGTCTTCAATGGCAGACGCTGTGCCGCTCACACGTGCCACCCAATGCTCATCAACATTGAGCACTTCTCTATTATCAGGGGATTGTGAGATGCAATCGGCTACAGGGTTTTCTGGACTAGCTACATATTCCACCGAAAAAGTGTAATGTGGCATATTTGCATCCACCTGGAAATTTGTGGTGTTGGCCGTCCCCTATGCGCAGTATATGGAATGCCCCACAGGTATGTCCTAAAATACCTGAATGCGAAACAGCATGCCAGGGCATCTTTCTCAATGACAGAATAGTTCCTTTCGGCGATGCCTGTAGAGCATATTTTTTTGCCTATGTGTGTTTTCCATATGATAACAGCTCAAGTCTAATAACTCAACATTATTTCCATCACCCTCGTTAAATTCTCTTTTTCTTTCAGCTGACGTTCTAATGTGCATTCTGCATTGCTTAACATTTGGCATATGTTCAGGTTGCCTTATTTGACCTGCGTGAGATGAGACCCAAAAACTGCTGTCTGGCACTTTTCAGTGCCAAGGTCTCTTGAGAACACAGGACCAAGGGAACTGTTTTAATCCTGTAAAATCAAAGAGACTGTTGAAAGAATACAGGGAGGTGTGGATGTTGGCGGGATTGACAAACCCCTACGGCAATAGCGCAAAGAGGAACTCGTTAAAGGGCGTCAAAGCATCTATACCACAGAATTATAGGCGATGTGTGATTTCATAACAATTATGGTGATATCTCGAAAGCGTGTTGCTAAAATACTTGCTTCCCCGGGCATGCTGTTTAAAGAATAACATGCCACCATCAGAGATGAGAATTTATCCTAACTACGTTGATATCATTAGAGGAATATGAAACATTTACAAATAATGCTTTATTACAGTTAACCAGTGCTGGCCAATTATACAATTGAAGGACAGAAAGATTACCTTCCATCCTCAAATAGGGTAACAAAGTGACAGTGCCAACATTGCATCCAGCCCATGATCCACTTGAAAGTAGGACTGGCAGGACCAGACTGGAACTCTCCCTGAACCCTCTGAGATGGCAACCAGATAGGAGCTGCCTGGTCCCACAGAAACAGGGTATTCAGGATTGCATCTCCCAAGTTACAAGACCATTATGCAATGCTGGCCAAGGTACATAACCAAGAGACTAGCAACATGAATATTAATTTTGTTTGAGTTTTATGTGGTGCCAGCTGTGAACACAATAGATTTGTAGCACCTGCAAAGCAAAGGTAAGTGGCACAGACAGTGATCACTCAAAGGCTTTGGAAACATTTGAAGCAGGAGGTGAGTACAATTATACAATGAAGACAAAGGGAAGGGGAGTTTGGGGGAAGTGCCAGAGAAATAGAAAGGTTAGGGCCTGAGCCAGCATGGCCCATCAAATATGTAAATGCCCACTCACCAGTGCTGTGTGTGCATTTACATATGTTAATGTCACTGCAGTGGCCCCAACTACATTAGCTTCAGCCCCCATTTGTTAGACAATCCTGGCTACAACTCTGGAAGTACAAGGAGCATAAACATGAGAATTGAATGAGTGCCATGAGGGGAGACCGCAGCTGTGAGACAGAAGAGACAATGGGCCTCATTACAAGTTTTCTGTGTCCGTGTAACACTGCTGCCGGAATCTACGGTAGATTCTGAGTCAGCGTGCATGCGCATTCTGGCATGCTGGTAACGGTAGCACCGGCATGCCGGTAATACCCCCCAAACCCTCGATACCGGCATCCTTGATGCTGCAGGCACCGGTACCGGCATCCTCGATGCCGTAATTACCGGTACCCCAATGCCGGCAATAGCAGCACTGAAAGCAACGTCATCGCGCCGGAACAGGAAATGCACCGGCGAGCATCTTTAAAAACGCAATCCATTGCAATACTCAGCCTACAGCATCTGGACCAGAGAACAGAGCAGTAAGGAAGCAAGCTGAGGAAGATGGCTGAGACAAGGCACAGTCTGTCGCAGAAAGCCAAGGTTCAGCGCCAAAGAGCAGAATTTACAGGCTGACACCTTGGTGGAACATGCCAATGTTGTTTTGTGCGCCGACCTCTGCCGGGGAGCCCAACTGCGAAAGAACGTTGTGTGGGAGGAGGTTGCCCAAAAGGTATCTGCGGTGGGGACAACACCCCGGACTGTCCGCGACTGCCACAAGCGGTGGGATTACCTCCGTCTGCGGGTCCACAACCTTCTCTCTGCTGACCACAGCACAGGAGGTGGACCATCATACCCAATCAAACTGGCAACATGGGAGAAGACGTACAGCACAGTGATCAATATGGAGGGCATTTAGGGCGTGGGGAACGCCGAGACGGGAGTCGCAACATCTGGCGATGCCGGTGAGTGTCCCTTAGTGTAATACCAAAGTCACAGCACACATCTTCAACCCCAACGTCAATGCCAAAGTCCAAATGGCAAGTAGATGGTAGCAAATAAGTGCTGCATCACCTCCCACTCAAAGCCACTCCAACATAACCACATATCCCTGCCACAAATACACCCAGCAAACCCCACTGACAAAACCCACGAGTACACAATTGCCAACACAAGCAACATCTGCATGCGCACACACACATACACATCACTGTACAGATGCAGGCCTCATCACCGTGCCATCTCATGGCACGATGGACACATCACCACCACCGCCAATTGCACACCTGAACCACCCACCATGACCATAAATCGTGAAATACATCACAATCTTCTAAGGAACCACTGGGGAATAATTTGCTGTGGATCTAAACACACTGTTGTCATCCTGCTCTGCAAAGCGCAAGAAGCACAGGCCCCGAAAGACCAAATTGAAATTCAATTCACTTGTGTGAGGTAACACCACCATCGGCAATAGTTGTCCGACCACTGGAATAATCCCAGTTCTGTTTCTCGAGATTTCAAAACCCTGTTGCATTTCCTTGAGCCTGATTTAATGGGTTTGACCACTTAGAACACATGACATTGGGAGTCAGTGGTAATATTGTATCAATTGTTTCTCCTGACGAAGACGTTCTTTCAATTATTTTTCAAAACATCGAAACCAGTAGAGAAGAATATCCGGGGATGGGATTTATCATTCTCTGTTGAACGTACCCACTCCATGGAATAGAGCACATTTCTGGTTAATGGTTGTGCTGATACACATTTTATGTGGATAAAATGAAATGTTTAAGACTATGTGGGGCTAATTTATGAAATGTTACCACATATGGATTGTACTAAACGTTTTAGTCAAAAAAAGTTTTACTGTGAGTGAATGAGGCTGATTGATTTAAGTTGCAAATGATGGTTTGATTGTTGATGAATGATGGTTGTGTTAGGTTTTTATTATCTGGTGTCTTATGCTCTCCTGCAATACTAATGTAATCTAATGTGTGTGCATTAATTAATGATCAATTCATTTTTGAAAAATAATGTATCTCAATAAATACATTTTTGATACCTTTAAAAATAAAAAAACAACCTCTGGACATTTTTTTCAGTAGACGGCATACACGCAGTGTAAACATCAATGCATCCATGTACATAATGGGAGCACATCAGTTCCACAATTAGACAACACATGGCACACAGCCCCTGTGGCATGGCCACAACACGCACAACACTAGACACCTGTAGAGCACCCAACAGACACCATGCACAACATGGCTGCAACAGAAGGATGCACCGACACTGCACCCCCCCCCCCCCATTCCTGTATGCACTATGCCTGGCCTATCAACGTCTATGACAATGCTCATGACTCGAAATGTAATACCATCGATATACGTAGGATGTATGATGACCCATGACTAATGCCCTGCTTCACTGTCCCCCACAGGCACACAAACAGAGACAGTACATAAGGAAGCATATGCTTGGCAGGAGAGTAAACCAAGCTATTGCAACCACACATTGCGAATCTGGGACCTGCACCCATGTGATAGCCAAAGAGGGTCTGAGACGCAGAGAAAAACAGAGACAGTACAGAAGGAAGCACATGCTTGGCAGGAGAGTAAACCAAGCTATTGCAACAGCATTGAGAGTCTGGGACCCGCACCCATATGAGAGCCAAAGAGGGTCTGGGACCCTGAGACTAAAGAGACAGTACAGAAGGAAGCATATGCTTGGCAGGAGAGTAAACCAAGATATTGCAACAGAGCATTGCGAGTCTGGGACTCACACCATATGAAAATCTAATAATAAGGTCAAGTTCATTCAAGAAAGTACAGGGTCTGGGTCCCAAGGAGATAACAAGTACCGAAGGTGAAGACAAGCTCCTAGCTTGTCAAGCAGAAGGAATCCAGGGGAAAGGGACTAGCCCTTAATCCTTGGAGTATTACATTAAAGGAAGAGGAACATTTCTTTTGACAACCCGAGACATCAGGAACGTTTCTGTTGCCAAGAACTCTCATTACCACTTTTATTCTGAAAATAACATCCTGGCGCATTAGATTTAAGTCACCAGCGTTAGGGTCAGAAATAGGGTTTTTGGACCCAACAGTGACTGACTATTTGTTTAACATCCTGACATTTTCCTTAGATTTCTTTGAGGCTGGGGAACCCCTCTTAGCTTTAGGGCTACAGGGACCGTTTTCCCAACACTATGCCACTTTTCTGTCCGAGCTTTCCTTCTGCGCCCTTACACTGGTTGGAGGGCAAGTGATCTGGATTTTGCAGGGACACTGT
Source organism: Ambystoma mexicanum (assembly GCF_040938575.1). NCBI lineage: Eukaryota > Metazoa > Chordata > Amphibia > Caudata > Ambystomatidae > Ambystoma > Ambystoma mexicanum. The sequence goes on along the minus strand of NC_090938.1, from coordinate 790,878,730 downwards.
ACCTAGGAGTGTATTTCAGCTGACTGGCATCTTGATATCAGACGACAGTCCTTTTGCAGCCTGTCCTGGCTGCATATCTCCTGCGTTACGGTTTCCTGACTCCCTGGGCTGACCGCAGGATCTGGCAGACCACTGCAGGTGGAACACTGTGTTTGCAGACCCCTGAGTGTCAACTTGTTTTTATAGTGTGAGGTTTGGGGAAAAGTGTTTGTTAATGAAGTGTGTTACCTGGGGTCATATTTGTTTGGGCCCCAGTAATTGGTTCATTGCCTCCCCCTCTCTCATGTGTGCATCCTAAAGTAGTTGTTGAGTCTGACTGCACTCTGAAACACTTGTGTATAGGCGCGTTATAAATGCCATATCTTATCATATCATATCATGGATCAGCATCCAGAGCTTGTAAAAAACAGGTCTTTAATTTTGAGGTGTGGTGTAGTCGTTCCTCGCTTGTCTGAATTTGCTATGTTACCTCCCTCTATGCATAGGCAGGCATCTCTTTAGCCGGCAGGTGTTCGATTCTTGGCTCTCCTGCCGACACTTCAACAGTTTGGGCGTAGCCACCATTGTGTGAGAACAAGTTCACGAGAAAGTCCCACACATCTGTACAAACCACCTTTTTTTCAGACCGGCAATGCTCTGGGATAAGATGCATACTTTCTGAAGTTAAACTGAGAAATGCTGTGCACTGGAGCTGGGAGGGAACGTTCCCAATACACAGGAGAGACCTTGCGAAGTTAAACTGCGAAGAGTTGCTTACAGGAACCAGGAGGAAAGGACATATGAGGGTGAGAAGCGATACAGTACAGACAGGAGCCAGGAGGAAAGGACATTTAGATCTAGACTGCCTCGTGCACCATGCACCCAGCGCAGCCACACCGCCAGCACACAGCTTATTACACAGAAGATACCTAACCTCCCCTCTACCTCCTCCCCCATCAAAGAACTCAAGGGAGCCCTTATCAATGCCAGATTCCTTACGGCCCACGCACTCGATATAACTGACCTCATCACCATCCAAAACCTCGACTTCATCGCCATCACTGAAACATGGCTACATGCAGCCTCTGGCCCACTTCTCGCCCTCGCAATCCCTAATGGCTACTCCATCAACAGAAATTACCGTCAGTCTAACTCCTTCAAAGGAGGAGGAGTTGCATTTATACACGGAGACAATATCACTATGAGAACTATTCCCAACACCCAATTTAGCTCTGCCAAATCTCTTTTGGTGAAACTAACCCTCTCACCGACCAACACAGCAACATTACACCTCATCTACAGACCTCCAGGACCACTTGGCTCATTCACAGATGATATTACTTCCATCCTGACAATACTAAGCCTAACTCTCAAGTGTTACTACTAGGTGACCTTAATCTTGGCCTATCTGACCCCAAGGATCCTATGGCCACCGAGGTCGCTACCAACTTCGCCAACCTAGGCTTCCAGCAACGCATTCTTGAACCCACCCACAACAAGGGCAGAAAGCTTGACTGGATTACAGATCTCAACTGCAATACATCCATAAGTTCCTACTCCGTCTGTGCTTGGTCCGACCACCACATCATTATCTTTCACTTACCAGCCACCAACCCTCATCCCAAACCTACTATAGCCCCCGCTATTCCCACCAGGAACAAAAAGGACATTACCAGGGAAAACTACTCCCTCTCATCCTTCCCATTCTGAACAACTGCGCTTCTCAGCACAGTGACCCCACCGTCTTAGTAGACACCTTCAATCAAACACTGCTCAAAGCCATTGACACTATAGCTCCGCTCAAATTACGGAAAGCCAAACAACGAGCCCATCTGAACTCATGGTTCACCCCGCAACTCAGAGTTCTGCGCAAAGAAAAACGTAAGGCTGAAGCACTCTGGAAAAGTCTTCCTTGTGAGGCCAACAAAGACCTCCTTCTCATCACCTCTCTCAATTACAAGGAAGCTATCTTACAAGCCAAAAAAGAGTCCTACAACCAGCGTATATAAGAAGCTGAATCCAACACGAAGGAGCTATTTAAAATTCTCAAAGAATTAGAATCCCCTTCACCCGTCCCTGATATCTGCAGTAAAGACAGTATGTGGTGCAATAACATCGAAAAAATGCACTCCTCACTAAAATAACCACACTGCAATCCAAAATCAATGCCAAACAAAACACTGTTCTCAATTCCCCCCTAACTAAACCCACGACGCCCAAAACGGCCACCTCCATCTCCCACACTCCATTCAGCTTTGTACCGCTCACCATCCCGGAGGTTGAAAAAAATCATCTGTAACTTAAAACCCTCCAACTGCCAAGGTGATTCCTGTCCTGCACCTATCATCAAGGAATCGGCACATGACCTTGCTCCTTTCAGAACCACCTTGATCAATTCCTCGTTTCAATCTGGAATGGTCCCTAATAATATGAAGGACGCCTGGGTCATCCCTCTTCTAAAAAAAACAACTCTAGATCCTGAGATACCAACTAACTACAGACCCTTCACTACGGTCCCGTTTCTTCTAAAAATATTAGACAGAGCAGCATACTTACAGATACAGAATTATCTTGAAACAAATGATCTTCTCTGTACAAGGCAATCTGGTTTTAGACCTAAACACGGGACAGAAACAGCCCTCCTAGACCTCAAAACCCAAATTGAGGACCTAAAAGACAACGGCAAATTGGGCCTACTACTCCTACTGGACCTATCTGCAGCTTTCGATTTGGTCAATCACCAAATCCTTTGTCATCATCTGAAATCTGCGGCCCACTTCTCCGACAATGCTACTAATTGGATTAGGTCATTCCTAGACAATAGACACATGAGAGTATTTTCACCCACTTCCTCAGCAAACCCTACATCAGTCCCCTGTGCAGTCCCTCAAGGGTCCTGTGTATCCCCCACACTCTACAATGTATTCACCAAACCTCTGTTTGATGTGCTTGACTATCTGGGCGTCACCTACACTAATTATGCTGATGAAACCCAGATACTCATTCCCGTCACCGGTGACTACATTGCAGACTCTAAAGCTCTGAATGACATTTACCAAGTCATCCAAGCTTGGATGGCCCAACATGAGCTCTGTCTCAGCGACGACAAGACAGAGCTCCTCATCTTGGGTACACAACAGAGACTTAACAAGCTGAACCCATCGTTCAGCTCTTTCAATATCGATGGTAATTCCATCAAAGTATCCAAAGATACCAAAACACTAGGAATCTACCTAGATTCCACACTCTCCTTATATACACAAACTAACATAGTTGTTGCTGCCTCGGCTTACACATGCAAGTTGATCACAGCCTGCCGCCCATTTCTCTCTACTCAGAATTGTATCAACCTTGCCAGGACATTGGTTATGTCCAAACTGGACTATTGCAACGTACTGTACCAAGGCACCAACCAGCGCAACCTTAACAAACTCCAGATCACCCAAAACAACGCCATCAGAGTGGCCCTCAAGATCCCTCGATCAGCACACATCTCTGAAACTAGGAAGAACTTTCACTGGCTCTCAGTCGCCCAAAGGATATCATTGAAATTGTTGGCCCTTACTTACAAATGCGTAAACAACCAGGCCCCCATCTACCTGGCCTCGCGATTCACTCAGTACATTCCATCTCGGTCACTTAGATCTGCCCAAACTCAATGCCTCACGATCCCCAGATACAAGCTTCAAACAGCCGCAGGTGTTAGCTTCCCAGACCTGGCTGCCAAACATTGGAACACTATGCCACTTACCATTAGAAATCTACCGTCACTGAACCTATTCAAACACAAAGCAAAGCTATGGCTAGCCACCATACATGACCAATTGTCTTCTTGAACACTTGAACACCACGACTGTCTGTATGCCTGATTAAATCTGCACTGTTCTTTTACTTTATTGCTCTTGCTTATGCAAATGACTGATTGTAACCTTAACTGTAACTCTGCCTTTCTTATAATTACTATTTGAAGATTTGCCATTCTTGTAACACTGTTTGAAGATATGCGCCCGGTTGCCCTCGGGCCTGGTTGCGCTATGCAACTAAAATAAATACAAATAAATACAAATATGAGGGTGAGAAGCGATACAGTACAGACAGGAACCAGGAGGAAAGGGCATATGAGGGTGAGAAGCGATACAGTACAAACAGGAACCAGGAGGAAAGGGCATATGAGGGTGAGAAGCGATACAGTACAGACAGGAACCAGGGGGAACGGGCATATGAGGGTGAGAAGCGATACAGTACAGACAGGAACCAGAGGAAAGGGCATATGAGGGTGAGAAGCGATACAGTAGAGACAGGAACCAAGAGGAAAGGGCATGCGAGTATGAGAAGCAATACAGTACAGACAGGAACCAGGAGGAAAGGGCATTTGAGGGTGAGAAGCGATACAGTACAGACAGAAACCAGGAGGAAAGGGCATGGGAGGATGAGAAAAGATACAGTACAGACAGGAGCCAGGAGGAAAGGACATATGAGGATGAGAAAGGAAAGTGTACAGAAAGGAACCAGGAGGTAAGGGTATATGAGGGTGAGAAACAATAGTGTACAGACAGGAACCAGAAGGAAAGGGCATATGAGGACGAGAAACGATACAGTACAGGCAGGAACCAGGAGGAAAGGGCATATGAGGATGAGAAACGATACAGTACAGACAGGAACCAGGAGGAAAGGGCATATGAGGGTGAGAAGCGATACAGTAGAGACAGGAACCAGGAGGAAAGGGCACGCGAGGATGAGAAGCAATACAGTAAAGACAGGAACCAGGAGGAAAGGGCATGTGAGGATGAGAAGCGATACAGTACAGAGAGGAACCAGAAGGAAAGGGCATGTGAGGATGGGAAATGATACAGTACAGACAGGAACCAGGAGGAAAGGGCATATGAGGATGAGAAAGGATAGTGTACAGACAGGACCGAGGAGGAAAAGGCATATGAGGGTTAGAAACGATAGTGTACAGACAAGAACCAGAAGGAAAGGGCATATGAGGATGAGAAACGATACAGTACAAGCAGGAACCAGGAGGAAAGGGCATATGAGGATGAGAAACGATACAGTACAGACAGGAACCAGGAGGAAAGGGCATTTGAGGATGAGAAGCGATACAGTAGAGACAGGAACCAGGAGGAAAGTGCATTTGAGGGTGAGAAGCGATACAGTAGAGACAGGAACCAGGAGGAAAGGGCATATGAGGGTGAGAAACGATACAGTAGAGACAGGAACCAGGAGGAAAGGGCATATGAGGGTGAGAAACGATACAGTAGAGACAGGAACCAGGAGGAAAGGGCATTTGAGGATGAGAAGCGATACAGTAGAGACAGGAACCAGGAGGAAAGGGCATATGAGGGTGAGAAACGATACAGTAGAGACAGGAACCAGGAGGAAAGGGCATATGAGGATGAACCAGGAGGAAAGGGCATATGAGGGTGAGAAGCGATACAGTACAGACAGGAACCAGGAGGAAAGGGCGTATGAGGATGAGAAATGATACAGTACAGATAGGGAACAGTAGAGAGCGTCCCTAGAACAGTCTTTCTGCAGCTAAGTTTATAAACACTGCATAAAGGAGCCAGGCAAGAAAGTCCCTAAATTACTAAGAGCTTTCAGGCAGCCATGTGGAGAAACAATATATATGCAAGAACCTAAAACACATGCAAGACAAAGCTTCAATTCAGAAACTCTAACAACCAATAATTATTAGATCCTTATACTCAAAGGTAAAGGCCTACCCCAGCCATAGGGGCTGTCCCGGAAGAACATAACCATCTGAGTTCCCTCTACCCCAGCCATAGGGGCCGTCCCGGAAAAACACAACCATCTGAGTTCCCTCTACCCAAGACATGGGGGCCGTCCCAGAAGAACACCACCGTCTGAGTTCCCTCTATCCCAGCCATGAGGCCGTCCTGAAAGAACACCACTCTCTCAGTTTCCTCTATCCCAGCCATGGGGGCTGTTCCGTAAGAACACCACCTTCTGAGTTCCCTCTACCCCTGCCAAGTGGGCAGTCCCGGAAGAACACAACCGTCTGAGTTCCCTCTACCCCAGCCATGGGGCAGTGCAGGAAGAACACAACCGTCTGAGTTCCCTCTACCCCAGCCATGGGGGCAGTCCTGGAAGAACACAACCTCTGAGTTCCCTCTACCCCAGCCATGGGGGCAGTCTCAGAAGAACACAACCGTCTGATTTCCCTCTAACCCAGCCATGGGGGCCGTCCCGGTTCTCTCTACCCCAGCCATGGGAGCAGTCCCGGAAGAACACAACCGTCTGAGTTCCCTCTATTCCAGCCGTGGGGGCAGTCCGGGAAGAACACAACCGTCTGAGTTCCCTCTACCCCAGCCATGGGGGCTGTCCTGGAAGAACACAACCATCTGAGTTCTCTCTATCCCAGCCATGGGGGCAGTCCCGAAAGAACACCACCTTCTAATTTCCCTTTATCCAAGCTGTGGGGTCCGTCGCGGAAGAACAGCACTGTCTGCGTTTCCTCTATCCCAGCCGTGGGGACCATTCCAGAAGAACACCACCGTCTGATTTCCCTCTACCCCTGCCATGGGGGCAGTCCGGGAAGAACGCAACCACCTGAGTTCCCTCTACCCCAGCTGTGGGGGCCGTCCCAGAAGAACACAACCTCCGAGTTCCCTCTACCTCAGCCATGGGGGCAGTCTCGGAAGAACACAACCGTGTGATTTCCCTCTACCCCAGCCATGGGGCCGTCCCGGTTCTCTCTACCCCAGCCATGGGGGCAGTCCCGGAAGAATACAACCGTCTGAGTTCCCTCTACCCCAGCTGTGGGGGCCGTCCCAGAAGAACACAACCATCTGGGTTCTCTCTATCCCAGCCGTGGGTGCAGTTACGGAAGAAAACAACTGCCTGAGTTCTCTCTACCCCAGCCATGGGGGCAGTCCCGGAAGAACATAACCGCCTGAGTTCCCTCTACCCCAGCCGTGGGGGCAGTTACGGAAGAAAACAACCGCCTGAGTTCTCTCTACCCCAGCCATGGGGGCAGTCCCGGAAGAAAACACAACCATCTGAGTTCCCTCCTTCCCAGCCATTTTGGAGTTTATAAAGGAAAGCTTGAAAGTTTAGTCCAGAGAGGGAGAGCCAGGGAAGCGCTGCATTCTGGGAGACCAATACAATCCCAAAGTGCTAACACAGTAACGTAAGTAAAAAAAAAGTGAAATGCTGAATTCTGGGAGCTGGAGTACACCCCCACAGCATAGCCGAACGAAAGTAGGAAACCAAGGGAAATGCCGCTTTTTTAGAAGTGAGTACAATCCCAAAGCATAACCAAAGTAAGAGAAGGAAGGAAAGTGAATATTATGAGACAGCACAGCCCCATGTCAAAACCAATCTAGAAGTAAAACCCAGACTGCATTTTGGGAGAGAAATGCAATCCCAAAGTGTAACCACACTAATGGAAGGAAAGTAAGTGAAATGCTGCAGTATTGGAGATAGAATGCAATCCCAAAGTACAAACAAAATAGGAGAAAGACAGCAGGTGAAACACTGCATTCTGGGAGACAGAGTATAATCTCAAAGTGTAGTCAAAATAGGAGAAGGAAAGCGGGTGAAACACTGCATTCTGGGAGACAGTAGAATCTCAAAGTTTATTCAAAATAGGAGAAGTAAAGCGGGTGAAATACTGCATTCTGGGAGGCAGAGTACAATCTCAAAGTCTATTCAAAATAAGAGAGGGAAAGCAGATGAAACACTGCATTCTGGGGGACAGTAAAATCTCAAAGTGTGTTCAAAGTAAGAGAATGAAAGCAGGTGAAACACTGCATTCTGGGAGACTGAGTACAATATCAAAGTGTATTCAAAATAGGAGAAGGAAAGCGGGTCAAACACTGCATTCTGGGAGACAGCACAATCCCAAAGTATAACCAAAATAAGGAAAGGAAAGCAGGTGAAGAACAAGTTACTCTCTTACCTGGTAACGTTCTTTCGATGGGATGGTCCGACGACGTATTCCATATATGTGACAGTAATCACCACAGCTGTGCTGCTTCGGAAAATCTTTCGGCGTCTGCGTCCTTCGTCGATGACGTCAATACTCCTTCCTCGAGGGCCTCCGTCGAGCCGACGTCACCGGATGTTATAAGTAGGACGCACGAAGCCCGTAGCCTCAGTTGTAGTTTTTTCCCCAGAACGTGTGGCACCAAACCACTGCCAGTATGACCACAGAAAGCCTTGTGGAAACGTAAGCTGCAATCGCATAAGAAATTCTGTAGCGGGGCAGGTAGGGAGGGAGCGATATGGAATAAGTCGTCGGACCATCCCATCGAAAAAACGTTACCAGTTAAGAGAGTAACTTGTTCTTCGAGGGGATTGGATCCTCCGACGTATTCCATATCAATGACAGACTCCCAAAGCAGTACCAACGTATGGAGGAGGGAAAAAGAATTTAGAATATAGAAATTTAGAATGCCCAATCAAATTGCAGAGTAAAGGACCGCCTTGCCAAAGGCCAGATCCTGACCATGGATAGAATCTAGGGAGTAGTGTCATACACAAGTATGGACCGAAGCCCATGTGGCTGCTTCACAGATGTTACAAATAGGAACACCCCTTTGCAGGACAGTAGAGGCAGCCATACCCCTAGTAGAATGGGCCCGTAAGCCTACCAGAGGGTCCTTACCCGCCAGGTGGTAAAATTCAGAAATTGCCAAGATAATCCATCTAGACAAAGTCTGCTTAGTCACAGCTTGTCCCAAACGCCTTCCAGCGTAACCAATAAAGAGCTGATCGTCCACTCTGACCCGAACATGCATGAAATGTAGAAACTTAAAGCTCTGCTAGGATCCAACCTATGGAGCCTCTCCTCTTCCTTACCAGGATGTGGAGGAGGATAAAATGCCAGAAGAACAACCTTCTGGCTAAATGAAATTCCGACACCACCTTCGGAAGAAAGGAAGGATGAACTCTAAGGACAACCCTGTCCTTATGAAACACATTGAAGGGTGGCTTAACTGAAAGTGCCTGCAACTCACTCACTCTGCGAGCGGAAGTGTCCGCAACTAAAAACACAATTTTAAGGGTTAACAGCCTCAAAGGACAAGAATGTAAAGGCTCAAACGGAGCACCCATAAGGAATTTCAGAACAAAGTTCAAATCCCAACCAGGCACCTGGAAAGGTGACGGCGGAAACACATTAGTGAGTCCTTTGAGAAACTGAGAAATTAAAGGAATTTTGAAATAGGAACACTCCTCGGACGAGCGCTTAAATATAGACAGCGCCGCCAGGTAACCTTTAACAGTACCCACTTGCAGGCTGCTGTCGGCCAACAAAAGCAAAAAAGACAGAACCACAGGAATGTCACATGAAAAAGGATCCACATTCTGGACCCTGCACCAGTCGCAGAACTTTCTCCAACGGCAACGGTACAGGGACTGGCCGAAAGCAACATCTCCATCACATCTTCAGGGAGGTCCCAATCCTTGTACCTCAACCTTTCAGAAGCCAAGCGTGAAGGTTGAGGGACCTGACCAGGGGCGTAGGAGACACATAAAATCTGGGGGGGACAGGGGACCTCTTGGGGACTTTGCTTTATTTATTTATTTATTTATTTATTTATTGTGTTATATTCAAAGAACTGGACTTTTCAAAGAAAACAGAAGAAAAGTTAAGGATGCAGCAGCAAAGAACATGTCTTTGTATGTTGCATTCTGGATTTTTCATCTGACTATGAGGTCATGGTAAGAGAGAGGAAATAACAATTACTTCCAGTGGGCCACCGCTAGGACGCCAGCTCGTTAAGAGGCAGATCACCTGTAAGTGGACTCCTGCCAAATAAAGGAGTTGCAGTCTTTTCTACCAACTGCAAGTTGCTACTTTTTTGTGTGGGGCAAGGAGACATGTGTGTCTCTTGGAATGGAAGGATGGGGGTTTCAAAGAAAGAGGAAATCTTGTTTGTACCTGTGAGGAAGCCCTGTTATGGGAGTAGAGGGACCAGGTGTGTGATGTTGCTGCTTTGACTGTCCTCTGGGGGGGGGGGGGGTTACAGCAAAGAAGGAGTATGAGCGATCGCAAGCCCACCCCCTTACAAGCACTCCCCAGGTCCACAGCCGGCTGTGTCAGACCCGGAGGATGCCTAGTAGGTGGGGTGTATGTGGACCCAAGCCGCTATGTGGGCTGCCCCTCTAGCGCCCCTGCGAGGGCCGGCCCAACCTCTCACAATGAGTCTGGTCCCTCTTATTCCATCTCATGCTGGCTTCAGAGCCTAGCCTTTCTTTGCCTTTGTTATTCTGAATGCAGAGCTGGACTCTGTTCCTTTCTCGTTTAACATTTGCTGCAAAGCCTGATCTATTTGGTTATCTCATATGTTACTAGGACGGCAGAGCATGGGTCCTCTGCCCTGTTACATTATTCAAAGAGCCCTCCTGGCTTTTCCTTGCCTCTCCCTTGTCTCACTGCTTGCTTGCTTAATACATACCTCCTTGCTTGAACACTCAACATATTCTCCCTAACACAGCAATGGCAGCTGCAGTCTGTCTTAACTTCTATTTGTTCCGTGTCTTGAATTGGCCTCTTATTTCCGCTTTTCTGTCTGCAGAGGAAAGGCATTTGTCAGTCACTGCCATGATGGTTCTACCTGGCCATAAGAGGGCAACAGCTAGCCAATATTGGAAGAACATCGGCATATTATGCCAGAGGCTGGCAACTGCCTTCCTAATGCCTACACAAGAGACACAACTCTTGCTTTTGTTTCTAACAGTAATTCAGTGGATGAAGAAACGCGAGAACACACATATTGCTTATAAATGAAGGGGATGATGTCAGACTTGGTTAAGACATTTTGATCACGCCAGGAGCTAATTTCCAGCTGCTATTAAGCGATTACCTTTTAGACTTCTGGCTTTAAAAAACGTTAGTATCACCTGGAAAGCACAGAGGTTTCTCAACAGGGTTCCTGGAGCACGAGGGGTACCCTACTAGTGGGCATGGATGATTGGAGGGCATTCTTGCCCCGGTTTGGAGCCTGGCCCTTACAGCCATGATGGGGGGAGGGGCCTATTACTTTTGGTTGTACGTACCCTTTGAGGGTGGGCAGACATTGCCTCCTGCTTTAGCCCACTAACAGCTCTGCTTTGCAACTGTATCACACATACCTGTCAGGTGGCATGTAACTCAATGCTACTAATGTTATCAGCCTCAGAAGCCTGGAATCCTTTGCCACATCAACTAGGGTACAGGCTTGCCCCCTGAGACTTACCCAGTCTGCATCTGTCGCCCTGTGGGGAAGACACACACAGAAAGAGCAGGGCACAGTGCCCTTGTGGGTTTTTCACACTTCTTCCTCGGGGTGGCACAATTCACTCCGCAGAGAAAGTGACACATGCTGGGCAACATTCTCCCACTTTGACAATGTCACCCAAAGAGCAAAATTGGCCATTTGAAATGGCTCTGTCGACTTATTGTTGCGCAATCCATACTGATGGGTTTAAGCCCCTGCTTAACGCGAGATGGCAATTAAGGGCATTTGTCAACGCACTCAAAAAGCACAGGACACCCTCTTACCAGCAACATGCCATGCTCACTCATTCTGATCACAAATTGCCATTTATCTGGGGTCATGTTAAATGTTTTTATTTATTTATTACATGTGTAGCATCACGCAAAACCCCCAAGCATCAAGGCTCAAAGTAAACTGCATGGAGTGGACCATTTCCATTGGCGCACGTTTTTACTTTTCTGCCACAAAATGGAAGATTTTAGCTTAAAAGGCAGGTGAAATCACATTGCTTTTCCACTTTGGAAGAGTGTAAATACCTCACGCAATTAGCGATTGCTGCCGGAATTGACAATGACTTCCTATGGACTCTGCCCGCTTTTAACAGGTTTTATTTCCAAGCAGATCCCAGAAGAATCTCTTTCCTTATTTCCAGCATGAGAATCCATGCTGGCAGTAAGGCCGCATTTGTCTGGTGGAGCGGGAAATACAGGGGGTCCTGGTGTGTCCACTAGGCTCCCGAACTCCACCCAGAAAATGCACGAAAATCTGGCCAATTACAAAAAGCGACAGTAGTAGTGTTTTCCACCACTTTTTCTGAACCAATTGACCTGGAAAATGCTGTATTGCATCGGAAGCTGAATGCATTCACTCTGCCTTTTATCCCACCGGAAGATTAAGCCAGCTGCTGAACACAGCTGTTACATATTCCTGTGCACAACCTGCATTTGGAGCATTAACTAACTGAGCTACCTTACAAATGATGTCTCCTCTGGGGCTTTGCCGTCTTAATCCCTTAACTGCCATGGGTATTTCCCCCAAGTGCCAAGGCCTTTTTTGGTGATTTTGGTATGTCGCCATTCAATCCCTTGTAACTTCTTTGTTACATGAGATATCTCAGCCAAATTTGGCCCCTTTTTCCCACAAGTAGGTGGTCGTAACGCCACCCAGGAATCATAGTTTGCTGTAGGGGGGGGGGGGAGAGAAAATGACCAAAAAGGAGAACATTTGGAGTTTTTCAGAAAATGCCAATAAAATGTTGTACAAAGAAGCCTGTGGTGTTTTCCTTGTAAGAGCTAGGAACAAATGGTTTGCTGTGCTGGATTCGCCATTTTCCAGGCTTTCAAGAACAGATTGAGTGGAAACCAAAATAACATATTTTGATGTGCTAATCAGCCGTTTTGTGAGAGGTAAGCGATTTTGGCATTTTTTGTCCAATGAGACATGCGTGGACGGAATGGAAGAAAAGGGTAGGAAAGTTGAATGGGAAGCCAGAAAGACATACATTTCTGAAAAGTAGACTATAGTCCAAGTTTAGGAAGGGGTGATTTGCTCAGGTCAGGCAACAAATATGTAGGGAAAGATTCCATAGTTTGGGGGGAAATCGGGAAAATTACTGAAAAAGAACCATAATTTCCGCACATTTCACTCTGGTCACCCACCGAAACACGCAGCCAACAACACATGGCCTATCTTCCCGTGTTCCCGCAGGTTTCCCAATGAAAACGGTCCCTCACATGTGTGGGTGCACCTACCTGGGTGCAAAGGGAAAAGCCTAAAACGCTGGTAACCCCAAGTCTTTTTGCACAGTAGATTTTCAGGAATTGTGCTCATGCGAGACAACCTACAGATTTGGGCCTAGGGTGTCGAAGCCACGAAGGAAAACAGGGAACCCCATGCATTTCCGAAAAGAAGACACCCGGGGGAATCCACAGAGGTCTGACTTGCGCAAATTGCCCCATAATTTATGACCCACAATCCATGACAAAGTCTGAAATTTTGTGGAAAAAACACAATTTTCACTTTGTCTGGGATTGTGGGTAATACATTCTGGTTTGATTCGCGCAAGTCAGACCTCTGTGGATTTCCACGGGTGTCTTACTTTTGGAAATGCATGGGGTTCTCTGTTTTCCTTTGTGGCTTTGACACCCTAGGCCCAAATCTGTAGGTTGTCTCCCCAAACCCTTTGGGGGTTACCAGTGGTTTAGCCTTTTCCCTTTGCGCCCAGGTAGGTGCACCCACATATGTGAGGTACCGTTTACGTCAGGACACCTGTGGGAACGCGGGAGGGTAGGACATTTGGTGTTGGCAGCATGTTTCGGTGGCTGGCAAGAGGGAAATGTCTGAAAATTTTAGTTTTTTCATCAAATTTCAGACTTTGCCTGGGATTGAGGGTAATACATTCTGGGGCGATTCGCGCAAGTCAGACCTCTGTGGATTTCCACGTGTGTCCTCTTTTTGGAAATGCATGGGGTTCCCTGTTTTCCTTGGTGGCTTCGACACCCTAGGCCCAAATCTGTATGTTGTCCACATGAGCAAAATCTGCTCTGCCGAAAGGCTTGAGGTTACCAGTGGGTTAGCCTTTTCCCTTTGCGCCCAGGTAGGTGTACCCACATATGTGAGGTACCGTTTTTGTCAGGACACCTGTGGGAACGCAGGATGGTAGGACATGTGTTGCGGGCGGCGTGTTTCAGTGGGTGGCCAGAGTGAAATGTCTGAAATTTGTGTTTTTTTCCACCAAATTTCAGAGGCATTTCCCTCTGCCCACCCACTGAAACACGCCGCCAACAACAGATGTCCTACCTTCCCGCATTCCCACAGGTGCCCCGACGAAAACGGTACCTCACATGTGTGGTTGCACCTACCTCGGCGAAAAGGGAAAAGGCTAACCCACTGATAACCCCAAGCCTTTCGGCAAAGCAGATTTTGCTCATGGGGACAACCTACAGATTTGGGCCTAGGGTGTCGAAGCCACCAAGGAAAACAGGGAACCCCATGCATTTCCAAAAAGAAGACACCCATGGGCACCCCCCCCTTTCCACTAAAAGCATTCATGATGGTTTAGTGACCCCCACACCCACCCAAAACAAGTTATCATTTTTTAAATTTTTGTTTTGTCTCTTTCCTAGGGGCAGATGGGCACATGTCTGTGGCCATCTGCCACCGGGGGAGGGGCAAAACGTACTGCCCCAGGCTTGGGGGATGGCTCTGCCAATATTTGCAGTGGCCTCCTCCCCACCCCAAATGGATGGGGGCATCTCATGTACCCCTTCCTAGGGGCAGAAATCTGCCCCCAGGGAAGGCTACATAAGGTGCCCCCATCGACTTAGGATGGGGGGAGAAGGCCACCCCTCCTTTCAAACACATAAAATCCTGGTGGTCTGGTGGGCCCCCCAACCCCACCCAAAACAACTTATAATATATATATATATTTGTTTTGCCATTCACTAGGGGCAGATGGGCACATGTGTGTGACCATCTGCTTCCAGGGGGGGTGGCAAAACATACTGCCCCAGGCTTAGGGGGCAGAGTGGCCCTGCCAATATTTGCAGTGGCCTCCTCCCCACCCCAAATGGATGGGGGTATCTCATGTACCCCTTCCTAGGGGCAGAAATCTGCCCCCAGGGAGAGCTACAGAAGGTGCCCCCCATCCACTTAGGGTGGGGGGGGCGGGCCACCCCCCTTTCAAACACAAAAAATCTTGGTGGTCTAGTGGGCCCCACCCCGCTCCCACCCAAAATAAGTTATAATATATATATTTTTGTTTTGCCCTTTCCTAGGGGCAGATGGGCACATGTTTGTGGCCATCTGGCCCCGGGGGGTCAAAACATACTGCCCCAGTCTTGGGAGGGGTGGCTCTGCCAATATTTGCAGTGGCCTCTCCTCCCCCCCACCCCAAATGGAAGGAGGGCATCTCATATACCCCTTCCTAGGGGCAGAAATCTGCCCCCAGGGAGAGCTACAGAAGGTGCCCCCCATCCACTTAGGGTGGGGGGGCGGGCCACCCCCTCTCAAACACAAAAAATCTTGGTGGTCTAGTGGGCCCACCCGCACCCACCCCACCCAAAATGACGTTTAAAAAAATATTTTTGTTTTGTTTGCCCCCCTTCCCTGGGGGCAGTTGATCACCCATCTGCCCCCAGGGTATTGTCCCCATGCTTTGGGGGCCAGGGGTGAGCATCCCCACCCCCCACTTCAAAAACAAAATCCCTGCACGACACACCAAACACATATTCTGGGGGGATAAATGACATTACATCCCCCCACTTAAAATTGTGGGGGGGATTTGTCCCCCCTGTCGCCCCCATGTCCTACGCCCATGGACCTGACCTCTGGATGGAGAACCTGACCCCCTCCCGTGAGAGCAGATCGTCTTGGTAGGGAAGACGACGTGGAAGGCAGATGGACAAGTCAAGAAGGTCCGGGTACCACGTCCTCTGGGCTCATGCCGGAGCAATGAGGATCCTCCGGGAACCGAACCTCCGTAGCCTCCGCAGCACTTGCGGGATGACGGGGACTAGAGGAAACGCGTATAGCAGTGGGAAGGACCACTCCACCACAAACGCATCTTCTAAGGCTCCTTTTGGAGGAAATTCCCGCGAGCAGAACCTGTCGCACTTCCGGTTGACACTGGAGGCGAAGAGATCTACTTGAGGGGTCCCCCAAAGGGCGAAGATCTCCAGGAGAATCTCCTGAGCCAGCTCCCACTCGTGAGAGATCGCGCTCTGCCTGCTCAGAGCGTCCGCCGTCTCGTTTTCGTCTCCAGCCAGAGGAACTGCCAAGATCGAAACTTCCTGCTGGATGGCCCAGAACACAAGCTGCATCGCCTCCCTGACAGAGGAAGTGAACCTGCCCCCCCCCCCTTTTTGTTGAGGTAGTGCATGGCCACTGTGTTGTCCATCAGAATCAGGACATTCTTCCCTCGCACAGTCGGCAGAAAAGCCTTCACGGCAAGCATGACGGCCTGCAGCTCCAACAGATTGATATGGAGTCTGGACTCCGACGGAGACCAACGACCGCTGACTGTCAACTCATTGGCATGAACTCCCCATCCCGTGAGGGACGCCTCCGTCACGATCATCACCTCTGGCCAGGGCAGCCAAAATGGAGCCCCCCCTCATCAGATTGCCTTCGACGGCCCACCACAGAAGGTCCTGGGTGACCAAGGGCGGCACCTGAACGGGGTCCGACATCCTGCCGGAGGACTGTGACCACTGGAGCTTGAGGACCCATTGCAGAGATCTCATCCGCAACCTGGCCTCTGGCACCAGAAAGAAGAATGCAGGATGCCATGAGGCCAAGCAACCTCAATAACTCGAACGCCGGGAGCGTCTGGGCAAGTTGAAACTTGTGCACCATCTGCTGAATGTGAAGAGCCCTCACCTGGGGAGGGAAACACTGCCCCAGGGATGTGTCGAGCACTGCTCCGATGTACTGGAGCCGCTGTGTTGGAGTCAAGTGGGACTTCTTTAAGTTGAGGGAGAAGCCCAGCTTGTGAAGGGAGTGACAGGTGACGGACAGATGATCCAGGACCTGCTCGGGTGAGCGCACCCTGATCAACCAATCGTCCAGGTAGGGGTAGACGTGAATCCCCCCTTTGCTGAGATAAGCTGCCACCACCACCATGAGCTTGGTGAAGACCCTCGGGGCGGAAGTCAATCCGAACGGCAGGATGCGAAACTGAAAGTGCGAGTCGCCAACCGCAAACCTCAGGTATTTCTTGTACTTTGGATGGATCGACACATGAAAATAAGCGTCCTTGAGGTCGAGAGACACCAACCAGTCGTGAAGTTGAAGGGCCTGGAGGACTTGAGAAAGAGTAACCATCTTGAACTTGTCCTTCCTGAGGAGTTTGTTCAAACCGCGCAAGTCCATTATGGGTCTCAATCCCATGTTTTTCTTCGAAATCAAAAAATTAGGGGAATACCATCCCTTGTTCCTCTCCGCTACAGGCACCAGTTCTATGGCGCCTTTCTCCAGCAGCGATTGAATTTCCTGCGCAAGGAGTGGATCCAGACTCTTCAAAGAGAGATTCCCTGGTGGATTGTCATGAGGCCTCTGCTGGAAAGGAAGACAGTAGCCGTGGGCTATGATCTTCAGAACCCACACATCTGAAATAATGGCATGCCACTCTACAAGATGCTGGGCCAGCCTTCCCCCAACCGGCGAACCATGGGACATGGCCTCATGACTGAGATGAAGCGGCTGCGGCAGTGCCTGAGGGCAAAGAGGCAACTGCCTGAGCGGCCTTGGCACCTCGAGTACCCTGTTTTCCACCTCTGGCACTCCTACGGTGGCCCCTTTGACTAGCAGCTCCTCTCAATTTACTAAAGGACGAGTAATATGGAAAGGAACCTCCCCTCCATTGTTGTCCCCTAGGACGAAAAGGCAGAGGTTGGCGAACTGCAGTGCTCAACGACTTTGCTGCAGCTTTGGAGGTCTGCAACCTCTCAAGGCTCTCGTCAGCCTTGCTGCCAAAAAGATGTTCACCATCAAAGGGCATGTTGAGGAGCCGAGCTTGCACATCAGGAGCAAACCCCGACTTCCGAAACCACGCAAACCTGCGTAATTCGGTGCTCGTCGCCATGGACCGGCTGACGCAATCAACCATGTCCAGACCCAACTGAACGGACTCACACATGGCGTCCTTGCCATCCTGCACGATAGCAAGAAAACCATCCCCACCCCCCTTCGGGAATATGATCAGCCGCCAAGGAGATCCAGTTCCACAGAGTGTGCGTGAAACGAGACAAGGCACAAACTGAGTTGGCAGCCTGAAGCGCCATACCCCCAGAAGAAAACACCTTCTTCGCCCAGCCGTCAAAACGTCTGTCATCCCTATCAGGAGGGATGGTAGGGTACGACGCCTGCTTTGCGGGGGCCATAGCCGCCTGCACCACCAAACTCTCCGGAGTGGGGTGCGTGGTCAAGTAGCAGGGGTCACTACTGGCTGGGCGATATTTATCCGGCAAGGACTTGCTCACTGCCGGGAGACTCTCTGGAGAAGTCTAAGTTGCAGCCACCCTTCTCTGCAAGGACATATGGAATGGCAGTACCGGGTCAGTTGGTGGACCATGGTCGAGGATATCAGTCCGATCATCCTGCTGAAAATCCCCAAGGGGGGCAGATCACCCCAGGTCATCCATAACCCTCGACATCAGGCACCGGTAAGAGGAGTCGGCATGCGTGCCAGGCTCAGGCCTACCAAACTCCACCTCTGGAGAGGTGTCCAGCCCACTTGCGTCGTGCAACGACTGGCGCAGGTCCTCAAGTTGGCTATGACCAAAAAGGAGGCCATAAGGAACCTCTGCAGGAACCTCACCTTCCTCAGACCCCTCATCCACCTCAGAAATATGATCCAGAGGCTGGAAAGAGGGTACAGAAAAAGGAACAAAGACATGTTTAGCCTTGGCCAGAGCCTTTCTGGGGGGTTCCACCATGCCACGGGGTATGCCTCGAAAGGCATTGAGGGCGTCGACGGAATCGGCGTCGACGTCGAGCGCAGCACCGACAGCTTCGGCGGCGTCGACATAGGCCTCGAGGGTGGAGCCCCGAGCGTGATTCTCGACAGCCTGGGTGCCAATGGCATCGACGGTTTCCTCAGCGGCGAAGCCTTGAGAGAGTCCGTCGACGACCTTGGCGCCGCCGGCGTCGATGTCTTCTTCGAAGACTTCACAGGTTCTCGCTGTCTCGAGGGCGTCAAGGACCAGGACCTGGAACTGGCATGCCTAGAGCGACCATCCTTGTCCGACCGGGATCTCGAAGGCGCCCGGTGGTCGCGATGACTGCTCGTGCCCGAAGGCAGACGAGTGGTGTCTCTAGCACGGCCATGGCCGGCGTACTCAGATGGCGCGGACGGACCGGAGCCCTGTGATTGAAAAATCGCCAACATCTCCTTTCGGGGGGAATCCCATTCCTCAGTAGTGGAATGCTTGTTGGAACAAGCAACCTGCCGACGGGCGGAGTCCTCGGACGAGGACGGGGAAGGCGACCTGTGACAGCGCTTCCTGGAGTGCCTCGAAGAGGCAGAGGAATGGCGGAACCGACTCCCAGACCGAGAACCCCCGGACTCACGATGACGATGCAGAGAGTCGCCCCTCGAATCATCCGTCGAAAGACCAGTGGAACGCGACTTCCGGGGCTTGGCCACCTTACCGACTGACAGCTTCTTCTTACACTCCCGCAGGGCCTTCGATGTGAGCGATTGGCAGTCGACACAGTCATCCGTATCATGGTCCTCCTGAGGCACCAGAGACAAGCGTTGTGCATGTCCGTCAGTGTTAAAACGGATTTCTGAACTCTGTCCTGGCGGCACAGAAGTTCAAAAGGCCAACCTAATTACTTGGAACAGGGTAACCTCTGGACAAGCCAGACCAATCAGGGTAGCGATCGCGGCGGTCAAGACTAGGTCTCAAGAGGGGTGAGGGTGACTGAAAGCCCGCAATGAGCACACAAAGCAAGGACACTTACAAACTACTCCAAACAGGTGTTATATTAAAAATATATACACATTTATTCCAAGTCCTTTAAAACAATGACAGTAGCGAGAAATCACAATACAACTCTAGTAAACCAACACATACCATACCAAAACAATATATATACAAATACAAACAAGTCTCAAGCGTTAGATGCACGAAATGTGTAGTCCACCTAAAAGGGAAGGAAAACAGGCAGTGCGAAATAATGCTTAGACCCAGTCCGCCTTCAGAGGCACCTAACTAAAAGGAAGTCCGAGCCCTACGAAGAGCGGAGCCTTGTGCTCAAAAGTACCTGCACACGCTGGTGCCAACGGGCAAAAGGGGAGTCTCTTCGAGGGAAATCAGGCAGTTCAGTTTAGTGCACAAATGAAGAAGAACAGAGTTCCGCGACT
Source organism: Ambystoma mexicanum (assembly GCF_040938575.1). Taxonomy (NCBI): domain Eukaryota; kingdom Metazoa; phylum Chordata; class Amphibia; order Caudata; family Ambystomatidae; genus Ambystoma; species Ambystoma mexicanum. Next base: position 790,858,651 of record NC_090938.1, on the reverse strand, counting down.
TAAGCGCAGCCTCCACGGTGGGCAGAAGCAGAGCACGAGTACGGAAAGGCGTGCTGTTTTGACACAGCGGGGAAAAGCTATGGGCTCCTGCAGGAGGGCGACCAGTTCCTAGCTATGCTACTCACCGGTCCCCGATGCAAGCAGACCCAGGCTTCTCCGCGTCAGTTTAAGTCGCTGGCAGGTTCAGAAGAGCAGGGGACATCTCGTCGTCGTGTTGAGTCTGCAGCAGCAGAGTTGAGTAAAAGACGTCCCAAACGAAGGAACCCGCACAGTTTGTTACCACAGCAGGGCAACGGAGCGGCCGTGTGTATCTGAGCCAAATGTACACTACTCACTTCAGACCTGGGAACGCCAAGTGTACGAATCGTGTGAGAGTGACAAGGACTCGAAATACTACACGACCTGGCGGCGGTGACAGAGCAAGACTCCTGTGTAGGCTGGTCAGTCTGCTGGATGGCCCAGAGACGCTTCCGAAGGCTTACTAGCAGGAGATGGTGAAGATGCTGAGAATAGCTGTTCCCGCTATTCCAAGGGTCGAAGTACCAGTACAGGCCTTCTGGTTCGATCAAAGGTGAAAAGGGTTTCACAAGGCGACAGCAGTGCAGAGGAGCAGTCCTTCAGCGGGTCACCAGCGATTCCTCGGTCCAGCCTCTTGGTTGCAGGATACTTGGCTACTGTATTCCTTCGTCCTTGAGAACTCAGGAGATCGACATGGTAGTGGTGTTTCCAGCCCCCTCTTATCCACGGTTCCCTTCGCACCAAAACGGAGGGGACCCAATGGGAGATCCGCTCATCAACACTCACACCATTCGTGGACCTATCACGGACCACGGTGGTCCCAGGCATTCACACCACCCTAGACTCTCTGGCACCCAGGATGTGTATTGGGACCAGACATCCCAGCCCACATCCTGGAGGCACACACCAGGCATGTAGAAGCCCGCGAAAGCATCCGTGTTTCGCGGGAAAGTACATGCCCAAATAAGGAAGGCCCCGGGTCAGCTCGACCTGGGGAAGGTGAAGGGAGCAAGACGGTCAGCGGACAGGACAAAGGAGCATCGTGGTAGAGTGCATTCTGGGAGAGTGAATACAATCTCAAAGTGTATTCAAAATAAGAGGAGGAAAGCAGGTGAAACAATGCATTCTGGGAGACAGAATACAATCCCAAAGTATAACCAAAATAAGCAAAGGAACGCAAGTAAAAGACTGCATTCTGGGAGAAAGTAAATCTTAAAGTGTATTCAAAATAAGAGAAGGAAGGCAGGTGAAACACTGCAATCTGGGAGAAACTAAATCTCAAAGTGTATTCAAAATTAGAGAAGGAAGGCAGGTGAAACACTGCATTCTGGGAGACAGTAAAATCTCAAAGTGTATTCAAAATAAGCAAAGGAAGGCAGGTGAAACACTGCATTCTGGGAGACAGTAAAATCTCAAAGTGTATTCAAAATAAGCAAAGGAAGGCAGGTGAAACACTGCATTGTGGGAAACAGTACAATCTCAAAGTGTATTCAAAATATGAGAAGGAAGGCAGGTGAAACACTGCATTCTAGGAAACAGTACAATCTCAAGTTGTATTCAAAACAAGAGAAGGAAAGCAGGTGAAACAATGCATTCTGGGAGACATGGTACAATCTCAAAGTGTATTCAAAACAAGAGAAGGAAAGCAGGTGAAACAATGCATTCTGGGAGACATGGTACAATCTCAAAGTGTATTAAAAAAAAGAGAAGGAAAGCAGGGGAAACACCGCATTCTGGGAGACAGTACCATCTCAAACTGTATTCAAAATAAGAAAAGGAAAGCAGGTGAAACAATGCATTCTGGGAGACAGTACAATCTCAAAGTGTATTCAAAATAAGAGAAGGCAAGCAGGTGAAACACTGCATTCTGGGAGACAGTACAATCTCGAAGTGTATTCAAAATAGGAGAAGGCAAGCAGGTGAAGCTGAATTCTGGGAGACAGTACAATCTCAAGTGTATTCAAAATAATAGAAGGAAAGCAGGTGAAACACTGCATTCTAGGAAACAGTACAATCTCAAGTTGTATTCAAAACAAGAGAAGGAAAGCAGGTGAAACAATGCATTCTGGGAGACATGGTACAATCTCAAAGTGTATTCAAAACAAGAGAAGGAAAGCAGGTGAAACAATGCATTCTGGGAGACATGGTACAATCTCAAAGTGTATTAAAAAAAAGAGAAGGAAAGCAGGGGAAACACCGCATTCTGGGAGACAGTACCATCTCAAACTGTATTCAAAATAAGAAAAGGAAAGCAGGTGAAACAATGCATTCTGGGAGACAGTACAATCTCAAAGTGTATTCAAAATAAGAGAAGGCAAGCAGGTGAAACACTGCATTCTGGGAGACAGTACAATCTCGAAGTGTATTCAAAATAGGAGAAGGCAAGCAGGTGAAGCTGAATTCTGGGAGACAGTACAATCTCAAGTGTATTCAAAATAATAGAAGGAAAGCAGGTGAAACACTGCATTCTGGGAGACAGCGTACAATCACAAAGTATAACCAAAACAAGTGAAGAAACGATGTAAAAACAATATTCATAGCACTGAGAACATTTCCAGAAACATGATGAGATCTTTGAATACTACGTTTATCATGATAATCTATATTTTCTAATAAATCCTGCAATGTAATGTAATGTTGTTTCTCTTCACTTCTTTTGTGATGGGATACAAGCTAATTCCAATCCTGTAACCCAGTTTGGTGGAAGATATCGAGAAGACAATAAAACACTATCTTCATGAGACTTTTCATAGTGGACTTATTGTTCCTTGCAAGTCTGTGTGGGCATCTATTTGTTGTGTGCCCAAAATTAGCTTTTTGAACTGTGAGAAAAAGAGAATAGGTGGGAGGCACTACTAGTTATAATTTATAATTTAAAGTAACTCAAAGTAAATTGACCCAAAAAGTCTTACGTATTGTATGTAATGTAGGTATGTAATAATACAGGTGCAGCAGGGAAAAGCTCGAGGCCACTCGAGATTCAGAATACTGAGGAACAAAACATGCACAGAATGTTGCCAGTCGGTAGCCCTGTACTGCACTCCTTGTGGGATGATATCCCAATTAGTGATTAAGCCTGACTGAAACCTAAGCACTCCCAGATGGGAGTAGTTGTTCAGCAAGGCAAATTTTCAACTGTTTCAAAGAAAAGCGATCAGCTTAATCAAGTGTTTAAAGTATTGAAGTGTTAAAGTGGTTCACCTGGTACATCCAGCTCTATCTCGATGTAGGCCCCCAGTCAACAAACAATCCGGCTGGGAGCAAACACAGTTAACAGGCTAACCTAGGTGACATTAAGTCATATCATTCACATTGAAAACAAATTCAACTTCCCACACTTAAAAGTATAAGAGGTGTGAGGATCAATAAATTCAATTCCCAAAATAGTATATCTAAGAAAGTTTATAATTCACAAACAAAGGACAATATTTCAGTTGCTCTGGACAGAATGCTCTCTAACAAAAACATATATTGTAGGTAACAAAGGTAGAGGACACCTTTTAGCAGTATAATATGAACAAGTCATGCATATACAAAACAGAACAAAAACAGTTGTCCAATTTCAATTTTCCCGCTTCTGAGCCATCACATTCATTCAGCTCAGAAGTTCTAAAGACACTCCTGTTGAGTTGTCAGTGTCAACGCGTTTCGGATTGTAGGAAATCCATCCTCAGGGCAGGATGTGGTTTAGATTTCAACAAGATTCAAAATTCAGTGGGATTTTCCTGAGGGTATAAGGATACACTAATTAGTTTCATGCGGAGTTTGGAGAAACTAAAATGAGTATCTCACAGAGGTAGAGATAAACTAACCTGCCTTCCTTGGAAGAAAAAAATCAGAGAGGAAGAAACAAATCGCCAAAAAGACCTAGTTGTAAATATCTCATCTTATCAATTATCTCGTATGGAACTACAAGTCCTCCACAAAGGTCTTTCATTCGTACCCCACCATAACACTAACCTCTTGAGGGAAAAGATCGACCTTTTTAAGCTCATGCCGAAATTGAAACTTAAAGTATTTTTCAATGATCTTGAGGAAGAAGAGAATGTCAAGGAACCCTCGAGTTTCCTAGAACTAACACCAAAAAGTGTCTTTTATCCTCTCGTTAGTAACCATGTACTGGCGGTTTTTGAAAAAACAGTCTTAGACCAATTCAAGAAAATCCCTTTTAGAACCAAGGAGAGAGGTAACTTTACCATGGGAGAACGCCAAACCCTGAAGAAATTACTTGACAATAACAATATTATTTTTAAACCAGCAGACAAGGGTGGTGCCCTAGTCCTAATGGAAAAAGCAAAATACATTGCAGAAATCGAAAGACAATTGGCTGATTGTGAAACCTACCAAGAGATCGACTTTAACCCCACTGAACAATTGAGGGAGCTGATCAGGGAAACACTGGATCGGGCTGAAGCAAGAGAGGTGATCTCTGAGAAGACACGTAGATTCCTTGAAAAGACACACCCTATCACACCAGTCATATACATTCTTCCGAAGATCCATAAAAGACTTATCGATCCTCCCGGCCGCCCAATCATAGCGGCAACTGAAAGTATATTGGAGCCATTGGCTAAGTATTTGGACATTATTCTACAACCTCTTATACAAGATATTCCAACTTACATCAAGGACACCACCCACTTCTTAACCAAATTGAAGGAGGTTGAATTTGTGAACACCAGGGACATCCTCTTTACGATGGATGTTACCTCCCTCTACACCAACATTGTGCATGAGGCTGGATTAGAAGCAGTGGAATGGCTACTCCTAAGGAATGACAATTGCAAAGGTGACAGATTGTTTGTTTTGACACTACTCAAATTAGTGTTGATGAATAACTTTTTTCGATTTCAAGATAAATATTATCTTCAAGTCTCAGGGACCAGCATGGGGGCCGCTATGGCCCTGGCATATGCCAACACATACATGTACCATCTGGAAGAAGAACACATCTTGACTTCTGCAAGGTGGTTACATCATCTGACCATCTTTGTTAGATATACCGACGATATGTTCGGCATCTGGTCAGGCCCAGACGAGGAATTAGGTGAATTTTTTACTATGATGAACTCCATGCACCCAAGGATCAAATTCACTACCCAGACGAGCAAAACACACATCAACTTTTTGGATGTTGAACTTTATGTCAAAGAAAACCGTCTGGAGACAAGAATCTTCACCAAAACTACTGATAGAAACAGCCTTCTATTGGCAACGAGTTTCCACCCTCAGAGGACAATTGACAGTGTTCCCTTGAATCAATTTTTACGATACCGGAGGAACATCTCTGAAAATGCTGAATATCAAAGACAGTCATCTTTGTTACGTCAGAAATTTAGAGAGAGAGGATATAACCCATCCAAACTGTCACAAATTGAAGAGAAAGTGGCGAACATCGAGAGGGACACCCTCCTCCCACCCAAGAACAGCAAGAAAGATGACTCTATGGTATACGTCACCACATACTCAGCACAGAGTAAGCAAATGAGGAGCATAATCCAAAGAAACTGGCCCATGTTACAAATGGACCCACGCACACAACCCCTCTTTCAAGATTTTCCTATTTTTGCTTATAGGAACAGTAACGCCCTTAGAAACAGCATAGTGAGAGCCGAGCTGTCGACTACTCCAACTATACAGATAAAACATAAGGGCACGCAACCATGCCATAACTGCCAGCATTGCAGCAACATCATACCAGGCAATATTATCTCACATCCACACACAGGCAAACCCATTACTTTGAAGCACTCATGCACCTGTGACTCCACGAATGTGGTCTATGCCCTGAAATGTCCCTGCGGTTTCTATTATGTAAGGATTACCTCAAGAAAGGCCAAACTACGTTGGACTGAACATAAGTGTAATATCCGGACCAAAAATTTGAGATCTCCTGTGGCAATGTACTTTGTTGAAGCAAGGCATTCAATTGCCCAACTAAAATGTATGATCTTAGAACAGGTGAAACTAGGTCCGAGAGGGGGAGATGTACAGAAGAGATTACTCCAGAGGGAGATCAGCTGGATCGACTTGTTAGATTGCCTCAGTCCCAGGGGCATGAATTGCGAATTTGACTTAGGCCCTCATTACGACCCTGGCGGATTTCGCGGTGCAAAATGCACCGCGGAGCATGGCGGAAAGCCGCCGATAGCGCCATGGGGGTTGGCGGATTTACCACCCCATGCCGACCTTGGCGGAGCGGTAAATCCCCAATCCCCATTTTACCCTTCCCCATTCCCATTCTTGCCCCATAGGGTATAATGGGAGTGGGGAAGGAGTTAATTACGCCGCCGTAAAGTACGGCGGCGTAATTAACAACGAGGTCCCTTAGCGCCATGGTTTTCTCCGCCCGGTAAAACCAGGCGGAGAAAACCTCCATGGCGCTAAGGGAACTCGTAGTACGGCGGACGGGTCCGCCGCGATTACCGCTGGCGGTATCCCACTCCGCCAGGGTCGTAATGAGGGCCTTAATGTGTTTTCTCTAACTCACTCCACGTTTATCCTGTTTTTGTACTTGTAAATAGTGTTTTTTAACAGAGTTAAACCAAGCTAACGGTTTGTGTACAGATCATTGGTCCAATTGAATATGTTGTTGTTATACCGTTGACTTTCACCTAGATAGCCCAAAAATGTGCAGGGCTTTCAATCGTATACACTGATACTTTGACTCAGTAGATTGTGAACTGGCTTCAGACCAGGAGTATCATTTTGTAACATGACAGACTTTGATGTGTGGTGATGGAAGAGGGGAATCTTCACAGCAACTGTCTCACCCAATGTGTAAAGTGTATGACATGAGATAGCTGCCTTGTTTATAACATATTTTTGCCTTTAAAAAAAATGTGCGAACAGTGCACAAATAACGATGGTTTAGAGCACGCCCTAACTTGCTAGTATGACAACTAGACTGACAGTCCATGTGGGGACGATGCAGGCTATTGCCTTAGGATCGACCCACTCAATTTGACTGTCACTCTGCAGTATTGTAGCGGTGGGTAGGGGCACAAAGCAGTTTTTTAACTGCTGTAGTGCCACTCCCCCGCTAAACTAATCAATTTGATTTCACCCGAGCAGGCGGATGTACTCCCATCCACAACCGGACAATGCTATGATCCCCACCTCTGTACTTACTAGTACAAGTGAAGCAGAACAACTGACAAATCCAATGGCAACGTGGCGCATGCTCCGAGCACGTCCTTAGCAACGGCAGCTGGGACGTGCTCGCGCAACACCACGACAGCCCTGAGTAGAATCATTCTGTTGATCTTCCCATACAAAGATGGCGGCCCGCGCGGTGACGCGCGTGCGCGGCTGTTCCCAGGGCAACGGATTTGGCTTGGGTAGGCTGTGCAGCGCGTCCTCGAGGCGGGCGGCTTCGTTCAGTGTCCTACAGGCGATCTTTCTCACAAGTAAGTTAAAGGACAACGGAAGCGAGTACGAGTAATGTTTGAGCGAATATGCTACCAACAGTTAATCAGTAAACAGGGGTGACTTTTTCACCTCTCATCCAACGGCACTAATAGCCATTCAGTAGGACTACGTATGCATTGAAGCTACCCCCTCTCCTTTATTCATACTTAGAGTCGCTCATTGTTGAAGCCACAGCCTGATACAGCCACTACACCCGGCGAGACATCTTGGGTCTTCCGACCGGGTGAGTCACGATGAAATTATATTCACATAATTTGAGATTTTGATCCCTCACCAATGATCTGATCCTGACAAGCTGTTTTTGTCGTGTCATTTTAACTACACAGGTGGCCATGAATTTATTATGGGTACCAAGGAAAGCAGGTCAGTTTATCACTACCTCTGTTAGATACTCATTTTAGTTTCTCCAAACTCCCCATGAATCTAATTAGTGTATCCTTATACCCTCAGGAAACCCTATTGAATTTTGAATCTTGTTGAATGTAAAACACATCCTGCCCTGAAGATGGATTTCCTACAATCCGAAACGCGTTGGCACTGACAACTCAATAGGAGTATCTTTAGAACTTCTGAGCTGAATGAATGTGATGGCTCAGAAGCGGCAAAATTGAAATTGGACAACTGTTTTTGTTCTGTTTAGTATATGAATGACTTGTTCATATTATATTGCTAAAAGGTGTCCTCTACCTTTGTTACCTACAATATATGTTTTTGTTAGAGAGGATTCTGTCCAGAGCAACTGAAATGTTGTCCTTTGTTTGTGAATTATAAACTTACTTAGATATACTATTTTGGGAATTGAATTTATTGATCCTCACACCTCTTATACTTTTAAGTGTGGGAAGTTGAATTTGTTTTCAATGTGAATGATATGACTTAATGTCACCTAGGTCAGCCTGTTAACTGTGTTTGCTCACAGCCAGATTGTTTGTTGACTGGGGGCCTACAGCGAGATAGGGCTGGATGTACCAGGTGAACCACTTTAACACTTCAATACTTTAAACACTTGATTAAGCTGATCGCTTTTCTTTGAAATTGTTGAAAATGTGCCCTGATGACCAACTACTCCCATCTGGGAGTGCTTTGGTTTCAGTCAGGCTTAATCACTAATTGGGATATCATTCCCACTAGGAGTGCAGTACAGGGTTACCGACTGGCAACAGTCTGTGCACGTTTTGTTCCTTTTTGAACTGTGGCCATGTGTGGACTCCAGTGCATGGACTAGTATGCATCACTGTGGTCCTTTGTAACTGATCAGTGACAATTTGAAATCTGTGAGAGAGGCAATGATTGTTTCCAAGTGTATGTATTCAGAATATTGGTTATTTCTGCTGTGCTTAGTGCTGGGATGAGCTATCCTGCAGGCCTGGGAAGATGCTTCACCTGCAGTTGGAAGCTGTACACCCTCTACTGCTACACGAGGAGAAGACCACATTTGTATACTTTTTGAGAACTATGAATATTGATTAAATGCCCCCTGCCCCCTCGATTTACAAATGCGTATTCCATTTTTGCAAATATTTTGAATATTTCTATTAATTTATTTGACTGACTTTTTGTTTTTCGAACCACTAGGCCAACCAAAAAAATCATGTTAATTAAGCATTAGAATTGGCTCTAATTTGTCTGAATATTTCTTGCCAGGTCAACTTTTCATGAAAGTCATTTTTGAAAAACATGTGCAGTACGTTGTGTGACGAAGGACCAACAGAACATACAAGACAGAAAAGCATTGCTCAAGCAAAGCCTTTATCGACTCTGTCAGGGTGAGACTAGGGTACATTCTGATGAGCCAAAGGAGGCGTCCCACAACCCAACCAGAGAATGCTCCCCGAGATAAACAAAGCACCACGGTGCCAGGATGGGGTAAAGAAGACTGGGATGGCGCTTCTAATATAGAAGGGATACTTCCCTGATTTCGCTAGTCAATTCAAAGCCTTTGGGTCAGAGTGACCAACACTGTTCTTGGCGGCTGTCGCCATTTAGGAAGAGGTTTTGGATAACCACCTATTACGTTTATGGGACTAAAAGAAGAAACACAAACAACATACATAATTAAAGGTGCACAACTGTGATGAACCCAAGTGTCTGAATAGCTGACCTGAAGCATTACTGCACTCCCCTGGTTCCCAACTCTGGTAGACAGTGTCAGGGAGAGAGTGCCCAGAACACTTCCTGCATCTGTGACATGTGATACAGTACCCAGTCGTATTCTGGGGACATCCAGTGGGGTGAGCAAGGGGGTGGAGAACACCCTGAGCGAGTGTGTAACGCACTTAGCCTTTGTCACCTGGCGGGGTGAGTCGATTGCTACACCAAAGTGCTGCCAACACTTTAAAGGCCTTTCCAGAAGACCAGCAACCTCACAGGGGACAGTGCACCCAGGCCCCAAGGTAGGGTGAGCGTGGGACCGAGGCCGATCCTCCCTGAAGGTATGAAAACCCTGAGGCATTGCTCACTGTGGGTCGTGCTGCCAACACGGCCCCACTGAGCTCCGTGGATGCTGTGTGACCAAGCACCTTGGACACCAGACACTGGCTTCTTCAAGCCTTAGTCTAGCCTCAAAGAGAATCTCACACTGGAACATACACTATACCTGTGGGGGAAAAGCAAATGCAAAGTAACCAGTCATCCGGCAGCAACCATATTCATATACAGGTGCAGACCCTTCCGCCCAGACCAGCTCCAGGGGAAGAGTCACTCAATTATACATGGACATCCCAGGAAGGGGAGATGTGGGCATTAGGAGTTGACAGTCCAGGAAGTAGCCTGTGAAGGAGTTTGGAGGGCAAGGAAGAAACCGAAGTTGCTGGAGACGGGAGGGTGAGAAGAGGCACCACGAGGAGCAGGAAGGAGGCATAACGAGGTGGTAGGAAGATGACATTGGGAGATGACAGGAGGAAGAACTCAAGAAGTAGATGGAGGAAGACAGCACAAGGTGGTAGGAGAGAGACATCGGGAGGTGGAAGGACAGAGACATCAGGAGGTGGAAGGAGGGAGACATCAGGAGGCGGAAGGAGGGAGACATCAGGAGGTGGAAGGGGAGAGACATCAGGAGGTGGAAGGAGAGAGACATCAGGAGGTGGAAGGAGGGAGACATCAGGAGGTGGAAGGAGGGAGACATCAGTAGGTGGAAGGAGGGAGACATCAGGAGGTGGAAGGGGAAAGACATCAGGAGGTGGAAGGAGAGAGACATCAGGAGGTGGTAGGAGGGAGACATCAGGAGGTGGAAGGAGGGAGACATCAGGAGGTGCAAGGAGGGAGACATCAGGAGGTGGAAGGAGAGAGACATCAGGAGGTGGAAGGAGGGAGACATCAGGAGATGGAAGGAGGGAGACATCAGGAGGTGGAAGGATGGAGACATCAGGAGGTGGAAGGGGGAGACATCAGGAGGTGGAAGGGGAGAGACATCAGGAGGTGGAAGGAGAGAGACATCAGGAGGTGGTAGGAAAAATACTTCAGGAGGTGGAAGGAGAAAGACATCAGGAGGTGCAAGGAGGGAGACATCAGGAGGTAGAAGGAGGGAGACATCAGGAGGTGGAAGCAAGACAACATCAAGATGCAGTTTGAGGAAGACATTGGGAGATGGTAGACTGATGACTTCAGAAGGTGGTGGAGGCTGCGAGCCAGAAGATGGTAACTAGCCAGAGCAGACACGAACAAGAGTGCACGTTGCACCCAAGGCAGTTGGTGTATAAGGTGAGGGCCTGATGAGAAGGGTTAAGTCCAAGGTGGGAGGAAGAAGGAGCATGTGGCATGGCGTTGACGAGTGAAAAAAGCAGAGGTGGTATAGAGTGGTGGTGTAGGACGAGATGAGGACCCTAGAAAACAGAGGTGGTTAGGGCAGCTGTGGAAGCTAGGTCAAGCAAGCGCAGCTCTAAAGTCGAACAGAGAACGCCCACTTATACCTGCACCTCATGGCAGGAGCACAGCAATGCCCTGAGCAGCAAATGGATGTTACATGGTCGTATACCGCCATGAACCAGAAATAGACCAATGGAGTTTCAGAGAGAGGCCGGGAGGGACAGGCCAGACCTGGACCCCTAATGAACTTTTCAAAATCTCTGCAAGAGAGAACCGTTTCTTTTATTGAACTAGAACAATAATAATAAAAAACAATGATTCCAGACATGTTGTCAGGTTCCGGTTCCAGTTCCCCCTTCTCCTCACCTGAATACTCGGAAGTACTTTCCTTAAGTGCTGTTTCAGGCTTCTTCTTGTCCTTCTTTCTTTCTTTGGGCGGAACTTCCTTTAGTTTCCGTCCTTTTCTTTCGTGTAAATAAGGTCTGGCCCCTCCAGAGGCCACCGTGACAGAGATGAGAACCTGCTCAAAGGGATCTCCAGGAGGGCCAGCCTCGCCCCAGGGAAAAAGCCGGAAGGCAGAAAAAACCCTGGTTCTGGTGCTTTGCAGATGTGGAGAAAGTTGAGTTTCCAAAGACCAAAGTACTGAGATGATTGTTATCCAACGGGAGGAGAAGGGCAAAAATACAGAGAGATAGTACTAGAGCCAACAAGGGAATTGCTATGGAAACTCAAAACCTATACTGATGGAATCATAAACAGAAAATAAGTGAGAACGGACAGGCGCCGTGAGCATATGCTGAGAATCACAATGAAAGTACACAAACACAAGTAAATTTGTATGTAAGAAGAAATCAGCTAAGCAGAATAGGCAAGCTCAGCGAATGTACAGAGCAGAAAGGGGAGTCGCGAGAGCAGCTCGCGTGTAGAACGAAGAAGGGAAGCAGTGAGGAACGGCAGGGGCCGTGAAGGTAGGTAGGAGAAATGAAGTCGCGAGAGCAGTTCGCGTGCAGAATCGAAGAAAGCAAGCAGTGCGGAATGGCAGGCGCCGTGAAGGTAGGAAGGAGAAATGAAGTCGCGAGAGCAGTTTGCGTGCAGAACGAAGAAAGCAAGCAGTGAGGAACGGCAGGCGCCGTGAAGGTAGGAAGGAGAAATGAAGTCGCGAGAGCAGTTCGCGTGCAGAATTATGAGAGAAAGCAATGCAGAACGGCAGGCGCCGTCAATAGAGATACGGAGTCGAAGCTAGCGGAAAGAGGAAAACAAACAGGCGAACCGAAGTAAAGTAGCAGGGAAAATACAGCAAGTAGCCGTAGAGTTAGAAAGGACTGATAGCAACGGATACTGTAGATTGAGAGAAAAGAAATCACGGGAGTAGGATTCAGAAAAGCGGAGCGCAGTAACAAGAGGTAAACAGATACAACGCACTGGCTGGAGGGGCGGAGCCGGAAGATATAATGCGTGCTGCCATCTTGAATGAGGACTAGAACGTTACTCTGAAAAGGTCACTGCCTCCAACCTTTCCAAAGTCTCCACCTGCCGATCCTGACAGTATACCCCCTTCTCATCGGGGGTCCCCCGGGCTTGCCCGGGTGAAAGTGGTGAAATCTCCTTATCAGTCTGGGGGCATGAATATGGCTCACCGGTTCCCAAGACCTCTCTTCCAACGGGTAACCCTTCCAATGTACCAGGTATTGTAACCTACCCCTGCGGTACCGAGAATCAACCAAGTAGGCCACTTCGTATTCTTCTGGTGTTGGGTTCACTTGAGCACGTACCCGGTGGACTGGTCTTTGGAAAGGATCTTCCTTGTATTCCTTGAGTAAGGAGACATGGAAAACCGGATGTACCCTCTTGAGGTAATCAGGGAGTCTAAGCTAAAAGGCCGCCGGATTAATCCGTTGTACTATGGGGAACAGCCCGAGGAACCGTGAGGAGAATTTGCCAGAATGTACCCACCTAGGCAAAAAACGGGTAGACAACCAGACCAATTGTCCAACCTGCCATGTCGGATTGAGGCTTCTGCCCTTGTCTGCCCATCTCTTTTGTGCTTGTTGACTGCTCAGGTGTGCTTTCTGAGCTAGCTCATGAACCTCTTGTAAGTCCTTCAGAACCTCCGCCACAGCCGGAATCTTGGTGGAAGGGGCACTGAGCCAGGGTAAATGTCGGGGATTGTACCCATAAGTACAAGAAAAAGGACTCATCTGGATGGTAGTATGCAGAGCATTATTGTAGGCAAACTCTGCTTGCGGAAGGAAACGAAACCAATTCCCCTGCTGCGGGCTACAAAAACACCTTAGGTACTGTTCCAGACTGGCGTTCAATCTCTCGGTCTGTCCATTACTCTGAGGGTGATAACCCGAAGAGAGAGCCCTGTGAATCCCCAGAGTCTGGCAAAGAGAAGCCCAAAACTTAGAAGTGAATTGAGGTCCTCTATCTGAAATCACTGTCCGAGGTAACCCATGCAGGCGCACTATATCTCGGACGAATACTGCCGCTGTTTCAGAGGCTGAAGGAATGTGTTGGAAGGCGGAGAAGTGAGCCAACTTGCTGAAAGAATCGACAGTCACCATGATCACAGTCATGTTTTTGGATGGGGGAAGATCAACAATAAAATCTGTGGAAATATGTTCCCAGGGACGTTCAGGCAAGGAGGGTTGCTGCAATAACCCTAGCGGTTTTCCAGTTCGAAGTTTGTTGGAGGCACAAACCGAACACGTAGATACATACCGATTCACATCATTCCGAAGAGCTGGCCACCAAAAGCCCCTGCGTAGCAGGTTGTAAGTCTTTCTGACTCCTGGATGACCTGTTAGTGGGGTGTCGTGGCACCAAGAGAGGACAAGAGTCTGGAGTCTCTTGGTCGGAATGAACAGTGCTTCTCCCTGATAATACAACCCGTCCTTACCAAGAACGACCGAGGAAGGGAGTTCAGAGCCTGTTTGATACTCAGGTATTAGATCTTGAAGAAAAGAAAAAGAGGATGCAATTATCCTGCGTCCTGGGAAGACCAATTCATGTCCCATGTAGGTACCTGAGCATTCCCCTAGACTGCGAGACAAGGCATCAGCCTTCATATTCTCTGTGCCGGGAATATAGGTGATGTTAAAGTCAAACTGCAGGAACAAATATGCCCACCGGGCGTGCCGTGCGTTAGTGCACTCCATCTGTTGTAGGACTCGAAGGTTACGATGGTCTGTTCTGATGTCAAAGCTGTGGGCGGCTCCTTGCAATAAATGACGCCACTCTTGGCATGCTAACTTGATTGCTAAAAGTTCCCTTTCAATTACAGAATAATTGCGCTCACTTGTAGTCAGGGTCTTGGAATAGTAGGCCACAGGATGTTCTACACCATCTTCTAGTTTCTGTAGTAGGATTGCCCCGACTGCACCCAAAGAAGCATCGGTTTCCAGAATGTATGGTTTAGACTGATCCGGTTGGACCAGTATGGGTGCCCTAGAGAAGTATTCCTTAAGGGCGATAAACGCTCTTCTGGGCTCTTCACAGAAGACGAACCTTACGCCCTTCTTTAACAAGGAAGTTAGAGGAAGAACAGTGTTTGAAAAATTGGGTATGAACCTTCGATAAAAGTTCGCTAAACCCAGGAAACTCTGTAGCTCCTTTACATTAGTAGGTTCTTTCCAGTCTCTGATTGCCCTTATCTTGATTGGATCCATCTCTATCCCTTGCTTAGACAGGATAAATCCTAAGTAGGACACTGACGTAACCTCAAATTGACACTTTTCCGGTTTGATCAGTAGCTGGTGGGACTGAAGACGCTGCAATACCTGTATGACAAGTCTTCTATGCTCTGCAAGGGTTTTGGAAAAGATTAGGATGTCATCTAGGTATACCACCACCGTTATGAACAACATGTCGGAAAACACCTTATCCATGTACCTTTGGAATACGGCTGGGGCGTTTACCAGGCCGAATGGCATCACCCGGTATTCATATAAGCCAAAGGGGGTGCGGAATGCAGTCTTCCACTCGTCCCCCTTTCTTATACACAGCAGGTGATAGGCACCTCTTAGGTCAAGCTTTGTGAAGTAGACGGCTCCTTGTACAGCTTCTAATATGTCCCGAATCAATGGCATGGGATATCTGTCACGGATGGTAACCTTATTCAAGCCTCGAAAATCTATACACGGACGTAACTCTTTGGAATCCTTCTTGGGGATAAAGAACAAAGAGGCCCCACAGGAGGACCTTGATTCTTGAATAAGTCCGTTCTGAAGATTATCATCCAGATAGTTTCGAAGGGCATTCCGTTCAGGGAGCGATAAGGGATACATACGTCCGAAAGGAACCACGGCTTCTGGTATCAAGTCGATGCTGCAGTCCTCAGCTCTATGCGGGGGCAGCTTCTTGGGTATAGCATCAATGAATACCTCGGAGAATGCCTGATATTGTAGAGGGATAGAAGAAATGATCACAGGATTGTGGATTGGTCTTCCTCTTTCAGCTCCGACATCAGTGGTTCCGGCAATGGAAAGTTCCATACAGTGGGTCTTACAGAACTGTGAGTCAAAGTTCACCTTGTTATCTGTCCAGTTGATGTGTGGGTTATGTTTTCTTAACCATGGAATCCCTATTATCAAGGGAAAATGAGCTGCTCTGATCTGGTCAAATACCAGAATCTCTTCATGGTGGCCCATCATCATCTTGAGCGGGAATGTTTCAGAGGTAATGGGTCCAGTTGATAAAGATCTGCCGTCTACACCCTCAACTGGTATGGGAGCAGACTTGAGTCTGGTAGCCACATGGTGTTCGGTTGCCCATTTTAGGTCCATGAAATTTCCCGCTGCTCCACAGTCCAACATAGCTAATACCTCAGTGGGGGCTGAACCAGACAACCAGAGTTTAACCTTGAACACCATCAGACTGTTTTCTTCCGGGTTGTTTAAGGTTCTTGTGTTGATGCAAGGGTGCTTGTCAATTCCCCCGACACTTCCCTTGCAGCAGAGCGGGGGCTGAAGTTTTCCTTCCGTCGAGGAGGTACCTCCGGGCAGTCTCTCAGTAGGTGTTTGGAGGAACCGCAGTACATGCATAACCCGGAGTTCTGTCTTCTCTTTCTTTCTTCTGGAGTCAGGGGGCCCCGGGTGGCTCCGATCTGCATGGGTTCTTCTGCAATGGTTGAGGGTCTTGTGAGAGGAGAAGGGGAAGGGAAACTTAATGCCTGAGAGGTTCCTCTAGGTCGTCTTCTTTCTTGTCGCCTTTCCTGTAGACGAAATTCAATCTGGAGAGACAGAGTTATCAGATCCCTGAAAGAAGCAGGTCGGGCTACTCTAGCAAGCTCATCCTTAATTTCATCATGAAGGCCTCGTCTGAAAATGGTCTTTTGGGCCGAATCTGGCCAGTCCGTCTTGGCTGCTAGTCTCTGGAAACGGGAGATGTAAGTTTGCAAATCCGTGTTTCCTTGGCAAACGTCCAGAATGGCTTCCAAAGAGGAATAGAGTATGTCCGGTCTGTCAAACCTTTCCTTAAACAGCTCCAAAAAACGGTCGTAATCATTTAAGGATGGGTCATTGCTTGTAACAAATGGCGTTTCCCAAGATAGTGCGTTTCCAGAGAGATTAGCGATGATGAACCCGACCCTTGATCTGGCCGCATCATATGCATGGGGCCTGAAGGCAAAGTACACCTTACAGGCATCAAGAAAGTCCTTTAGACCACCAGGATACCCATCATACTTTCCGAAAGAGAGTGGCATAGTTGGCAGGTCTCCATAGTCCTCACGGCGTAAAACGACCTGTTGTCGGAGTGCAACATTCTCCGTTCTCAGGGCTTGCACCTCCGCAGTTAGATTCTGCATCGCAGCTACCAGTTCTTGGTATTGCTCCAAGGAAGCCATCGTGTGAGTAGGGCGTTGTATACTGTCAGGTTCCGGTTCCAGTTCCCCCTTCTCCTCACCTGAATACTCGGAAGTACTTTCCTTAAGTGCTGTTTCAGGCTTCTTCTTGTCCTTCTTTCTTTCTTTGGGCGGAACTTCCTTTAGTTTCCTTCCTTTTCTTTCGTGTAAATAAGGTCTGACCCCTCCAGAGGCCACCTTGACAGAGATGAGAACCTGCTCAAAGGGACCTCCAGGAGGGCCAGCCTCGCCCCAGGGAAAAAGCCGGAAGGCAGAAAAAAACCCTGGTTCTGGTGCTTTGCAGATGTAGAGAAAGTTGAGTTTCCAAAGACCAAAGTACTGAGATGATTGTTATCCAACGGGAGGAGAAGGGCAAAAATACAGAGAGATAGTACTAGAGCCAACAAGGGAATTGCTATGGAAACTGAAAACCTATACTGATGGAATCATAAACAGAAAATAAGTGAGAACGGACTGGCGCCGTGAGCATATGCTGAGAATCACAATGAAAGTACACAAACACAAGTAAATTTGTATGTAAGAAGAAATCAGCTAAGCAGAATAGGCAAGCTCAGCGAATGTACGGAGCAGAAAGGGGAGTCGCGAGAGCAGCTCGCGTGTAGAACGAAGAAGGGAAGCAGTGAGGAACGGCAGGCGCCGTGAAGGTAGGTAGGAGAAATGAAGTCGCAAGAGCAGTTCGCGTGCAGAATCGAAGAAAGCAAGCAGTGCGGAATGGCAGGCGCCGTGAAGGTAGGAAGGAGAAATGAAGTCGCAAGAGCAGTTTGCGTGCAGAACGAAGAAAGCAAGCAGTGAGGAACGGCAGGTGCCGTGAAGGTAGGAAGGAGAAATGAAGTCGCGAGAGCAGTTCGCGTGCAGAATTATGAGAGAAAGCAATGCAGAACGGCAGGCGCCGTCAATAGAGATACGGAGTCGAAGCTAGCGGAAAGAGGAAAACAAACAGGCGAACCGAAGTAAAGTAGCAGGGAAAATACAGCAAGTAGCCGTAGAGTTAGAAAGGACTGATAGCAACGGATACTGTAGATTGAGAGAAACGAAATCACGGGAGTAGGATTCAGAAAAGCGGAGCGCAGTAACAAGAGGTAAACAGATACAACGCACTGGCTGGAGGGGCGGAGCCGGAAGATATAGTGCGTGCTGCCATCTTGAATGAGGACTAGAACGTTACTCTGAAAAGGTCACTGCCTCCAACCTTTCCAAAGTCTCCACCTGCCGATCCTGACAGTATACCCCCTTCTCATCGGGGGTCCCCCGGGCTTGCCCGGGTGAAAGTGGTGAAATCTCCTTATCAGTCTGGGGGCATGAATATGGCTCACCGGTTCCCAAGACCTCTCTTCCAACGGGTAACCCTTCCAATGTACCAGGTATTGTAACCTACCCCTGCGGTACCGAGAATCAACCAAGTAGGCCACTTCGTATTCTTCTGGTGTTGGGTTCACTTGAGAACGTACCCGGTGGACTGGTCTTTGGAAAGGATCTTCCTTGTATTCCTTGAGTAAGGAGACATGGAAAACCGGATGTACCCTCTTGAGGTAATCAGGGAGTCTAAGCTTAAAGGCCGCCGGATTAATCCGTTGTACTATGGGGAACAGCCCGAGGAACCGTGAGGAGAATTTGCCAGAATGTACCCACCTAGGCAAAAAACGGGTAGACAACCAGACCAATTGTCCAACCTGCCATGTCGGATTGAGGCTTCTGCCCTTGTCTGCCCATCTCTTTTGTGCTTGTTGACTGCTCAGGTGTGCTTTCTGAGCTAGCTCATGAACCTCTTGTAAGTCCTTCAGAACCTCCGCCACAGCCGGAATCTTGGTGGAAGGGGCACTGAGCCAGGGTAAATGTCGGGGATTGTACCCATAAGTACAAGAAAAAGGACTCATCTGGATGGTAGTATGCAGAGCATTATTGTAGGCAAACTCTGCTTGCGGAAGGAAACGAAACCAATTCCCCTGCTGCGGGCTACAAAAACACCTTAGGTACTGTTCCAGACTGGCGTTCAATCTCTCGGTCTGTCCATTACTCTGAGGGTGATAACCCGAAGAGAGAGCCCTGTGAATCCCCAGAGTCTGGCAAAGAGAAGCCCAAAACTTAGAAGTGAATTGAGGTCCTCTATCTGAAATCACTGTCCGAGGTAACCCATGCAGGCGCACTATATCTCGGACGAATACTGCCGCTGTTTCAGAGGCTGAAGGAATGTGTTGGAAGGCGGAGAAGTGAGCCAACTTGCTGAAAGAATCGACAGTCACCATGATCACAGTCATGTTTTTGGATGGGGGAAGATCAACAATAAAATCTGTGGAAATATGTTCCCAGGGACGTTCAGGCAAGGAGGGTTGCTGCAATAACCCTAGCGGTTTTCCAGTTCGAAGTTTGTTGGAGGCACAAACCGAACACGTAGATACATACCGATTCACATCATTCCGAAGAGCTGGCCACCAAAAGCCCCTGCGTAGCAGGTTGTAAGTCTTTCTGACTCCTGGATGACCTGTTAGTGGGGTGTCGTGGCACCAAGAGAGGACAAGAGTCTGGAGTCTCTTGGTCGGAATGAACAGTGCTTCTCCCTGATAATACAACCCGTCCTTACCAAGAACGACCGAGGAAGGGAGTTCAGAGCCTGTTTGATACTCAGGTATTAGATCTTGAAGAAAAGAAAAAGAGGATGCAATTATCCTGCGTCCTGGGAAGACCAATTCATGTCCCATGTAGGTACCTGAGCATTCCCCTAGACTGCGAGACAAGGCATCAGCCTTCATATTCTCTGTGCCGGGAATATAGGTGATGTTAAAGTCAAACTGCAGGAACAAATATGCCCACCGGGCGTGCCGTGCGTTAGTGCACTCCATCTGTTGTAGGACTCGAAGGTTACGATGGTCTGTTCTGATGTCAAAGCTGTGGGCGGCTCCTTGCAATAAATGACGCCACTCTTGGCATGCTAACTTGATTGCTAAAAGTTCCCTTTCAATTACAGAATAATTGCGCTCACTTGTAGTCAGGGTCTTGGAATAGTAGGCCACAGGATGTTCTACACCATCTTCTAGTTTAGTAGTAGGATTGCCCCGACTGCACCCAAAGAAGCATCGGTTTCCAGAATGTATGGTTTAGACTGATCCGGTTGGACCAGTATGGGTGCCCTAGAAAAGTATTCCTTAAGGGCGATAAACGCTCTTCTGGGCTCTTCACAGAAGACGAACCTTACGCCCTTCTTTAACAAGGAAGTTAGAGGAAGAACAGTGTTTGAAAAATTGGGTATGAACCTTCGATAAAAGTTTGCTAAACCCAGGAAACTCTGTAGCTCCTTTACATTAGTAGGTTCTTTCCAGTCTCTGATTGCCCTTATCTTGATTGGATCCATCTCTATCCCTTGCTTAGACAGGATAAATCCTAAGTAGGACACTGACGTAACCTCAAATTGACACTTTTCCGGTTTGATCAGTAGCTGGTGGGACTGAAGACGCTGCAATACCAGAATGACAAGTCTTCTATGCTCTGCAAGGGTTTTGGAAAAGATTAGGATGTCATCTAGGTATACCACCACCGTTATGAACAACATGTCGGAAAACACCTTATCCATGTACCTTTGGAATACGGCTGGGGCGTTTACCAGGCCGAATGGCATCACCCGGTATTCATATAAGCCAAAGGGGGTGCGGAATGCAGTCTTCCACTCGTCCCCCTTTCTTATACACAGCAGGTGATAGGCACCTCTTAGGTCAAGCTTTGTGAAGTAGACGGCTCCTTGTACAGCTTCTAATATGTCCCGAATCAATGGCATGGGATATCTGTCACGGATGGTAACCTTATTCAAGCCTCGATAATCTATACACGGACGTAACTCTTTGGAATCCTTCTTGGGGATAAAGAACAAAGAGGCCCCACAGGAGGACCTTGATTCTTGAATAAGTCCGTTCTGAAGATTATCATCCAGATAGTTTCGAAGGGCATTCCGTTCAGGGAGCGATAAGGGATACATACGTCCGAAAGGAACCACGGCTTCTGGTATCAAGTCGATGCTGCAGTCCTCAGCTCTATGCGGGGGCAGCTTCTTGGGTATAGCATCAATGAATACCTCGGAGAATGCCTGATATTGTAGAGGGATAGAAGAAATGATCACAGGATTGTGGATTGGTCTTCCTCTTTCAGCTCCGACATCAGTGGTTCCGGCAATGGAAAGTTCCATACAGTGGGTCTTACAGAACTGTGAGTCAAAGTTCACCTTGTTATCTGTCCAGTTGATGTGTGGGTTATGTTTTCTTAACCATGGAATCCCTATTATCAAGGGAAAATGAGCTGCTCTGATCTGGTCAAATACCAGAATCTCTTCATGGTGGCCCATCATCATCTTGAGCGGGAATGTTTCAGAGGTAATGGGTCCAGTTGATAAAGATCTGCCGTCTACACCCTCAACTGGTATGGGAGCAGACTTGAGTCTGGTAGCCACATGGTGTTCGGTTGCCCATTTTAGGTCCATGAAATTTCCCGCTGCTCCACAGTCCAACATAGCTAATACCTCAGTGGGGGCTGAACCAGACAACCAGAGTTTAACCTTGAACACCATCAGACTGTTTTCTTCCGGGTTGTTTAAGGTTCTTGTGTTGATGCAAGGGTGCTTGTCAATTCCCCCGACACTTCCCTTGCAGCAGAGCGGGGGCTGAAGTTTTCCTTCCGTCGAGGAGGTACCTCCGGGCAGTCTCTCAGTAGGTGTTTGGAGGAACCGCAGTACATGCATAACCCGGAGTTCTGTCTTCTCTTTCTTTCTTCTGGAGTCAGGGGGCCCCGGGTGGCTCCGATCTGCATGGGTTCTTCTGCAATGGTTGAGGGTCTTGTGAGAGGAGAAGGGGAAGGGAAACTTAATGCCTGAGAGGTTCCTCTAGGTCGTCTTCTTTCTTGTCGCCTTTCCTGTAGACGAAATTCAATCTGGAGAGACAGAGTTATCAGATCCCTGAAAGAAGCAGGTCGGGCTACTCTAGCAAGCTCATCCTTAATTTCATCATGAAGGCCTCGTCTGAAAATGGTCTTTTGGGCCGAATCTGGCCAGTCCGTCTTGGCTGCTAGTCTCTGGAAACGGGAGATGTAAGTTTGCAAATCCGTGTTTCCTTGGCAAACGTCCAGAATGGCTTCCAAAGAGGAATCGTCCGTCTGTCAAACCGGTCTGTCAAACCTTTCCTTAAACAGCTCCAAAAAACGGTCGTAATCATTTAAGGATGGGTCATTGCTTGTAACAAATGGCGTTTCCCAAGATAGTGCGTTTCCAGAGAGATTAGCGATGATGAACCCGACCCTTGATCTGGCCGCATCATATGCATGGGGCCTGAAGGCAAAGTACACCTTACAGGCATCAAGAAAGTCCTTTAGACCACCAGGATACCCATCATACTTTCCGAAAGAGAGTGGCATAGTTGGCAGGTCTCCATAGTCCTCACGGCGTAAAACGACCTGTTGTCGGAGTGCAACATTCTCCGTTCTCAGGGCTTGCACCTCCGCAGTTAGATTCTGCATCGCAGCTACCAGTTCTTGGTATTGCTCCAAGGAAGCCATCGTGTGAGTAGGGCGTTGTATACTGTCAGGTTCCGGTTCCAGTTCCCCCTTCTCCTCACCTGAATACTCGGAAGTACTTTCCTTAAGTGCTGTTTCAGGCTTCTTCTTGTCCTTCTTTCTTTCTTTGGGCGGAACTTCCTTTAGTTTCCTTCCTTTTCTTTCGTGTAAATAAGGTCTGACCCCTCCAGAGGCCACCTTGACAGAGATGAGAACCTGCTCAAAGGGACCTCCAGGAGGGCCAGCCTCGCCCCAGGGAAAAAGCCGGAAGGCAGAAAAAAACCCTGGTTCTGGTGCTTTGCAGATGTAGAGAAAGTTGAGTTTCCAAAGACCAAAGTACTGAGATGATTGTTATCCAACGGGAGGAGAAGGGCAAAAATACAGAGAGATAGTACTAGAGCCAACAAGGGAATTGCTATGGAAACTGAAAACCTATACTGATGGAATCATAAACAGAAAATAAGTGAGAACGGACTGGCGCCGTGAGCATATGCTGAGAATCACAATGAAAGTACACAAACACAAGTAAATTTGTATGTAAGAAGAAATCAGCTAAGCAGAATAGGCAAGCTCAGCGAATGTACGGAGCAGAAAGGGGAGTCGCGAGAGCAGCTCGCGTGTAGAACGAAGAAGGGAAGCAGTGAGGAACGGCAGGCGCCGTGAAGGTAGGTAGGAGAAATGAAGTCGCAAGAGCAGTTCGCGTGCAGAATCGAAGAAAGCAAGCAGTGCGGAATGGCAGGCGCCGTGAAGGTAGGAAGGAGAAATGAAGTCGCAAGAGCAGTTCGCGTGCAGAACGAAGAAAGCAAGCAGTGAGGAACGGCAGGCGCCGTGAAGGTAGGAAGGAGAAATGAAGTTGCGAGAGCAGTTCGCGTGCAGAATTATGAGAGAAAGCAATGCAGAACGGCAGGCGCCGTCAATAGAGATACGGAGTCGAAGCTAGCGGAAAGAGGAAAACAAACAGGCGAACCGAAGTAAAGTAGCAGGGAAAATACAGCGAGTAGCCGTAGAGTTAGAAAGGACTGATAGCAACAGATACTGTAGATTGAGAGAAAAGAAATCACGGGAGTAGGATTCAGAAAAGCGGAGCGCAGTAACAAGAGGTAAACAGATACAACGCACTGGCTCGAGGGGCGGAGCCGGAAGATATAGTGCGTGCTGCCATCTTGAATGAGGACTAGAACGTTACTCTGAAAAGGTCACTGCCTCCAACCTTTCCAAAGTCTCCACCTGCCGATCCTGACACATGTACCCTGAGAAAGAATTTTTTTTTAAATAAATTTTGTTACATGTCAAAGGGTTAGGGAAAAGAATGGTCTTTCTGGCTGGTTTCAGGAAGGACATTTTTTGTTTTCATTGTTAAACAGTAAACTTTATTCAAAGAATCCGAAGGGTTTGTATGCCACCGTAAAATAGCCGCAGTTGAAGGGGATTAAGTTGATGTTCTGTAACATTTGATATGTACAAATTTGTCTGAAGATCACCAAGAGAAGGAATAAAGTACTTTAGAACCATACAACCGTCTAGATCTAATCTGTTAATCTATGTCCATGTTATGACCTGTACCAATGTGCAGTTTCGCAAAAATAGCGCCCAGCTCACTTCCTGACTCCACAATAACCAGGTTATGGAGCCCAGTTTGCTTGACCTCACCTTGCCCACCAGCAAGCATTCCTCTCCTCACCAGGCTTTTGTAAAGGCCCCTGTTAATATGGGGCAAGGATTGCCAGGAAAATATTAGAAGTAAGTTCCTGATCATTAATAAAAATAATTTAACATAAAATAAATCCTAATCTTTAATAAAAAATAAAAATAAAAATAAAAAATAAAAATAATTTAACATTAAAAAAGGAAGTAAGCATAGTGCCAGAGGATCAGGAGAGAAGATGAAAGGATTGCTGCATGGCTCTCTCCAAGGCTAAAAAAGAATGAGAAAGGATTGTATTAGTCACCCAGATAAACACATCCCCCATCTCTGCCCGGTTAAACACACATGCTACTTTAGAGAAAGCAGCACCCAGAAGTAGACCTAGGTGGGCATTCCTCATCTATCTTGAGGAAGCTGGGATGATCACCACATAGAGAGAACAAGGGAATGGAACAAAAACAAAATCCGCACCGACCTAACCCGGGCGGAACAAGGACGGAATCGAAGGTAGCTATGAATGTTCCAAGAAATCCTCAGGATCTGGGTGACTGAGTTCCAAAGTCCCAAAAAAGGATATAAGGGCAGCACAGTCCACTTGGAAGAGCTGGCTGGAGAAAGTTCCATGGACACACCAAGGTCCAGAAAAGAAGTGAATCCAGAAAAGACAGCAGAGCATTCGCTCAGTGCAAACCGGGAGGAATCCCTCTGACAGCGAGCTGGGGTAACACACAATTCATTAGGTCAAAGAAACAACACAGTGCAGTTACCATGGGAAATCCAAAAGCAGGCCAGGCGCCTGAAGCAGGGGTCAGAATGAGCTACCTGACAGAAGAATGACAGCCCATCTCCAAGGCACCAAGAGCTGTCTCTGCCACAGAAATACACATAATAATGTTACAGGTCATAAACAGGGGTGGCTGGTGTATTTTGGTGCCACGCACCCCTCTCCCTCGTTTCTATACTAGGTGGGGAATTTCACCTAATGTGGAGGACCTCTGCTGCAGCAGGATCGCTATGCGCTGCGTGCATGCATGGCGGCCTAGTAGGGCCTGGAGTTATGGCGTGGCCTGCACTTCTCTGGGGAGTTTAAGGGGACCTCTGCTGAGCTTGGGGGGAGCTCCTGCGTTTTGTGCAACGCCACTGCTGTTGACCCTCTTAAGGTCAATGATGGGTCTTGTTTCTGCTGAGGTCTTTATCACCAGGAATATAATCGAGTATGATATAATATGATATTTTATTGATATCGGGCTCATACACAAGTGTTTCAGAGCGCGACAAGGCAAGGGAGGGTAACAGGGGAGAACAAAATACACAATGATCTTACTAGGCCCAGTGACATTAAGAACGTGCAAGTGCATGGGAAAGGGAAAAAGGGGGAAAGTGCGTGGAAAAGGGAGAAGTGGAAAGTGCGGAACAGACGAGAAAACAGAAGAGGTGCTTCCGGAACCGGAGATGGCCCTGCTCAAGTTTCAGGGTGGCCAGGAGGCTGTTCAAAAGGGAGGCCACATCCAAAGACAGAGATCTGTCCCCTTCTCCTTTTTTTGAAAAATAACTGACTCTGAGGGAGTTAGAAGTAGGGGAGCGAAGGGCTCAAGAGAGGAGGTATTTGCGGAGGGATAGTTGAAAGTATTTTGGACCCAGTAGATTTCAGTTCCCTTTTGCGATTTGGGAAATGGCACAATTGCGTCTTTCATCAGCAGTGTCTAGGTCCTTTCCTGGAGAGCTGCCCTCTTGAAGGGAGTTCTAGAGCTATGGGGCTAGCACAAGTTCACAGTCGGGGGAGGACTGAACTCTATGGCGTACCGCTTCCTCACAATGTCCCGGCCCAGGCGTCCTTGACTTCCTTCTCCCATGCCTGGTGCATGTTTCGAGGTGGTTCGCCACTGCTAATGGGATGAGGTGTCCTGTGACCAAGGAGTCAGGATATCGTTGGAGGCAGGGAGGGGTGTGACTTGACTATGAAGCGATTCTTGTTAGGAAGACAAAAGGGAAAGAAGTCCAGGGAAGAAACAAGACAGGGCTGGAAAACATACAATATTTGGAATTGGAGAACACAGAATATGAAATAAGTCCGTAGAAGGAGGAGATGCAAACCTGTCAACATGGTAACCAGCATGTTGCCCGATAACCCCATTGGGTTTCCAGCAGTTTCACGTTGGTGTTTGTCATTTCTTTGGAAGGGACTGGCCAGATCTGGGTTCCCTCCTGCTTCCTGGTCTTTTGGGGGGGTTCTCTGCGCCAGCTGGTCCCCTCACTTCTTTGCTCTGCATCACCCTGGATCTTCTCTCTCCTGTTCACGATCCTGCACTCGTTCTCTGGGGTCCACAGGTGACTCCCTAATCCTCTGTATCTTTCCTGGACCCCTGCCTTTTCATGCATTGCTGAAGACCTCCTGAATGTCAGCTGCTCCCCGTTCAGCACACTTCTGTATACTGCCGAAGAGGGCGTCGGACCCCATTCCTGCGCTAGCTCTTGCAAGGATTACTTACTGGTAATATTCATTACCCATAGTCCTACTTCTCCATGGCACAGTGCAAGTCCTCATCCTCCACAACAGGAACCCTTTAAATCTTTTCATCCTTTAACTCTGCCCCCTTAGGAGTGGTTGCGTTAGACTCCCCAACACCATATTGCACCAGCTATATTCCTAAGCATTTTATGGATACATACATCACTTATTGGGTGGGTGCGGGGGGTCATAAAGCAGAGAGCACAATTTGCACTGTCCAGTGATATTTGACTTTTGGCGAGTAAGAGATGGTGTTCTGTGTGTATGTATAGAATTGGGGTGACTACTGACTTTTGGACAGCTGGCTAGTAACTTGGACTAGAATGTTTGCCCCTTGCTATAAAGTACTGTGACAATGAAGAGTAGGGCTAGGAGCAATTAACGTTATGGTAAGTAATCCCTGCATTACCTTCACTTCCATCTTCCTCATTCCATTACTTAATGTCAAGGTTTATATATGGACGGGTCTAAAGAATGACCCAGACCATTGGATACCGCTAGCAGACTCCACCACCAACGTTATTGGCTGCATCCCATAATGTTTACACTCCACGTCTGGCACTCAACACCCCTGTGCCGAAGGCAATGGAACTGTTACCTGGAAGGTTCTTGAGAGAATGATGCGCAAAAGAATTTGGGTCAGCCCATAGAGCTGCTCGGCAAATGCCCAGGATAGGAATCCCCTAGGTCTCTTCTCGCTGATCGTTCTTCCACGATAGATGGTAGAGAACGTTCTTCTGACACCTATGCCTCTGTAATGTACCAACAGATCCACCTGGTACTGCGTGGAACCGTAGCCTTCCTCCATGGTTATCAGAACCCTTGAATAATGCAGTCCTATCTCGATCCATCAAAACTGCCCAGACCAAAGGCGTATGTTAGAACTGTGGACTCAGAGGACCAGGATAGAGGGAAACCCTTCAGCAGATCCTCTTTGAATAGCCACCATTGAAGCTTGTTCCTCAGATGTTTGAATTCATGTGCCCATGGACTCTATAGTTATGAGGGAGTGGTCCAAGAACAGTCTCATATGAAGCCTTGCCAGGGTGCCACAACGGCACTGCCTGGCATGTGGCCCTGTAGCTGAGGAATGTTCTGCAATGGCCACTGAAGCAGCAGACACTTGAACAGGCAGCTCCTGGCCGCCACCCTGGCAGAT
This sequence comes from Ambystoma mexicanum, assembly GCF_040938575.1. Taxonomy (NCBI): domain Eukaryota; kingdom Metazoa; phylum Chordata; class Amphibia; order Caudata; family Ambystomatidae; genus Ambystoma; species Ambystoma mexicanum. The sequence goes on along the minus strand of NC_090938.1, from coordinate 790,830,693 downwards.
CCTTTCATTGATTGATTTGGCCATGTATTTTCCCACCACAATGGCCAGCATTAAGAGGAGTGACAGTCCTATGAAACCCACATGCAGAAAATCTAAACAAACCCCTGACACATAGGGTGGGGAACTCTAGTACAGCTGGCATCTATACCCTTCTGAAGTGTGTTACTGATGGTGTTGGTGAGATGAAGACTACCTCACTGATTTGGCAGGTAAGGTCTCATCTTTGCAGGGACCTGTGACGTAAGTGGAGAGGAGGTTTGGGAGTCTGAATGGTGAGGTCTCTGGAAGTTATAGAACATATCAACAAACTACAACTGAGAGGTTCTTTACTCGAGATTAAGGGGCAGATGCGCACAGCAAAAGAGCACAACGTCGGCGCACACACCAAAAAGGGGGCGTAACACGGGGCAGAACACGCGAAATGGGGAACAATGCATGACAAAGAAGGCGTAACTGGGGAAGAACTGCTGGGAAATACACGGAACGCCCACACGCAAGCGAACTACACATATTCATGGAATCGAATAGGGGAAACATGCGCACGCCAAAAGACATGCACAGGCCTAAACAAGTCCGCCACACGAAGGTAGGCAGAAGCGTCCCGGCGCAGCATAAAAGTTCACACAAACAACAAACACATATATACAGCTGCGATGAATGTCCCATTCTGTGGCCTCTCAGGAGAAATGACGTGTCACGCAATGCTCAGGCACCCCAAAATGCAAGAAAAACATATACGCAACCCCTGTAACCTCACACAGTAAACTGTGGCACCCAGGAACATAAAAAAGCATACGCCATCAACACGCGGGCTACAATGACCCCAATAAATGGGGTACGCAACAAACAGGGGCACCCGCAGTGGGGAAAATAGCGTGCAATAGCAATAGCGTGCGCGACTCACGCTTTCCTCGAAGGGCCTTTCTTCGAATTAGACACTGATGTGCTGTTTTTTCACGTGCCAAACCACTCTGTATCAAGCTGGCCACATGACAAAACACACGGAAGACCACGCTCCTGCCCAGAAGGCCAAATTACTGCCTCCCAGAGCCCCGAGCAGCCTCCCATGAGCCATCTGCTGATGCCTGCCTGCCTGCTGCCACCGTGCTCTGCCATTTGGTGCCTGCACATCTGCCATCTGCGGGGGTCCAGTTGCTGTGACCACCCCTGCTGGAACAGAAGACTTACGACTGGTGTCCCATCGCTCCACAGCCCAGCCCAGGACCCAGTTGCCCACCCACACCTGCCTTGGGGGTTGCAATGTCCGAACCAACACCATTCGGCACCAGTGGCAACCCCCCAGCTCAGAGGCAGAGGGCTACCAGCTTCAGTGAAAAGGAAGTTGGTATCCTGGTGGACCAAGTCCTGGGGCATTATGATGCCCTCTTCACACCATCGTGTGCCGACAAGGAAGGACGGAAGAGGATCTGGAAGGACATAGTGGGTGCCATCAACGCAGAGGAGGTGGCACCCCGCGACATCAAAAATGTCCAGAAGCGCTGGGAGGACTACAAGTCCAGTACCCTCAAGAAGGCCCGGCACCTCTAGGAGGCAGAGGATGCATTGGGTCCAGCTTACCACCCAGCAGATGAGGGTCCTGGAGCGCATTCGCCCAGTGCTTCACCACCAGATCCTCAGGATGCAGGCCCGTCTGGAGTTGAGCGGTAAGTGGCCATGCATTCACGTTTAAAAAAGGGCATGTTGCAGTGTGTGTGCAGGGACATGATAGTGCTGCATGTGAGTCCAGTCAGGCGTGACCCACATGGATGGTGTATGTGTTACAATGCATCATGCGGAGCAGCATGCGGAACGCACACATGTATGCATGCCTGTGTCTGTACTTTGACATGATTGGGGTGTGAGAGATGTGTGCTGCTCTCATGGACATGCATGATGTACATGTCTGTGTGTCTGAGTACTGTCATGATGCCTACCTCCAAGGAGCCAGGTCTGACCCAGCAACCCCAGAGGCAGGCATCATTTCCCCCAGGGGAGTGCCAGCGGGCCCAAGCTGGGGCCCTTTGGACGCAGTCCTGACGCCTTAGGCGCCAGGTTCATGTTGGACCTCTGTCCTGGCACCTTAGGCGCCAGGCTCATGAAGCTAGACATGTGTTCAAGTGTTTTAATGTGCACTTACCTGATGCAGACCATGCTGCCACATCCAGGCCCTCTTGAGGCCTGAATGGAACTACTTTACCTGTGGGACTACTTTCCACCCGGGTGTGGTCGGGGAAGGATACATACCTGATCGGAGGAAGGATACACACTTGGAACTTCTTCCAAGGCTATTTAAACCACACCCGATCAGCAACTCACGCTTCGGGTTGTTCTGCTCCTCGCAGCTGGACGCTCACCGTGTCAGCTCCTGCATCTGGACCTCAGCCACGCCTGTCAGTATCCTGGGTCACCTGCAAAGGGAGACAAAAGACCTTACCTGCTAAATCAGCACCACAAAGACTTCACACCGACGATCCTGAAAAGGAAGACATAATTTTAAAAGCATTTCGCTACGATCGCTGCAGCGCTGCATTTCACTCACCTTTCCTGGACGCCACCATCTTCAGCAGCGATCATCCAGATCCACAGCCACTTCCCAGAGCCTAGAGAGAAAAAGACAAGAACAAGGTGAGAGAAGGAAGGAAATAGGAAAAGCTCAGTTTCCTTCTATGTCTTACCTGTTGGGTCTTCCCATTTCATTTCGGGTCTTGCCGCTTCCAGGCATCCGGACCCCGGCCCCTATGGGGAAAAAAGACAAAGACATTGAATGAGCAAATGCAAATACATTACCCGAGCGCTCATCCAGAACTCACCTGTCATTTACTGGAACTGCACGTTTCACTTCGGGTCGGCGCCATATCTCCGGCATTCCGAACCCCGGCCCCTAAGGGGAAAAAGACAAGGAACATTATTATTAAGCTTGGACTTTTGAACTTGCAACAGAACTTTTACAGAGCCTTACCTGAATAGTCAAGCTTACCTGAACGCCCATCAATCCTCAATCCAGTGAAGTAACTGGGTTTCAACGCGCCCCTGCATCAGAAGCAGGATGGAGAGCTCATCCTTCCTGACCCTAAGGTGAGACTTCATGGGGAATCGTGGGAGGGTATCGTGGAGGGTTGGAAGAGAGTGGGAGGCTTGAGCATAACTCAGTCAGTAGGTAATACTCCCTTTTCACGCACAGGGGAATATTCCTGCGAGCCGGAGAAGCCAGAGTAGAGGGGCCCTACCTGTCCATCTTCAGAGTCCTGCGCTTCACCATTGAAGAAGCACCAGCACTCGAAGCCAGACCTGCGCCTACGTGGGAATCAGGTGAGCGTTACAGTAGTGTGTGCTCAATGGATGCATGACACATGTCCGTGACGATGTGTTGATTCAATGATACAGCCTATTCATGCTTGTATCCACTGTGTGCGTGGGTTTCCGGGGCCAGATGCATGACCCTCCGGTGATGAGTGTGCATGCGGTCAGCATGTCCCATGATGCATGTGAGTTACAGCCCACCATTGGATGTTTGTACGCTGCCGTGGACATGGATGCAAATGTCTGTTGCATGTGCCATGCCGGTTCCTGCATGTGTGTTGCCTGCACTGACCCATGTGTTGTTGGGAGACATGATGGAAGTGACGTTTGACAGTGCCACTCATGTGCTATTGCTTCCTGTCTAGGGGACTATTGTACAGTACCCTGATGTTTGTGTTCCATGTCTCCCGTTACACAGCAGCGAGTGAAGAAGAGGGCGGAGATGGCGCTGTGGAGGAGAGCGGCAAGGATGCCTCCACTGGCTGGCGACACAAGGCCCAGTCACCCTCCCAGGGAATCCCATCTTCCGGGAACGAGGGGACTGGTGCTGTGTCTGCCACTGCGGCTGCACCGGAAGGGGATGAGCCCCCACAGGGGCTTGCAATGGCAGAAGACGTTGTGGAGCCATCCAGGTCGGTGCTGTGTATAGAGGAGGAGGAGGCTGCTACAGAGCCGCACATGGGGCCTGGTGGGGGTGGTACCACTGGTGCAAGTGGTGCAGTCCAGGGGCAGGAGGCAGCACAGGTCGCCGCGGAGGGATGCCCCGTCCCGGCCCGTCAGAAGGTAGAGGGGAGGTCCACGTCATCTGGCACTCCTCTACCTGCGGATGAGGGGACCCGTGACCGGATGGAGTCCATCCTGATTGGTGTTGCGTTGTGCACACGTGACATTCGTGATGACGTGCGTGCTTCCTGGGGGGACCACGCACGTCATCACGAAGAGCTGTGTGCCAACGTGGCCCAGTTGGGAGGGTTCATGGTCGGGGGTTACCTCCATGTGTCGGCCAGTCTTGCGGCCCTCTCCTCCTCTGTGCACACTATACGCCTGTCGTTCTCCATGCTGTCTTCCGGCCCAGATGCCACCATGGCCCCGTGTGGATCTGCCCCAACCAACGCAGCCAGCCAGGTGGAGATCCCATCCCTGCCGCAGTGGGGAGTCGAAGGTCCAGCAGGGGTGGCCACCCCACCAACTGGACGCCAGCGGATGGAGGATGTGCCGGCATCATTGGGCAGGGCACGTGCACGACGGCGCTGGGGGATTCCATCAGCCGGGATGCCGTTGTGGTGGCAGAGGAAGTTGCGTCGGAGGCAGCAGCAGGCTCAGCGTGGGAGGCATCATGGATCGGGGCGATCAACACCCCGGGAGCAGGCATCGGTCAAGGGACAGGAGGACCCCAGACTGGGAGTGTCTTCCGTGTGGAGGCGGTTCGGCCGGCAAATAGATGCAGAGAGGCGGCGGGCGGAGAGGGCGTGGCTCAGGATGGTCAGGGCGGAGAACTCCATGCACCAGGCTTTGAGGCAGGCGGAGGGCCTTGAGGAAACTCGCAGGGAGTTGAGGGATTCCATGGCTGCATCCCTGCGAGACCTCGAGGCCAGGGAATAGGCCCGCCTCTGGAACATCGACATGGAGCTCGATGATGCCCTGGCCCGAAAAAACAAACAGTGAGCCGTGGGACTAGCCCGCCGCTTTTGTAAATAGTTATGTAGTTGTAGGTTTCCTTTATTTATTTTTTTCCTTTGGGGCGTATGGACTATGCCCCGCCTTTTCGTAAATAGTTATTTATTATGTAGGTATTTTCTTAGGTTTCCTTTGGATTGTTGGGCACATGGACCCTTGATTTTTACATTGTATATAGTTATGGACCTGATTTTGCATGTTTATTTTTACCATGGAGGAATGGTTCTGTTTTCATTTTGACTTTGGATTTGGTGTTATGGCCAGACACTTTGGAGGCATTTTTCTTTGCATTTTATTGATTTCACCATTAATATATTTTCCTTCATTTCGGAGGTCCTTTTATTTATCATTTATTTCTTGTGTCATTTGTTTCATTCATTCATTTTTGTATATAATACATTTTTATATTTAACTTCATTTGTGTGGTCTTCTCTCATTGGTTTTGTGCATGTCACAATGTGGGTTTTCTCGTGCATGTGTCACCATTGTGTGGGTGTGATGGTCTTGTACTCATGCACATACTGATTATTTGGGATCTATCATGACATGGGGATTTCAATGTGGAGTGGATGGAATGCTTGGTTGGGTGTTAGGCCTGGGGTGGCGTGGGGTGGGATTTGGGTGGCCATAAGGGCCATGGATCTGGATTGTCATGACGTGTTGGGTGGGGACATAAGTCGGGGCCTGCTGGCAGGTGCCCGTCAATGGAGGGTGTGGGGGGTTGGGGGGACATGAGTCGGGGCCTGCTGGCAGGTGCCCGTCAATGGGGGTTGTGGGGGGTGGGGGGATATAAGTCGAGGCCTGCTGGCATGTGCCCGTCAATGGGAGCTTGGGGGGTCATGAGTCAGGGCCTTCTGGCAGGTGCCCGTCAATGGGGGGTGTGGGGGGCATGAGTCGGTTCTCCCGAGTGCATGGTGCCATGTGGCCTGCCTGCGGGGTATGCCCAGGGGTGATGGGCTGCCTGCGGGGCATACCCAGGGGTGATGGGCTGCCTGCGGGCCATGGACTGGGGTGATGGGCTGCCTGCGGGGCATGCCCTGGGGTGATGGGCTGCCGACGGGCCATGGACTGGGGTGATGGGCTGCCTGCGGGGCATGGGGATGGGGGGCACACCCGGGAGGGCACACGCTGCCAAATCGCGTGTAAAAATCCACGCGCACCCCTCGGAATACACCTACCCCGCTCGCGCTATCGAAAATGCACATAAAAGTCCATGCGCACCCCTCGGAATACATGTACCTCGCTCGGGTCAGCGAAATCGCGTGTATAAATCCACACGCACCCCTCGGAATACACGTACCCCATCTGCGCCAGCAAAATCACGTGTGAAACTCCCCGCGCACACCGGGAATACACGCAAGCAGCCCATCCACCCTCCGCATACCCCGCAGGCAGCCCATCACCCCAGACCATGCCCCACAGGCAGCCCATCACCCCAGACCATGCCCCACAGGCAGCCCACACCACAGGGGGGGGCTTTTCCAACGCAATTTACCTGGCACGAGCGGGGTACGTGTATTCTGAGGGGTGCGCATGGACTTTTACACGCATTTTTGCTAGTGCGAGCGGGGTACGTGTATTCCGAGAGGTGCGCGTGGACTTTTAGACGCGTTTTCGCTAGCGTGGGTGGGTTACGTGTATTCTGAGGGTGCGCGTGGATTTTAGACGCGTTTTCGCTAGCGCAAGCGGGGTACATGTATTCCGAGGGGTGCGTGAGGAGTTTTCCACGTGTTTTCGTGGTTGGGACTGTATGCTGGTCCACTGGCCTTTGCGCCATGTACGGCTTTGTGCGATGTTTTTGCGGCACGGGGCGGGGTTGGGGGCATTACTGGCATTGCTGCAAGGTCGTTGCGCCACTCTGCGCCACGGCTGCTTATTGATGTATAAATCCATGAATACGCTGTGCGCCGAAAAGGGTTTTGGTGCATGCGGCTGGCGCAGACTGCCGCACGCGCACCTTATGCACCAGCCGCGTGCACCACTTGTGCACCGAATTCTATGAATTACCCCCTAAATGCAGGGTTGATAACCTCCGCATTCTTGGGGTCCCTGAATCCCATGACACCTTGCATAACCCAATTGATTTAATAATTACAGTCTTGTCAGAATGCCTGGGAAAGGACACCCTACCCAAGATTGACATTGAGGCAGTATTCAGGGTTGTTTCGACAGACACTGGGAAGCCAAGACAGTTGATTGTACCTTTGTCAAAACGTATGTGAAGGGACATGTGCTCCAGAAAGCTAGAGTAAAGCAATCATTATCATGGCATGGGAATCAAACACATATTTCCCTAAGGATGTTGCAACTAAAAGGAAAGCATTTGGAAAATTCAAGACAATTGCTTGGGTAAAACGGAAATGACGGTTGTTCTTTTTGCCCCTGCAGCTTTGAAACTCTTCCTATCTAATGGGGTGAAACTAACACAAGACCTGTGACAGGGCTGTGTCTGGATTAATGAATGTAGGGATGGTTGACGTTTGCCATTTCTATATGGTTCCACATATAGTTCCTGTTGCATGTCACCCCTGTAGGGAGACATGGTATCTCCCAGTTTGTGTTCCTTGGTCACATGGTCCCCATGTGACCAAGTTAATAAAACGTATGAGCTGCTTCCGGCTCGTCAGTCTGACCAACGAAAGGGTCCGGTGTCGTTCTTGTGCTGTGCCATGCTGGGTAATACCGTCCCTTGGGATATACAAGCCATGTGAGCATGGCTATTGAGGCGACCCCGGCCTGGGTTCCCCCAGAGCCGGGGCCGTCGTGTGCTGGGTGCCCCCGGCCACGTGTGTGCCTCCGGTGATCCGGAGCGGGTTGGGCGACCCCCACCAATGAATCCGCGGCGTGATCGCTGTCCGCAAGTCCCACGTTGTTATGTGGGCGGGGCCTAATCGAGGCCATGCGCGCAGAAGCGCGAGGGACAGGACGTTGGGGTTAGGGAGGGGCCAAGGGAGTTTCCGGCAGTTGCCGCTCTGTTGAAAAAAAGAGAAGTTGCATGGCACAGCGGCTCCGTGTTTTATGTTGCATGCGACCTACCCGCGCCCAGCGTACTATCACACAATGGCGACGAGGGGTGCCCAACCCGCCCGTGCCTAAGGTAGAGGTCTGCCGTCAGGCAGTGAAGCGCGCCGGCACGCCTCCCTTCAGTGGAGGCCGGACCGTTCCACAGCACACGTGGACTACGCTTGTATACGGCAACACATGCTGCAATGGCAGACGCGAACTTTCCAAGGACTGGTCCAGCCCCACAACGGTGCGCAGTGGAGGCCGGGTCATCACACGGCACACGTGGAAGAAGCGCATACACGCGCTGCAATGGTGGAACGCGTACGTTCCAAGGACCAACTGCATAGAGGCTGACATCACCCCGGGAGGGCCTCAATAACGGCACGAATTACCCACGAATGTACGCGGAGGCTCAACCAAGCAGTCGTGACACGATTAACTGCTGGTGCGCACGTGCTGCTCCCTGCGTCACTATGGCAGCCTCCACACCAGATCGCCTGAGGGTATACACCCCATGAAGAGCCCAATAAGCACCAGGGGCAGAAAGGACACACCAAGAGGAAAACAAGCTGACATATTTCTGCAGGAGATCACCTGCTCACAGTAAGAAACTTTGGCAAGCACAATACGCACCCTCAACCGCTTCATCGTCAGGCAGCACGAACAACGCTCAAGGAGATGGACAACCAGCACAAGCGGCAGGCGGCACAACGCAGGTCATGCACATGCCAAGCCCATTCGAGGTAAGAGACACTTCGAACCTAGGACCCCGGTGGACGACATGGCTGCGAGACTTTACATTTTACGCAGGGGCCATCGGTTTGAAAGATGACGAGAGGCTCAAAAACACACTGTTCATGGCAGTAGGGCCAGCGGTAAGAGACATTGCCGGCGAATTGCTGAACGTTGGAACGGTAACATACGGAGAACTCCACGACAAACTCTCCCAATACTTCGCTCCTCACACCAATATCGACTATGAACGCCACATATTCCACACCACAAGGCAAGAGAAAGGAGAATCCATGGACAATTATGTCATGCGCCTCCGCATTAAACTGAAACACACTGATGAAGCCCGTCGGGTGATCCGACATGAGAATGGGGCCTGCCCGGTGACCCGGAGCAGGCCCCCAACAGTTCCCATCAGTAGATCCGCATATTATATTAAGTTGTTTTTGATACCTGTAGTATTGCTGAGCAGGAGATGGTGAACTATGTCTTAACAGTTTCCAGACTTGAGCATGCTTAAACCGCTTCAATGCCCCCCTCCAAAGCGCTCCATCAGGATACATTGGCACAACTGTCTTCACGTCCTGTGCCCGACTTCCTGCTTCCGGCGCGCTGCAGCGTCAACACACGCAGCGCATGCCACCATAGTGGACAATCCAGGTGAAATTAGCTACAACTGATGGATATACTCAGCGTAGCTTCGAAGGTGCCTCAAAGGTATTTGCACTGTACTGAACTGAATGCACCTATATCCTGCTGCTGTACTAGCCTTTCCCAAAGCAGGCTTAGAACATCAACCCAAACAAGGCAGAATTGCCTCTTTACTGAGCTCAAATATAGGAAGAAATGCAAAGAGACATTATATACACACACACTTATATGACTTCAAAAACGTATATGCACACTATAAAAGTTCTGATCTGGTTGGGGAGAAGAACACTTTGCTGACCTATGTTTACATTATAGACTGTGGTGGCCTCACAAGTGCTTAATGATTGAATTTGATTGGTTGGTGGGTGGTACTGCTTTACCCATAATTCTCTGTCTCCTTTTTTTTCTCAAGTCTGCCTACAGTGGTTCATCTGATTGTAACCCTTAATTAGGTCTTCTTGGTATCCCTGAACCTTTCTCCTGTGACCAGGTATTATTTATTCTGTATATTGGTCAAGGAATCTATTTATATATGATTTACCTAGTCATTATTTATTTACTTATTTTTGTATATTTCATGCGCATGTTGAAAAACACAGCATATGGTATCGTACAGCTATTGCACATTTTTAATCATTATTCCAGCGTGACAACCCATAACGCTATTACTGTGATCAGACACCTTAAATTAATTTCATGGAATGTAAATCGACTTCATGCCCTGCTAAGCATGATACGATTTGAATTTACTTGAAATTTATGTCCTGTGATATAGCTTTATTGCAAGAGACTCAGCTCAATGACGTTGACGCAGGAAAGCGTATACTCATCTGCGTAGGACAAACATTTTATTCTATGTTCAATTTAAAGGCGAGGGATGTGTCCAATTTATTTCAGAGAAATATAGCTCTCAGAATTATATCAAGAATAAAGAACCTGAGGGAGAATTGGATGGATCAAGGTCAAGATCCAGGACACAGAAATCCTACTATGTTGTATGTATGCACCCAATTCTGATGATTCAAATGTTTTATATGAACTTACACAGCACATACAAGCCTGTGACACCATGTCTGTCTTTCTTGGTAGCGACTTTAACATGGTCATGGTCCCCATATTAGATTGTTCCAACTCACTTAGAATTAGAGGCAGAACATTAGAAGTAAAAGGGTGCTGGACTGCTTCATTAATGAATTTCACTCAGCATATATTTGGAGATTAGACCGCCCATCTGGGAGAGACTGCAGCTTACAATCAGCTTGTCATGATGTGTTCTCCTTTCTTGACTACTTCCTGACATTGGGTCGAGTGATCTCAAAATGTTATAAATACAGAAACAGGGACCATTGCAGTGACTGACCATGCACCGATCTCTGTTTGTCTGGCCTTGAATCATAGATTTATTAAATATTTTCTTTGGAGAATGGATACATCCGTAATACAACATGAAATAGCAAGCAAAGAAGTAGTGAAGGAAAATGATGACTTCATCGAACCGAAGGCTTGTCTAGTTCAATCATATGGGAAACTCTTAAGTGCTGTATGAAAGAAGTGATAATTAATATATGGCAGGAAGCTACAGGAGGAAGAAATAAAAGGAAATGGTAAGTCTATTGAAAGAGGCAAAAACACTTGTACACCAATATATTACTGCAAAAGACCCAAGTCTTTAGGCTGAATTTACACATTGAACAAGATTATCTCTGGTAAGGTCGAATATGCCATGTTCAGAAGCAGGGTGAATTTCTTTGAATAAGAAAGAGGAAGTTTCTTTCTTGTCTAAAGGCGTGAAGTAGAAGAAAGTGAAAGGGTCGTCACAGCTGTCAAAAATACTGGGGATGTACGACTTCAGAAGGAATTAATAGCGAGTTCAAGAAATGCTGCAATCATTCTGAAGCCCAGAAAGTCACAGCAATTATGAAGACTCCGCTGGCGGCTGGCAAAGTATTTATAATTGCAGTGCCTTTCATTTTACGTTTTATGAGCTCCCCTGGACCGGGGGAGCAGAGGAAACATAAAAATAAAGTCAAGGCAATTATGAAAATTGTGGCAGCCTCCTCTGTTCATGTTAAGCTGTGCTGTCCGGCAGCAGTAAGCAAAAGCTCCCAGTAGGGGGCTTTTGCTTGATTAGTGCCGCAAGAGCAGAGCTTAACATCAAGAGAGGAGGCTGCTTCATTTCACAAAATGGATGCCCCCGAGTGCTAAAAAATCCAGAATTTGAGGCTCATTTATCACACATTTTACATAGGAAAAGAATATTTTTTATATATATTATTGATTATGGCCCATCTTTTTAAACCATACCATTTTTGGGCGAACCGCCCCTTTAACGACAGGCCAATAAGCTTGATCAACCTTGATTGTAAGATCCTGGCCGAGACCCTGTTGAGACACCTAGAATAAGTGATATCCTTACTGATTTGCGAAAGACGAAGTCGGTTTTGTTCAGGGAAGGCATATTGTGGATAATATAAGGAAAATGCTACTGGCTGGAAGGTTGTATACGAATTGTACGAATGAAAATTGTTCGAATAACAATTCACTGTCTGCACAATTGAACAAATTTAAACTGTTAACTAGCATATATATGTGGGGGAAAACCCCTGCATCCCCCACCCAATCCAACCCCCACCCCAACCCCCCACCCAATCCCCTTATATTAATATTACCCCAACCCAACACATTTTATATATAAAAATGACCATATGGTCAATTGTGCAGAAGGTCAATTTGGACCCCTGTTATTCGAACAATTGTATCATTCGAACAATTGTAAACAAACAATTTGGGTAATACCGGCTGAAACATGGACAGCAGGCCTGCAATCCATTCACTGCAATTTCTCTAGAAGCAGAGAAGGGATTCGACAGAATTGGATAGGTTAACCCTATTTACGACTCTGAAGCTACTATGTTATGGACCAACGTTTATACGATTGGTGACGTTACTTTACAAATACCCTTCTGCCAAGATTCACACCAATGTCCTTATCTCAAGAAAGTTCGACCTTCATTGTGGTACTAGACAAGGATGCCTCCTGTGACCCCTACTTTTCCTCATTGCAATTGAACCCCTAGCTATTATGCTGAGGACAAATCTGGACATTCAAGGATGTGGTTGTGGAAGTGAGGCAAGGAAGATCTGGCTGTATGCAGATGACCTTTTGGTTGTGTTGGAAAACCCAGATGCGAGTATGACCGCTCTCATGCCTGTGAATGAAACACTCTCCAGAGTCTTGGGCAATAAGATTATTTGATCAATGGAGCTTCAACATGGTGCCCCACCAGGGAGAAAACCTGGGAATCTGGCTAGCTCCTAAAGTGAAAAACATGTTACAGATTAATTTTCCAATGCAGTTACTTCAAATCAAATCGGATCATGAGAGATGGTCGCTCTTGAAACTATCATTATGGAGCAAAGTTAAAAGCATCCAAATGAATATTTCACCCGGGTTTATTTACAGTCCACCCATGCCCCCTATAAAATCACTGAAAGGTCTTTTCAAAGAAATTGAGGCTATAATTAAACGATTCCTGTGGGAGACTAAACCGCCATGGCTGACACTCTGGAAGCTACCTTTTACCAACTTGTCTGAGGGGTATGAATGTCCCCAAATCCAATAACTACCATCTAGCTTTTTTCGGTGAGACATTCATAAAATGACAAGACCAGACGCTGATGTATGGATTTTGCAGCTAGAGCCTGGTGCACTACTGACTACAAAATCCCAAAGTGTGGCCAGGAAGAATCTGCTCTGTGTCCTGTGCATCCTGAGCTGACCCCCTACTTCTTCATTGGTGCATCAATTTGGCGGAATATGAGAATTAAAACTCATGGGAATAGAGTATGCTTGTTCTCCTTGATACTTCGTAATGTTTTGTCTGCGTCCTGATGCCTGCGGCCTTCGCCACGCAATAAATAAACTAATAAAATAAATATATGTCGGCCCAACTGGTATCTGGGTGGTATCCGTCACATCAGAGACCGCTTTGATAATCGGAAAAGGACCCGCTATAATCAATTGCATCAACAATATGATCTGCGTGGTTGCACCTATTCGGAATACCGACTAGGACGGATCCTGTATGAGGCACTGGGAATTGCACCTAGTTTACTTTCCAAGAATGGTGCCTGGTTTAAAAATGGAAATGCGTATGTCTAGCACTCATCCGGTGGCAGCCTTTTACAGATGCTCTGCGGCAACAGGTAGAGAAATCACAGGAGTCTTACCCCGGTGCGCCCAAGAGATTGATGAAAACTTGGCACCTGAAAGCTGGACGAGGTGCTGAAATAATATTCTACTTGCGTCATTAGACTGGAGCTGAGGGCAAGCCAGCTTAACCTGAGGCCTTGGGTATACTGGACACCTGATCAGATGTATCAGAGGAATCTGAGTGATAATGATACGTGTTGGAAGAGTCATAAAGATGGCAGCACACTGACTCGCTTAATCTGGTCATGCCAAAAGACCAGTGAGTTCTGGAAGGGGGTATCCGAGGGAATTCACTTAGTATTGTAAACAATTGTGCCAATGAAAGACTCATTGACAAATCAATAAGTGACTTACCGAAAGCAAATAAAGCCTGGTTGTTCAGAGAGTGCATGTTTGCAGAGAAAATATTGCACGCTTAGAAATCAACCAATGGCGTGAGCATTGAGGACTGAATCCAAGAACTACTGACTTTGTCAACTTTTGAAAGGGTTATCTGCCACAACAGGGCAGGCCTAGATGGGTTGCAAGCAATCTGGGGCCCATTGCTAGGATCATACAGCTAGTCTGTGTGGAACCTCTTCCTGTAAGAACCCTACTGTCTTCACCCATTTGATTGAGTCCCTCATGACATGTAATTGAATCACATCACTACCTCCCACATATGCCCACTGTGCTTCTCGTAGGCTTCCCAACAGGGTGATTGATACAAACCCTTTAAAAAAAATTCTATTCAATTTAACATGTTACATTATATTAATAAATACAAAAATGACAAATATAAAAGAATGTTCCTGGCCTTGTTCTTGTGGCCGAAGCAAGAAAAGTCCCAAATGGCTACCCTTGGATGTTGCATCCGCTGGGGACTTACAATGAACAAACAGAGTGAGATACCATCTTTCTAAACAAATATCAAAGATGGAAAAGGTCGGATATGTAGAAAAATATATAAGATTTATTCAAAAACACATGTTGTAAAAACTCAGACCACCTGGTCATGAGGACAAACAATAATAAAACTGAAAAATCAAGGATACATTTCATGTGAAAACTTCAGTTTGGCCTGACATGGTCATTCGAGAGAAGATAAACTAACTTCTCTAAATCCACTTAGCTCTGCCACAAAAAATAAGGTGATGTTAGTAACTTATGGGTGACCTGAGGTGGTCTGAGTTTTACAACATGTGTTTTTGAATAAATCTTATATTTTCCTACATATCCGAGCTTTTACATCTTTAATATTTGTTTAGAAAGATGGTATCTCACTCTGTTTGTTCATTGTATGTCCCCAGCTGATGCAACATCTAAGGGTAGCCATTTGGGACTTTTCTTGCTTCGGTTACTGATAATTATGTCCTCTCCCAAATTGGCCCCCGAAAAAAGAGGACGTTGTTTGGGTGCTTGTTGAGTATATAACCCCTTGTTCTTGTGGCTCCTTAAGGGATCTGCAAAATGAGACTCTGTGCCCAGAACTCGACATCTGGCTTTCCACTTCTGGCTCGTATAAACCATAGGTCTTTTGATGGCCTCAAATTAGATTTCTTCCAATTGAATACTAGTCCCAGGGGTGCTAAAGTCCCACATGTGATCTCCCCGTGCACTGACAACTGATGGCTGGACGGAGCTAGGAGTAGCCAGTCATCCAGGCAGTGAAAGATGTTATCCCCTCGTTGTGGAAGTAAGCACCATCAATCCCGGCACCTTTATAAGCATCTTGGGGTCTGTTTGCAGGCTGAAGGGAAGAACTTTGAACTGGAGATGGCATCCCGCTCCAGCTAACCTCAGGTTTTTGATGAGATCTGTGAATGGGAACATAGAAGTATGCACCCTGCAGATCGATCAAAGCCAAGAGACCCTGTTCTGTGATCTCTGTAATAACCATTGTGAGGTTGTAGGAGTAAGAGTCGGACGCAAGGGTGGCATGTTGATTGGCAAAGATGTTTGTTGATAACAAAAAGAAGGGGGGTTGGAGGAAATCCTAACTAGCCCTACCTCTAAGGGTTTCCCAGCCTCAACAAAACTAGTTAATAAAACTGTTTTTGTCAGAATGTCAAAATTGTAAAGTTTGCCGTCCTGTTTCCAAATCCTAACCTATCCCTCACAAGCTAAACTCAATATAAGGTGAAAAAGGGAAGTGTCTCCTTGGCTGCGGACCTGCAGCCCATGAAAGCACCCATGTTGCGTTGGTGCCGCCCCAGGCCCATGAGGTCATCTACAGGCACCGCAAGCACTACCACTTTATGAACGTGCAGATGATCTGTGGGCCTGACCTCATCATAACCCACTGCTGTGTCCCACTATTCACATCCGTTGACCCCCGTGCCTCTACATCTATCCCGGCAGGGTGATGTTGTGTAGGAGCATGGAGTTGTAGGTACCCAGGATACACCCACAACTCCATGCACCTACACAACAGCACCCTGCCGGGATACATGGAGAGGCACAGAGGACAACAGACCTGGATAGTGGGTGAGTACAAACCTCACCACACATGCACGTTGAAGCACAATTTAAAAAATGGGAGGAGGTTAGCCACAGGAAGCATTGCATGTGAAGAGGAGGCACTCGCAGCACCTGTGCAGCCCCTGCAAAATCAATGGTGGGCATCCAAGGGTGCATGCACACGTTTGAACACTTGGGACACACACATGGTGATGGACACACACTGCTGCCATCATGACACATCAGACCACATGTACCACAATCCATCTTGAATGTGCCACTGAGCAGATCCACACAGCAGCACCCAACAGCATGTCAACCCATGCCACAGCCATCTGCCCATGTGCAGTCAACCCGGACATGCCACAGAACACCCACCACAAAGTCACTGTGTGCATGTACAGGACAAGTAATCAATGGCATGATATACAAAGGATGCACACCCATCACCCATACACATTGCATGGCCCGAATGCACACAAGAATGCTCACAGCTAACAATTGCCAGATACATTGAGACTGCAGACCCATGCATGAGACAAATGACTGATATTACACCACATGCAGGTGACTCTGGATATCTGCAGCTGGCGTGGCTGATGACCCCTGTGCGTGACCCACGTACACCACTACACCACGTGAGACCGCCTACAACCATGCCCACAGCCGGCCCCACGTTTGCATAGAGCGCACATTTGGCCTCCTGAAGGCACGATTCAGGTGCCTTGACCGCACTAGGGGGTTGGGGGGCCTAAAGTATGCCCCTGACAAAGTAGGGAAAATAGTCTTGGCATGGGCTATGCTCCATAACATTTGCCTGAGGAGGAATGTGCCCCTAACCCCGACACTGAGAGGCCACTCCCAGTGGAAGATGGGGATGACAACTATGTGGCAGGAGACAGAGCAGACACCCACAGGGAAGAAGTGAGGGATGGGAGAATGGCCCAACAGGCACTGATAGACAATTACTTTTAGTGTGTTTCCCGGACCCAGTACCCAACCTGCACAGTGTGAATAAAGAGCACAAGAACACAATCATGAATGTCCTCGCACGTCATTTGTTCAACCGTTTTTTAAGTAACTTTTTCAAACTACATCTCCCCTCCCCCCAACAACACCCCAGCACACTATTCGCTCTACCCCCACCCACCACCAACACCCCAACACACTACCACCCCACCGACACCGCAGCACACTAAACCCCCTACCCTCACCCATCACCATGTCCATATCAAAGCCATTCAGGCCCACAAGAGTCATGCCATTCATGATGGATGTGCGTTCTTCTCCCAACCCCCAGCATCCAGGGAGCGTGAGCGCTGCTAGCGCAGGGACCTCTGCCTAGGAGTGTTTTGTTGTGAATCCTCTGCGGGGGAGGTGGAGGTGGATGATATAGAAGTTGCCACCTGCAGCTGCTGGTGTTAGAGGGCATTGCTCTGCCTCAACTGTTCGGCTAGGGCAGAGAAGCCATCTCACAGTTCGCGCACCCTCTGTTAAAAGCCAGCAGGTGAGGCTGTGTATGCTTCCATGGCTCTCCTAGTCCACACGTTGTCGCGGGCAATCCTCCTTGTGACTACTTGGATGGCCTCGCTAATCACCTGCATGTGCTGGCTGTATGCAGTGCCAATGTTCTGCATCTGCCACTGCTGTTTCTCCATTTCAGTAAGCCCCCCATGACTGCACCCAGGGCAGCCGTTGACTTGGGTGGTGGGGTGATACGTCGCCTGGTGGGGCTGGCAACTGCGGAGCCACAGAAGCTAGTTTCAGTGTCTTGTTGGGGGTTCTGTGTGTGCCACCACCGTGCTGGGCCAAGTGGCCTTGGGGTGTGCTCAACTTCCCGAACAGGGCTCTCAGGTGTGTTGAGTGGTGGAGGGTGTTGACTGTGGCCAGTTGACGGGGCCGCTGCCCCATGCGGCCTGTCACTGCTGCTGCTGCTCGCCCCTTGCCCCTCCTGGGTGATGGCTGTCTAAGCTGTGTCCTCCCTGGCAGCCTGGACTCCCACGCTGTTGTCCTCACTGTCAACAGGTGTGCTATTGGCGGACTGGGCTTCTGGTGTGAGCGAGACTCTGCTGTGGCGGTATGTGGTCGGGGCGTCTTGCGCCTAGGAGTAGATTTGCGTCCCCTTTGCGGGAGAGTGGTGCTGGTGGTGGTGCAGGAGGCCTGACGTGAAGATGACCCTGCTGCATCCTTGTCCCCTTACACTTCTGGGGATGCTTGTGTGCCTGCAGGGGACATAGGGGATGGCTTTAGGACACATTGGGCCTCATTACGAGTCCGGCGGTAAAACCGCCTGGTTACCGCTGGACTCGTATTACCATTCCGCCACCGTGATTCCCGGAATTACCGGGGCATTACAACCCCGGTTTTCCGGGAATCACGGAGGCGGAATGGTGTTAATCCCCATTCCCATTGAGTCCTATGGGACTCGATGGGAATGGGGATCATGGAAACACCGGCAGCATCTCGTAATGCTGCCGGTGTTTCCTCGTCCGCCTGCAGGCGGGCGGTGTTAAAACCGCCAGGTCAGACCTGGCGGGAACATCACCTCCCGCCTACAGGGGTCAGACTCAGGCGGTCCGGAAACAACGGTGGCGGCGGGTTTGCCGCCACCGTTATTTCCGGACCGCCTGGGTCGTAATGAGGCCCATTCCCTCAAGTGTTTTGGCATACATGACAGTTATTGGGTGTTGAGGGTTGTGGTACGGGACTGTTGGACTGATGCACATGCCTGGCATGCTTGAGTCTGGTTGTGGTTTGACAACAATGGGGTCACGTGCTGGAGGGGGGGCACTTGGGGGATTGCAATTTGATGTGGTGGCATGGCAGGGGTAAATTGGTGGCACAGCTGTTGCTTGACTTGCATGCATCTGATCCCCATGAGCTACTTGGCTGGTACACACGATGATTGGGGACAGGCTGGTACCTGTCACTGCCAGGTCCCAATGGGGCACTGCGGTGCCCCCACCATGGCTGTGTGGTGCATGGTGCTTGGATGTGTTCCTTGGAGGCCCACCCTACTGCTCTGGCTCACAGGGGTTGTCTTGGTGCATTGGCACATGGGTGCTGAGGTAGGTGCCAGTAGTGGCGCCCACACACAGCCCCCAGTCGCAGTGCCCTGCTCATGGGTAGTTCCACTGGAGGATGCTGGGCTGTTGTAGTTGATTTTGGATTGGGGGGATTTGACTCACCTTCAGCCTCCTGGGTACCCGCCTTGGCTTCTCCAACTCCCTCAATCCCCTCCATGTCGATCACGATGCTACACTTTTCCTCCCAGGGTGACAGGTCCAGTACAGGTGGTGAGCCTCCCCCTGTGGCCATGCTGTCCCTGCAATGGTGGGACAGGATTCCCAGCACATGAACCTGCAGGTCATTCCAACATCCGGCAGTCTTCCCCGTCTCGGGGGACGCCCCTGACTGCACACACCTTCTGGTTCACTGCCTGCCAGATCTGGGTGCGGCGCTGGGAGGATGTCTTCTTCTGCCTGGCTCCATATAGCTCTGCATGGTGGGCCACTACCTCATCCACCAGGAGAAGGAGTTCTGCGTCTGTGAACTTTGCTTTTCTCAGACGATTTTGGGCTGCCTTGCCCCTTGCCCTCTCCTGAGACATGTTTGATGGTCTGGAAGTGTGAATGGCTGCCAGGGCCTCTGATATTGTGATTTCCAAAATGGCCACCGCAGTGTTTCCTGTTCCAACTGTGACATATTTACCGGCAGCGCTAATAGCGTGCGGTAATTGCACCGGCGCTCAGCAGTAGCACTATTAGTACTGGGTTTTCAGTAGGTAGGCCGCTTTCTAGCGCTGTTTCCATCAGGCGCAAGTAGCATTACTGTGTGGGCCGTGTTCTGTGCTATTTGCACTTGCTAGTGTTCATGGAGTGGGTGAGGTTTGTTGGAAGGGGTTGGACAGGGATGCTAATTGCAGTCCTTATGGGTTGTCGCTTGTGTCTTATTCCACCTAGCGTCATCTCTCTTGTTATTGTAGGGGTTTCCCTTAGTCGGTTCTAGGTGTTGTCTGTGTCATCCTAAATTCTGTCAACTTGTTCTTTGTGTTTCCTGTTTGATTGTTTAGTTGTTTTAATTTGATTCTGCGGTGTGGAAGAGCCAGGTTTTTAGCAGTTTCCTGAATTGTAGGTCGTCTTCAGTTTTTCTTATTTCTTTCGGGTTGTTGTTCCAGGTTTTTGCGGCCAGGTGGGAGAAGGAGGTGCCCCCTCGTTTTTTCTTGATGTATGGATTTGGTTCCAGGCGGATTTCATTGCTTGATCTGAGGAGTCTTGTTGGCTTGTAGATGGTATTTTCTTTTGTAGGAATTCAGCTCCTTGTCCGCTGATTGCCCTGTGTGTTATGCACATTGTTTTGAAGGTGATGCGATGTATGACTGGGAGCCAATGTAGTATTTCTAGTACTGGAGTGATGTGGTCTCTTCTGGATAGTTTGAGGAGGAGTCTGGCTGCTGCATTTTGGATGCATCATAGTTTCTTCAGGAGGTATTCTGGCATCCCGAGGTAAAGGCTGTTTGCGCAGTCGATTCTTGACATGACGAGGGCGATGATTGTGAGTGTTTTGTGGCTGAAGGAGAGGAAAGGATTCTTCTTTTTGTGTGAAGGAGGAAGAAGCATTTCTTGATTATTTTTTTTATTTTTTTTTTATTGTAGCATGTAGTTTATTACAAACCTTTATTACAAAACTTTCGCATCCTATCATTATTATTCTCATTTTCTTTCCATGTGCTCTTGGGCCAAGTTGATCAGGTGGTATTCGAC
Source organism: Ambystoma mexicanum (assembly GCF_040938575.1). Lineage (NCBI taxonomy): Eukaryota > Metazoa > Chordata > Amphibia > Caudata > Ambystomatidae > Ambystoma > Ambystoma mexicanum. The sequence goes on along the minus strand of NC_090938.1, from coordinate 790,809,912 downwards.
TCCTTTCTTTTTGATTTGGCTTTCTCGTCCTCATAAGCACAACACTGTGTCTATAAAGTTTATCACTGAACATGAGAGGTGGACTGAGGTTCCACTTAATATTCGAAGCCACCAATTGTCCGTGTTCATGTTCAACGGTGCAAACTTTCCTAAATGGAGAGTTCGTAAGTCTTTGAGCATCAAGCATTCTGTTATTAAGTGTCTTGTTGATTCTATTTCGATCCCACAGTGTCTGCATAGGTTGTCTGTGGTTACCTGATCGTGTCTCATGAATAACATTTCTTTAGTCTTGATGGCATTTAATCTGAGTTGAAGAAATCTATCACGGTGATATCGGGAAGGAAATTGCACCAGATATCTAGGCATTACGTTTAATTTATTTTTTGTGGGTCTGAGTTTTGGAGAGGTTGTTAGACCTTCAAGCTTTTCCAGATTTTTCATCCATGACCATTCTTGCAGTTTTCGTTTTGCAGTTTGTGGTTGTGCCAGCAACAACTCTATTTTTATATCAGCTGCTTGGATTATCGCCTTTACTCCTTGTGTCCATTTCTGTGTTAAGCCTGTATGGTGTTGACAGTTGCTTATCGCGATTATTTCGTAGGCTGGTTCCAGTGTTGGCATGTGCATCTTTCGCAGCAGAGCTAACGACTTCCAGAGTACATTTGAGTATATTTCGTCTAGGGCTAGCTCGTGTCTGATGGCGATCATCGATATGTATTTTGGTAACTGCAACACCTTCTTCCAAAATAAACTTTCAAGTTTTGCCCAAATTCGAAGGTCCAGGTTCCACCCTGTCTCAGACCCGTAGGTGATAGCTGGTATTACTTTTTGGTGGTAAAACGTTCTTACTGGAATTAGTGAGAATTTGCCATAGAGGTTATGAATGTGTCTGCCTTGTATTGCCAACGTTTTCATACGTTGTGCAATATCTTGTGCCCAGCTCCATTCCCGTATTGATTTGTTGATAGTTACCCCTAGGTATCTGATTTCTTCAATTTCAGCAATCGGTGTGTCAGCAATCTTCCACTGAACATTTTTGTTTTTGTTACCTTTTACTGCTCCGATCTGCATAATTTTCGTTTTGGTAACATTTATCTTTAATTCTTTGATGGTCATGTAGTGATAAAGTTGTGTCAGTAGACGTTGCAGTCCTATCTGGGTTTTATCGACTAGGACTATATCGTCAGCATAAGTTATGCAATTGATGTGGTGTCCATTTATTTTTGATGAAAAGCACTTCACATTACTCAGAGCCAAGGGCACGTCTGCAATGAATAGTTTGAACAAGCAAGCCGCAAGCGGACAACCTTGCTTCACTCCCTTTTGAGTGTTCACGGCTTCTGAGAGGAGTCCTTTTTCATTTAATCTTATCTGAATTGACGTCATTGTGTGGAGTGCTTTTATAGGTTGTAATAGGTTCTCTGGGCACCCCCAAGTTGTTAGTTTCTGCCACAGTTTTTCACGATTTATAGCGTCAATTGCTTGATGCATATCGATAAAGGCTATGAATAACTTTGACCTTTTTTCTAGACAGTCCAATTTTAGTATGTTTACCAGGGTCAGGTTGATTTCTGTTCCGACTCCCTTGGTAAAACCAGTTTGACGGCGATCGTTGATTTTCTTCATTTCTGCCCATGCTGATAGTTTCTTTTGTAGGAAGCTCGCAAATATCTTGCCAATTGTATCTAGTAGGGCAATCGGGCAATAGTTGGCAGGATCGGCCCGATTGCCCTTCTTGAAAATTGGAACTATTATGGCCGTGGTCCATGAGTGTGGTATACTTTTATATTCTGCGATCCTTGCAAATAGTTTGGTGATGAAGTTTGACCATTCGTCTTTGTTGGCTTTCAGCATCACATTGGTGATGCCATCAGGCCCGGCCGCGCGCGAGTTGTTCAGTTTCGTGATTGCCGTGGATATGTCTTAGGCTTTCTCGCTGCAGTCCCATTCAACTTCCGCTACTTCACGTGCAAGGATCGGGATGCTGTTTTCGTTCGTAAACACTCTATTGAAGTGGATTTTCCAGTCACTTTCCGTGACCTCACTGGCCATTATGTCCGCTTGATTTCTGGAGCATTTGTTTATGATTTGCCAGATCTCTCTACAGTTATTCGATTTAATAAGTCTCAACATTGCTTCGCCTCATTCTTGATTGCGAAGGAAGGCAAAGGCTTTCACCCAATTGCGGTATTTCTGCTTCCGTTGTTTTATCTTTATGAATGTGTCCAGGCCTCCTTGTGATTTCAGTTTACGAATTTCTTTTTGTGTCTTCTTTTTTTCTTCGATAACTTTAGTGCTCCAAGCATGTGTGTGAGTTTTATTTGAATGTATCTTCAGGAGGGATCCTTTATTGGTGCGAGGTAGAAGCGAGCGATAATTTAGAGCCGCTTCTTCGAGCATGGTCAAGTTTTGGAAGTTCTTGGTCAGTGTAGTTATTCTTGATTATTGCGTTTATTTGTGGTTCTAATGTTAGGGTGTAGTTCATCTGGACTCCTAGATTTTTTACTACCTTAGATGGTGTGGGCGCAGTTCCCATTTCCGTCGGCCAAGGAAATGTAGGTGTTGTTCTCTTGGTTTTGGGATATAATCATGATTTGAGTGTCATCTGCGTAGTTGTAGCATATCATTTTGTGTTTGTTGAAGATTCTGATTACTAGAGTCTGGTAGATGTTGAAGTATAGTGGTGATAGTGAGGACCCCTGTAGTACTCCACAGTTGTTAACTCGTGGAGTAGATTTGAAGGGTTGTATCCATATGGTTTCTGTTCATGTAAGCTTCATATTCTTCTTAATCACTGTTTGGGGTGTATGACCCCCGCCCATGGGTCCCAAATCCCCTTCACTTTGTTGTTCATATAGTTCTCTCTCTCTAATCTCTCTTCATTTTACAGCCTTGGTTTATTCTCCTGCCAAGATCTGTGAGTACCACTTGTATATGTAAAGTTTGAATTCCTCTTAATTACTGTTTGGGGTGCATTTCCCCAGCCTGGGTCCCAGAAATCCCCTTCACTTGGTAATAGTCCCAGTTCTGTTTGTCTGACCTTTCCTCAAGCCCCACCCTTGGTTTACTCCCTTGCCAAGGTCTGTGAGTATCATCTGCATTCTTGAAATGGGTCCCAGACCCCTTTCTTCGCATAGGCCCCAAGAGAGTCCTCTTCTCTCCAGGCCAATCACAGTCTTTGTGGTGGGTTCCCAACCCTTCTCATAAGACTATTACAAAGTTCAAGGGAGATGATGCCCGTGATCACTCCTTATCAGCCTTGGATCCCAGACCCATCTTTCCCAGCCTTCCGACCTTGCACCAAACGCCCAGCATCCTAACTCACTCTCATGGGCTCACTGGTTTTCTTCGGTTGCTTCTGGGTCTCCCAGCGCTGCTCTGCAGCTTCACAGCTCTCTCCAGCAGTCAGGCAGCGTTTCCTCTGCACTCTGGCTCCCCCGATCGGCGGAAGTCACTTTCCATCATCCCAGCTTGATTCCACCCCAGCGGGGCTCTCACTGATGCGCAACTCTACGGGACATTGTTTCCTCTTCCTCTCTGAGCCTCCCCATCCAGCTTGCAGAGTCCTCAGTCCGTACCGAGAGGCTGTCTCCATTGCTGTTTTCCCTCATTCTTTTTGAAGGGAGCTGGACCAGTCGGATCAGTCAAAAGACTAGCATGGGTAACTCGGTTCCTCAAGTGTTCTTCATTACTCCGGGCCTCCTCCTCGTCCCAGTACTACCCATCAAGTTTAATGGGAAAGGGTTTTGAATGACTTTGCCATGTAAGAGGGGACTACCTCTGTGACTACTCTGTGTGAGCATAGCAAATGGAGGATTGAGGAGTACAATTATGAGGGTCACCCTGTGGTGGGCAGAGAAAATACTGCATTCTCTCCAGGGCATTGTCAACGGTCCCATTGAGGGTTTCCCTCCCCAATGCGATCCACCCGCTGAGTACCACCCACAAGGGGACTATCGGTTAGCGGCCTCACCAACCTAGTCTCAAAGAAATGAGCTCCCCGCATGGAAACAGTGATGATGCCCTGGGATTGGTCACACCATTAACGGCTCTTCATTTTGGACATCTAGGAAGAGACAAATGTGTTCCGTTTCTCCAAGTCAAGCATAACGAAATGTCCCTTTCGGTTCCGGAACCATGAAGATAATGGCATGAAAACTGAGGCCTTTCCCCTCCTCTAGTACCAATGAAGTTGTTTTCTTTCTCCATAGAACATGAATACATGTTATCAAGGCCTATCATTTTGCCCTGTTTTTTGGATTTTGAAGTGCTGACTTGACCAGATGCATTTGGATACTCTGAGAATTCTGTTCTGTAACCAAACCTCACAATGCTATTTATTCATGCTGGAGTCTTTCCCTCACTGACCTCATGCCAGAGCTTCTGGCTGCTTAATGGATGGAACAATTTCTCCATTGTTAGCTGCAATGCTATTTTAATTTATAGGCCTGCCCATGACTTTTCACCCTGGAGTGAGAGCCGACATGATTTTCTGTGACTGGCTGTTGCTCTATCTTCTGAACATCTACGCAACTTGTCTGCATATTTATCAGCTTTAATCCCCTTATGTCCTTTAAGGAGTCTCAAAACGACATTTGGCTTTCAGAAGGAATCCTAATTGACGTGGCCATTGGGTGTGTATGCGTGTGCCAATAATTGTGTAGGCGTAGATGCGGCCTTCCAGCAACTACTTCCCCTGTGGTCAGTGCTGCGGCTTTTACCCCCCTGTTTGCAATATCTGACAGGAGTTCCACCATGACTGCAAATTCTCCGGGATCTGAACACAATTAATTCCCCCAATAGCTTTAGATAGATGTACATACCTCCTAATTCTATCTCTTCCTTGTAAGACACATATGTACTTGTTCTGAGGATAGAGGAGCCCCAGCATAAACCACCTTCATTGCTACCCTCTCTGGGGTCATGAACGAATAGCCCACCAGACTTGGAAGATAGTCATGTATTTAGACAGACTGGGGTATTTATCCTACCCTTTGAGGGGTGTGAGAAACTTGAGGGTATCCTTACCACTTCTCCCCCTGGATCCTCTTCTCAGGTGGCCAGGGAAAGGCCATCGCTTTTGGATCCTGACCCTGGGTGTGGAGAAGCAAGGGAGGATTACCTGGGTGGTGGGTCCTTGGGGATTGGGAAGAGGGGATCCACAGGCCAGACATGGTATCCCCCTAACACTAGTTGCTCATTTCACACTCTAGTACTGGGACGAGGAAGAGGCCTGCAGTGTACTATAGAGGTCTGGCATGTCCCAAGTTCTCCTCTAATTGTAGTCAGGCAATTTCAATTAAGAAATTACACCTGCAACTTTTCAAGTTGTTGCAGGTGTATAAAAAGGGAGGAGACCAGCAGCACCATGACCAGTAGGGAATCCTGTGTCTGAGAAGGCAGCTGTGGTCGGTCCTGCAGGGAAGCAGGACACCGGCAGACCTGTGGAGCCCGGGGCAAGTTGGGCTGTTAGAATTCCACAGATGTCGGATCCTCTGTGGTCAGAGAGAACCAGATCGAGCTGCGGGCAAAGAAAAAGAAATAAAGTTACCGCCAGCATCCGCGGAAGGGAAGCAGAGCTGCCAGCGAGTATACAGAAGCATCATGAGGTTAACACGAGCAGGCTGAGCAGAAGTGGAGCATCGCAGCTGCCCGAAGGGACGGACAGGGACCGGCGAGTGAATGGGAACGTCACTCGAGACCAGGGCGCTCCTAGCGGGCTGTGTGAAAGCGGGAAAAATGCTGAATGAGCAGAAAAACATATGCAGATTGAAACAAACCTGAAGCCACGGGTTGAATGGAAATTGAGCAACAAAACAAACAATAACGAATACTGAATGCCAAACTGAATAAAAACTTTATGGGCAAAGGCACAAGCCAATACCAGATGAATGTGAAATTGCCCTTTTGAAAGCAACGTACGAACTAAGAAAGAAAGTGTGGAGGTTTGCGCAAGAGCATGACAGAAAGGTGAGGGAAGAAATAAAACCACCACAAAGTGAACTTTGTGCATGAATACAGTGCAGCAAGGCCGAAGACTGGCAAAGGATATGTGACACATGGTGGCAAAGCCAAGAGGGTAAACACAAGAAGCCAAGAGTGTGAACCTTCACATAAAGCCAAGAGACTGACAAGAAGAAGCAAAGTGAAGTATGAATCTTTACACAGGGGCAGATACAGAAGAAACTGTGTGGGATGAAGAGCCTAGGGTTCCCGGTTGCACGACCTGTAGTGGGTGGACCATGTGGCCTGACAACTGTGCCTAGACCAATGAACCCTCATGTCATGAGAGGACAAAGGCAGTGACTATGGCAAGGGAAATGTGCCCAAGATCACAGAGTACATTAAAACCTAGGGTGTGCAAGTAGAGCGTGATAAGAGTACAAATATATGAAAAGTGATGTGGGATAAGTGCTAAGAAACTCCTTATGATTACAAAGAAAGTCGGCAAGCTCCTTACCCACAATTGCTGTTACAGGTACTGGCTGCGCTAAGCCCACATACAGGGCAAGCAACAACAGGATAAACAGCAAAGGGAGGATAAGGAGTAAATTGCCTACGTGTAACTCCTGTTCTCCAGCATTAGTATCGTTCATAGATTCACATGCTATGAATATTCCCCAGCGACAAGCTAGGAATCCTCAGTTACCATATAGATATATTTAAAGTATAATTCTGGTGCTATCCACCTCGTTGTGTGTGTATTAGCCCTATCCAATGGGGCATAGAGTGTGAGGTTCCTCCCACCCAGACTTCGTCAGATTCTAACCAGTCACACTGTATTTTGCAGCAGAATCTGAGGCCTTTTACCTGCCCAGAAGGAGGGCGCATGTGAATCTATGAAAGATGATAATGCTGGAGAACAGGGTCGTGGATGATGAATGCCCTGGCAACAAAGAGTGTGCGTGGGGTTTGGATACGCTTATCGACAGCCGCTGTGTGACCATTTTACTAACATTTTCACTGGTAGATGCCCTATTCCTGAGGTGGTCGATAAGGGTTTTGTCGTAGACAGGAATTTCCTCGTCATCGACAAGGGTTTTGTCATCAAGGCTGTGGACGGGGTCATAGTTCAATGACTTGATTTGGTGGCCGATGAGGATTTTGTCGCCATCGAAGTCGTGGACGGGCTCGCAGATGAATGACCCATTGTTGCCGTTGTCTGGGCTGTAGATGAACAACCTGCTGGTGAGGTCGTAGACAGAGGATTTTCCTTGCCCTTTTATGTACCCCTTGCCCTTACCGTCGACAAGTATGTCTTTGTCGATGAGGGTAGATAATGCTCCTCCTGGAGCCAACACACCTGTCTGCCTTTCTTTAAGGGTTTTTGAACTAAAACTCTGACAGATTTCACAGTCATCAGTAGAATGACTGGGATAAAGGCAGTAGATACACTCACTGTGTCTGTCACCTTCATAGACTTTTCTTTTAGGCCACAGGAGTTACAGGCCTTAAACAGAGACTTATTTTTCTCTTTCTCCAATGTTTCCCCAACGCCGCTCCTTCCGAGGATGACGCTGTGGAGGAATGGTGATTCTTCCAGATGAAAATCAAACTTTTCCTTTAGAAATTGAGGTTTCTCCTGAGGAGAACAAATCTGAGGCCTCCATATAGTTTGAAACGCGGTTAGAATCTGAGGAAGGCTGGCTGAGAGGAGCCTCACACTCGATGTTCCATTGAATGGCGCTAGTACACCCATAACGAGGTGGATAGCACCCAACATTTTACTTTAAATATATCTATAAGGTAAACGAGGATTCACAGCTTCTCGCCGGGGAATATTCACAGCAAGTGAATCTATGAAAGATCCAATGCTGGAGAACTTAATACATCAGACTCCTGCCAAGGAACAAGTAGGAATAGTGATTATAGAATAGTGAGGAAAACATAGGCATTCCCACAGGAGCTGGCTACAACAGCACACCATACCTTACACCAATAGCGAACAAAGGGAGACGTGCAAGGGAAAGCCTGGAACAGGCTACAAGAGAAAGTAAAGGAACAGGAGCAAGGAAAACGAAATTACAAGGGCAAATCATACTCCCTCCCCACCCAGGGAAGGAAAGGCAAACAGGGACAACATACTAAATGTATAAACAAAGAGTTACTAAAGGATCAAGGGTTCACTGCAGAATAGGGCAAGGTCAAGGGAATAAAGAACACAGGCAAACTGGTCTGCACAGAAAAAGGAAAGCACTGAGAAGTGTTGACTGCAAAACAGAGGAAGACAGAAAGGGAATCCAGGAAGCAGAAATTACTAATAAACACACTAAATTCTAAATCCAGGGAAAAGGGAACAAGAAATTAGAAACTAGGAACTACACACTAAGCTAAGAACAAGGAACAAGGGACCAGTCACAAACAGGAACACTGCATCAATGACCAGCGCTGGACTGAAGCAAACAGAGGCTTTTAAAGCTGGCTGACGAGCACATGCCTCAGGTGTGCTGCTTGCTGCACCTGCCAGCCACAGGTGCTGCTTATCCTCCACCCAACCCTGTCCCGCAAGGGTGGAGATGAAGCAGCGGGCCAGGCATTCTGGGAAGCATAGCACTCCCAATTCACCACAGCACTGTCACATAAGGTTCGGAAGGAAAGTCCAGTAGGGAATAAACCCCAAATCAGGCCCCCGCGTTGTGGGAATGGGAGCGAAGGGAGCGAATCGTGACAGTATACCCCCTCCCATGGCCATCTTCTAGAGCCCGCCACACGCACCAGGCCTCTTGATTTCATAATGGGAGTGCTTTTTCTTTGGAGGTGGAACTGATGGAAATGGTGGCATGTGGACAAAAGCAGATGGACTGGAGTACATATAGTAAGGCTGCAGTATAAACGAATCATAGGCAGGACTCAGGTGAGGAAGATACTCATGAGTCGAAGGAAGGCGTGACGGACTTGCAGGATCTGAAGCAGAGTTGGAAGGCACAGGAAACTCAGTCACTGGGAGCGGGCACTTTTGAAGTCCTTGAGGTTGATGGCAGGTTAGTGTAACATGCAGTAGACAATGGTGGACAGTCTGTTAGCCTTTCTGCCAAGAGCGGACCGGCAGGAGGTGAAGAAACTGCAAGCATGCTGGCAAAAGTCTCAATATCGGATGTCGAATACTCTGGAGGCTCCAGTGCGGAAGTCAAGCAGTTGGGGAAAATCATCTTGTGTAGAGGCAGGCATTCAGGTGGTCCCCCTGAAGCATAAGAAGGGCAGGCCCGGAAGTTCTTTGGTAGTAAATGGTTGGATTCAGGGAGAATCTCTGGCGCTGATGGAAATGCAGCAGGATCCGACAGTGCAGACAGGTATACCTCTGATATTGGCACTGAGGATAAGCAGGTCACAGGTGTCTCATGAACTGAAGGCAGACAAGCAGTAGGCTCTGGGACTGAGTACATGCACTTAGAATGGACTGCCGGAGGCTCTATGACTGTAGAGTGATATGCTGGGTTAGTCGCTGTAGCTAAAGACATGCACTTAGAATGGACTGCCGGAGGCTCTATGGCTGAAGATTGATATGCTGGATGAGTCGCTGTAGCTGAAGACATGCACTTAGAATGGACTGCCGGAGGCTCTATTGCTGAAGAGTGATATGATGGATGAGTCGCTGTAGCTGAAGACATGCACTTAGGATGGGCTGCCAGAGGTTCTATGGCTCAAGAGTGATATGCTGGGTGAGTCGCTGTAGCTGAAGACATGCACTTAGGATGGATTTCCAGAGGCTCTATGGCTCAAGAGTGATATGCTGGGTGAGTCGCTGTAGCTGAAGACAGGCACTTACGATGGACTGCTAGAGGCTCTATGGCTGTGGAGTGATATGCTAGATGAGTCGCTGTAGCTGAAGACAGGCACTTAGGACGGACTGCCGGAGGCTCTATGGCTGAAGAGTGATATGCTGGATTCGTCGCTGTAGCTGAAGACATCCACTTAGGACGGACTGCCAGAGGCTCTATGGCTGAAGAGTGATATGCTGTATGAGTCGCTGTAGCTGAAGACATGCACTTAGGATGGACTGCCAGAGGCTCTATGGCTCAAGAGTGATATGCTGGGTGAGTCGCTGTAGCTGAAGACATGCACTTAGAATGGACTGCCGGAGGCTCTATGGCTGTAGAGTGATATGCTGGATGAGTCGCTGTAGCTGAAGACATGCACTTAGGATGGATGTCCAGAGGCTCTATGGCTCAAGAGTTATATGCTGGGTGAGTCGCTGTAGCTGAAGACAGGCACTTAGGATGGACTGCTAGAGGCTCTATGGCTGTAGAGTGATATGCTGGATGAGTCGCTGTAGCTGAAGATATGCACTTAGAATGGACTGCCGGAGGCTCTATGGCTGAAGAGTGATATGCTGGATGAGTCGCTGTAGCTGAAGACATGCACTTAGAATGGACTGCCGGAGGCTCTATGGCTGAAGAGTGATATGCTGGATGAGTCGCTGTAGCTGAAGACATGCACTTAGGATGGACTGCCAGAGGCTCTATGGCTCAAGAGTGATATGCTGGGTGGGTCGCTGTAGCTGAAGACATGCACTTAGAATGGATTGTAGAGGCTGTATGGCTGTAGAGTGATATGCTGGATGAGTCGCTGTAGCTGAAGACATGCACTTAGGATGGATTTCCAGAGGCTCTATGGCTCAAGAGTGATATGCTGGGTGAGTCGCTGTAGCTGAAGACAGGCACTTAGGATGGACTGCTAGAGGCTCTATGGCTGTAGAGTGATATGCTAGATGAGTCGCTGTAGCTGAAGACAGGCACTTAGGACGGACTGCCGGAGGCTCTATGGCTGAAGAGTGATATGCTGGATTTGTCGCTGTAGCTGAAGACATGCACTTAGGACGGACTGCCGGAGGCTCTATGGCTGAAGAGTGATATGCTGGATGAGTCCCTGTAGCTGAAGACAGGCATGCCAGAGGGGACTTTGAGGCTGGAGACATGCATGAGGCAGCTATCTCTGTAGCGGAAGACAAGCATGTAAAGGTCTCTGGGGCTGACTATGCGCATGGTGGAGGCTCCTGAGTAAATGGCAGCGGTTCATTGATTGAAGACACTTGTGCCAAGGATGACCGCAGAGCTGGGGACTGGAACGTAGAAGAGTCAATGGCTGTAGGAAGACAAACTGAAGTCTCAGAAGTCGACAGACACATTGGTGGCCCAGGAACAAGGGGCACCTCTAGGGCAGTAGACTCCATGGCACTGGTAACTAAAGACTGAGCTGTACATTTGCAGTCCCTTTCCTTAGTGGATGATACAGAGTCTCTTTCTTTGTAGGAGTCAAAATCAACTAGAGGAATAAACATAGCAATGTCTCTGTTAATCAAGATTTCGTCAATTGTCCACTCATCTGTCTTAGCCTCTGAAAGTAGCAGATTAACAACGACCAGTTCAGGAATCTCCTGCAAAGTTTCTGGTTCTGTAGACTGTGGATTGAGTTCATCAGAACATGGGATCTGTACTTTCTCTGGCTGTTCGTTGTGACCCCAATTGGTAAGAGGGAGAAGAGGGAGAGTGAACACAGGGTTAGCATTGTGTTCCACATCTGCTAGATCATCTACTTCAGTCCCAGCAGCCGGATCAAGAGTAGAGCCTAAGCCTACTGTAGTTACTGAATCTATGTAGGCCACTCTTGTGGATTGTGTTTGGAAATCAGAAGCTTGCGTGTGTTCTCGCTCAGGGTTGTGACGAGCTGCTACACAGGAAATCTTAGGTAAAGGAGTGAATAGTAAAACTTCAGCTAACTGAGGGTGCTAGAGGGCCAGCCAAGATGGCCGCTTTGGTGTGAGCTCCCAAACAGCTTATAAATCCTTCATGATCCTGCCGTGCCATGTGATTAGCGCCCGAATCAGTCTCTTTTCTGGCAGCCCACCCGTTCTGCCATCAACCTGCGAAACCTGGGGGAGAATCGGCCTCCCTGATCCCCCAAACGGCCCTGCAAGCCCCGAGGCCGGGAGGACCAGGAGGCCCAGCGAGGCACCAGACCACACGCAGGAGTGCACACAGCAAGCCAAGCCAGGACGGCCTGGGAGACTCAGCCCGGGTCCCAGTGGCCACAGTTGAGCAGAGCGCCGTAGAAACTCTGCAGCACCCGGAGGCCGGTCGGGAGACCCCCTCCTACCCTAAGCGGAACCGTAACACAGCTTTGGAGGGGGAGACTGCCACGCGCGCCCAAACCAACATCACCCGCCCCACACCGCTGGGAAAAGCGAGGTGCGGCAGGATAAGCAGCGGACTGTCTCCCCTCCTGCCGCATTACCAGAGTCCCCGGCCGGGAGCACAAGATCCGAGGCCCGGCGCTAGATTCTGGAAGCCCTGGACGCAGCCACACTGCTCCAGGATACATAGGACCGCAAAGGACTCTGCAGGTCCCGGTGGCATCGGAGAGAGGATACCTCGCAGCATTTCCCCAGAATATGGTACGGAGGGGGATGGAGGGAGCGTGGCTCCTGATTTAATAAATGCACGCTGGGCCTCCCCCCCGTGCGCATAGAATATCAGCGGAGCGAATTCAGGACAAGAGTGGCGCAGCGGGCCCCACCCCACCCGCAGCACTCCAACTGACACCAGTTATAACACCCTAAGTCTACTCTTCTTGGCGGGGAGGAGGGGGAGAGACGCCCGCTCCTCCATAGGGCCCGCCCGTGCCCCCTCCCAGCGGGGGAGGACACCCCCTAAAAAAATCAACACGTGAAGCATTAACCATCGGTGTGCCTGCCGGGCCCTAATCGCCAGGCGCTCCAGCCGCTCCAGATAACACAGCAAGCCCCTAAAGTCCCGAAATTGCCAGACGGGCAGCCGAGACATCTCTCTGAGGGGACACTCCCCCAAGGAGGAGGGCGAAGAGTACAGCCGCGGCCCCTGCCAGACCCAGTCATAATCCCTGCCTGGACAGCAGAGACATAGCAGGAGCCCCAATTAACGTGCTCAAGACGTACACTGCACCCCATAAGGAGGTCACCCCGGCTCACAACCCCCCCGCCACCATCTACAGAACAGCGCCAACTGCCCCTCCTCATCGGGAAATCGGCGAAGCTCCCAAACCACAGGGGAGCATAGACGCTAACCCGGAGTCACCACCAACACCACAGACGCAATGGGAAAATCAGACAAGTCACAAATTTTGAAACTGGCACAACTCCGAAAGCCCCCGGGCGAAAGGAGGAGCCAGAGCCCCCATCAAGTTGCTCCCACCAAATGGAAACAGAGAACAGCCCGTCTGAAATTAAAGAATTCCTACTAGACCTGAAGGTGGGCATAGGCAGTTTGAACAATAAAATGGATGGCCTCTCATCAAAGGTGGACCTCCTGCAGCATCGCATGGACACACACACTGAATGTCTAAACGAGGTTGAGCAGCGGGTGTCCAACCTTGATGATGGCACAGCAACCCTATCGAGTAAAGTGTCCCAACTTGAAGCCCAAATGAAAGCCACCAATGCCAGGTGTGAAGATTTAGAAGGTCGCTCAAGAAGAAATAATATAAGAATCATCGGTATGAGAGAGCACCAGTCACAGATGAAAATGGAAGACTATGTGGAGTCGCTGTGCACATCCCTCTTCAGTCGAGAAGCCTTATCCCACTTGTTCATTGTAGAGAGGGCACACAGAATCCCATCCTCCAGACCTTCCACAGGCGCGCCACCCAGGCCAATAATCGCAAAATTACTCAATTATAGAAACCGCGACACTATCCTCGGATTGGCCAGGGAGAAAGGTGATCTCCTCCACGAAGGCAACAAAATCCACTTTTACCCAGACTTTTCCCCTGCGGTCCAAACGCAGTGAAGATCCTTCACCAACATCAGACGGAGACTTAGAGCCAACCAAATAGCCTATTTAATGCTTTTCCCAGCACGGCCCAGAGTGCAGCATGACGGGAAGGTCCACTTCTTCCAATCGCCAGAAGAAACAAACGCCTTCCTAGACCCGGCAGGATGCCCTGACCTGAATCCCAACCAGGCACACTCACAGAGAGAGAGAAATCACAGGCACCCCCGATGATCGAAGAAAGTCAGAAGCGAGAAACACATCAGCTAAACACAACAATTTCACAGAAGCAAACACTAAAGTTTTACACCACGGGGCTAGGACGCTTTGGAAGCCCCTAGTACCCCTTGCACAGCAATAGATTGTTCAACAGTTCTTTGTTAATGGGTGGGACATCAGGCGACGGCCCAGCCAGACTGGGATCTGCCGATTGTTCAAGTTTCCAAACGGGCGAGTTGGGGGTTGCCCGTGAAAGGAAGGAACCAGGAAAGAAGGGAGGGGAAATGCGCCACTAGCTTAACATCCCTCATCGACCCCCCGATCCACCAGCCACCACTACTTCTCGCTCTCCGAATACCAAAGAACCCTCCAGTTGTCGATCAAAAGTCTGGGCCAAGATATGCTGCGACCCCTCTGAGCAGGGCGAACGAAATCAAATTAAACATGCAAATCGAACATGCAATTCAAAGTCGCAACTGTCATGAACTACAGAACACGCCCCTGTTGGACTTCCTGGTCCTTGTCTCAACGGGGCTTACACTCTCTTGTACTTCCAACATGGCCATCCACTGTGAAACACCGTCCTCGCTCTACACCTTGGACGTAGCGTGTTCTATTAATAGACCACGCCTCCCGCGGCTCCGCACGGCTCAATGCTATTGCGAAGTAGCGACCAGACGTGTGCTCCGTAGCTCGCGGTATTGTTTTCCTTGCTTCTTCCAGCCAACCCCATTCCTAGTCCCTTTCCTTCCTTTCTTGATTCCTGGACTCGTGTGCTAGTAGCACACTCTGTACATTTCCCGGATTCCTGGATCCTTGCATCCCGGAACTTTGAACGCACGCTGGAGTCGGAAGAGACTCGTGCAGCCGTATTCAAGACTTGATCCGTCCGCAAGAAGGCATTGGTCAAGAAATCCAGCAAAGATCGAACTCAGGTGAGAAGGGGGGAACTCCTTGACAGCAACATGGAACATTAGGTGAGGCAATCTCCCGTCTAAAACCAGGAGGATCCTACAATACATGAAAAGGCATGAGATTGACGTGGCCATGATCCAAGAAATGCACTTACTCCCCGGAAAAGAACACCTCTGGGCTCAGAACTGGGGCTGCCACAGGTACTTCTCCTCATACTCGTCCTACTCCAGAGGGGTAGCAATTCTAATCAGCAGGAGAATCAACTTCCGACTAGTACACACGGAGAAAGACTCAGAGGGCAGGTCGCTTCTGGTGTGCGGTATCGCAGCTGGCCAAAAAACTATTTTTGTCAACCCCTACGGCCCTAATGTTGATGGAGCTAACAACTTTGACTGGGTACTGACTCACCTTTCCGCTCAAGACCCGGCAACCATAGTTTGAGGAGGCGATCTGAACACGGCCCTTGACCCAGCAAAAGACAGATCGTGGACCACGCCACAACCCATTTCCAAAGCCAGCCTCCAAATTCAGGAAATCTGTAGAGCCTTTGATCTTGTGGATGCATGGAGAGTCAAGAATTGAGAACAGCGAGACTATAATTTCCACTCGGCAGTGCACAACACCAGTTCTAGGATCGACTACCTATTTATCTCAGCGAAAAGCCCGCTGATATGCGAACCCTGCCAAATCCTCCCTAAAACTTTCTCTGACCACTCCCCAGTAACCCTTATCTGCACCCCATCCAGCCACAAGGCCCCTTTACTGCGCTGGCGCTTCAAAGCAGGCTTCATGCAGGACCAAGTATTTGCATCCGAAATAAGGGAGGAGATCGCTGCATTCCTAGACATCAACATAGGCACAGTGTCCACAATGAGCACGATATGGGAAACATTAAAGGGTTTCACCAGAGGAGTCTGCCTTGCTAAAGAAAACAGCATCCTTAAACTTATCAGACGGGAACTGACCACCAGTGAAGAGCAACCAAAACACCTTGAGCTCAGGTGCGCAAACACGAACGACCCAGGTTCTCAAGCCGCCCTAAAAGAGGAACTGCAGGAGTTCAGAACCGCAGCAGAATGTGAAATCAAATTCCTGAACCGCAGCAGGCAAGTCCGCCAGTACGGCGAAGGCCAAAAACCCAGAGCCCTCCTAGCAAACTTAATAAAGGCTGACAGAAAACTAACATCAGTCGAAGGAATACGATCCAAACAAGGTGTGATGTTACACACCGACGAGGGAATCGCAGAGGAATTCAGAACCTTCTATCAAGAGCTATATACTTCAAAACACAACACAAAGTCAGACGCCCTGTGTGAGTACCTGGAAGGTACGGAACTCTACTGGATAGAGGGGTAGCTACGCTAACCCCTCAATGAACACATCACGCCGGAAGAGATCATCGAGGCCATCAAATCCCTCCCAAACTCCAAAGCCCCGGGACCTGACGGGTGAATTTTACAAGGCATTTGCGAATACCCTAGCTCCGCTCCTCGCCGAAGTATACAATGAGGCGCTAGTAAAGGGATCCACCCTCCACCCCCCCAATCCACCTGCAAGGCCAACATAGTCCTCCTACACAAACTAGGCAAACCGCCTGAAGACTGTGCATCGTATCGACCCATTTCTCTGCTCAATCTCAACAACAAGATTTTGGCGAAGGGGCTCACAAACAGGCTGCTGCCACTGATGCCCGCCCTGGTGCTCGCAGACCAAGCTGGATTCGTACCCGGACGCAACACGACCTTCGGAATCAGGAGGCTATTTGGCATCATCGAAGCCCTGGACCCCTCCCGTCAGGCAGTCGCAGTCCTGCTTGACGCAGAAAAGGCATTCAACTCGGTGGAGTGGCCCTTCCTTTTTGCGGTACCCATCCGGATGGGCCTGGGCGCCCGCATTATCAAGCTGATATCTTTATTATACACCAACCCCCGGGCAAGCATCATTGTGGGCTCAGCAAAGTCGGCCCCCATAGAACTGCAACACGGTACCAGGCAGGGGTGTCCGCTCTTGGCGTTAATATTCACATTGATAATGGAACCCCTGGTCTCCAATCTTCGAGAACAGCAAAACCTCAGGGGGCTCAACATAGGCCCACATAAGATGATCATATCCCTCTACGCGGACGACGTGGCATTGTTCATATGCGACCCCATCGAAAATCGAAAATCTGAACCCAGTCATGAGGGAAGTAATCAAATTCGGAGCAATATCCGGCCTAAAAATCAATCAGACTAAATCCATCATATTCCCGCTGACCCCAGCTACCAAGACATTTGTCGACGACTTCCAGTTCACATGGGAATCATCCCGAGTTCGTTACCTGGGAATACAGATGTCGCTAAGCTATCACAACGTTTTCCGAGACAACTATGAAGAAGTGGCGAAAACCTTGCAGGAAAAAGTTACGCGATGGAAGACACTACCGCTGACCCTGTGGGGAAGACCCTCCCTAGTTAAGATGGTGATCCTGCTGAAGCTTCTGCATGGTCCTCGATCTGCTGTGGGCAAGCAAACCAGCCAGATTGGCACACTCAACATTGACCCTCCCGGTGTCCAGCAGAGGCCTAGCCCTTCCAGATCTGGAGAAATACTTTTGGACTGCACAAGCACAATTCCTCAGCTTTTGGTACTCAACGCATGTAATAAGACCAAACGTACAAATAGAGCGGGCCCTGGTGATACCCAATCTGTTAAGGACAGTCATCATTGGCCAGCTTCCAGTACCTAACAACACCATGAACATAGTACTCGCAACATATAAGATCTGGAAGAGAATTGCCCAAAAATACAAGGTTCAATCACGATACTGACCTCTCCTTCCTGTCAAATTTATACCAGGAATCCCGTTGACGTCGGAGAAGGTATTTCACCAGTGGGTGGAGAAGCTGCGCATAAACTCTCTGGGCGAGCTATTCATCGAAGGCATCTTCTTGACTCCCCAGCAGGCAAAGCTGCGAGGCGGTAACACCGCCCTTGACACATTTATCTACTTCAGAACCAGATATACTCTACAAACATTCTTTCCCACCTTCCCACAGCAACCTCCGACTTGGCAGCTTCTTCATAAAGTGATCCAGGCACAAGGGGAAGGCAGACTAGTCTGGAGCATTTACAAAACCATCATCACCGACACAACTCCTCCCATTACCCGCGGGAAAACGAGATGGGAAAAGTCCCTTTAAACAACCATCCCAGAAGAGGAATGGACATTTATCCTGAGACAAACACAGAAAATAGTGCTCAACTCACGCTTTAAACTGATCCATTTTAATTATCTGCACCAGACCTACTTCACATCTGTGAAAAAGAACAAACAACAACCTGAAGCATCTCAAAGGTGTGAAAGATGTGGGAACCCCAAGTCCGACTTTGTGCACCTCGCATGGGACTGCCCCAAGCTGATTCCATTCTGGAACCAAGTTCTAGAGACGACAGCAGCAATCGTCATCGGCAATAAGGAAACTTGCAGGATTGTTGCTAACTCTCGCCCGCAGGAGAGTCGCCATGTCATGGGGTCGTGGGCCCCCTCCTACAGTAGCCAATTGGTGTAAAGACATCCTCTACTGCCAAGATGTAGAGTCAGACTTTGTCAAAACACTACCCCTACATGCACGCCCACCGGATATCTGGGGCCCAGTGGTGTTATTTCTAATCAACAAAGCCGAAGAGATCACTACTTCCCCATTAGGGGCCCAAAGCATGCAGGACATGGGCACGTAACTACCCCATCCTCATGAACTCACAACTTGAAAGAACGACACAGAGAGGAGAAAGGCGGACCCATAGAGGCAACAGATGGGAGGCGAAGTGGAGAGGAGATCGGAGGAGGGGGGAAAGGGAGGGGGGATGGCGCATAGTTAATCCACCCTAATGTGGGTGTGAATGTTTGTATTATTTTGAAAACCACAAAAATAAAGTTTTAAAAAAAAATACTTCAGCTAACTGGAATCCCTGACAAACAGCAGGACAAATGTCAGAAGCTGTGCCCTGATTAAGTGTTGCACTAGAGGAAATACTTTCAGTCCCAGTAGATCATACATACGGACAAATACCATGGTCTACTAAAGTGTCTGCACTCAGAGACTGAACAGTGTTCACATCATCAACAACGGATAAGGTCTGAGGTGTATACAGTAGACTGCAAGGTTTTATTCTCCTCTGATAAAGAAGCACATTCCTGTCTTAACTCCTTTAAGCATATCCTGCATTAAGTGTACATCACTATCAGTAGGCACAGCGGGAGGCATGGTAACACCAGAGCTGGATCCTGCACTATGTGCACTGATTGCACATTGTCGTTTACTGCTAGCAGATTCTGTGATTTCTTCTTTCTTTACCAACTGTGTCTGTGTTTCCCTTAAGCAAACTATTAACATCAGACTTCTTGACATTAGGGACTACAGTATGTTCTTGTACAGAGGAGTATGCTATAGACTAGGGGTAGAAAACAGAGGCTATGCAAGGAACCCCTCCATTCTTTATATTTTTATCATTAAACTGTTCCATCTGAGGAGGACCGTAACTGGAAACATGGGGTTCAACAACAGAAGTACTCTTGTGCAGTAAGCCTAACAGTGTGTTGTTTTCTGCTGCTAATGCTTGTGCAGACATAGAATCAGAATTGGAATAATAGACCGAACAAGGATCTGGCAATGTAGGATGTGACATCGGATGGGAAAGATAATCTGCACGTAAATGCCCATTCATGACAAGGACTTAATTTATGTTAGAACTGGTGATTTGATTGTCGCAGGTAAATGTAGGGGAAACTTTCTGTACAAACGTGTTAGAGGCTTTGCTGCCTTTCTTTCTTAAATTTGCCAAATTCAAACACAGGTGAATGCTAGGAATACGTAGGCAGAGTGTGGGAATAGTGGGCTGGTCATTCTGTCATGAGAGGACAAAGGCAGTGAATATGGCAAGGGAAATTTGCACAAGATCACACAGTGAATAGCTTTGAGTCAAACAACATGCACTCAGGAACCGAGACCCATCTACACTAAAGCCCAGGATGTGCAACTAGAGCGTGATAACAATACAAATATATGAAAAGGGATGTGGGGAAAGTGATAAGAAACTTCTTATGATGACAAAGAAAGTCAGCATGCTCCTTATCCACAATTGCTGTTACAGGTACTGTTAGCGCTAAGCTCACATACAGGGCAAGCAACAACAGGATCTGTGAGCTAACACCCTTGATGGTATTGTATAAGGTAACTTAAAGACAGGGGCGTAGCTACGAGAGCCATGTGAGGAGTCGGCTCTGGGAGAGCTCCTGCTATCCGGAATTCGATCCTGGCCATAAGTGCACATACTTTGGCACATATGCCCTGCAAACTCACGTGCCCACTTATGAGTGCGGTGCACGTTTCCTGCAATTCTGGAGCCCGTGCGAAGTCGGAGGACGGAATTGTGAGCAAGGTTGAGATCGCGAGTTTGTGAGTGGTGATCCAAGCTGGCGGACGGGGGACACGAACAAAGGGTTCTGCCTGCAGAGTAAGGACAGAGCCGGAGCGCTGGCGAAGAGAGACGGACGCGGGGAGCGGCGCATCAGAGCCTCTGCGCCGCCCACTGGGGCACTGAGGGGTTGGACCTGCCGGCGGACAAGATGAAGCAAATGTGAGGGCCCCTGATCCGGACCACCCCCCAGGCCGGCCTGCATCTGGACATGGCTGCCCACTGACGCCGGTGAGGAGATCCAACGGGGCTTTCGCGACCCCGGCTCTCGCGCTGGGCAATATTTAAGTAACATTTCCACAGGCAGCGTAGCGACCCGAAGTGGGGACAGATGCGGGCAGAGCGTCTGGGAGCCTCTGGCAGGAGAACACCTGGGCGCCCGAGGGGCAGGGGAGTGAGGACGGCCCGAACGTTCCGTTGCCACAGGGAGCTATGGCAGGTACAACAAGCGAGTGCACCCGTGCTGAAATATCCTGGCACGGAGCAGGAGTGCCGGATAACACGGCAGGACCCCTGCGGACCGGCAAGGCGCAAGCCCCACCTAAGGGCTGCGAACGAACCCGGTACACACGCCAGTCTCATCAGAGGTGGGTGGAGTGGCAGATACACCCTGGGGAGCCAGCAACATTGCGGAAAGGCAGCCCGCCCGGTGGGGGCCGGCTACGGTCATACAGCTGCCCCGCAGACGCAGCGGTAGGAGCGGGACCCGGGAAAAACGGACCCAACTGGGTGAGCTGTGCAAACGGATTTGTGGTTGCCTCGGGGAGGCCCAGTGGCCCCCAACAGGGTTATATAGCTGGGCACCAGCGCAGCACATGAGCCCAGTGGAGCGCACACACAACCTGGGCCAACGCAGACCTAGGGCCTCCAAAACACGTGGACACCGGTGGCAGCTGGCGGAACGGCCCTGTGTGCGGTCATTGGGCCGGAGGCCCGGGCAGGATTTTAGTGGCATCGGGGGACCAGCAGGGATGGGCCCCCCTTGATGATGGGCCGCAAGTGGAGGACATAGGCGCCGGGTGAAGACTGTACCCTCTGGCCCATGCAAGTGGTGGAAAGAGGGGGGGAGTGAGGCGCACTCAGCGGATAGCGCCGCAGAACACCACACGTATAAGCAGGCCGCACCTGCGACCAGACGGAATTCACGGCGGGAGAACGCTGAGCCCACAACGACACTCAGTAAGGTCCACAAGCACTTGCGGGTGCAGCCACAGACCTACACCAGCAGGAGCTGGGGCAAACAGTCGGAAAAAGAACTGCCAGTGCACAATCACGCGGGAGGACACGATCCATTCCAGGCACAGACCCAGCAGCATAAGGAACCTCCCAAGTTGGCCTACCCAGGTCCCTTTGCCGACCAAGGCCTAATCCGCCATGGTGCTCACACACACAAGCCCCGTAACATTAAGATGGCAAACAAACTGGCTAAAACAAAGGGCAAACAACCCACGCTCGATGAATACACCAGAACATCTCCGGTGGCAGAGGGGGCCAGGAGCAAGGAGAGAATCCCCACAGTGGGCACGGAAGCCATCTGTAAGGATCAGCAGATCCTCACAGCAATCGCAGACCTGAAAGCGGCATGGGAAACCAAACTGGAGTCGGCCATGGTTGAGCTGAAGGCGACTCTGGAACTCCAAGTTGGGTCAGTACAGGAGGAGGTGAATCTCCTCCGGCAAGACGTCAGAGCGCTGGCAGAAAGTACAGGCGACTTAGAGAAGGAAGTGGCCCCGAATACAGCCGCATGTGCATCTCACAAATCCAAGCTCCATGTCCTGGAACAACGCGTGGGCAACCTGGAAAGCAGGGCAGAGGAGGCAGAGGGACGCGCCCGGAGGAACAACATACGTATCGTAGGATTGCCTGAAGGAGCCGAGGGACCCAACCCCACGGAGTACATAGAATCAATGCTGCTGCAAGAGACAACCGGAGGAGCGTTGACTCAGGGGTTTGCGGTGGAACGGACGCATAGGGCCCTGATGAGGAAGCCACCACCGGGAACCCCCCATGCCAGTAATTGCCAAGATCCTAAATTACGAGACCGAGAAAAAATTCTAGAGCATTTCCGGAAGGGAGGTACAATAAAAAGGGCGTCGGCAAACATAACGGCATACCCGGACTACACCCTGCAGGTGCAACGCCGACGCATGAACTTTGGTGCAGTGAAGAGAAGATTGCGAGAAGCAGGCTACAAGTACATGCTCAGCTACCCTGCGAAGCTGAAAGTGTTCCACAAAAATAGAGCACTGTTTTTTGATACCCCGGAGGATGCCACAGAATGGCTGGATACGCAGAGTTGTCCCCCGGAATCGGGTATCCAGGAGGAAGGAGGCGCAGATAAGTGACATGGAGACTGCGGTACCCAGGGTGTTGCAGTCTCAGACACTGGGACTAGAATATAGGACAGGATATAGCCTGTCGGTGTAGTGCGACCAGGGATGCACGCATATGATCCTTTGAGCACAGGAACTTAGTGTAAGGCATAGGAGCCTAACGGAACCAGCCCTCACACCCCCACAAATAGACCAGTTAGGTTACCAGTAGAACAGTGATGCCCTGCTGGGTTCCTAACCTCGGCATTCCGAGGCAGGACCAAACGCGGGGGAGCCTGAGATCCAGGGATGGAGTTGGGCACCAGTTGGGGACGGGTAGGGAGGGAATGGGTGGTATGCAGTGTTTTATAGTTGGAGTAGGAGGGGAGGGGGGATAGTTGGGGAGTTTATGTTGGAAGAGGGAGGGATACGAGCCCAAGTTCATGTCAAACTAGATGGGAGAGGGAAACCGGGAGGGGAGGATGGGGGACAAACCAAGCATGGTGATGGGAAGCCTTAGAATTGTAACCTGGAACGTGAGAGGCCTAAACAGTTACTTGAAGAGGAATAAAGTAATGATGTACTTGAGAAGGCTGCAAGTGGACATAGCACTGCTGCAGGAAACCCACCTTACCAAGGAGAAATTAGAAGTGGTCAAGAGAAAGTGGAGAGGGACCACCACGGGAGCCACATATTCAGTATATGCGAGGGGGGTGGTCACGTGGGTTGCACCTCATGTACCGTTTCAGTTGCTTCAGTCCACAGTAGACCCAGATGGTAGAATGATAGTGGTGCGTGGGATGCTGGAAAACAGAGAAGTGAGCATTATAAACTCATACGCCCCTAACCAAGACACAGCGGCCTATTTTAGGGCCCTCTACAGCAAAATTAGCCCCCTACTGGGCGGAGCAATTATATGGGGTGGGGATTTTAACTGTTCGTTACACCCCAAAATGGACAGGTCGGACAGCAAACTAAGTAGGCCCACCACAGCAGCGAGAGCATTACAGGCCCTGCTGAGAGACTTTGGCATAGAGGATATCTGGAGACAGCTACAACCGGATGACAGGCAGTACTCACATTATGCGGCCCCACACAACCTGCACACTAGACTGGACTATATGTTTGTTGCCTCGGAGTTGGTAGGAGAAATGAAAGGCTCGGAATACAAAGCCAGAGTACTTTCGGACCACTCTCCCCTGGTCTTGGAGTGGAGGCATCAGCCCCCTAGAGCGAGAATCCCAACTTGGAAGCTCAGAGCCGAGGCCCTGCAGGACTCAGGATTCCGCGAGGAGTTAAGGGATGCGATTGTCGAGTACTTTGACATCAAAACAGGGAGTGTGCAGTCAGAAGGAACCTTATGGGAAGCGTTCAAAATGGTAGTGCGGGGTGCAGCCATATCCAAATCCAGAGAGGTCCAAGGGGGCATAGAGGAGTTGGAAGAAATACCGCAAAGGGGGAGCACCTCACAGGAGGATGCCGAATGGGTGAATTTGTTACAACAAACTAGTAGGGAACACTGGGACAGACTATGTAAACTGAACTATAAAAAATATATCGAAAGGCAACATGCGGGGGGGAGACAAACCAGGAAGGCTGCTAGCATGGTTATACAAAAATGGAACACCAAGACCAGTGGTCAGGGAGATAAAGGGGGAAGATGGCCAGACGTGGGATACCCAAGAGGGAGTTAACAAGGGGTTCCTTAGATTCTATAAACGCCTTTATGAGGACACGGGGGAGGAGATGGGTCGGGAGATTCAGGAAACACTGGAAGACATAGGTTTGCCCAAATTAAACGATGAGGAACAGGTGGACCTGGATGCCCCAATCACATTAGAAGAATTAGAGACAGTGATACAGCACCTACCCACGTGTAAGGCTCTGGGGTCGGACAGGCTCCCAAGTGAATTTTACAAGACATACAAGTAGGAGGTGCTCCCCCCGCTGCTTGCCATGCTAAATGAGGCGCTTGAACGAGGGAGGCTGCCGGAGTCCCTGAGGGAGGCGGTGGTCATTCCACTCCTGAAACCAAGCAAGCCAAGCACGGATTGTGGGTCATACAGACCCCTATCAATGGTCAACCAAGATAGCAAAATCCATACTGCTACGCTCGCAAACAGGCTCAAACGAGTTATTGGCAAACTGATACACCCCGATCAAACAGCCTACGTTCCAGGTAGGAATATAACTGACAATCATAGGAGACTCCACCACATTATTGAACAGACAGAGAATGACCCCGGCGAAATGGCAATAGTCTCGCTGGATGCCATTAAGACCTTTGACTCTGTGAGGTGGCCGTGGCTGCTACCGGCACTGAAACAATACGGGATGGGGCCAGGGTACCTGAGGTGGGTCAAAATGGTATATAGCTCCCCGATCGCCAGGGTTAAAACTGGCGCAATAATCTCAGAAAAGTGGCTACTTAGTAGGGGCACTAGACAGGGCTGCCCCTGGTCACCCATGCTCTACATCCTTGCTTTGGAACCACTGGCAATCTGCCTCAGACAACAGTATGGCGAGATAGGGATCCCCACGAAGGTAGGATCGCACCTCATATCATTGTACGCCGATGACATGCTGCTATACTTGCGCTTCCCAGAGGAAAACCTATAATACGTCCTTGAGG
The DNA here is from genome assembly GCF_040938575.1 of Ambystoma mexicanum. Classification (NCBI taxonomy): domain Eukaryota; kingdom Metazoa; phylum Chordata; class Amphibia; order Caudata; family Ambystomatidae; genus Ambystoma; species Ambystoma mexicanum. The sequence goes on along the minus strand of NC_090938.1, from coordinate 790,784,635 downwards.
TGATGGAACGCTATGCCACTCTCTCGGGCATAGTGGTAAACGCCAAGAAATCGAGCATGTTCCCTTTGGGTAGATACAGGGGGGCCCCGCATAGGGAATTACCGGTCTTGCCGATAACCTGGCAGACCAGGACATTCCGATATTTATGGGAATCAACATATATCACAGGGCCGAGGAGGAACACAAACGCAATACGGAAAGGGCAGTGGAAGGCATCAAGAATAGCATGGGGGTTTGGTCCAAATTACCTCTAGCCATAGTGGGTAGGGCAGCCTTGATCAAGATGGTGGTCCTGCCGAGATTGTTACACTATTTTATGAACATCCCGTACATGCCCCCCAAACACTTTTTTGTGAAACTCCATAGCTTAAGCAGGGGCTTCATATGGCATAACTCCACGAACAGGGTGGCCCTTTGGAAGTTGCAAAACTCGTGTGACAGGGGGGGCATAAATCTACCGAACTTCGAGATATACTACCTGGCGGGACAGCTCCAGTATGTGGCTAGGTGGTTGTCCGTAGAAGAGATGGCCGAAACCAGGCTTCTGTACAAGGATACTGTAACGCTCACCTGATTCCCGTAGAGGCGCCGGTCTTGACTGGGCGTATACCGTATCTTCAAAGGTGATGTGTAACACACGGCTGGCTCTTTGGGCTGGACCACTGTGCACTGTATGTGTGACTCGAAGGGTAAGATGTCTTAGGTAAGTGAACGCCGTGCTCTCCATCTGCCTCGGGGCAGGGTGCTGTAACCAGTTTCTTCACTGGATAAGGGGAGCAGGCCTCTTGACTTCAGAGGACTGCTGTCCGTCGTTTACTGCACGAACGGTAAGTTTCGAGTAATTCTAATGTCTTTAAAGTCTTTAGTAATGATGTTTCTTGTTTTGCAGGGTTCCGGCGATGGCGGATGACGGGCTGAAGTGAGTTGAAGATGGAGCCCGTGTGATGAATAGAAGCGCCTGGAAGCACGTAAGTAAGCGCTTGTTGCCTGCTTCACGATGCGCTCTAACTGTCTTTTTATTTTGCAGGTACAAGTTCGGAGCGGCTGCAGGGTGCCGGAATAGCCACTGGGTTAGATGTGGAAAGGAGTAATGGCACGTGAGTATTAAAGTTCCCCAATGTCTTTAAACACACTTTGTTTTGTCTTTCAGATGCGGGATGCAGCGCCGAAGGCCTCCGGAGCGTGCGAAGAGTTGGTAAGCTTTTGTCTTTCAGATGCTGGAATGCAGTGTGAAGACCTCCGGAGCGCACGAAGAGTAGGTAAGCCTTTGTCTTTCAGATGCCGGAATGCAGCGCGAGGCGTTGGTGACAGCCGATGGACCAGGTAAGTGAAGAGCTATCACTGAAGACCGTAATGCTAACCTGTTCTTTCTTGTCTTTATAGGTGTTGCTGAAGACTGGATTCAGGATGGTAAGCCTTTTTCCTTAGGCCCAGGATCAGATGCAGAAGACACGATGAGCGTTCTGCTGCAGAGGATGCAGAATAACGCAAAGCAAGATTCATCCATCGGGTGTGGTTTAAATAGCCTCCTGTAGTGCTTAGGTGTCTCCTTCCACAGCCACGCCTAGGTAAGAAAAGAGTTCCTGCCTTCCAGAAGAGTTCCAGTGCTCTGAATCTAGGGAGTGGCTCCTGCCCCACCCAACAGGAAAAGTAGTTCCAAACAGAAGAGGATCAGAGGCTCAACTGGCAGGCAAGTAAGCAGCATGGTCTGCTGCAGGTAAGTCCACCCAAGCATTATGAGCCCGGCGCTTCCAGCGCTGGGACTGGGCATATTTATGAGCCTGGTGCCACTGGCGCCAGGACTGGGTCCAAAAGGCCCCAATTGGGACTGGTTGGCACTCGGAACCTGGGTTATGGATCTGCTTCCAAGGGAGTTGGGAAAACCCTGACCTTTTGGAAGCAGAGATCATGACAGATACCGCCCCCTTCTTTCTAAGAGAGGTGGTATGGTTGCCCAAACCAATGTCGCAGGGATGGGCGAGACTGCTGATAAAGGGCTGGGAAATATGGAGCAAAGCATGGCAAATAGTGGGAAACCTGACCCCATACTCCCTACAGGTGCCACTAGTGGCGCTATGTGGGGAGGACCCGCAAACGATAAAAGGGATCCGCAGATATTGGGAACCGATGGGCCTTGCGACCGTCAGAGTTGTATGGCAAGAAGGGGGGGCACTAGATTTCCAGAGATTAATGGAGGATACCGGGGTGCACATAGGCCAATATATCACTCACACAAGAATTATCAAACGGGTGCGAGAGAGGTGGCCTGGGGCAGTGCTAGCGGAGCAACCCGATACGGTCATCGAGACGATGTATGATATATCGGAGGGTGGGCACGAAATATCCCACATATATGAACTATTGATGACTAGGGTGGGCAAGGAGTTACTCCGACTAAGGCGGGACTGGGAAGAGGAGGTGGGAGAACCTATGCTGGATGGACAATGGGATAGGCCACAAAGGTACCACAAGAAGGTGTCCCGAAACACGAGGCTACAGCAGATTCAGTTATATGTCACCCATAGGGCATATATGAACCCTAGCAAAATTGACAGGTTTGGAAGTTCCGTGATACAGAAATGCCCAAGGTGCGAGGAGGGGGAAGCTGGGATGTTACACATGTTTTGGGCTTGCCCAGAGGAGGGTAGATTCTGGACAGAGGTTAAACTACGCCTGGCCGAAAAAGCAACTGTGTTGCTTTGAACTTGGGGAAGGAAACCCAAGGATTTTGTGGAACTGTACTGTCTTGAACTTGGGGAAGGGAACCGCAAGGATTTGTGGAACTGTTTTGAACTTGGTAAGGTAATCCTGCGACTTTTGTGGAACTTTCTTGAACTTGGGGAAGGGGAGCTGCAGAGGAAGCTAGGGGCTGGAAGAAGCTCAGAACTCTGCGTTGATCAGCATTTCTTTTATTGTTGACATCCCTACACATTGTTTAGCTTTAGTTGTGAGGGCAAGGAACTTGAGTCGAACTTTATGACTTAGACTTTCCTTTGTTTAGTTCAGATAGGGAAATCCCACCTTAGCATAGGGAAAAAAAGGCCTTCAACCATCCCGACATTTGAGTTAATAAAGCATTTTATTGTGACCTTTGAATCTGTGTTTTTGTGTCTTACTTCATGATGCCTTCACAGATGATAAATATATAAGAACATTGATCCTGTTCAGCTCTTGCCACATGTAAGAGAAACCCAAAGTTTAACTGATTCTTAAATTGCACTGGGTAGGGTGCTCCCTCGCTCTCCGGACTCTAAAGGCACTTATTCCAGGAATCCCATGTAGTCTGCAACCTGGGATATCACTTTTGTTGTGGCCTCTTTTTCCAAACGCTTTCCTCATTTCTTCTCATTTTTACCTCAGGATGTGTGTGAGGAAAGGGGGTGGAATCAGTACTGCCAGAAGAGGAAGACGATGGGTGGGGGGGCCTAACGTCCTTTCCCCACATTCTTCCCTGAGGGCTATCTAAAAGAACTGCATTATCTATTTCTCTTTTTTTTCCAGGAACAGCTTTTCTTTTACCATCTTCCTTCTTTTATTGGACAAAGAGGATATTGGACTGGAAAAGGCAGTCTCCTCCAGAACATTCCTTTTATGAGATGCGTTTGTCGAGATCATCTGCCCTCTCAAAATTGCACTGGGAAGAACAACGTAACTCACCCCAGCACAATGTTCATACCCTGCTGTGCCCGATCCATGCAGGTGAAGCGGACCAACCTGTGGCGTTGCCCCGTAAGGGCTGCGCACGCGGCGGCGTGATGTTGCACGTCGCCGCGTGCAGCGTTAATAAACGGGGCATTCCCGGAAGCCGCAGAGCGACCGGGGAGCCCGAAGCCGACAGACGTGTGTGTGTGAGCTCTGTCGGGTTGGGGGCTCACGGGCACTCATGGGGGGCCAAGGACAAACCCCCAACAGTGGCGACGAGTGGTGACGGATGCCCGGGCCCGGCGGTGAAAGGCTTCCGGAATTTTCCTTACGATCGGAACGTTCACGGACGTTTCGTTTCACGCCGTGGCTGCGGACCGCACACGCGGCTGGCGGCCATTTTGAACACGAGGCCGCGGAACTTCTCGGAGCTCCGGTTCGGGACGAGAAGGTGATCCGGGTCTAATTTTTGGATTTCATGGTTGCTGAGTGCATGACCTGCACGCCCATACCTGATTTGTGTGTTTTCATCATATTTTGGGACTGTTACGTCGAGTGAAAGCCAGGATAAGGACTACTATGGCAGGGCCTGCTTAGTCCAGTCCACCCACATGGCTTAATTTTTGGGACCTCTCCATTGCGGTGCATTGCTGCAAGGTGGCAGCAACGCACTTCTTCGCCCCCTTCATCATCAGGACACTTTTCTTGATCCTCTTCATCATCACGAGGTGGTGGTGGTTGGTGCTCCATCTTCCATTGGTCCACTTCATCATCACAAGGTGGTGGCCGGTGGTGCTTTTTTTTTTTTGTGTGTGTATGACTCTTGGCTGGTGCTCAAGGAAGGGGACACACGTCACCGTCTTCTCCGCTCTACAATTCAAGACCCGTGCTGTGCTTGGCATGGGGGTGCATCCATCTGCATGGTGATGGTGGGAATCTGAGTTGCGGCCCCAGGACTTGTGGTGGGGGTGCCTGTGCGCTCAGTCCCATGTCCGACAGCGACCAGGACGGTGACACCGCGGATCCTGTGAAAGACTCTCAGGACGAAGATCAGGCGGCCCAGCCTGCAGCACCGCAACCGCTGCCACCGGGGAATCAGGCGCCTGCACCACAGGCACCACTAGGGGCGCAGCCTGCCGCTCCACAAGTGGCTCCCATCAGGCTCAAGCGAGAGCCCAGGCCGCCCTACAACTGATACCAGAATTTGATCCCACGGGCCCACCGTCTAGCCTGGGGCCCCGATGGAAGAGGTGGGTGGCCCGCCTGGACATGTACTTCAGGGCTGCTCGGGTGGATGATGATGACAGCATGGTGGCCACCATGCTGTACTCGGCGGGAGCCGCGGTTCAGGAGATCTTCGAGTCGCTGACTCCGGTTGACCAGACCTATGGTGAGGCCAAAGCGGCTCTCCTTGCACACTTCCTTCCACTCGCCAACGTGGACTTTGAGAGATTTGTAATGCTGTCGGCCAAACAAAAGGATGATGAGACCCTGGACACTTTTTACGGCCGCCTGCGCCGCCTTTCCCAAGAGTGTGCGTGGGGGGACGCGGATGATATGATACGAACAATGCTGATCCAAGCATGCTCCTCCGGCAAACTGAGGAGACAGGTCCTCAGAGAGCCGGGAATCACTCTGCCCCGCATACTGGAACTGGGTCGATGTCACGAAGTGGCCGAGGCACGGACAAACAAAATGGAGGCGGGATCACGCTCGATCAAGGCCGAAAAGGTGTGCGCTGTGTGGCGGGGCGGCAGAGGAACAAGAAGGACTGGTGGAGCCCCCCGTGACAGAGCAGGAAGATCGGGGGAGTCGTGTCAGAAGTGTGGCTATGACCTCCCCCACCCAACAGAGTGCCCAGCCGCAGGAAGAACATGTGGCCGATGTGGATTGCCGGATCACTTCTCAAGAGTGTGTAAGTCGGCTCTACCTGTCATGGTACCGAGAGGTCCTGCCCGAATCTGGACTCCGCGCCAAACCCGGCCATCCAACGTGGCCCAGGTAGATCAAGCGGAAGAGGAGACTCAGGCAGAGGAGGCTGAAGAAAAGGAGGGAGGAGTGTCACCCGACCCGCGGAAAGTTCAGGACATAAAGAGTGCACGGCCCCCGGAATCGGTGTCGGAGGTGAGAAGCTTTCTGGGCATGGTGACCTACTGTGGTCGGTTCATCCAAAACCTGGCCTCAAGGTCTGAGCCGCTCAGAGCTCTTACCAAGAAAGAGACTGCCTGGCACTGGGGTCCACTGGAGCAGTCGGCGTTCGAGGACATCAAGAGCGCCTTAACAACGGAGGATACCATGGCGTTCTTCGACCCAGCGCTACCCTCGGAGATCGTGGTCGACGCCAGTCCGTTTGGCCTGGGGGAGGTCCTGACCCAAGTGGACCGGGATGGAAACCTCCGTCCCATAGCATACGCCAGCAAGGCGCTCTCGGAAACGGAACAGCGGTGCTCCCAGATCGAGCGGGAGGCCCTGGCGGTCCTGTGGGGATGCAGACATTTTCGCCTCTATGTGCTGGGGCGCCCGGTGACTGTGGTGACTGATCATAAACCCCTGCTCCCGACCCTGGCGGGCTCGTCATCAAAGCCCCCGGCCAGAATTGAGAGATGGATGCTCGCATTGCTTGAGTACGGGGTCACGCTGGTTTACCGACCAGGCACCAACAATGCGGCGGACTTCCTCTGCCGGCATCCCGGAGTGCGTGGGGGAGTGGTGGGAGACACCTGCGCAGAAGAGGCGGACGACCATGTCCGGATGGTAGTGGAAGGAGCAACACCAAATGCGCTGCCCCTGTCGGAGCTGGAGGCTGCAGCGGCTGAGGATGGGTGCTTCCAGATACTGAAGCAGTCGATGCAAAGCGGATCCTGGAAGTTTGTCTTGGAGGCTCTCGCCGGGCGGACCCATGAGGCGAAGACCGCCCTTGAACAGCTGTGGAAAGTGAAAGTGCTGTCTTTCTCGGCGTCAGGGCTCCTGCTCCGGGGGGATCGCAGAGTGGTCCCCCACTCCAAAGTAGGTGATGTGATCGCCCTGGCCCATCATGGCCATCAGGGTGCTGCCAAGACGAAGGCGAGGCTGCGGATAAAGGTCTGGTTCCCGGAGCTGGAGAAAAGGGTCGATGACTTTGTGGCAGCCTGTGTATGGTGTCAGGCAGCCTCCCCGGTGCAGAGGGAACCGGCGATCGAAGCAATGCCTCGAGGGACCAGGCCCTAGGAGGTCGTGCATGCGGACTTTGGGTCCACGTCCGTGGGCACCCACTTTCTGGCCATAGTCGCTGAGTACTCCCGGTACCTCGAGGTGGAGTTCGTGGAATCGGTGGCATTCGAGCATGTGGTAGTCGGCGTGGAAAAGATCTTTGCAACCCACGGATTTCCCCTGACGCTATGCTCGGACAACGGGTCGCCATTCCAAAGCGAGCGGTTCTCAGAGTTTCTAGCCAGTTGGGGAGTTCAACATCGGAAGATATCCCCGCTGTGGCCTCGAGCCAACGGCGATGCAGAAAGGCTGATGCGAACGCTGAACAAGACATTTCGGATTGCGCAAGGACAAGGCCAGCCCCTCCAACGGGCATTGTATCAATTCCTGAGAGTGTATCGCACCACCCCACATGCATCCACTGGTGTCGCCCCGGGAGAAGTGTTATTCCGGCGATGCCCCCGGGGTCTACTGCCGGAGGTACAGGAGAGAGAACCCGGGGTGATCAACGACCAGCAGGTTGAGGCCGACCGACTGGCCAGGATCAGCCAAGAGAACTTGCGCCGGGGTCTTCGGCCCCAACGGCTGGAACCTGGGGATGAGGTGCTTATCCAGAACCGACATCCTCACGGGAAGCTGTCCCTCCCTTACGAACCAGCGCCCCTGGATGTGGTCGCCGTGAAGGGGTCGATGGTGACGGCCTCCGATGGGCGAACGGCTGTCACCCGAAACGTCAGCTTCTTCAAGAAGCTGGGAGACTCGAGAACTGAACCCCCTCTGGACCCGGGTGTCGCTGAGATCCCTGATGATGATGGGCCCCCTCTCGGTGCCCCGGCCTCTCCGAGTCGGGAGGCTGTTGCTGATGGACTGCCGGTGCCGGAGGTGAGCGGGAGGTGCCCCCAGAGGGCTGGGCGAGGGAAACCCGCTTACCTCAGTGAGTATGTGTTGGGACCGTTGGAGGTTCATCCGGAGGGAAGGGACCCGGGTGGCTGACATTAAAGGGGCCTGGGCTCAGGATGGGCAAGTTGTTTGCTGTGTGATATGGTGTGTTTAACTAATGTTGTAATTGTGTGTCCTCCTGAAAAAGGAGGAGTGTGGCGTTGCCCCGTAAGGGCTGCGCACGCCTCAGCGTGACGTTGCACGTCGCCGCGTGCAGCGTTAATAAACAGGGCGTTCCCGGAAGCCGCAGAGCGACCGGGGAGCCCGAAGCCGACAGACGTGTGTGTGTGTGAGCTCTGTCGGGTTGGGGGCTCACGGGCACGCATGGGGGGGCCAAGGACAAACCCCCAACACAACCCCACTCCAACATGGCTGCCGTATCAAAGCGTGGGCCCCCGAGCTGTCTCCTATGGTGCTGACATTGTCAGAGCAAATGTTGCTAAGAAGAGTCTTACCTCAGACTCTATGCACAAGGTACCTTGGCAGCGTCATTTCTACTTAACGTGGTTGGCCAACCGCTCACCCTGAATGCTCTGCTGCCCTGCCGCTGACTGTCAGACTATGCGCAGCTTCCCTTTTAAGCAGTCTGCCTTGACGTCATCTCCTGCTGCCCATCAGCCAAAGGGATGCTGCAGGCAAAACAAAGTTAATCCTCTAAGTCCTGCAGCAAAGGATTCTCTCTGTAAGTGTGAAACTCAGAAGCATGTGCAGAATTTGAATGGGCAAGAATTTTAACTGGTGCATTACATGTATCAGGGAGTTTTATGCCCCCAGTGGTAAGAGGTGGCGTTACCTACAGACATTTATTTTTAAAGGGTTGCTGTCATGGAGGCTGGGGCCTGACAGAATAAGTAAAGGCACAAAAAAAAGGATGTGGTGGCAACAGGCCATTGTGATAACATGACTCCGCTCACTCACTCAACGTCCGCGTTGGTAGACACTGATATAATCGTTCCACACAATGTTATTCACAGAAACAGAGACTAATAAAATAATGTAGAAATGTAATAATAGAGGCAGATATTGTCATTCTACGCTATGTTTAATAAAGAATATCGTGGCCAAGAGGTGGTGAAGGAGGACTAGGAGGGGAGGGTGGGGGTTCAAGCGCGATGCTGCGCGATGTTGCGCGCTTATTTCACTGGCCTGAAATTCAGTGCTTCAAGTAAGCTAACCTGGAAATGTGTCTGTAAGGCTCTCTCTTGGCAGGCTTTGTAAACACACTTTCTAAAGCAGACTTGCATCCAGCTGAAGTGGTGTAGGCCTTATGTCGCCTGTGTAAGCAGAGAGTCACTCATTTCCACGTTCCTTTCAGTTTCCCTGCTTGGTTAATCACTGTATGATGTGTCTCGGTTCCTTTCACTTAAGGGATTTAAAAAGAACTAATATGTGATTTCCCATATTCCAGCACATAAATGGTCTGCGGTGATGTTTTATCCCCTTAAGTGCCAAGGACGAGGTATCTCGTCCTTGGGATTACCTCCCCAGTTCCAAGGACGAGATAGCTTGTCCTTGGGACTTAAGGGGTTAATGAAGGAGAAAATGTTAGAAGGCTTTGAATGGTGAAATACCAAAATCACCAAAAAAGGCCTTGGCACTGGGGGGAAAACCCATGGCAGTTAAAATTAAGAGCAATATTGTTAGACGTGCCATTATGTTTACCAGAGTTCTACAACACAATGTTTAAAAAATGTTAATATCACATGCAACTGTTTGCATCATCTCCTGTGAAGGTTCAGCTTGAAGCTGCTTTAGTCATACTACTTTCAGGACTATGATGGGATCTTCCTCACTCGCCATTCTCCCGCTGTGGATCTGGCGCAGATCCTCCTGTGTTTCTATGTTGAATCTTTTACTGCACCTTCGTGAGAAGGATCCTATTGAAGAGAGGGTCCCAGAAATAGCCCTTATGACCCTAATGCATCTGCCAACCCGCAGAATGATGAATGAAAGGTGTAACTCGCGCTTTGACCAGTCACCGACTGCACCAATGCATCACTGCTATGACAAGAAATATTCTCTCAGACAGCCATTTATACCTTATCCAGTTGAGGGTTTCGAGGAGACAGAGGTCTCACCAATGGACCAGATTGACTGACATTAAAGCCAGGTATCGACAACGTCATTCGAGACATCATGGCATAGCCGCATTAGCCACAAAGCAAATATGCATCCATTCATGAAGCTACACAAACATGCACTAGTTTATTGCTTGTAGACATGGAAAACATGCTTATAACTCCTGTAGGTAGAGGATGGATACATTTACATAATGCTAAGAACCTTTCCTTTCTGTCTCCTAAACGAAACTGCAAGATGCCGAATATACCTGGACCAAGCTTGCATATGCTTTATTGCAACTAACCATAAGAAACCATGAAGACACATAGGGAACCTATAGGGTAACTGAAGGGAATCAGGTTGGAAAGATAGATCTCAGATACATGGAAGGGTAGACATGATCCCTGCAGCATGAGGGACAGAACTGGTGTTCACAGCCAAGGACAGGGGCGGGTGGTAAATTCCTGGTTCCCAAGGCAAGAATTCAGAATAAAATCCTCATAATTGCAGACAGAAGGGGTTCATTTTGTGGTCCTCTCACATGTGACCCAGCAGAACAGGACAATGCTCATTTACTTGTGGTGGCAGGAAAAGATGTTCCCAGTGAGACAGAGTGGAATGATACCCGTGTTGCCCACCAAAACTGCAACCTGCAGGCACTCTCTCAGGCTTAGGTGACCAGACCCTGGTAACAATATGGAACACACAGCCCTCCATGTTCCTTCCCATCACCTTGAAAAGGTACACTCAGCTCTGTCACCCGACATGGTATCAGGCCTTGGAGGACCCACACTAGCCAATCCAGAAGCTACATTTTGCGGTGGTATAAAATGTTCCACGGACCAATGGTCTTGCTGTGACCCTGCAACAGTGTAGTTTGTAACATTCAGGGGTAGTCTCAGGCTGAGCCACCTGATATGGGAGACCAATAAACAAACTAATGTATAGTTTTTGTATATATAGTTAGCCCCAACTGACCTATGTGGATACCCCGTAGGTTTTTGGGGTGGACCCGATTTTGTGACATCCTATCGGGCATAAAGCTGTGTGACACAGGCTCAGAAGATAAGAATGCTGCAGAATTGTTTTTCCAGTGTGATCCATGTCTGTGTTGAAAAATAAAGACAGTGGCCCTCATTACGACCCTGGCGGAAAGGGGTTTACGCCGGCGTAAAGCATGGCGTACCTTTCCGCCTGACTACGAGTTCCCGTAGCGCCATGGTGCTTTTTTCGCCTGCTTTTTCCATGCGGAAAAATCCATGGCGCTACGGGACTTGTTGTTAATTACGCCACCGTAATTTACGGTGGCGTAATTAATGCCTTCCCCACTCCCATTATACCCTATGGGGCAAAAATGGGAATGGGGAAGGGTAAATGGGGATTGGGGACTTACCGCCCCGCCAAGGTCGGAATGGGGCGGTAAATCCGCCAACCACCATGGCTGAGTTGGCAGCTTAGCGCCATGGACCATGGTGCAAATTGCACCATGGTTCTCCGCCAGGGTCGTAATGAGGGCCAGTGTACTTTGCCCCATGGCTGAGTCTTCCATTCTTGCAATGGGAAGTTTTTGATGGGCCCAAGTTTCTCTGCTAGGTATCTGGGCGAATGATATGAGGTCCCATCCGCAAGTCTTTAACAGATGGCAGCAGAGGATGGTCACGCGGCAAGAGGCCGTCTCGTCCTGCTGCATACCTGGAGGGTTGTTTGGTGACCCGCGGAAACCGAGAGACACCGCCTTGGAGAAATTCCTGTCTGCTTTCCATGGGACACCCAGCAGACCGGGAAGGAAGAGTGGCAGGTTGTGGGAGTCAGTGCCCAAATGACATCAGCGGACCACGGAGTGTAAGTATAGTCTCAGCTTTATGGCAAAAACGGGAGGGAGTGGACAAGTTCTGCTTGATGTTTGTGTTGAAGGTTTGGTTTTGGTGAGGAGTGTTGTTTACCTTTTGTTCTTGGCTAGGGAACATTCAGTCTTTGGGCGATCAGTTTGGGCAGTCAACTTGGATAATTTACTTAAGGGTACGGATGACAAAAGGTATGTAAATATCGGATTTCCTGTTGCTTAAGCATTTTAGCTTGGGTCATAGATGACGGTATTCCTGTGTATAGAGCATAGCAGACGAAGCTATCTTGTATCGCAGAAGGTGCTCTCCTGGTTAAGTTCTGCAGAAACGTTTTATCTATAAGGCAACGCTATAGGTACAAGTTGATCACGTGCATTATTGGTTTTCCCTGACAGTTAGGCAGGAAGGCGGCCGTGTATATGTGTCATCCGCCGCCGACAAACCTGGTGGATTCTTCCGCGTTGGTGGTGGCGACACAGAGGTAGAACGTTCTAGTCCCATCTCTGTGTTTGGGGTACAGACACGGCTCCAGCCTCATTGGCGCGGTGCCTGCCGGGAGTATTTATTCCACCTCCTCCCCGGCAGACATTGTGTTGCAACCCATTTCGGATGGTTTCCTCTTCCGGGTTCTCACTCCCCTGTCAGCCGACGCTCCTCCCTTGGTCCTGTCCGTCGTGTTCTACACTTTGCCTTTGTGGCTCCCGCGAAGCGCCGCCTTCGCTGCTCTTACTTTTCTTTTTCTCTTTACCTTTCTTCCGCTGCTTACGGCAGGCTTCTGCAGGTTGTTATTTCGCGAGCCATGTCTCCTCGGGCGCAGCCTCGTCCTCTTACTCTTCCCCTGAATTCTCTCTCCTTCTTCTCTACCTGTTGACCGGCCCTTTGGTCCTACTTACCTTCCCCACATCTTACCTGGCTGTTCTCTCCCAGTCCTGCTCGGGTCTGCGGATTTACCACACCTCCGCCGGCAGTGTTTACTTTGCTTCCACACGGGCAGCTGGGTTCTGCTTCATTACTCCTCCGGGCCAACTGCTCCACAAAGACTCTCCATCTCCAGCTTACGGCATCACACTCCAGTCTGCAGTACGGACTGGTCGGCGGAGCAAAAGAAGAGTCAATGTGCTACAAAGGGTTTTTTCCCAATTTTGTTTTTTCCCTTAATCCGGCTTGGTTCCGGAAGGGGCGCCGCAGGACTGCTGTTCCCAAGCATTCACTGTGGCTTCCTTCCGTGACAAGCATATCCACCTGAGAAAGGAGAGAGACTTCCTCGCCCGGCGGGACCTGCAATCCGCAGACAACGACTCCAGCAGCTCAGGTGAGGAGAGTGTGAAAAAAGGGGGAGAAGAGGGAAACAGGGTGCTGAAATCACCACAGATTGCAATGACAAAAGGTTTCAAGATGTCTGCCAAAGAGCAAGTTCAAGAGCTTTGGAAAGCCTTTCAAGCGATGTCTCAGGAATTACAGGGAGTGAAGACAGAGAATGCCCTCCTTAAACAGATGGTATCTGCTAGAGAACCCCCTCTTCCAGAACTACCACCCATGGCGCTTTCCTCAGGAAAGTTTGATGGCTCCCCTAAGAAGGTGAAGGAATTTTTGGAAGCATGTACAGGCCTCGGATCTTCGCTACGGATCAGGCCAGCGTCGGTTTCCTGATATCTAATATGACCGGTAATGCACTAGCCTGGGCCACCCCATTGGTGACAAGTGGCAACGCCATTCTTCAAGATTTTGCGGGTTTCCAGAATCTGCTTAAGCAAACCTTTGAACGGCCAGAGTTGTCCTTTACAGCCTGTGAGGATTTATTGGATGTCAGACAAGGCTCTATGGATGTCTTCTCCTATATCTCCTCCTTTAAGATGTTGGCAGCCGGAGCAGGATGGCCTGAATCAGCACAATATGCCATTTTCCGAAGGGGTTTGAAGGAAGAAGTCAAAGATGAGCTGGCCAGATCTCCTCACTCACCCACTTTCTCGAATTTACTCACCGCCGCTCTTCACATAGAGTATCATCTCCAGGAAAGGAGGACGGAGCGCCGCAAACAGAGAAGTTCAGGGTTTCCATCAGACCCCCTTTCACACCCTTCTCCTGGTCGCCCCTCTATGACAGCTTCCAACGAACCAATGCAAATCGGCGCCACCAGAGCACCTCTGTCTGCTGCTGAAAGAAGGCGAAGGAGAGAGAAGGGACTGTGCGCGTACTGTGGTTCGGATCAACATCTTCTCAAGGACTGCACAGAAGTGCCAAACAAGAGATCGGGAAACAAACGCCCTCGGCGCCAGTAGGGACAAGTGTCCGGGGGTTTCCAGGTCTTTCGCATCGTCCCTACATTTCCCTTGCAGTATCCTCTCCCGACCACAAGGATGATTCCAGACTTATGGTACTACCGGTGATCCTCGATCTGGAGGCTAACCCAGTGGAGACCGGCTGGATTGCGGAGCGGCGGGCAATTTTGTTGATACTCTGTGGGCGGCAAGGTGGGTCTGCGCAGGGTAGCCTGGAAGGAGGGTCAGAAAATAGAAGGAGTAGACGGATCTCCTTTGTCTTCCGGTCCCATCACACATACTACAGAGGATATTTCCCTGACAATCAATCAACATTCTGAAGTCTTGAAGTTCGATATCATCCGGGCCGCCCATTTCCCTATTATCTTGGGCATCACGTGGCTTCGCAGACACAACCCTCGGATAAATTGGACCGATAATCAGTTAAGCTTCTGTTCCTCATATTGTACTACCAACTGCCTTCCTTTGAAAGGTCGGAGAGACCTTCAGTCTGTAGATATTTACTCAGATAACCACCTTGGTGTCCATGCACTACCCAGTTATTGTACTGCTTTCTCAGACGTCTTCCAAGAGAGCCTTCATGCCAAACTGCCTCCTCATCGGCCACAAGACTGCACCATTGATCTGGAACCTAATGCCCTAGTTCCGTTTGGTAGAGTGTTCTCCCTCACTCAGACCGAGGAGCAGGTACTGCGAAATTGTTTGGATACCAACCTGGAGAATGGCCTGAATCAGCCCTCAAAGTCCCCCGCGGGAGCTCCCTTGTTTTTCATCAAGAAAAGGGGCACTAATAATCTTAGGCCCTGTATCGATTACAGGGGATTGAATAAAGTCACCATACGGGATCGATATCCGATGCCACTGATAACTGACATCATCGAGGCAGTACAGGGAGCAAGGGTGTTTACCAAGCTCGACCTCAGGAACGTTTACCATTTGATTTGGATAGCCAAGGGAGATGAGTGGAAAACCGCTTTTCACACCCCAATCGGCTTATATGAGTATAAGGTGATGCTATTTGGAATGGTGAACGCTCCAGCTGCATTCCAAAGGTTCATGGACAGAATGTTTTCAGATATGCTTTCAATTTCGGTTATCATTTATCTGGACGATATATTGGTTTTCTCCTCAAACATGAAGGAACACATAGTACAGGTCACTCAGGTATTGGACCGCCTTCAAGAGAACCAATTGTTAGTCAAGGCCGAAAAATGCAAATTTGCCGTCCCTTCGGTGCAGTACCTGGGATACGTATTGTCAGAGGAAGGTATAGCCATGGATCAAGACAAGGTCCACGTCATTCTCGACTGGCCTGCACCTACATCAGTCCGAGAGGTGCAGAGATTCCTAGGGCTTTCAAACTATTACAAGGTATTACTATTACGAAGGTAGGATCGCACCTCATATCATTGTACGCTGATGACATGCTGCTATACTTGCGCTTCCCAGAGGAAAACCTACAATACGTCCTGGAGGTGATGGAACGCTATGCCACCCTCTCGGGCATAGTGGTAAACGCCAAGAAATCGAGCATGTTCCCTTTCGGTAGATACAGGGGGGCCCCGCATAGGGAACTACCGGTCTTGCCGATACCCTGGCAGACCAGGACATTCCGATATTTGGGAATCAACATATATCACAGGGCAGAGGAGGAACACAAACGCAATACGGAAAGGGCAGTGGAAGGCATCAAGAATAGCATAGGGGTTTGGTCCAAATTACCTCTAGCCATAGTGGGTAGGGCAGCCTTGATCAAGATGGTGGTCCTGCCAAGATTGTTACAGTATTTTATGAACATCCCGTACATGCCCCCCAAACGCTTTTTTGTGAAACTCCATAGCTTAAGCAGGGGCTACATATGGCATAACTCCAGGAACAGGGTGGCCCTTTGGAAGTTGCAAAACTCGTATGACAGGGGGGGCATAAATCTACCGACCTTCGAGATATACTACCTGGCGGGACAGCTCCAGTATGTGGCCAGGTGGTTGTCCGAAGAAGAGATGGCTGAAACCAGGCTTTTGTACAAGGATACCGCCCCCTTCTTTCTAAGAGAGGTGTATGGTTGCCCAAACCAATGTTGCAGGGATGGGCGAGACTGCTGATAAAGGGCTGGGAAATATGGAGCAAAGCATGGCAAATAGTGGGAAACCTGACCCCATACTCCCTGCAGGTGCCGCTAGTGGCGCTGTGTAGGGAGGACCCGCAAACGATAAAAGGGATCCGCAGATATTGGGAACCGATGGGCCTTGCGACCGGCAGAGTTGTATGGCAAGAAGGGGAAGCACTAGATTTCCAGAGATTAATGGAGGATACCGGGGTGCACATAGGCCAATATATCACTCACACAAGAATTATCAAACGGGTGCGAGAGAGGGGGCCTGGGGCAGTGCTAGCGGAGCAACCCGACACGGTCATCGAGACGATGTATGATATATCAGAGGGTGGGCACGAAATATCCCACATATATGAACTATTGATGACTAGGGTGGGCATGGAGTTACTCCGACTGAGGCGGGACTGGGAGGAGGAGGTGGGAGAACCTATGATGGATGGACAATGGGATAGGCCACAAACGTACCACAAGAAGGTGTCCCGAAACACGAGGCTATAGCAGATCCAGTTATATGTCACCCATAGGGCATATATGACCCCTAGCAAAATTGCCAGGTTTGGAAGTTCAGTGATACAGAAATGCCCAAGGTGCGAGGAGGGGGAAGCTGGGATGTTACACATGTTTTGGGCTTGCCCAGAGGTGGGTAGATTCTGGACAGAGGTTAAGCTACGCCTGGCCGAAAAAGGGATTACACTGGAGGTGGAGTCAGCTTGGGCATGCATGCTGGGGGGTTTTGCCAGACAACGCAACCTTAAGCACATTAGTAAGATGAAAGACCTGGCCTACATCCTGGCCAAACGAAGAATTGAAATGGGCTGGAAGGCAGCCCAACGACCTAGAATAGAGACGTGGAAGGCTGACCTCCTAAAGTGGGCAGATGCAGAAACGGCAGTTTGGTATGAGGCAATCAGTAGGGGAGGGGAGGAAGAAGCGGGCTCCCTGATAGCATGGAGACAACTGGTGGCCACGATGGTGGGACCCTCCCAAGCTGAACTTAATGAGGACAATATGATATGAGGGAGAGTAATGAGGAAGACAAGCCCGGAGACACGCAAGTTGGTGGCATTGAAGCAGGGGCTCCAGTTAAGAGGGTGGGAGGGGGGAGGACTGTGACGCACAACCTGTGGTTCCATGTAATAATGTCGCCACAAAAATCTCGCCATGCAAAAATATCGCCGACAAAATTGCCGTTTTTTGTGGCAACATTATTGCATGGAACCACAGGTTGTGCGTCACAGTTTTTAAAAAAAAAAAAAAATGTTTAATTTTTTTTTTGCCCCTTTCCCCATATATATGGTCACCCAAATAATATCACCACAACATTTTCCCGGCGATATTATTTACGGCGACCATATATGTGGCGATATTATTACCTGATACCCAACCTGTGAATTTAACAATGTGATACGAATGTCCTCATTGTTTGAAATTTTTGGTGTGTTGTTAAAAAAAAAATACATTTATTTAAAAAAAAATTAAAACTTAAAGACAATACTCATGAGGACGAGAAATACCAGCTGAAATGTCAGCGAAGCCCACAAACCCTATTGATCAAATAGGGACCCAGAAAGACTATAACAGCAAAGTGAAGATAATTTAGTACATCAGACTCATGACAAGGGACAAGTAGGAATAGTGATTACAGAATGGTGAGGAAAATATAGACATTCAAAAAAGGAGCTGGCTACAACAGCACACCACACTTAACAATCACTAGGGAACAAAGGGAGAGGTGCAAGGCAAAGCCTGGAACAGGCTCCAAGAGAAGGTAAGGGAACAAGGAAAACGAAATTACAAGGGCAAAACCTCTCCCCTCTCCACCCAGGGAAGGAAAGGCAAACAGGGACAAAATACTACATCTATGAACAAGGAGTGACTAAAGGATCAAGGTTTCACTGCAGAATAGGGCAAGGTCAAGGCAATAAAGAACACAGCCAAACTGGGCTGCACAGAAAAAGGAAAGCACCGAGAAGTGCTGACTGCAAAACAGAGGAAGACAGAAAGGGAATCCAGGAAGCAGAAATTACTAATAAACACACTAAATTCTAAATCCAGGGAAAAGAGAACATGAAATTGGAAACTAGGAACTACACACTAAGCTAAGAGCCAGGAACAAGGGACCAGTCAAAAACAGAAACACTGTACCAATGACCAGCGCTGGACTGCAGCAAACTGAGGCTTTTAAAGCTGGCTAACGAGCACACTCTTCAGGTGTGCTGCCTGCTGCACCTGCCAGCCCAGGTGCTGTTTATCCTCCACCCAACCTGGTCCTGCAAGGGTGGAGATGAAGCAGTGGGCCAGGCATTTTCAGAAGCATAGACATTTGGGAAAAGCGGCATACAGGCTGCCAGAAACCTGGAATGGATCCAGAACGTAGAAAATAAGGATTTAGCGCTCCCAATTCACCACAGCACTGTCACATAAGATTTGGAAGGAACATCGACTAGGGAATAAACCCCAAATCAGGCACCCAAGTGGTGGGAACGGGAGCAATGGGCGCAAATCCCTGACACCCCAATCGTGAAAACCAAAGACATTGTTGGAGTAAACCAAGAATGAGTAATATAAGTGAACTGTTAATTCAATCCAGAAGAAGTGTCAAGTTGATCTGGAGTTGTGTTGAACAGTGAAAGACCGAGACTAAGTATAAGCTGGCAAGTTGAAGTCTTGGGGAAGGGAACCCTGAGACTTGATGAACTGTAATGCTGTCTTGAGGACGGAAGCCTCAAGACCTGTTTCTTTGGAACTGTGTTGCTTTGAACTTGGGGAAGGAAACCCAAGGATTTTGTGGAACTGTACTGTCTTGAACTTGGGGAAGGGAACCCCAAGGATTTGTGGAACTGTTTTCAACTTGGTAAGGAAATCCCGCGACTTTTGTGGAACTTTCTTAAACTTGGGGAAGGGGAGCTGCAGAGGAAGCTAGGGGCTGGAAGAAGCTCAGAACTCTGCGTTGATCAGCATTTCTTTTATTGTTGACATCCCTACACATTGTTTAGCTTTAGTTGTGAGGGCAAGGAACTTGAGTCGAACTTTATGACTTAGACTTTCCTTTGTTTAGTTCAGATAGGGAAATCCCACCTTAGCATAGGGAAAGATAGGCCTTCAACCATCCCGACATTTGAGTCAATAAGGCAATTTATTGTGACCTTTGAATCTGTTGTCTGTGTCTTACTTCATGATGCCTTCCCAGATGATAGATATATAAGAACATTGATCCTGTTCAGCTCTTGCCACAGGTAAGAGAAACCCAAAGTTTAACTGATTCTTAAATTGCACTGGGTAGGGTGCTCCCTCGCTCTCCGGACTCTAAAGGCACTTCTTCCAGGAATCCCATGTAGTCTGCAACCTGGGATATCACTTTTGTTGTGGCCTCTTTTTCCAAACGCTTTCCTCATTTCTTCTCATTTTTACCTCAGGATGTGTGTGAGGAAAGGGGGCGGAATCAGTACTGCCAGAGGAGGAAGAAGATGGAGGGGGGGCTAAACTCCTTTTCCCACATTCTTCCCTGAGGGCTATCTAAAAGAACTGCATTATCTATTTCTCTTTTTTTTTTTCCAAGAACAGCTTTTCTTTTACCATCTTCCTTCTTTTATTGGACAAAGAGGATATTGGACTGGAAAAGGCAGTCTCCTCCAGAACATTCCTTTTATGAGATGCGTTTGTCGAGCTCATCTGCCCTCTCAAAATTGCACTGGGAAGAACAACGTAACTCACCCCAGTGCAATGTTCATACCCTGCTGTGCCCGATCCATGCAGGTGAAGCGGACCAACCCCACTCCAACATGGCTGCCGTATCAAAGCGTGGGCCCCCAAGCTGTCTCCTATGGTGCTGACATTGTCAGAGCAAATGTTGCTAAGAAGAGTCTTACCTCAGACTCTATGCACAAGGTACCTTGGCAGCGTAATTTCTACTTAACGTGGTTGGCCAACCGCTCACCCTGAATGCTCTGCTGCCCTGCCGTTGACTGTCAGACTATGCGCAGCTCCCCTTTTAAGCAGTCTGCCTTGACGTCATCTCCTGCTGCCCATCAGCCAAAGGGATGCTGCAGGCAAAGCTAAGTTAATCCTCTAAGTCCTGCAGCAAAGGATTCTCTCTGTAAGTGTGAAACTTAGCAGCATGTGCAGAATTTGAATGGGCAAGAATTTTAACTGGTGCATTACATGTATCAGGGAGTTTTATGCCCCCAGTGGTAAGAGGTGGAGTTACCTACAGACATTTATTTTTAAAGGGTTGCTGTCATGGAGGCTGGGGCCTGACAGAATAAGTAAAGGCACAAAAAAAAGGATGTGGTGGCAACAGGCCATTGTGATAACATGACTCCGCTCACTCACTCAACGTCCGCGTTGGTAGACACTGATATAATCGTTCCACACAATGTTATTCACAGAAACAGAGACTAATAAAATAATGTAGAAATGTAATAATAGAGGCAGATATTGTCATTCTACGCTATGTTTAATAAAGAATATCGTGGCCAAGAGGTGGTGGAGGAGGACTAGGAGGGGAGGGTGGGGGTTCAAGCGCGATGCTGCGCGCTTATTTCACTGGCCTGAAATTCAGTGTTTCAAGTAAGCTAACCTGGAAATGTGTCTGTAAGGCTCTCTCTTGGCAGGCTTTGTAAACACACTTTCTAAAGCAGACTTGCATCCAGCTGAAGTGGTGTAGGCCTTATGTCGCCTGTGTAAGCAGAGAGTCACTCATTTCCACGTTCCTTTCAGTTTCCCTGCTTGGTTAATCACTGTATGATGTGTCTCTGTTCCTTTCACTTAAAGGCTTTAAAAAAGAACTAATATGTGATTTCCCATATTCCAGCACATAAATGGTCTGCGGTGATGTTTTATCCCCTTAAGTGCCAAGGACGAGGTATCTCGTCCTTGGCACTTAAGGGGTTAATGAAGGAGACAATGTTAGAAGGCTTTGAATGGTGAAATACCGAAATCACCAAAAAAGGCCTTGGCACTGGGGGGAAAACCCATGGCAGTTAAAATTAAGAGCAATATTGTTAGACGTGCCATTATGTTTACCAGAGACAAATATTTAAGCACTCTTTATTTTTTCAATTACATTTCTACAACACAATGTTTAAAAAATGTTAATATCACATGCACCTGTTTGCATCATCTCCCGTGAAGATTCAGTTCGAAGCTGCTTTAGTCATACTACTTTCAGGACTATGATGGGTCCTTCCTCACTCGCCATTCTCCCGCTGTGGATCTGGCGCAGATCCTCCTGTGTTTCTATGTTGAATCTTTTACTGCACCTTCATGAGAATGATCCTATTGAAGAGAGGGTCCCAGGAATAGCCCTTATGACCCTAATGCATCTGCCAACCCGCAGAATGAAGAATGAAAGGTGTAACTCGCTCTTTGGCCAGTCACCGACTGCACCAATGCATTACAGCTATGACAAGAAATATTCTCTCAGACAGCCATTTATACCTTATCCAGTTCAGGGTTTCGAGGAGACAGAGGTCTCACCAATGGACCAGATCGACTGACATTAAAGCCAGGTATCGACGACGTCATTCGAGACATCACGGCATAGCCGCGTTAGCCACAAAGCAAATATGCATCCATTCATGAAGCTACACAAACATGCACTAGTTTATTGCTTGTAGACATGGAAAAACATGCTTATAAGTCCTGTAGGTAGAGGACGCTACATTTACATAATGCTAAGAACCTTTCCTTTCTGTCGCCAAAGCGAAACCGCAAGATGCAGAATATACGTGGACCAAGCTTACATATGCTTTATTGCAACTAACCATAAGAAACCATGAAGACACATAGGGAACCTATAGGGGGACTGAAGGGAATCAGGTTGGAAAGACAGACCTCAGATACATGGAAGGGGAGACATGATCCCTGCAGCACGAGGGACAGAACTGGTGTTCACAGCCAAGGACAGGGGCGGGTGGAAGATTCCTGGTTCCCAAGGCAAGAATTCAGAATAAAATCCTCATAATTGCAGACAGAAGAGCTTTGTTTTGCGGTCCTCTCACACGTGACCCAGCAGAACAGGACAATGTTCATTTACTTGTGGTGGGAAGAGAAGCTGTTCCCAGCGAGAAGAAGTGGAATGATACAAGTGTTGCCCACCAAAACTGCAACCTGCAGGCCCTCTCTCAGGCTTAGGTGACCAGACCGTGGTAACAATATGGAACGCACAGCCCTCCATGTTCCTTCCCATCACCTTGAAAAGGTACACTCAGCTCTGTCACCAGACATGGTACCAGGCCTTGGAGGACCCACACTAGCCAATCCAGAAGCTACATTTTTCGGTGGTATAAAATGTTGCACGGACCAATGGTCTTGCTGTGACCCTGCAACAGTGTAGTTTGTAGCATTCAGGGGTAGTCTCAGGCTGAGCCAGCTGATATGGGAGACCAATAAACATACAAATGTATAGTTTTTGTATATATAGTTAGCCCCAACTGACCTATGTGGCTGCCCCGTAGGTTTTTGGGGTGGACCCGATTTTGTGACATCCTATCGGGCATAAAGCTGTGTGACACAGGCTCAGAAGATAAGAATGCTGCAGAATTGTTTTTCCAGTGTGATCCATGTCTGTGTTGAATAATAAAGACAGTGTACTTTGCCCCATGGCTGAGTCTTCCGTTCTTGCAATGGGAAGTCTTTGATGGGCCCAAGTTTCTCTGCTAGGTATCTGGGCGAATGATGTGAGGTCCCATCCGCAAGTCCTTAACAGATGGCAGCAGAGGATGGTCGCACGGCAAGAGGCCGTCTCGTCCTGCTGCATACCTGGAGCATTGTTTGGTGACCCGCGGAAACCGAGAGACACCGCCTTGGAGAAATTCCTGTCTGCTTTTCCATGGGACACCCAGCAGACCGGGAAGGAAGAGTACATACATACTAGTACCTTGTGTTAATATTAGTTTCTCTTGCCCTCCTACTGGTACGTTAGCCCACGGGCACAACCACAGCCACAACAGTGTGGCCTTTTTCGTTGGGGAAGGAAGAGTGGCAGGTTGGGGGAGTCAGTGCCCAAATGATATCAGCGGACCACGGAGTGTAAGTATAGGCTCAGCTTTATGGCAAAAACGGGAGGGAGTGGACAAGTTCTGCTTGATGTTTGTGTTGAAGGTTTGGTTTTGGTGAGGAGCGTTGTTTACCTTTTGTTCTTGGCTAGGGAACATTCAGTCTTGGGACGATCAGTTTGGGCAGTCAGCTTAGATAATTTACTTAAGGGTACGGATGACAAAAGGTATGTAAATATCAGATTTTCTGTTGCTTAAGCATTTTAGCTTGGGTCATAGATGATGGTATTCCTGTGTATAGAGCATAGCAGACGAAGCTAGCTTGTATCGCAGAAGGTGCTCTCCTGGTTAAGTTCTGCAGAAACATTTTATCTATAAGGCGACGCTATAGGTACAGGTTGATCACGTGCATTATTGGTTTTCCCTGACAGTTAGGCAGGAAGGCGGCCGTGTATATGTGTCATCCGCCGCCGACAAACCTGGTGGATTCTTCCGCGTTGGTGGTGGCGACACAGAGGTAGAACGTTCTAGTCCCATCTCTGTGTTTAGGGTACAGACATGGCTCCAGTCTCATTGGCGCGGTGCCTGCCGGGAGTATTTATTCCACCTCCTCCCCGGCAGACACTGTGGTGCAACCCATTTCGGATGGTTTCCTCTTCTGGGTTCTCACGCTCCTGTCAGCCGACGCTCCTCCCTTGGTCCTGTCGGTCGTGTTCTACACTTTGCCTTCGTGGCTCCCGCGAAGCGCCGCCTTCGCTGCTCTTACTTTTCTTTTTCCCTTTCCCTTTCTTCCGCTGCTTGCGGCGGGCTTCTGCAGGTTGTTATTTCGCGAGCCATGTCTCCTCGGGCACGGCCTCGTCCTCTTACTCCTCCCCTGAATTCTCTCTCCTTCTTCTCTACCTGTTGACCAGCCCTCCGGTCCTACTTACCTTCCCCACATCTTACCTGGCTGTTCTCTCCCGGTCCTGCTCAGGTCTGCGGATTTACCACACCTCCGCCGGCAGTGTTTACTTTGCCTCCACACGGGCAGCTGGGTTCTGCTTCATTGCTCCTCCGGGCCAACTGCTCCACAAAGACTCTCCATTTCCAGCTTACGGCATCGCACTCTAGTCTGCAGTACGATCTGGTCGGCGGAGCAAAAGAAGAGTCAACGTGCCACGAAGGGTTTTTTCCCTATTTGGGTTTTTCCCTTAATCCGGCTTGGTTCCAGAAGGGGTGCCGCAGGACTGCTGTTCCCAAGCATTCACTGTGGCTTCCTTCCATGACAAGCATATCCACCTGAGAAAGGAGAGAGACTTCCTCGTCCGGCGGCACCTGTAATCCGCAGACGACTGCAGCAGCTCAGGTGAGGAGAGTGTGAAAAAAGGGGGAGAAGAGGGAAACAGGGTCCTGAAATCACCACAGATTGCAACGACAAAAGGTTTCAAGATGTCTGCCGAAGAGCAAGTTCAAGAGCTTTGGAAAGCCTTTCAAGCGATGTCTCAGGAATTACAGGGAGTGAAGACAGAGAATGCCCTCCTTAAACAGATGGTATCTGCTAGAGAACCCCCCTCTTCCAGAACTACCACCCATGGCGCTTTCCTCAGGAAAGTTTGATGGCTCCCCTAAGAAGGTGAAGGAATTTTTGGAAGCATGTACAGGCCTCGGATCAGGCCAGGGTCGGTTTCCTGATATCTAATATGACCGGTAACGTGCTAGCCTGGGCCACCCAATTGGTGACAAGTGGCAACGCCATTCTTCAAGATTTTGCGGGTTTCCAGAATCTGCTTAAGCAAACCTTTGAACGGCCAGAGTTGTCCTTTACAGCCTGTGAGGATTTATTGGATGTCAGACAAGGCTCTATGGATGTCTTCTCCTATATCTCCTCATTTAAGATGTTGGCAGCCGGAGCAGGATGGCCTGAATCAGCACAATATGCCATTTTCCGAAGGGGTTTGAAGGAAGAGATCAAAGATGAGCTGGCCAGATCTCCTCGCTCACCCACATTCTCGGATTTACTCGCCGCCGCTCTTCACATAGAGTATCGTCTCTAGGAAAGGAAGACGGAGCGCCGCAAACAGAGAAGTTCAGAGTTTCCATCAGACCCCCTTTCACACTCTTCTCCTGGTCGCCCCTCTATGACAGCTTCCAACGAACCAATGCAAATCGGCGCCACCAGAGCACCTCTGTCTGCTGCTGAAAGAAGGCGAAGGAGAGAGAAGGGACTGTGCGCGTACTGTGGTTCGGATCAACATCTTCTCAAGGACTGCACAGAAGTGCCAAACAAGAGATCGGGAGATCGGGAAACAAACGCCCTCGGCGCCAGTAGGGACAAGTGTCCGGGGGTTTCCAGGTCTTTCGCATCGTCCCTACATTTCCCTTGCAGTATCCTCTCCCGACCACAAGGATGATTCCAGATTTATGGTACTACCGGTGATCCTCGATCTGGAGGGTAAACCAGTGGAGACCGGCTGGATTGCGGAGCGGCGGGCAATTTTGTTGATACTCTGTGGGCGGACAAGGTGGGTCTGCGCAGGGTAGCCTGGAAGGAGGGTCAGAAAATAGAAGCAGTAGACGGATCTTCCGGTCCCATCACACATACTACAGAGGATCTTTCCCTGACAATCAATCAACATTCCGAAGTCTTGAAGTTCGATATCATCCGGGCCGCCCATTTTCCTATTATCCTGGGCATCATGTGGCTTCGCAGAC
Source organism: Ambystoma mexicanum (assembly GCF_040938575.1). Classification (NCBI taxonomy): domain Eukaryota; kingdom Metazoa; phylum Chordata; class Amphibia; order Caudata; family Ambystomatidae; genus Ambystoma; species Ambystoma mexicanum. The sequence goes on along the minus strand of NC_090938.1, from coordinate 790,758,879 downwards.
ACAACCCTCGGATAAATTGGACCGATAATCAGTTAAGCTTCTGTTCCTCGTATTGTACTACCAACTCCCTTCCTTTGAAAGGTCGGGGAGACCTTCAGTCTGTAGATATTTACTCAGATAACCACCTTGGTGTCCATGCACCACCCAGTTATTGTTCTGTTTTCTCTGACGTCTTCCAAGACAGCCTTCATGCCAAACTGCCTCCTCATCGGCCAGAAGACTGCACCATTGATCTGGAACCTAATGCCCTGGTTCCGCTTGGTAGAGTGCTCTCCCTCACTCATACCGAGAAGCAGGTACTTCGAAATTGTTTGGATACCAACCTGGAGAATGGCCTGATTCAGCCCTCAAAGTCCCCCGCGGGAGCTCCCTTGTTTTTCATCAAGAAAAGGGGCACTAATGATCTTAGGCTCTGTATCGATTACAGGGGATTGAATAGAGACACCATACGGGATCGATATCCGATGCCACTGATAACTGACATCATCGAGGCGGTACAGGGAGCCAGGGTATTTACCAAGCTCGACCTCAGGAACGCTTACCATTTGCTTCGGATAGCCAAGGGAGATGAGTGGAAAACAGCTTTTCGCACCCCATTCGGCTTATATGAATATAAGGTGATGCTATTTGGAATGGTGAACGCTGCAGCCGCATTCCAAAGGTTCATGGACAGAATGTTTTCAGATATGCTTTCAATTTCAGTTATCATTTATCTGGACGATATATTGGTTTTCTCAAACATGAAGGAACACATAGTACAGGTCACTCAGGTATTGGACCGCCTTCAAGAGAACCAATTGTTAGTCAAAGCCGAAAAATGCAAATTTGCCATCCCTTCGGTGAAGTACCTGGGATACGTATTGTCAGAGGAAGGTTTAGCCATGGATCAAGACAAGGTCCACGTCATTCTCGACTGGCCTGCTCCTACATCAGTCCGAGAGGTGCAGAGATTCCTAGGGCTTTCGAACTATTACAGTAGGTTCATCCCTAATTTCTCAGAGGTGGTTTATCCCATTACTCGACTGCTCAAAAAGAACGCTTCCCTGTTCCAATGGTCTGCCGAGACTGAGAAGGGTTTCCTTCATCTAAAAAGCCTCTTCTGCTCCGTGCCGATTCTTCAACATCCTGATTAGACCCAACCTTTTATCCTAGCGACCGACGCATCAGCCATCGCGATCGGGGCAGTATTGCTTCAGACAGTCGATGGGGTGGAACATCCAGTGGCCTACTTATCCAAGACTCTCTCTCCCAGTCAACTCAACTACTCTGTCCTTGAAAAGGAATTACTTGCCATGAAATCTGCCTGCGAAGAATGGCGTCACCTACTCATGGGTGCTCGACATCGGTTTCTAATCAGAACAGATCATAAGAACTTGAAGGCTCTACAGGAGATGGAATGTTCAAATTCCAGACAGGCAAGATGGGCTTACCTTTTTTCTCAATATGATTTTCAGATCACTTACATTCCAGGATTGTTAAATCGGTTGGCGGACGCACTGTCTCGCAAGGACTCAAGCAAGGAGAAGGACTCGATCAGCCTTGAACCCATGTTTCACAAGAATCGGATCATGGCTCTAGTCGGATCTTTCCTTCAGGAGGTAAAGGCAGCGGTCATTCAAGAACTACCACAGCTGCCCTTGCATCCCAATTCCCTCCATCAGGAGAAGGATGGTTGGGTTTTCTATAAAAAGCGGTTGTACATCCCAGAAGGCCCTTTACGCAAGAAGATCCTAGGTTGGTGCCACAACTCACCACTGCGGGTCATAGAGGAGGGAACAACACCTTGGAACTCATCTCAAGATCTTTTCTCTGGCACAATGTGAAAAAGGAGACTCTGGAGTGGGTAAAAACATGTCCACTTTGTGCCAGGGCCAAGTATCCGTCAGGCAAACCCCTGGGACTGCTGACTCAACCGGAGATTCCCAAGCGCCCCTGGGGACGTATATCCACAGATTTTATTGTGGACCTTCCTGAATCTGACCCGTGTACTTGTATCATGGTCACGGTGGACACCTTCTCCAAGATGGCCCATTTCTCGCCCCCTTCAGGGACTCCCCACTGCTACCAAGATGGCAGAGGTCTTTGCAGGGTAGTTGCTAGGTCTGGAAAAGACCCGGGGCTGAGCTGATGTCGGAACTGTCGGGACTGGGGGCTAGCTAGTCTTTTGGCTGTAGCTCCTGAGTTTCTATCCGGGGCTACAACCAAAAGATCAGGGGCTATAGCCCCCTTAGTCCCCCCCTAGCAACACCCCTGGGTCTTTGCATGGGATATCTTCAAATTACATGGCCTACCCAATAAGATTATCTCCGATCGAGGGAGTCAGTACATCTCGATGTTCTGGATCGCCTTGTGCACTCGTTTGGGGGTCGAAAGAGCTCTTTCCTCGGGTTTCCACCCACAATCCAATGGCCAGACAGAACGCCTTAACGCCACTCTGGAGCAATACTTGAGATGTTACACCACTCAACATCAGGACAATTGGGTCTCTCTGCTTCCCACCGCTCAGTTCGCCTATAATAACACTAGACACTCTGCTACTGGTCTCTTCCCATTCTACTGTACCTATGGTATCCACCCACGGTCTGTTTTGCCAAAGGCACCCAGTTTTACCAACTCTCCAGCTGCATAGAAACATTACGGAAGCACATGCCACTGCATTACTAAGCCTGGAGGTCAGCAGGAGACGAACTAAGATTGGAGCCGATAAACATCGCAAGGAGTGCCCTCAATGGAAGCCGGGCGACAGGGTGTGGTTGTCCACGAGGTTCTTACCCAGATGGACCCGTCCTTCTAAGCTGTCACCTCGTTTTCTGGGACCCTTTCCCATTCTTTGTAAGGTTAATCCTGTGGCTTATCGCCTTCGGCTCTCTCTCACTTTTGGTCGCATTCACCCAGCCTTTCATTCTTCTCTTCTCAAACTTCACTATCCTGACCCACATCACTGAGCTGTTCCCATTCAAAACCCTGTACTGAAACAAGACAGGGAGAAGTATGAAGTCTCCGCTATTCGGGACTCTAGGTTCTATCAAGGTCGTTTAGAATACCTCTTGTCCTGGAAGGGTTACCCTGAGTCGGAGGATTCTTGGGAACCAGCTTCCCAGGTACATGCCCCTCAGCTACTTGCCAAGTTCCACCGCTTACACCTGGGGAAACGTGGGGTTGTGAGGTCTGGGGGGGGCATACTGTCATCTGCCGCCGACAAACCTGTCACGATCTGTCTCCACCTTCCCCAACTCCTCCTCACCTGTCTTCTCCTGTACTTCTTCTGCCCTGATTACAGCCTTCTTGATCTTTTCTCCTTCGGCTGGCCTCTTCTCCTTTTTTTGTCGAAGGTAAGGACGCTCTCCCTCGGTAGCCTCCGTGATCTGGCTGATAACAGATCTAGGGAATACCCGAGGAGCACGCCCTAAAGAATGGGGAAAAAAGCCTCCTGGCAAAAAAAACCGATCAGTATTCAGGTATCTGTGGAATACTGATGTCCGGCAATTATATGGAGATGTTGATTCCTGCAGCAGCGGAGCTCCGGACACGTAGGAGGAATGTCCACACCTTGCTCAACTCGTTCCCTGAGAAAGGCGGTGAGACCAGGATACTGCCTCCAGTGTTGTGTGGTCTCGATGTCTTATGGGCTGAGTTGTAATTGAAGGGAGGTCTCGGTCCGTCGGAACACCGGAGAGACGTTACGAACGGAACAACAGAAGAAAGGAAGGAGGAAGCAAAAGAGGTAAGGAAATGGACAGAAAAGTATGAACAGCCGAAAATGCTCACAGCGAAACGCTAACGCTGAAGCACCGACTGAGTGAAAAAGGCAGGAAAAATACTTACATGGAAAATGCTTGGTAGTACGCGTCGTGTAAGAAAGAACAGAAGATAAGACCCTAATCACCTTACCTGAAAACCTGAAAACACCACTAGTGCAGGGAAAGTAGGTAGGAAAGCAAAGGACCTGAACGAAAAGGCAATGATGGAAAGCTAGACGCTGAGAGCGACTGGCTGGGCACGTAACGAAAACGATACAACGCGCCGAGCGTTGTTATGGCCTGCTGGTTATAGATTACGTCGGCCATGTTGGAATAAACTAGACCGATAGAATGTAACAGTCCGCCATCTTAGTAGTGTCTCCAACGACTAGCAATTCTCCAGGGCTGATGCATGACAGTATGCCCCCTTCGATACCTGCCTCCTCCAGGTTTCCCTGGATACAGTCTATGGAATCGTTGTACAAGTCTGGGAGCGTGCATATGGGCTCTTGGTTCCCAAGTTCTTTCAGCAATGGGGAATCCCTTCCAATGGACCAAATATTGAAGGGTTCCTCTCCTGTAGCGGGAATCTACAATTCTGGCCACTTCATATTCCTCAGGTTCTTCGAGCGAAGTGATCACCGTTCTTCTCAGAGGTCTCTTGTACAGATCTTCTTGATGAGTCTTGAGTAATGAGGAGTGAAAGACTGGGTGTACCCTCCGCAGAGAGTGAGGTAATCTTAGTTTGAAGGCTACAGGATTGATCTGGGACAGGATTGGGTAGGGACCTATGTACCGTGCTGCGAATTTCCCCTTATGAGTCCAGCGAGGTAGATATCGCGTAGATAACCAAACCAAATCTCCTGTCTTCCAAAGAGGAACCGGGTTACATTTGGTATCCGCATAGGTCTTATACTTCTTGCGGCTTTCCTCTAAGGTTTGTAGGGCTTCCTTGTGTGTACGCTTGAGATCCATCAGCATCCTCTCCAAGGCGGGAGTTGTGGTCTGGCTACTGAAAGATAAGGCACCTAGATGATGCGGGTTATAACCATAGGTGCACCTGAAAGGACTCATCTTGATAGCCGTATGATAAGTGTTGTGGTAAGCGAACTCTGCCATTGATAACAGAGTAGCCCAGTTATCCTGTTCCCTGTTACAAAAACAGCGAAGGTATTGTTCTAAACTTGCGTTCAGTCTTTCGGTCTGTCCGTTGGACTGGGGGTGATATCCCGAGGATAGCGCCTTCTGTATAGCCAACTGGTTACATAGCAAGTCCCAAAATTTAGAGGTAAATTGCGTTCTCCTGTCTGAGATTATGGACCGTAGTAAACCGTGTAACCTTACTATCTCGCGAAGGAAGACTGAAGCGGTCTCTGAGGCTGAACGATCTCCTGCAAGAGCTACGAAATGAGCTAAGTTGGTGAAAGAATCAATTGTCACTAGAATCACTTTTTTCTCCTGGGAAACTGGGAGTTCTACTATGAAGTCCACTGAGAGGTCCTCCCAGGGGCGTGTAGGAGCCTTGGCTTGATGTAGGAGCCCGAGTGGTCTGTGACGAGGGGTCTTATTGATGGCACAGATGGGACAAGTCGACACATAAGAGGTGATGTCTCTTCGCATCGACGGCCACCAGAAACTCCTGGATACCAGCTCAAATGTTGCCTTCACCCCCTTATGTCCAGCCAAGGGAAGATCGTGACAAAAGCTGATGGCCTGTCTGCGAAGATCAGTTGTGGGTAAGAACAATGCTGAATGATGAAACCACAATCCTTCGTGTTCCTGCAATTTGCAGGACTGCTTCTCTTCCTGAGCATAATCTTTGAGTTCACCTTGGACCTTCTCAAGGAACAAATGGTTCTCAATTATAATCTTCTCCTTTTTAACCTCCGATAGATCTTCCTCCAACCAACTTCGTCTGCCACACTATTCTGGGATCCTGGTATATAGGTGATCTGGAAATCAAAGCTTGAAAAATAATAGGCCCAGCGGGCATGCCTGGAATTCCTGCACTCCATTTGTTGGAGAACCTTAAGATTCCTATGATCAGTACGGATGACAAATTGATGAGAGGCTCCCTGTAGCAAATTTCTTCATTCTTGACAGGCTGCCCGCATTGCTAATAATTCTCTTTCCAGAACCGAGTAGTTTCTTTTGCTTCCAGTTAGGGTGCGGGAGTAATAGGCGATAGGATGTTCGTCTCCATTGCTTCCTTCTTGTAGCAACATGGCCCCTAAAGCACCCCCCGAGGCATCGGTCTCCAGGATAAATGGTTTATTCTGCTCGGGCTGAGCCAAAACCGGGGCAGTGATGAAACGTTTCTTCAATGTCTCGAATGCCGCTTGAGCCGCCGAACCCCACTGGAATACTGTACCCTTTTTGAGAAGTGCTGTGATGGGTAATACCAGATCAGAGAATTTGGGTATAAACCGGCGGTAAAAGTTCGCCAGGCCTAGGAAATGTTGTATCTCCTTGACTGACGAGGGTTCTGGCCATCTGTCTATGGCCAACACCTTCTTGGGGTCCATACGGATACCTTTCACTGACAATATAAATCCCAGGTAAGGTACCGCTGTGGTCTCAAAGAGACACTTCTCGGGCTTGGCGAAAAGTTGATTTTCCAATAACCTACGAAGTACTTCGCACACATGTATCCGGTGTTCCTCCAAGGAAGGAGAGAAAATCAGTATGTCATCGAGGTATACGACTACCGATATGTATAACTTATCGGCAAAGATCTTATCCACAAATCTCTGAAATACCGCTGGGGCGTTTACCAGTCCGAATGGCATAACACAATACTCAAACAACCCCAGCGGCGTTCTGAATGCGGTTTTCCACTCGTCTCCGTTCTTTATCCTTAACAGATGATATGCACCGCGGAGATCGAGCTTGGTGAATACCTTTGAATCTCTGACAGCTTCCAGAATGTCTCTGATAAGCGGCATTGAATACCTGTCTCGGATGGTAATGCTGTTCAAGCCCGTGTAATCGATACAGGGGCGTAATTCCTTGGAGTCCTTCTTTGATATGAAGAACAATGATGCCCCTCCTGAGGACTTTGATGGTCGAATGAGCCCATTCTTTAAGTTTGAGGTGAGGTACTCCTTCAATGCTTCCTTTTCAGATAAGGATAATGGATACATTCGACCGAAAGGTAGGGAGGTCTCTTCCTTGAGGTCTATGTTACAGTCCTCGTGGCGGTGAGGTGGAAGGAGTCTGGGATTAATGTCTTCAAACACTCTAGCAAAAGCCAGATACTGCCTAGGTATGGAGGATATCGAGAGGTTGCACTGAGTCGTAGGCAGACTGGAATGTATCTCCTTCTGGAATTCCTTAGTACTCATGCAGTGTTCCCGGCAGTATTCGGAGTCGAAGCTTAGCTTGTTATTAGTCCAGTCAATTTTGGGGTTGTGTCTTCCTAACCATGAAATACCCAATATTAACGGAAAATGAGATGCTCTGATAACATCAAATTTGAGGGTTTCGACATGATGATCCATCTTTACAGTTATAGGTTCTGTTTCCATGGTAATGAGTCCGGATGAGAGCGGACGGCCATCTACTCCCTCTACCGGTATCGGTCTGTCCTTCTCCCTCAGTGGAATCTGATTTTCCTGAGCCCATGTTACATCTACAAAGTTTCCTGCTGCTCCGCAGCCAAGCATAGTGAAGACCGATAGGTTCTGTTTCAGTCTGTAGGAAATGGACAGCTGGAATACCATCAGACGATTGTCCTCTATTCCTTCATTAATGGGTCTTGTGAGGTTGCAAGGGTTTGTACGGTGGTCCCCATGGCTTCCTCTGCAAAAGCCTGGGGTCTGGCGTTTCCCTGTTTCTTAGAGGGGATGTCTGGACAATCCTTAAGAATGTGATTTGACGAACCACAGTACATACAAAGGTTGAGCTCCTGCCTTCTTCTCCTTTCAGTCTTGGTTAGCGGTCCCCTGGTTGCCCATATTTGCATAGGTTCCTCCGGCATGGGTCTTTCCTTCCTTCCTGAAGGCGGGCTGTAGCGTGGCGCTGATCCTCTTCCTCTTCTCTTCTCCGCCCTTCTTTCCTGTAGACGGTAGTCGATCTGTAGGACTAGCGTAACAAGCTCTTGGAAGGTGTTGGGACGTACTGCTCTAGCCAGTTCGTCCTTCAGTTCCTCATTAAGCCCTCTCCAGAAAATGGTTTGTTGTGCCGTATCCGGCCATCCAGCTGATATCGCCAGTGTTTGGAATTGCGCAACATAACCCTGTAGATCTTGGTTTCCTTGTCTGACCTCAAGACAGGCATCATATTTAGAGTACTGCACTTCGGAACGCTCAAACCTGTTCTTGAAACCTTGTATAAACTGGGCGTAATCATTCACCAAAGGGTCTTGGTTGGTTACCAAAGAGGTGGCCCCCGCTAGGGCGCTTCCTGTCAAGTTGGCTATGAGGAACCCACCTCTGGCCCTTCCAGACTCGAAGGCCCGAGGTCGGAAGGAAAAATAGACTGCACAAGCATCGAGGAATTCTTTGTTAGACCTAGGGTTTCCATCGTATTTAGCAAATGCGAATGGCATTGGTGGTAAATCATCCCTACCAGCTTCCCTAGAAGCTGCTTGTTGCCGTAGAAGAAGGTTCTCGGCGTGCAGCGATTGCATGTCGAATCTGAGGCTCTGAATGGCGTTACACATATCTTGAATTTGTTCTGGTGACGCCATTGTGTCTTCTGGGCGTTGTATACTGTCACAATCTGTCTCCACCTTCCCCAACTCCTCCTCACCTGTCTTCTCCTGTACTTCTTCCGTCCTGATTACAGCCTTCTTCTTCTTGACCTTTTCTCCTTCGGCTGGCCTCTTCTCCTTTTTTTGTCGAAGGTAAAGACGCGCTCCCTCGGTAGCCTCCGTGATCTGGCTGATAACAGATCTAAGGAATACCCGAGGAGCACACCCTAAAGAATGGGGAAAAAAGCCTCCTGGCAAAAAAACCCAGATCAGTATTCAGGTATCCGTGGAATACTGATGTCCGGCAATTATATGGAGATGTTGATTCCTGCAGCAGCAGAGCTCCGGACACGTAGGAGGAATGTCCACACCTTGCTCAACTCGTTCCCTGAGAAAGGCGGTGAGACCAGGATACTACCTCCAGTGTTGTGCGGTCTCGATGTCTTATGGGCTGAGTTGTAATTGAAGGGAGGTCTCGGTCCGTCGGAACACCGGAGAGACGTTAAGAACGGAACAACAGAAGAAAGGAAGGCGGAAGGAAAAGAGGTAAGGAAATGGACAGAAAAGTATGAACAGCCGAAAACGCTCACAGCGAAATGCTAACGCTGAAGCACCGACTGAGTGAAAAAGACGGGAAAAATACTTACATGGAAAACGCTTGGTAGTACACGTTGTGTAAGAATGAACAGAAGATAAGACCCTAATCCCCTTACCTGAAAACCTGAAAACACCACTAGTGCAGGGAAAGTAGGTAGGAAAGCAAAGGACCTGAACGAAAAGGCAATGATGGAAAGCTAGACGCTGAGAGCGACTGGCTGGGCACGTAATGAAAACGATACAACGCGCCGAGCGTTGCTATGGCCTGCTGGTTATAGATTACGTTGGCCATGTTGGAATAAACTAGACCGATAGAATGTAACAGACCGCCATCTTAGTAGTGTCTCCAACGACTAGCAATTCTCCAGGGCTGGTGCATGACAAAACCTGGTGGATTCTTCCGCGTTGGCGGTGGCGACACAGAGGTAGAACGTTCTAGTCCCTTCTCTGTGTTTAGGGTACAGACACGGCTCCAGCCTCATTGGCGCGCGGTGCCTGCCGGGAGTATTTATTCCACCTCCTCCCCGGCGGACACGGCGTTGCAACCCATTTCGGATGAAGCGCCGCCTTCACTGCTCTCACTTCGCTTTTTCCCTTTCCCTTTCTTCTGCTGCTATGCGGCAGGCTTCTGCAGGTTGTTATTTCGCGAGCCAAGTCTCCTCAGGCGCGGCCTCATCTTCTTACTCTTCCCCTGAATTCTCTCTCCTTCTTCTCTACCTGTTGACCGGCCCTCCGGTTCTACTTACCTTCCCCACATCTTACCTGGCTGTTCTCTCCCAGTCCTGTTCGGGTCTGTGGATTTACCACACCTCCGCCGGCAGTGTTTACTTTGCTTCCACACGGGCAGCTGGGTTCTGCTTCATTACTCCTCCGGGCCAACTGCTCCACAAAGACTCTCCATCTCCAGTTTACGGCATCACACTCCAGTCTGCAGTGCGATCTGGTCGGCGGAGCAAAAGAAGGGTCAACGTGCCACGAAGGGTTTTTTCCCTATTTGGGTTTTTCCCTTAATCCGGCTTGGTTCCGGAAGGGGCGCCACAGGACTGCTGTTCCCAAACATTCACTGTGGCTTCCTTCCGAGACAAGCATATCCACCTCAGAAAGGAGAGAGACTACCTCGCCCGGCAGCACCTGCAATCCGCAGACAACAACTCCAGCAGCTCAGGTGAGGAGAGTGTGAAAGAAGGGGGAGAAGAGGGAAACAGGGTGCTGAAATCACCACAATATGTTATTTATGTTCTGTCAGGTCCGTCATTGAGTTCGGGCGGGTGTATAGGTGGACATATTGAAAGGACATGTATCAGTGATTTCTTCCTTACTGTAGAGGTGACATCACCATTGAGGTTGTTGCGTAGGATTTAAGGTGCACGAGAGGTGCAGAGCTTTTAGGTGGATGAAAGCTATAATCTAGTTTTGAAACAGTGGTCGCGCCTTTGGGGCAGAGCGTGGAAAGTGCATGAGCAGAATTGTCAGTTAAATCTTTGGAGAGAGCTGCAGAAGGGCGTGCACGGAGCACACCCGTAGTATTGGTCGAAAGCCGGAGAGGCTGAGGTTGATGTGGTGATTTGTTGCTCATAAGTGGTATTTGTTAACTGATAGTGAGGCGAAAAAAATTAAGTCTATCTTAAAAGGTGGATGTGTTGAAATCCTGGTTTGAGGTCAAGTAAGTTTAGATAAATAATGTATTCAGGTACAAACATGAGGAACACACCCCTACAGAATATGTGCAAGTCCCTCCCGCAATATGAGGACAAAATCTGTAAATGTAGCACAGAATGGACCTGTGACACAGAGGGCAAATTGTCAGAACCCTGGCCTATAGAGAGAATATTTTCCAAATGTGTGCAGCAACAATTACACACGTGCATACTGCGAGGAACTCATGGAGACAACAAGTAAGTCAGACACAACTGATCACAGTTCTAGGGTGTTTATTGAACAATGTGGTTCCTAGTGATAGCCTCGACATCCAAAGCATCAAATGCAAAAGCCTCGGAAAAAAATGCATCAGAAAAATTCAGTTTTTTTCCTACATTATTTTGATGGTGGGTGTCCCCCCAACCCGTTTTTTTACCGCATGTTAATAAAAAAAAAACTTTACCTACAAAACAAATGCATTTTTTCGATGCATTTTTGTTTGAGGCGTTTGCATTCGATGCTTTATATTCCAGGGAATCACTGGATACCAACAATGTTTGTTGAACAATGAATTCTGTATGCAGGGTGGAACAACGCCTATTCTATACCTAAATCTACAATGGGAGCAAGCGTTGACCATCAAATGAAAAATAAGGCAGTCCTAGTGGCGTTGTGTCAAAATAAAAACCTATTGCCAAGTCTCACGACAAATACAAAAAGGGGTGTGGGATGGTTCTCATGAAAAGAAAGAAGTGTTCTCAAAATAATATTTCAGGATGCAGTAGCCTGAGTCTTCCTTCGCCACGTTTTGGGCACAGGGTAAGATGGGAGCTTGGAGCACAGTACAGTCTCAGGGTTCTCCAGCAAGGGATGATAGTTCCAATGGCAGTTCCCAGGACAGTCGATGGACAAGTCTCATTTCCTGTGAAAGTCTCTTGCCTTCGAAGCCTGATGTGGTCAAATAACAAAAACAAAAGTTCCTTTAACCAAATGAAAGTTAGCTTCCAATGTTCGTTGGGTGATGGGTTCACCCCAGGGTCCCCCCTTGGGCGCTGACCCGTCTCAATTGTTATCACAGTTTCACATAGGGTGATGGCTTCACCCCTGGGTCCCCCTCTTCTGGGTGCTGACCCTTCTTGACTGTATTCCAGAAATATATTAAAGTTCCTTTATCAATCAACTTTGGTTGATAGGTTCACCCCTGGATCTCCCTCGGTTGGGCTCGGACCCCTGTGACTTTAACAGGATTCACTTAATGTGGGATTCACTTCCCTGGCATTCAAAGTGCTTGTAGATCAAAGTCTTTCGATTGTACAGGGATTTTGCTCGACCCTCTGTATGACCACTTTGACCTATTTTGCTGGCCCTCCTAGGGCCTTCTGGTATTTGTAGTTAGCTGTTCTGCGGGCATCTTCGGCGGTGTCATTCCCATCCTGGCACGCTGCTTCCTAAGGAAAAAGGAAAAGAACAGAAAAAAGGCATTAGTAAGCATTCAGCAAATCTTTGCTTATTTTTAAAGACTGTACAAGCTTCAAACGCTTATCTGGGTGAGACCCTGATGCAGGATATTGCTGGCTGCCTGTAGGGTGGTACCTGCTGCACATTGATGTTTTGGATGGCCACCGGGTTCCTGATTTGCCTCATCCGCCTACACCTCCTCTGCCTCAGTGCAGCTTCAATCTGCACTGCTGCTTGCAGATTCCCTATCCCAAATGCTGGTAGGGCGGCTGACAGCATGGTTGTGTTGGAAGGTGGCTTGGGTGTGGGTGTGGCCCTTTTGTAGGCTCCCAGTGGCCCATCATGTGCAGCTGTGTTTAGGCCATGGTCATGCTGGTGTTACTGTGTCCGTGCTACTCATAATGTGCCTGGTGTTTGCATTGGCAGTGATTGGGGCTGCGTTGGCGAGTCATTCCGCTGTTTCCATCCATGTAGCACCAGGTACGTTGACACCGTGGGGGCCGCTTTGCGGTGATGGTGTTTCCGGCATCGCGGGTCAGAATGAGCCGGTCCGGTGAACGGTGCCAGTACCGGTTTACCGGCACCGTTAAATCCAGACCAGCTGACTTGTCTTTTCTTACAAATGGCTATTCATCATGAAAGTAGCCACTGTTATTTCTGTGTTCCATGATTTCCCAGAGCACCCTGACATTCCAGGATCACTTTGTACAATTTGTGCTATAGTCTGAACAAGAGAGAAGGGCACATCCCTATTTGTTCATGCTTTTCTGCTCTATTTGTCCCAAACGTATCCACGACTTAATCGCGGAAACCCATCCGTCATAGCAGTGTTGAGCGACCCCAGAATCTGTATTGTTGTCATGATTCCTGCCCCTCATGTCCCCAGCCCTCCAAGATGTCAGGCTGGAGCCAGGCCACGATCACCTACATGGCCCTCAAGGGCCTCTCCATACCTCCAAAGACCCACTTGGAGTTTGACTTGGCGCTTGTGGCACCAGACTCACTCACTCCCATAGGATAACATTGGGGATTGGACTTGTAGTGCATTGATGGGGACAAGATGGATGCCCCCACATATTTCGGTTCCCAGAACTGCATGTGCAGTCTAGTCTTTTGGGTGGGCGGAGAAACATGCTTTGTGTTTTCTGCACCTGCAGCATGACACTCACAGTGTTCGGATCGGTCTCCAGTAGGCCTGCATATTTCTTCTGCGCTCAGCTCCTGCAAGAACAAGAACACCGTTAGGAACAGCCTTACCTTGCGGCGCTACTGCCCATCATTCATCGCTCCTTCTGTTCTGCGGGCATCTTCGGCGGTGTCATTCCCATCCCGGCACACCGCTTCCTAAGGAAAAAGGAAAAGAACAGAAAAAAGGCATTAGTAAGCATTCAGCAAATCTTTGCTTATTTTTAAAGACTGTACGAGCTTCAAACGCTTACCTGAATCCCAGCCGCTCTGGGGGAACTCTGTCTCCAGAACTTCTCATCCATCTGCAAGAGGGAAAAGACACTCCAGGTTAGCATGGAAACATCTAGAGGCGCCGCATACCGTGCTTACTCACCGCATTTCTTCTTCATAACCGGCATCCACGCTAAAAACGTCACAGCACCTAAAAGACACAGAAAAAGAACTCAGTTCAATACAAATACGAAAGGGTCGCATCGCGCTCTCACTCACCTTCAGCGCTACTCATCTCAGCAGCACGTCGCCATCCCCGGACGTCGGCCATCATCTAAGGAAGGAAAGGAACAAAGTTAGAGAACTGTTCAAAAGACTCATTATACTTACCTGTCAGACTCTTGCCAGTGAAGTAACTAGGCAGCAACGAGCCAGCATCAATCAACGCACCCCTGCGCTGAAAGCAGGACGTAGAGCACTCTTTCCAAGAAAACAAGGTGAGCTGTGGATCAAAGGGAAGGGTTGGACCCCGGGGAAGAAGGGGTTCAAGCACAGAGAGACAATAGGGAGTTGAACTCTACCAATCCTGTGTTTCAGGCCCAGTCGAGTAGACTCCAGGGAAGGGTTCGAGGTCGTAAGAGGTTAGAACAGGCTGAGTGACGTCCCTGTGGATACCAGGTGAGCATTACAATTGTGTGGGAACGACCGTTCTTCATCGAACTTGCACAATACTACACCCATAGAGGGGAATGATACAAGTGTTGCCCTCCAAAACTGCAACCTGCCGGCACTCTCTCAGGCTTAGGTGATCAAACAGTGGTAACAATTTGGAACACACAGCCCCCCTTCTGTTTTCCCATCACCTTGAAAAGGTACAATCAACTCTGTGATCAGACTCGGTCCTAGGCCTGGGAGGACCCGCTCTAGCCAATCCAAAAGATCCATTTGTGAAGTGGTATAAAATGTTGCACGGGCCAATGGTCTTCCTGCGACAATGCAACAGTGTAGTTGTCAGGAACTCATCAGCCATGTGCAAGGACATGTCAGTACACTCTTCTGTGAAGCATCATTGGCTACTGCCCTGGCGCCTGGTTCAGGGACCGCTGCTGCGACGATGGACTACTCTTCCCAGTAATACCCGCCTGCAGTCCTCGTCAGCACCGCCGTGTCATCACACAGCCAATGAGACCCGGAAGCGGCTGCATTTAGCTTCACTGTGGTTGCCGGGAGACGGTCCTTAACCATCGTGTTCGCCCAGCAAGGTTGCTCCGCTTCGTTTGTTCCTGCTGTGTTCCTGTTGCTAACTTTGCTTGTACTCTTGATATCCCGACCCCTTAGCTTTTGGTTTGTGGATTACACTTGGCGCGCCCCTTGCCTACTCCTCGTGCATGGTCCCTCCCCACCTCAGACTGCTTACCTGGCTCCTCGACCTCTGGCACTTTCTTCGTATGACTACGGTTTGCTTGCTGAACTCTCTGCGTCCGACACAAGGTTCGGTTGCTTCCCCTTCAACGCTGCATTCCACCTTCCAAGCAGCTTCCATTTCCTTGCTGTTCCCCAGAGCCCTGCTCCACTCTGCTTCACGCCTTCATTAATATCTCAGCAAAGCTCCTTACGGGCTAGTGTTTAGCCCTTGCATCTTGGTACTCTGTGGCATAATAAACCGGTACAATCTTTTCCCAACTCATCACTCCAGCTCTACAGCCCACCTCTGGTAATCTCTCCTGGAACTCCTGGCATACATTTCTACACTTTCTGGATTTTGGTTTTGGACTCTGGTCACTGACTTTCTTGGACATTGTTTTGGATTGTGAACTTTATCTACGGATACCTGGGACTTTACAGAACTACCATCGCCCCCGGTAAGGGGGATTTAGCTGCGCCCTCTTTCCGCCTGGGTCAGGTCTTCGCCCAGCTGCATCCTCCTTCAATTGCAAGTCTCCATTGGCGGATCTACAACTCCTACCCTCAGTGTTCGTTAACTATCATCCTCCAGCAGTCCAACTGGCCGGCACAGTGCAAGTAGTTTCCAGGCTTGCACCATCACAACTACAGGTAGGAGTTGGGGAGTGTGTTTGGGGTGGGGGAGGCTTGTTGTGCACTCAACAGAGTTCTGATCTGTTACTCTGTGTCTTTTCTCCCTCTAGCTCTGCTGCTGCCTGGCCTCTTCACCTGAGCCCCTGGCCTGACAGGTGTTTTGACAACCTACAGGCCGCGCTCCCTGGAGAAAAGCCTCTCCCTGACTGGAGACCCATGGCGTCGCTAGGCGCCAAGGAATCAGCGTTGGATCCTAGCCTCGACAGTAGTTTGTAACATTTAGGGGTAGTCTCAGGCTGAGCCACCTGATATGGGAGACCAAAAAACATGCTAATATATAGGTTTTGTTTATATAGTTAGCCCAAACTGACCTATACAGACACCCGGTTTTTGGGGTGGTCCCAATTTTGTAACGTCACACGTGCATAAAACAGGCTCAGACGCTGAAAATGCTGGAGAATTGTTTTACTTGCGTGATCCCTGTCTGTGTTGGATAATAAAGACAGTATATTTTGCCCAATGGCTGAGTCTTCCGTTCTTGCGGTGAGGAGTCTTTGATGGGCCCAAGTTCCTCTGCTAAGTATCTGGACAAATGATGTCCTATCCGCAAGTCCTTAACACTGTGAATAAGGTTTTCTAAGTGGACCCACTTCTGTTATTTGCCTGGACACTGGTTACTTTGTCCCTTTCCCATTAAAAGGGTTATTTTTCAATATTGTCCTTGTTCAAAGGCTTCCGTGCCGAGGACACCACGATCCTTGCGTTACATAGGTGCTCTGCTGGGATGTGTGTATTGATCTTGCTTAGGTTAGTACTAAATGACTAACACTGTGTTCCTCTCCTTTTACATGGCTTCAAGCTGAGCACACTCTATACCCGCTCCCTCCCCTTCCCAGTATTGCTCAACATACAGCGCTGTTTTTGATCCACTGTCTTTCCCCTTTCTTCGGCATTGAGATGCATTTTGCAAAGTCATCTTTGCCGAGTGCCTCATGTACGACACTTGTAGCAACCTCCATACATGCCAACATTCCGACGCACCTGGTCGGGAGATTTCGTCAGAGAAATCGGTAGACGTACATTTTCCCATGGGAATGCATTGGGGCTAGAATTATTTTAGGCGGGAGAACAAGAAATATAGCAATATTTTCCACTGAAAAGCCGGGAGTCTCCCGCCTAAATCGGGAGGGTTTGCGTGTATGGACCTCTACTGTGAAATCTGCCGTTTTGGGAGCCTGCATGGGCCTGGCTCTATGCCCGAGCTTGGTATGTGTACGTGATCTTTGGCCGCGTAGCCTTAGGCTTGACTGGGACAGCTAGGGCGTGATCTTCAGTAGCGTGCTTCACCCGCTTGTTGATCTGTGGCCTTGGAGGTTTTGGCCAAGGCACAGGAAGCAGAGCAGTCTTGTTTTTCCTAAGGCTAACCCATTCCAGGACCTTAGCCAACAGTGCCTTCTTGTTTATACTTGCAAAACATCGTTCAGCACAATGGCTCTGATCAGGTCGTCTGAGGACAACATCATTTCCTTTTCCGGAATCTCTGAGTCTGCAAAGTAAGGCCCTTCTTCCAGGGGGGTAAGAGTTGAAAATCACTGAGGAGGGGTTCTGCCGTGTATGCTGAGTAGCTGGCTGCCCTTAGCACAAAGTGTGATGCCCTTAGCACTCTCTTCAGTGTCCTTTCCTCCTTCTCATCTAAATATTGGATCACTGGATCTGGGGACTCTTCGAGGGGGATATATAATTCAGCCAGTCCTTTGGGGGCTTGCTACTTTCGAAGTTGCCCTCCATTCATTTGTTATGTATGTGACGCTCTGTAATACTGGGAGCCACGATTTGGAAACCGGGTCACATAGGCTCCATACATCCGATGCACTGGCGTAACATGGGCCTCTGCAGCTTCTGCAGCCCCTGCAGCGCAAGGGCCCCCGCCATCACATGTCCTGGGAGGTGGCCCCCCTTGGAGGTAAAAGAAAATGCAACTTTTTTCTTTTTGCAACAAAAAAAAAAAGAAAACAATAAATGTTTCTTTCTGAAGTCACCTGCCTTCATAAATAAATGATTTCTGTAACAGAAATCATGTATTTATGAAGGCAGAGTGACTACAAAAAAACCGTTATTTTTTACATGGAAGCCTCTAGGCTGGAGTAGGCTAGAGGCATCCGTGTCATGGGGGGAGGGGAGCCCTATGACTTCAAAAAGAAATAGTTTCTTTTTGAAGTCACTCTGCCTTCATAAAAAAATGTTTCCATTATGGTTCGGTCCTTAACCAAAATAATTTCTTGTTGTGTGTGAGTGCATGGTGAAAGGGTGCACACTTAAATGTATGGCTGGCTGCCCGGGTGTACCTGTATGGTGAAAGTGCGCACACTTAAATGTATAGGTGGCTGAATGTCAAGGTGGCTGCATGTGTGAGTGTATGATGAAAGGGTGCAGACTTAAATGTGTGGGTGGGTGCATGGGTGTGTGGGCCTGTATGGTGAAAGGGCGCACACTTAAATATATAGGTGGCTGCCTCTGCCTGTATGGTGAAAAGTTACACACTTAAATGTATGGATGGCTCGGTGTGTGTGTGTATATATATGGTGAATGGTGTGTGTGTTCAGGGGCGCAACAAAACCGACATTTCGGGGGGGGGGGGCAAACCGTTTAAATGTTAGGAGGAGCTAACTTCAAGGGCGGTGGGGGAGGGGCAAACTTATTTGTGTGGGGGCATCCAACATTACGCATTTTAATGAGACTATTCTAGTGCAGCTTCAATGTTACAAGGTGTTGTGTCCTGTTTGTTGTGTCCTATTTCTATGGACACGTTTGTTCACCGTTACTGTTTGTGTCCGTTCTCTTTGTTTGGGAAAAGGTTGTGGCGCAGCCATAAGAAAGGGAAGAGGCGGGGCTACTGCCTCCGACGCCAGTTCGGCGCCGACAATAAAAGAAAGCACATCGTATTACCTCGGCTCCCGCGTCTCATTGCGTGAACCTGATTTATTTAAATGCTTCAGATTACTTGAAGTTCCGAACCTCCTCGGAACTTAACACAAGGAATTAACTCTCTCCTTTAAGTCTGAAAGCACCCACTTATGGACTGCTGTTTCCTCTCTACCTTTCAAATCACTTCCCTGGCATGCAAGTACTAAACCCCCATCATCATTTAAATTGCCTAAAAAATGATGCATTTGAATGCAGGTACCAACAGTGAAATGCTTTACGTTAGTAATTGCTGGGCCCTTGTTAACAGCGAACCCCAGGTGGCGTTTAACATCTATGTCCCATTCTGTCCGGCAACTGCTCTGTAGGTCAGCGAGGTCGAGTCAACATAGCTCAAAATGTCAGAGAGGGTGTGGGGGGGAGTGCTAAAGCTCAGTCAGCTGAATGGTGTTGCGCCACTACTTTCTAATGCCTTGATTACTTATTGGTAATCTTCATTACTCCTAACCCTATTTTTCCTCGTCCCAGTACTTGTGTATGAGGCACTCTGCCTCATACACAAGTGCTGGAATGAGGTAAAGGTTCATGGAGGTAATGCCTGATTTAGCTACCTCTAATCTTCATTACTCCTAGCCCCACTCTTCCTCATCCCAGTACTTACATATGAGGCAAGTCGCCTCATACGTAAGCACTAGGACAAGGAAGAGGGACGTGGGGGTATTTCTGGGCCAAGGAGCTGTTTTTGAAGGTTGGGCTAGGGGGTGGGTAAGAGAGGTGGGACGTGTGGGGGGTTGGGATTGTGCGATAAATCATAATGGTCGTCCATGTCCAGGCTAAGCAGGCATGATTTGTGGTATTATTGGCGAGAGAGGCATTTTGTTGCAGCCAGTATAATCATTTGTTTGGCTTGACTTTTTTTTAACTGAGCATTTCTGATAAACCAGTCGTGCTAAGTGTAATTACGCTAGACAGGCATTTTGGTTCTGCCAGCCTAGCTGTTTCTTACTGGGCATTGTATATTTTTCTGGGCATCTGTGATAAAATAACTATTATTGCTTCTACTGGCATTTTGGTGCAACCAGTCTAGGTATGTCTAAATGTGGCCTGGCATGTTTTACTGCAATATGTTGTCATATTTCTACACTGGTCTACATTGTGCAGTCTTAGGGAGAATTCTCATTTTATGGCTAATTTCCCTCACCTAGTGAGTCCCCCAGCAGCTTTGCTGGATTTCTGGAGTTATTTTTTTCACATGGTAAGAGTGTGCCTCTCTTTCCCACTCTTACCTGTGTTTTTGCCATGTGTATTTCATCTGCTTTTGTAATTGGAGGCTCTGGAGTACACCACTTCAGTAGCCCCCTTCTTTTGTTTGTTACACAGCACCTTCAGTGCAGTAACACAGGCTTGTCTTTTAGACTTCTCACCGACTCCATTTCTGAGTCTGACTACTGTCCCCCAGAAAAGGGTAAAGTTGCCATTAACTTTACTTAGTCATTTAACCACAGATCCAGTACACCCCATTTTACATGGAGTACTGGAAAGGGTTAATCCTTAGCCCTTTTTATCTCTACCTCCTAGAGCATTGTTTTGCTCTTTTAACATTTATACTTGGCTGGTGGCAGTGGTATCTACCCTAACTTTTCTACTGCAATTATACTATATAAACGTGGTATTGTTTTAGGCTATTAGATTAGCCTCGAACATAAACACGCTTGACCAAATACTTTTTCTTTTGGCTCCGGTCGGGATTATTCACCATTTCTTTTTGTTACAGTCCTTCTTGTGTTTTACTTTGCGCGGCAAACCAGGTTTGCCTTCTTTGTTCACTGTCTTTTGGCGGGCTTCTGCCAAGAAGCCCTCCTCTAGGCGCCTGGGTGTCTAGGTGGGCTGAATGTGAGGGAGGGGTGTAGTCACCCTCTGCACAGGGTAACCTAGGAAACCCAAGTCGCATTTTGCCATGATTGGCTGAGGTAGTTGTCTGGGCTGGACAACCCCCCTGCTGCGTGATTGACAGCCAGGCTGTGTGAATGGGGGATTTTTGCATAAAAGGCAGGTCTCTTGGGCTATAAATCAGAGTCGCCACTGGAACTACAAGGAACCGATGAGAAGCGGAGAAGAAGACGGCTGCTGCAACTACCCCGTCCCAGTGAAGCCCTGCTGCAGTCCCGAGATATCTACCCTTCGACGACCAGAGAAGATCCAGTCCGGAGTCTTCTTCCCTTGAGCCTGGTGGGGATAACCAGCTCATCTTCCACAGCCAAAGGATCCTCTTCTTGGTTGAAATCGCTGCACACTGCTGTAGTGGTCCGGATAGCCATCTGAAGAGCCCCTCCTGTTTTTAAAGGAGCGCACCTTTTATTCACCATCGCTGATGCCGGCTTCATCCCTGAGTGGTACAGACCCCTCCAGACGTCCTCCTTCTCGACTCCACGACCGAAGCACCAGGAACCGTGGGTCTGCAGGAAACGACCAGGAACAACTGCCGTGGCACCAGCTTCTTCTTTGAATAAGGTACTGTGTTCTGCTTGAGGATATGATATATGATATGGCATTTGTAACGTGCCTATACACAAGTGTTTCAAGGCGCGACGAGGCAGGGAGGGGGGAACAAAGGGAAGACAGACAACGATCCTACTAGGCCAGGTGTCATTCAGATCGCACAAGTGCATGGGTAGGGGGAAGGGAAGGTGCAGGGGGAAAGGGAGGGGGGAAAAGTGCAGTACAGGGTACAATAATAGATAAATAATAGGGCAAGCTGGTGGCAAGTGCAAGGTAAGTGCAGACAAGTGCAGGGAAGGGGGCTGTAGGGATACAGAGACAGTCCCGCAGTGCAGGGGTTGCCAGGACACAGTGCAATTGGAGAGGGGCTGGGCCAAGGACCGAGATCGGTGAGAGTGGCCCAGTTGCAGATTCAGTGCAGTTTCAGTCAAGAATTAGCAGGGGAGAGGGAGAGAGAAAGCAGAAGCAAAGAGGAAGGTTTTGAGGTCCTTCCGGAACCGGAGATTGTTCTCCTCAAATTTCAGGGAGGCAGGAAGGCTGTTCCAGAGGGAGGCCCCTGCCGCGGAGAGAGATCTACCCCCAACTCGTTGCTTGGAGAAGCGGCTGACCCTGAGGGAGTTGGAGGCGGATGAGCAAAGAGCTCGAGAAGGAAGATGTTTAGGAAGAGAGATTTGAAGGTATTTAGGCCCCAGGTCCTTGTGGACAATGCATAGGGTTTTGAACTTAATCCTCGCAGCCACTGGGAGCCAGCGTAGAGATTTCAGTCCTGGAGAGATACGGTCCCTGGGCTTGAGGCGAAGGACAAGTCTCGCAGTCCTGTTCTGGATAAGTTGCAGAGGGCGGAGTGTAGAGGCAGGCAGATTTAGTTAGAGGCTGTTACAGTAGTCCAGCTTCGAGAGAACCAGGGCTCAGGAGACAGTGAGCTTCTGAGGGAATGAGAGGAAAGGAAGAATACCTCTGACGAGGTGCAGCTGGTAGTGTGACTTCTTAGAGACGTCAGATATGTGAGGAGAGAAGGAGAATGTGGAGTTGAAGATGACCCCGAGGTTTTTTGCCTTGCAGGTAAGAGCAGGAAGGGTGAACCCCTTTTCATCGCCTCCAAGGCTTGCCCTTGTCTTCCCTCCTACTTATAACTTTTGCTTCCTCTGTTGACAATATCTAAGTACTCCTGGCAACGTTGAATCTTGAACTGTCCGACTGTGTGATTCTCGACAACAGGGACCCGGTTCCACTTGACACTGGCTCCGGCATATTGACTCTTGAATTTCTGTCAACTAGTCTTCTCTGATGTCGGCCTTGACAAAAGTATTGCCTATGATTTTTGCCCCCAACTCTCTCTGGTTAACTCAGGTGCTAAGTGTGTTTTACCCCAGTAACATTTCTTGCCGCGGATACTTGTTTCTTTAGTAAGACCGAACTGTCAGTACTGTCAAAAAGTGATCGCAAGTGTATTCCCAGTAACGTCTTTTGTTTCACAACACCGGTCCGTTAAAACATAGGGTACTTACCTTGAGTTAGAGTGTACCAAAGTGAATTGGTTGGTTGTAGTGTATTTTACGTGTGATTTTGAATTAATAGAAGTGTTGTGTTTATAACAAACGGTTTAAAATTAAATGTACTTATATTTTTTACCTAAAACCTTGAGTCAGTGTTTGTTTGAGTCACAGTAATTGGGGTCCCTTTGTGTAATCTCTGCTACTGCTCATATACTCTTGAGAAAAGCCTGTCTGCTCCGCTACTGCTACCACTTTAACATAGTAGTACAATCTTGTACCAAAGCTAAAACTTGTATTACCACTTGTAGTCTTAATTGTGTGTAGTGGTCCCTAACGGTACTGCACAGGATTCTGCCTAACATGCAGCCAGTTGGATATGTTTCATTGTGGCATGGCATTTCTAATAGCAAAGCAATAATGTTCCTGTGCACTGTTGGTGACTTGCATGCACTGGATTTTAGAATTCTATGACAAGACTGGAGGCAAGCATTATGCTTCAACTTCTTTAATTTACCACTCTTCAGCAGTTTCAACAAACTAAAAAACCATAACAAAACACTGAAAACAATCTGAACAGGCTTTTCATCTTTTGAACTACAATCCCCATAGTCTCTGTAGTCCATCTCACTCCTTGCTCAGCTATTACCACATCCTGTCCCTGAGCTCCTCCTCTTCTTTTACTGCTCTTCAAGCAGATAAGTGCTATTTTGTTAATATCCCTATTGTAATGTGGTCCTTAGCGCAGCATTGCATAGGGGTAGATTGGGCATTTTAACTGTGTGATATAGCGCAAATGCGTGCAGATTAGACGTGTTACTTATCAGATAGAAGGTATTTCATAACGCAATTTGTAGAGCGAGGCGGCGTTAGGAGGCCACGTAAGTAGTTGCGGTTCCGTTTCATTTTTCACTTCCATTTACTTTATTATCGCCACTTCGGCGAGAGCTTCTCGCAGCGCGGCCACCCCGTGCCATATGACCGGCACTCTAGGGGTGGCAGGCTGTCGTCGCAAGAGTCTACGGCGATCCGGGGAGTCGCGTGTTCGGGGAGCCTCCGGCCCCTCCTCCGGGGTAGCGGAGGTGCCTGTGTATCAGAGCGGCCAGAGCCGCTGTGGAGCAGCGGCAGCCCCCTCCTTCGGGGAGGCGGAGCCTGCCATATACGAAGAGTGCTCCCGACCCCCTCCTTTGCGTAGGGGGGGGCCTGTCCACCGCACGTTCTGCGGCGCGTGATTTCCCATGCGACCCGGAACTAAGCGGAGGTTGTAACTGAAGCCGGGCCCGGCAGTGAAATGCAAAGCTACGTTCGTAGCGATTTCGAGCAGTTTAGCTCGTTAGGAGATAGCGGAGTGGCCAACACGACCCGCCCGCTTCAGAAGAAGCACACGGCAGCACGCGAAGTGCGAGAACAGCCGGAATCAGAAGCAGACACTCTGCTTGTGGGATATACGGTGCCCAGCACAGAGGGGCCCATCATAAGAAGACACGCCTATCTCAGGCAGCCGTGATAACTGAAATAGTCCGGTGGAGCCAGAATAAAGAAAAAAAATAATAATAATAATAATATAATCATATAAAGGAATAAAAGAGAGAGGTATCAATATCTCTGTTGCGTCAACAGCATCTGCAGTGAAAGGAGTGTGCTATGTCACCTTCACAGGTATTCTAGGCACACAGCATTCTCCAAAGATGTCAGAGTTTGAGTGGAGCGAAGAGGAGCAGCCTTCGGATCTAGCTGCCAGCTTCAAGGAGGTAGCTGGGTAACTCACTGATAGATGCAGTGGCTCTAGGGGTTAAACCCCTACAAGACAGGCTGGAGTCCTTACAGGTGATATTACAGCAGCCAGTAGACAGCACCGTACGGACTAATCGCACGCCCACAGAACCCTCAGAAGCAGGATCATTGGGGAGTAACAAGGCCCGAAAGAGGAAAGCTCCTCGCGACCCCCAGGGCCCTTTGGAAGGGGCAAAAGAAAAGGTCCCAGAGGTTGTCGACACCTTTGCAAAGCTCTGCGAAGCATATTTGCCGCGTCAGACGGTGCCAGACCTCACAACCCCCACTCCAGGGTAAGAATATGATGGAGAAGATGACCCGGGCTCGGAAGAGGAGCCGGAGGATGGAAAACCTCCCTCTCAGGATGAGGATGAAATGAGAGAAGAGGAGAAAGGCAAACCCAGCAGAGGTAAAAGACTCCGCAAAGAGAAGCACCTTGAAGAGGAAGGCATGTTTGATCTGGACAGCATCTGGAATCCGAGATCCTCTGACTGGCAGCCCTCGCCGAGAGTGGCTCAGTACATGACCAAAAGGCTAAGGAAAGCGCTGGACAAGGAGGTCCGCCAGAGACTTTGAGCGGAGTGCCCGAGACCGGACCTGCCAGGGAAAGTAGCCGAGACGCCAGAGTTAGACCCCAAGATGCTAACTTTTGTTTCGAAAACAAGCAAAGACCCCCGTAAGTGTATTGATAGATCTTGGAGGAGTTGCCAGGAGAAAGTGCTGGACCTGGCCGGGCCACTCGCAAAGATCATGGATCTGGCAGAGAGGGGCAGAGATACCGGGGAAGAGGTGGACCCCGACGCCCTAACGGGCTGGGCGCAGAGGGCAGTAAGCCTCTTAGGAAATGCAAAATGCGCCATCGCTTCCGAACGCCGGAGAGGTCTATTGTTGAAGATAGACGAGAAGCTTAGTGATCTAGCTTCATACGAAGCCAGTGAGGCAGCGCAAGGGCTCCTCTTCGGGGAGACCTTAGGCAAAGAGATTGTCCACTTTGTGGGCACTTACACATCGTTGGAGAAAGCTCAGGCTTCCATCCGGAAGATCTTCCCCAACCAAATTTTTGGAGGGACCAGTCGCTACAGGGGTCGTTCGACTGGTCGCAACCGGGGTGGAAGAAGACTCCAGAATCCCAGGGTGCAATACTGAGAGAATGGGCAGCAGGACTCCTTCTTCCCGTCCAGAGAACGCTTCCCAAGAGGTCGCAGAGGAAGAAGATCCGGTCGTGGACAAGGATTCACTCAAGGTGAGAGCAGCGTATTATCCCCCAGTAGGGGGGAGAACTGGCATGTTCTTGAGAAACTGGTGCAAGCTTTCCAGCGATGCCTGGGTGTTACAAACAGTTGCGGGCATGAGCCTAGAGTTCGTTCACCCGCCCGTGCAAGGGCACAGGCCTCACCAGCAGCGTTTGGGGCGCACAGAGCAGAAGATTCTAGACCAGGAGCTAGGCCTACTAGTGGCAAAAAACGCCATAGAAAGGTGCCGCGGGGTTCCCGAATTTATAAGCAATATGTTTCTGGTGCACAGAAAAGAGAAGGTGCGCCCAGTCATAAATTTGAAAGAACTGAACGGTTGGATTATATACCGACATTTCAAGATGGAGGGCATCCATCAACTCTGAGATTCGCTCAGAGAGAAGGATTGGTTGACGAGACTGGATCGGAAGGATGCCTACCTAACGATACCGATAGCAGAAGAATTCAGAACTTTCCTAGCTTTTCGCTGGAAAGGATAGCTTTGGCAGTTCAGGACTATGGCCTTCTGGCTTGCCTCAGCGCCTTGGGCATTTACCAAGGTAATGAAGCCGGTAGCAGCGGCAATAAGAGAAAAGGGAATAAGATTCATCATCTATCTAGACGACCTTCTGCTTCTGGCCGAGGATCGAGAGTCCCTCAAGTACCAGACGCGCTGGGTTCAGGAACTGCTAGCCTCCCTAGGATTCCTACTGAACATAGAAAAGTCGGATACCGAGCCAGCACAAAGACTGGACTTTCTAGGCTTCATCCTAGATACCAGGAAAGCGAAGCTCGAGCTTCCAGCCCGGAAGATCCGCAACATCAAGAGAGAATTGAGATTATGTCTGCAAAAGCAAGTCGTGTCCCTCCGAACTCTAGCAAGGATTGTAGGGCTGTTAGCAGCTTCGATCCAGGCCATATTTCCAGGGCCATTACATTATCGAGCTCTGCAGAGGTTGAAGATAAGACATCTGCAGCATGGCCTGAGATACCATCAATTAGTACCGTTGGATCAAGATTCCAAGACAGAACTGGAATGGTGGTTGAAGAATATGGGCGCCTGGAATGGTCGTGCCATTTTCGGAGACAGACCAGATCTGATTATAGAATCCGACGCCAGCCGACAGGGCTGGGGCGCTCGGTGCGGAGACCTGCAGACGGGGGAAATGGAGCGAGGAGGAGCTCCAATTGCACATAAATTGCCTAGAGCTATTGGCAGGATCCTTCATGAAAGGGAGGATGAGATCATGTGTCCTACTGAAGATGGACAACATATCAGCAGTGCGGTACATAAACCACCTAGGCGGCACCAAATCCAGAATGCTAGCAGAGCTAGCGAAGGACTTTTGCCACCTCTGCCTACAGTCAGAGACGTCGGTCACAGCGGAGTACCTCCCCGGAACGCTGAACGTTATAGCGGACTGCAACTCACGCTACCTCACGGATTCCAGCGATTGGAAGCTGAATCCAGCAGTGTTTCAGAGGATGCCCGAGAGATGGGGACCAGTACACATAGACCTGTTCGCATCCCGGTTGAACGCCCAAACAGCGGAATACTTCCGCTGGAGGCTAGACCCAGGAGCTGAAGGAACGGATGCGTTCTTGCAAGAGTGGAGCGGAGGTCCGCACTACGCAATTCCCCCGTTCATGATGCTGAGCAGAGTTCTAGCGAAGTGTCGGAGGGAGACGGCTGAGTCCCTATTAGTAGCACCATGCTGGAAGTCGCAAGTATGGTTCCTGACGCTTATGGAGCTAGCAGTGGATTACCCGAGGCTCCTCCCAGAAGGAGAGCACCTGCTCACGGACCAAGCTGGGTTGTATGACCCTCTGAGAGTGAGGGGGACACTCCCGCTCATCGCGTGCAGGATATCAGGAGACGCTGGGCATTGCCAGGCATTTCGGCTCAGGCTGCGCAGTTTATCGCTGAATCCTGGGCCCGTCCACAAGAAGGAGCTACGACGCGGCTTGGGCTAACTGGACTAGCTGGTGCACAGGGAGTTTTTAGCTGAATTGTTGCAAGGCGGTAAAGCGTTCCGCACCATTGGAGTGTATAGGTCAACCATATCCATGGGGCATCTCCCTATGAAGGGTGTACCAGCGGGGGAACAACCGGCAGTGGATCGGCTTTTTAGAGGAGACAAGTTTACAGCACCCCCAGAGCCTCGATATAAGACGATCTGGGATGTGCTATCTGTTCTTAAGCTGTTAGAGAGTTGGCCAAGTAACAGATATTTATGGCTGAAACAGCTATTGGGAAAGCTAGCAATGCTACTATGTCTAGTTTCTTGTAAACACGTGTCAGACGCGAGAGCCCTAGAGGTAGACAGGAAGTAATTCGGACCAGAGGGCGTAACTTTTACAATAGTGGGGAGAACTAAGACGGGGACATCCTCAGTTCACTACCCATATTTTCCGAGTAAACCTAAATGGTGTGTAGCAAGCTGCGTAAAGGAGTATGAGAGCAGGACGGCAGAATATAGAGCAACCAATGCTAAGCAATTGCTTATAACGCACAGGAAGCCTTACAAAGGGGTATCCACAGCGACTATCGTCAGATGGGTTAAAGAAATTATGCATGCAGCAGGCATAGATGTGGGAAAGTATGGAGCGCATTCAGTGCGCGGAGCTATGGCATCTAAGGCTTTTAAGACAGGAGTATCTCTTAAAGATATTATGCTAGCAGCAGATTGGTCAAATGATCGAACTTTTAAAGAATTTTATTTCAAGCCGACCGAGGGTTTAGCGGTCGCCGTGTTGGGAAGCTTTGAACAAGCATGATGCTCGCCTCCAGTCTTGTCATGGAATGAAAATTACCCCTGCTAGCTGCGCAGGGAGTATTAATTCAATGAAAGACTATAAGGCGAGCATTAAATTCCCACCCGAGTGATGTATTGAGCATAATATTGGATGATGGTATGTGATAATGATATGCTAATATCGTCGATACATGGACACCACCCTGATTTCTCTGCTTTCTGTTATTCCTAGGAGAGGAGCAGAAGAACAATTGAAGTAGGAGACTAGCAGAGGTAGGCGCCTGAGTCGAGGAAGTTCGACATTCGTTTGGAGTGGTTCAAGTCGTTGCCAGTTGGAGGACTTAGCGTGGAGTTCTCAGTGTGACTTTCAGAGCGAGTAAAAGCGAGGAGGAGCTCAGGGACAGGATGTGGTCATAGCTGAGCAAGGAGTGAGATGGACTACAGAGACTATGGGGATTGTAGTTCAAAAGAAGAAAAGTCTGTGCAGACTGTTTTCAGTGTTTTGTTATGGTTTTTGAGTTTGTTGAAACTGCTGAAGAGTGGTAAATTAAAGAAGTTGAAGCAAAATGCTCGCCTCCTAGTCTTTAATAGAATTAATACTCCCTGTGCAGCTAGCAGGGGTAATCTTCATTGGTGCTACCTACAGAACAATTTCAAACACTCTGGCTTTTTAGCCAATTTTTCTCAGAAAGTGTGCTGTACATTGCCTTAAAACACATATGTATATCTTTCTCTCAGTGCAGTGTGTGGCATACTCCTCCAGCAGCACGTTTGTGCGTATTGCGCACGTGTGGTAATCTAGACCGGCCCAGAGTGTGGCGAGACCTGTGATTTGGGCAGATTGGGGGGGCCCTAAGCATGACTTGCAGGGGGGCCCCAAATTGTGTGTTATGCTGCTGATCCGATGTACACTCCAGTAGAGTTGGTGAAGGGATGCCTAGTACATGGGTTGGGTTGCAACTTCATCCACTATGTCCAGCCGCTCGCCAGCTAGTCCGACATCATTATCCTGGCCCTCACCCTGTTGTGTGTTGATGAACCTCGGGTCCTGCCCTTGTGCTAGTGTGGGGGCCACTGATCTTTTGGGCCCTTTGGTTGAGTGTCAGTGATCCTGATTCGCAACTCAGCTGCCGAGACTGTGCTGGGTAACATGAGCTCTGTACATCCACCCAGAAAGGGGGACTAAGATATTCAGGGTGCCTCTGTGTACGGCTCCTCAATTAGACACAGGTTTGTGCCATGGGTTGCTGATCGCTCCTTCTTCTTCGGTCTCTAGCTGTCTCTTTCGAGTGTGTCGGGGAGCGGGGTCTGCTCCTCCTTTTCAGTCACGTGAGAGCTGCGTGCAAGCTACACTCCCATGTGCACAGAGATCTGCAGGGGTTTGGTAACAATAGGACTTCTGAATTACACAGAGGAGAGCAAGACAGGCAAAGTCTAAGAGCTCCCTCCTCTGGTCACTATCCTCGAGATTCTGCTATGTGTCCCCCTACCAGCCTTGATCCCGTGCCACTCCATCAGGACGTAAAACAGTGTGGGTGATCCACCTGCCTGCTGAAGACGTGTTGGCACTAACCTGGGCAAAGAGGTGGCATCTGGGGTAGGGGTGGGGATCCAGGCTACGATGCCGCATCCGCCAAGCAGGGCGACTTAGACGGGGTCAACGGGCATCATTATGAGGTTGGCAGTGCAGTAAAACGGTAGCGGCAACAGCATTACCGACACGTTTACCACACTGCCAAATGTAGAGTTTCAACATTGAAACTCGCTTCAAAACTGAATGGCTTTGTTTGAAGGAAATTTCCTCCTCGGGTGAAAAACAAAACAAAACAAATCACTGCATGTACCACATGCAGCAATGCTATTAGCTTGGCAGGGTTTCCAGAGGTCACAGTTCCAAACTGATAATGAGGCCATTACATTTCGTTTTTTCGGATCCTGTACTGGCCAGGGTTATCCACGTGTTGGCAGGTTCAAACCCATCAAGAGAGAAGGTGGGGGGAGGGGAGAAGAGGTAGGATATGGCTGGCTGTATCATTGACCTTATGCTCTCCTCTGACCTGGAGTGGTCAGAGGCAAAGAGTTTTAACAAACAAGCAACAACACATGAAGCGCATCCGTCTATGTAATGTGGAGACTGGCAGAACTAAACCAGCAGAGAAACATATATAAACATTTCAGACAATAATAAGTAAAAAGTATATCAAGGTTTCATTTTACTAATGGGGCGAGTTTGGCATGCACTAGTAATGTGCTCCAGTGCAGTTTGCATGCAGGTCGCCATTCAATCCCGCTTACTGTTTGAAAGTAAAATAAGGGAGAATAGAAGGCCAATAGAGAGAGAGAGAGAGAGAGAGAGAGAGAAGAGAGAGAGAAGAGAGAGAGAGAAGGGGGGAGAGAGAGAGAGAGAGAAGAGAGAGAGAGAGAGAGAGAGAGAGGGGAGAGAGAGAGAGAGAGCGAGAGAGAGAGGAGAGAGAGAGAGAAGAGAGAGAGAGGTGGAGAGAGAGAGAGAGAGAGAAGAGAGAGAGAAGAGAGAGAAGAGAGAGAGAGAGAGAAGAGAGAGAGAGAGACAGAGAGACAGAGAGAAAGAGAGAGAGAGAGAGACAGAGAGAGGGAAGAGAGAGAGAGAAAGTAGAGAGAGGGGGGAGAGAGAGAAAGAGAGAGAGAGAGAGAGGTGAAGGTTGAGGATAGAGATATTATGGAGAGAGGAGAGACATTAAGAAAAGAGGCAAAGGACACTGTTGGTGAAGTCTTTTTTTTTAGCATCACTTGATTTAAAACAAAAAATTAGATGCAGATACACTTACATAAAAGTGAAAATAAAATAACCACAGAAGCAGTGAAATATTTAAAAGAAAATAACGAAGAATATAAGTGTCTCACATGTGCATTTGTGTTACAATTTCACTATTCAAAGAAGTGAATTAAGAATGTAGAAACTGGCAGTCGAGGCCAAGGAGGAGACTTGAAAGAGGGACAACCAGCAAAGGTTATTTTCGTTGCCTACTTACCGGAGCAGTGGCACTTGTTGATGAGTTTGTTACAGAGACTTAAAAATACATGTTTGTGCTCCACCTCTGTAATCCGCGATTCTTATTCTTGTGATGCTAGTTAGGGTTGTGTGGCGAAGACCTTAGAGTAGCAAAGAGACAGTTTACAAACATAGTGCCTCAACACGAGTTTGGCCTGAAACCTTAAATGCGGCGGTAACGAAATTACTCTTACACTTTCATGATGACACCACGCTCTGGGAGAAAACATACTCACACCCGAGCATTGATAAGGTAAAGAGAAAGTCCTCCATCCGACAAACAAGAACTATCAATTCCAACCGCCTGATAATTCCCAGATTCAAACTCTCCACCATTGGTGGGAACAGTTTCCCGGTGAAAGCTGCCATGCTCTGGAATTCGCTGCCACACAACCTAAGAGCTGACCAACCATACTTACACTTTAGAAAACACCTCATCAGTCACCTTAACTCCAATAACCCTTGCATGTGCTGCACTCTTCTATACCTAGGCATAGATAGTGATACCTTGCTCGCGACCTCGCCCTCGCCTCTAACAGCCCTTACAGCACACATCTGTACACTTTCCTCCTGTATAGATATTGACCTTTTATGTATGAAGATTTGTATACATTTCCATACCTCCTACTCCTGTAATCCTGTAATCCTGAATATTTTTTCTCATGAGTACCCGCCTCTAACAGCCCTGTACATATTTGTATATTTGTATATTTACCCCTGCATAGATATTGACTTTGTATGTATGAAGTTTTGTACTCTTCTTATTCTGTAATTCTGGTTATCTCTATCACTACCTCAATGTGTATATTTCTGCAACATTGTAAGCTTCGAATTATCTTCTGCCTGCGCCCTGTTGCCCCTGGGTAAGGTGCGCCATACAAATAAATAAACAAACAAACATTGTACCTGGCATGTCCCACTACTATGGTCAGGCAATTACTGGTAATCACTCAAACCTGACTTCCTTTAAGCTTCCCCACACGGATAAAAGGCAGAGTACGAGAGCACACTCTGAGCGAGGTAAACCACACGAAGGAACAATATTTTCCAGATGGCAGCGAGGGAAGAAAGACAGCAAACCAATAAGGGTGCCTGAGGACGGAGATATCCTTGACCTTTCCGGCGAGAAACTGTTACTTTCCAGAATCCTTCAGATTAAAAAGTGTAAGGCCAGGAAACCACACTGAGGAATCCTGCATTGTGTGTCGGAGATAATCGGGCCATCTTGCATGGCTGACCGATTCGGGGAGGATAAAGAAAGATACAATACCAGTGGCAGAGTGGTCCGGCACTGCAAGTGTGCTCAATCGAAGGTCTCTGTGAGGTATCCAGCCAAGAAGTGGCAGAAACTAAAGATAACGAAAGAGAATGAGAAATGAAGTGAATCGAAGTGGTCCTGCAATGGTTTAAGTAAAAGCCATCTCACAATCGAAAGTCTTCGATTTTTTGATACGAAGAGAAAAAGCTTAGAAAGTGAGATTACATGGTCCAAGCCTGAACAGGGCAGACCAACTGTGAAAATTGTGCTTCATTGGTCCGAGCACGAACGAAGGAGACCAATTGTGAACATTGTGCAACAGGGGTCCGAGCCTGAACGAGGGAGACCAATTGTGAACATTGTGCCAAAGGGGTCTGAGCCCGAATGAGGGAGATCTGTGATCCGAGGTGATCAAAGGGAGACCAATTGTGAATATTGTGTTAAAAGGGGGACCGAGCATGGAGCATGCGTTATTCATGGTGAACAGTGGACCCGAGAACTTGTGAATGTGAAATTGCTGATTAGAAAGGAACTTTGGTGCTTGTTTGTTACGACAGGCCCTCTGTAATAATAAACTGTTATTGGGAAAGAGACCTTGGCAGAAGGCCAGATACCTATTCTTTGAACTCTATCCTCGTGGCAGAGAAGCCAGAGTGTGTGCGAAGCTCAAGTGTGCTGCCTTGCCCCATGCGAAAAACATTGGGCAGGAAAGCCAACTGCTCAACTATCCTGACATATTCCTTGAACACGTTTCTTTTTGTATACATTGTTGTCCCACTCCATTTGTATTTAGAAATAAGGATTGGAATAGCTTTATTAGTATGGGCCCTTTTATTTTGACATAGTCTACACTAGGACTGCGTTATTATTATTTGATGGTTGTAGCTTGCTCCCATCTTTAGATTTAGGGTTAGATAGTCTTCAACCAACCCATTGAAGTTCATTAAACACCCTTGAACTGTGATCACTCGTGTCTGTCTACGCTGTTTGATACCATGCCTTCCTTACATGGGAGACAGGGTGCTTCAACTGGTAAGGACTGGGAGTAGGAAGAAATAAGCATTTGCTCCCTTCGCTCCCGTTGCCAACCCTTGGAGGCCTGATTTGGGGTTTATTCCCTACTGGACTTTCCTTAAGCTCATGCGACAGTGCTGTGGTGAATTGGAAGCCTTAAATCCTTATTTTCCATGTTAGTTCCCTTCCTGATCCCATTTCGGGTTTTGGCAGGCGTATGCTGCTTTAATCCAAAGACTATGCGTCCAAGGATGCCTGGCCCACTGCTTCATCTCCACCCTTTCAGGACAAGGTTGGGTGGAGGTTAAGCAGCACCTATGGCTGGCAGGTGCAGCAAGCAGCACACCTGTGGCGTGTGCTCGTTAGCCGGCTTTAAAAGCCTCAGTTTGCTTCAATCCAGCACTAGTCATTGATGCAGTGTTCCTGTTTGTGACTGGTCCCTTGTTCCTGGCTTTTAGCTTAGTTTCTAGTTCCTAATTTATTGTTCCTTTTCCCTGGATTTCGAATTTAGTGGGTTTATCAGTAATTTCTGCTTCCTGTATTCCCTTTCTGTCTTCCTCTGTTTTGCAGTCAGCACTTCCCAGTGCTTTCTTTTTTCTGTGAAGCCCAGTTTGTCTGTGTTCTTTATTGCTTTGACTTTGCCATATTCAGCAGCAAAATCTTGATCCTTTAGTCACTCCTCATTTATAGATTATGGGCCTCATCTCAAGTCTGGTGGTAAGCAGTGCTATTTCCTCGAGCGGAATTAGTATTATCGGCGGGATCCGTGGCGCAAATAGCGCCATATCACAAGTATGCATGCACGCACACATGGCCACGGTGGTAACGCTAATTCCACTCGGCGGAAATAGCACCGAAAAGCGAGCTACCACCCTAAAAAACCCAGAGCCAATAGCACTACCGCTGCCGGCGCAATTAGCACACGCTGCTAGCGTGCGCTATTAATGCCAGCGGGAAATGTGTCACTGCTGGAACGGGAAGCACTGCGGCTGCCATTTTGAAAATCACAATCCATCCAAAATCAGAGCTCCTGGCAGCCATCCACACCCCTAGAGCATCCAAAATGCCTCGGCAAGGGGTAAGGCAGCCCAAGATTACTTAAGCAAACCGAAGTTCAGACAGAGCTCATTGTCTTAGTGGATGAGGTCGTGGTCTACCATGCAGAGCCATATGGTGCCAGACAGAGGAAGACATCCTCCCAGCGCTGCACCCAGGTATGGCAGGCGGTAAGCCAGAAGGTGTCAGCAGTCGGCCGCGTCCCCCTGGACGGGGAAGACTGCCGCAAAAGGTGGAATGACCAGCGTGTGCGGGCCCGTTGAATCCTGCCCCAGCACAGACAGGACAGCCCAGCCTGACCATCGGGAGAGGCTCACCTCCGCAACTCGACCTGATGCCCTGGGAGGAGAAGTGTAGTACTGTCATCGACATGTGGGAGTTGGAGCAGCCGAGGCGGGTGCTGGTAGCCAGGAGGCGAGTCAACCCCCCTCATTTGCATGCAACTACAACAGCCCAGCACAGCAGCCCCCAGTGGAACTACCCATGAGCCGGGCACTGTGACTGGGGCAGTGCGTGGGAGCCACTACAGGCATCTATGGCAGCCCACATGTGCCAGTGCGCCAAGGCCACCCATGTGAGCCAGAGCAGTGGGGTGGGCAGCCAAGGGACACGTTCAAGCACCATGCACCACATAGCCATGGTGGGGGCACAGCATCAGGACCTGGCAGTGACAAGTACCAGCCCCCCCCATCCAATCATCCTGCGTAACAGTCAAGTTGGTAATGGGGATCAGATGCATGCAAGTAAAGCAATGGCTAGGCCACCAATGTACCCCTGCCATGCCCCCACAGCCAATTGAAATCCCTCAAGTGCCCTCCCCTAAAGCAGTGTAAGCAGGCCAGGCCCATGCATCAGTGCAACAGCCCCGTGCCACACCCCTCACCATGTAATTACTGTCATATATGCCAAAACACGTAAGGGAATGTATTCTAACGCCATCCTCTGTGTCCCATACAGCTCCAACAGAGAAGTCAGGGGATGAGGACGCAGCAGGGCCATCTTCAAGCGCACTCGCCCGTGCCCTCACCAGCACCACGAACCCGCAAAGGGGACACCAAATGACACCTAAGCGCAAGGCGCACCCCACCACAGCAGGGGCACGCCCACACCACACGCCAGCACCAGGGAAGGCCACCATGCGGCATGGCCCCCCAACACCAACCTGCAGTCACCGCCCTCCACCACCCAACACACCCAAGATCCCAGTCCAGAAAATGGAGCGCAGCCCAAGCCCACAGGTCCCAGCATGCTGACGGCACGCACACAACCCGGAACTAGACACTGACACCAACTCCTATGGCTCCCCAGTTGTCTGGCCCACCAGGCAACGTCCCCCTTTCTACATCCCAGCTGATGGGAGCATGGGCACTGTCATGGAGCAGATAAATGTGGCGAACATTGCCAGAGCACACAGCCAGCACATGCAGGCTAAAGTGACACCATCCAATCGGT
Organism: Ambystoma mexicanum; assembly: GCF_040938575.1. Classification (NCBI taxonomy): domain Eukaryota; kingdom Metazoa; phylum Chordata; class Amphibia; order Caudata; family Ambystomatidae; genus Ambystoma; species Ambystoma mexicanum. Next base: position 790,722,835 of record NC_090938.1, on the reverse strand, counting down.
CACGAAGAGGAGGGCCCGCGGCATTGCGTGGACCAGGAGAGTCGTGGAAGCCTGCACAGCCTCACTGACAGAGTTTGGACAGAGGGTACGCGAGGTGCCCTTCCCCCTGTGCCTCTGTAAAGAGTCTTGGGGTTAAACCTCTCCCCAATGAGTCTCGGGAAGCCCAGATTTCTGCCATCTGCAATGCCGGGTTTGGGAGACTTAAAGCTCTAAGGAAAATTCTTCCCTTGCTCCCTGCTGAAAGTCGGATAATCCTGCTGACATCCACTGTAATTAGCTCACTGAATTACTGCAATGGCATTTACCTGGGTCAACCCAAGTATCAGATCAAATCCAGCGGATGCAGGTTTTGCAGAACGCTGCGGCTCGTCTGGCACTGGGGGCCCCCCGGTCTAACTCCTACTCTGCCTTTGTTACATTGCTTGCATTGGCTCCCTGTGGTGGCTCGCATAGAGTTCAAGACTCTATGCGTAGTTCATCGAGCCTTCCACAATGTGGGCCCCCACTTTCTTAAAAATAAGTTGCAAACATATTGTCCAGCCAGAAACTTGTGCTCCAATTCTCATCAGCTGCTCCGAATTCCTTAATTCTCACGACAACGTCTGGGTGGATGCTCTTTTTCTGTGTTGGCACCCAGTCTATGGAATGCCCTCCCTGTTGACTTAAGAACTCTGTCTGATTACTTTCTGTTTAGGAGAGTCCTGAAAACACATCTGTTCAACAGTTTCCTTTTCTCTTGTTAATCTGGTGGCATGTGGTACTCTGAGCCTGACTCTCCCTCTCCTGGCTTAGCGCCTAGACGCCCTTTTGGGCGTCAGTTGCGCTGTATTAATCTTACATATATAAATAAATGTGCGAGGGAGTCTCTGCCCAAGCCGAGCCGATGAGGGAGAGCAACACCCTCCATCGCCAGCAGCTGCAGGCGGCAGCTTCTGTTGCATCCACCTCCACCACCCCCACGGAGGAATCCCAACACGGGACCCCAGGGCGGAGGTCTCTGCGCCAACTGCGCTCACGCTCCCCGCATGATGGGGGTCGGGAGAAGAGGGCACGGCCATTATGAATGGCATAACTCTTGTTGGTCTGAGTGGCCATGTTATGGACGCAGTGGTTTGGGGGGGGATTGTGTGCTGGGGTGTTGGTGGTGGGTCGGGGGATTGTGGGCTGGGGTGTTGGTGGTGTGTGGGGCGTGGGGGGATTGTATGCTGGGGTGTTGGTGGTGGGTGGTGGCAGGGGGAGGATTGCGTGCTGGGGTGTTGGTGGTGGGTAGGGTTAGGCGGGAAGGAGTTTGAAAAAGTTACATAAAATCTGTAGAACAAATGACATGTGAGGACATTCATGATTGTGTTCTTGTGCTCTTTATTCAAACTGTGTAGGTTGGGTACTGGGTCAGGTCAACGTACTAAAAGTAATTGTCTATTAGCGCCTGTCGGGCCACTCTCCCTTCCCTCACTTCATCCCTGTGGGTGTCTGCTCTGGGTCCTGCCACATGGTTGTCATCCCCATCTTACACTGGATGTGGCCTGTCAGCGTCGGGGGTAGGGGCACATTCCTCCTCAGGCAAATGTTATGGAGCATAGCACACACCAAGATTATTTTCCCTACTTTCTCAGGGGCATACATATGGGCCCCTCCAGTATAGTCTAGGCACCGGAATCGTGCCTTAAGCAGTCTAAAGGTGCGCTCAATGCATACGCGGTACCGGCTGTGGGCATGGTTGTAGGCGGTCTCATGTGGTGTACGTGCGTCATGCACAGGGGTCATCAGCCACGCCAGTGTGGATATCCTGAGTCAGCTGCATGGGGTGGTATACGGACAACAGTCATTTGTCTCATGCGTGGGTCTGCAGTCACAATGTATCTGGCAATTGTTAGCCATGAGCATTCTTGTGTGCATCTGGCCCATGCAATGTGTATGTGTGATGGGTGTGCATCCTATATATATCATGCCATTCATTACTTGCCCTGTACATGCAGCCGGTGACTTTGTGGCGGGTGTTCAGTTGCGTGTCCTGGTTGACTGCCCATGGGCAGATGGCTGTGGCACGGGTGGACAAGCTGTTGGGTGCTGCTTTGTGGATCTGCGTTGTGTCACATTCAAATGCATTGTGGGACATGTGGCCTGATGTGTAATTGTGATGGCAGCGGTTTGTGTCCATCACCATGTGTGTGTCCAGGTGTGTCAAACGTGTGCATGCATCCTTGGATGCCTTCCATCGATGGTGCAGGGGCTGCACGGGTGCTGCCAGTGCCTCCTTTTGACATGCAATGCTTCCTATGGCAACCCCTCCCCCTTTTTTCTTGTGCTTCAACGTGCATATGTGGCAGGGTTTGTACTCAACCACTATCCAGGTCTGTTGTCCTCTGTGCCTCTCCATGTATCGCAGCAGTGTGCTGTTGCGTAGTACTATGGAGTCGTGGGTGGATCCTGGGTAGCGGGCACAGCTGTGGGTTATGATGAGATCAGGGCCATAGGTCACCTGCACGGTCATGGGGTGGTAGTGCTTCCGGTACCTGTATACGACCTCATGGGCCTGGTGCGCCACCAACGCGGCATGGGTGCAGTCGCTGGCTGCTATCACATTGGGCAGTTGTGCAGTGACATAAAAGCGTGCCTTCGTGTCATTGACCTGGGCCTGGGTGGTAGGCAGTGTGATGTGTTGGTTGACATGGTGCAGAAGGGCATCCAGCACTTGGCCCAGGACTGCGCTGAATGTTGACTGTGCCATGCCATGCATCATCACCACAGAGTGCTGGAAGGTGCCGTCCACAGGAACTGCAGCTTCACCAGTGGGGGCACGGCTGTACGGATGTTAATCCTGCTCCCAATGTATTCATTTATTGTGGCCTACACCTCAGTGATGGTCTCCGTGTCCAGGCGGTACTCAGTTACCAACTGGGTGTCCCTGAGGGCCCAGGGGGATGGCCTGATCCTGGAGATTGGTGCTCACCTTGCTGGGGCTGCTCTCCTCCTCCTCATCTCCCAACCCCCGTACTCCCAGTGCCTTGGCCTCGTTGTCCTGCAATGTCCAGGCGCAGCCTGAGCAGCTGCCTGTCCCAGCTTGCAACAAATAATGGCAGAATGGTGTTGAAAACAGTGTTTGGGACCTGGGTTGGTCTGCTATAGCCCTCTGTTGTGCATTGTGTTAACCTGTGGCTTGGTCCCTGGCACCTGGCTTAATTTACCTCCAGCTGGAGGCTGGGGGTAATTCAAAGCTGTATTAGCGTTGGTTTTCGGCATAATACTGCCGTGCATGTACTTGTGATACGTCTGTAATTGCGCTTTGTGTTGTCGGTGCTATTAGCACTGGCTGTAATAGCACCGGTACGTTTTGGGTCAGGCGGTATTAGCGCCGACTCGTGATCCGGCGGAGCAGTATAGGCAGTGCTAATACTGCTACTGCCAGATTTAAGGCCTGCCGCCCAACTCATGATGAGGCCCTTAGTATTTTCTCCCAGTTTGCCTTTCTGTCCCTCAGTGGGGAGAGGGGAGGTTTTGCCCTTGTAAATTCGTTTTCCCTGTTCCTTGGAGTCTGTTCCAGGTTTAGTTTAGTTTGTTTATTTGTAGAACGCACTTAACCCTCAGGTATGTAGGCGCTTATCCCTGAATACATAGTTACAGATACAGTAGACTTACATGAAATATGAATACAGATACAGAATTAAGTGGCAGTTGAAACAATGTACATAAAAGGACAGGATAAAGTTACAGGATAAGGCACTGAATAATGGGTGCCGAGTGGCGGATACAGGTTGTCGATACTAGCCCACAGCCGTAGGCTTAATTTACATACAAATGCATTTGCGAAAGATTATGTGGCAGATGAAGTGAGGTACATAACAGGTCTGGAGCCGGTTACAGGATACGGCAAAGAGCAAATTAGTACAGAAGACAGTGGGTGTAAATTATAAATGCTGAGCTAAGAGCCAGGCTTTTACACTGTTTCTGAAGGACCAGAAGGAAGGTTCTGCTCTAAGCATGTTAGGCAGGGCGTTCCACAGCTTGGCCGCCAGTACAGGGAAGCTGGATCCACCTGACTTTTGTCATTTGTAAGTTGGGATGTTCAGGCGGTGTAGATAGTTAGATCTGGTAGGTCTGGTATATTGCCATTTATGAGTGATTACTAGTGTTTGCAGCGAATTTCTGTCACGCACTGGTAGCCAGTATATATCCCGCCTGATTGCTGAGACATGGTTGGAACGAGGGATATTTGAAGCAGCTCTGAGCGCGTTGTTCTAAAGCACTTGAAGTTTGTTTAAATTCCGTTCATTGGTGCCCAAGAATAGAGTGTTTCAATAGTCAAGCTTGGAAAAGATCAAAGCTCTAGCAAGCGTAATGCAGCTGTGGGTGGAGAGGTAAGTATTGCAAGCATTAATCAACTTAGTAGTGTATGCTGTAGATGTGGCAGTTGCGTTAACTTGCTGTCAAGGAGTTCCCCCCTTCTCACCTGAGTTCGATCTTTGCTGGTTTTCTTGATCGATGCCTTCTTGCGGACGGATCGAGTCTTGAATAAGGCTGCACGAGTCTCTTCCGACTCCAGCGTGCGTTCAAAGTTCCGGGATGCAAGGATCAAGGAATCCGGGAAATTTACAGAGTGCGCTACTAGCACACAAGTCCAGGAATCAAGAAAGGAAGGAAAGGGACTAGGAACCGGGTTGGCTGGAAAGAAGCAAGGAAAACAATACCACGAGCTACGGAGCACACGTCTGGTCGCTACTTCGCAGTAACATTGAGATGCGCAGAGGCGTGGTCTATTAATAGAACACGCTACGTCCAAGGTGTAGAGCGAGGAAGGTGTTTCTCAGTGGACGGCCATGTTGGGAGTACAAGGGAGTGTAAGCCCCGTTGAGACAAGGACCAGGAAGTCCAAAAGTGTCGTATTCTGTGGTTCATGACAGCATGCCTCCTTTGAAGACCCGTTCCTCCGGGTTTGCCCGGGTGTATAAGGTGAAATCTTCTGAGCAGTCGAGGGGCCTTGAGATTAGAAAGTGGTTCCCAGGTTCTTTCACTAGGAGGATATCCTTTCCATTCAACCAGGTATTGAAGCTGACCCCGTTTATACCTGGAGTCACATATTCGGGATACTTCATATTCCAATTGGTTGTCGACCAGCAGAGGAGGATGTCGGCAGGATTTCCGGGAGGATTGGGTGTAGGGTTTTAATAAGGATGTGTGAAATACTGGGTGAATTTTCTTCCAGGAGTCTGGTAGTCTGATCCGGTAGGAAACTGGATTGATAATTTCCTTGATGCGAAATGGACCATAGTACTGTGGGGCCAACTTGTTTGGTCGTAGATGTCGGGGTAGTCATTTTGAGGACAACCAGACTTGATCACCAATAGTATAAGAGGACCTGGTCTTCTTTTGGAATCTGCATACCTCTTAGTCTGTGTTCTGGCCCTCTCTAAGTTTTCTTTGGCCTCCTGGTGTACGTTGATGAGGGTTTCTATCCAGGAGTCGACAGTAGGTACTGGTGTAGGATGAGGGAGAACAGAGGGTAGAACCGATGGATGGAAACCTTGGCTACAATAAAAGGGACTGGTCTTAAATCCTGAATGATCGGAATTGTTGTAGGCAAATTCAGCCACGGGTATCAGGAGCGACCAGTCACCCTGAACCTTGGTGGCGAAACATCGAAGATACTGCTCCAGGGTCTGATTAGCACGTTCTGTGGCCCCGTTGGTTTGGGGATGATAACCAGATGAGAGGGTGCGTTGGATTCCCAAAATGCGACAGAGATGTTTCCAGAATTGAGAGACGTATTGAGGTCCTCGATCAGATATGATCTTGGAAGGAAGTCCATGTAAACGGAATACGTGTTCCAGGAAGATTCCAGCAAGCTCGGATGAGGATGGTAGCTTACACAGGGGTGTAAAATGAGCCATATGAGTGAACAAGTCTATGGTAACCATGATGGTCGTGTATTCTCGGGAAGGTGGTAATTCCACAATGAAGTCTGTAGCAATGAATTCCCATGGCCTTGTTGGCAGTGTAGGTTGCAGTAGAAGACCCGCCGGTCTCTTGTTATCATGTTTATTTTGACTGCAGATAGTACAAGCTTTGATGTACTGCTGTACGTTGGTCTTCATTCCAGGCCACCAAAACTGTCTTTGTATGAGAAGGAGGGTGTTGGTTATGCCACGATGTCCGGAGTGAAGGGTATCATGACAGAGGTTTATTATTCTTTGTTGTAATTTCTGTGTAGGAATGACCAGTGCCTTGTCCTTGAATAAATATCCTTCCTTAACTCTTAGGTTCCATGGATTCTTCCTTGAAATATCCTTCCAGAGGTCAGAGGATTGGGTTTGCACTCGAATTTCTTCCAGGAGGTTGACTGCTTGAGCTACAAAGATTGTGTGGGGAAACATCTTAGGATAGGCCCTGTCTTCAGTAGTTACATAGTCAGGACGTCGAGATAAGGCGTCAGCAATCAGGTTGTGTGATCCGGGAACATGAGTGATTTGGTATTTTGGTACTGGGCAAAGAAGTAGGCCCAACGCGCCCGACGACTGTTCCTGCACTCCAACGACTGTAGAATTTGAAGATTCTGATGGTCTGTGCGGACCTGAACTGGATATCTAGCACCCAGAGGTAGATGTTGCCATTCAGTGAAGGCTTGGCGGATGGCTAACAGTTCCTTTTCTAGGACAGAGTAATGTGTCTCACTGGGAGTCAGGGTTCGTGAGAGGTAAGCAATGGGGTGTTCCAGTTTATCCTCAAGTTCCTGCTTCAAGACCGCTCCTATGGCGTAGTTAGAGGCATCTGTTTCCACTAGGAATGGCCGTTTTATGTCGGGTTGGGCCAAGATGGGGGCTTGCGTGAACTCTGTCTTTAAACGTTGGAATGCCTTATCTTGTGGTGTAGACCAGATAAAGGGGGTGTCTTTCTTCAAGAGGGCAACGATCGGCTGAACGATCTCGGAAAAGGTAGAAATGAACTTCCGGTAGAAGTTGGCAAGCCCCAGGAAGGATTGAACTTGTTTCATGGACGTGGGAGCGAGCCATGCCAGTATGCCCTTTACCTTTGAAGGGTCCATACCAATTCCTTCTGGTCTAAGGATGAATCCCAGGTAGTGAACAGAAGTAAAGTGAAACAAGCATTTTTCGGGTTTGGCTAAAAGTTTGTGTTCACAGAGTTGTTGTAATACTGCCTTTACATGTTCTTCATGCTTTAGAGGATCCTTGGAAAAGATCAATATGTCATCGAGATAGACAATGACGAAGAGGAATAACATGTCAGAAAAGACCCTATCCATAAAACGTTGAAAAGTGAAAAACTGCGGGGGCATTAGCTAGTCCAAAGGGCATGACTAGATATTCATAGTGACCAAAGGGTGTTTTAAAGGCTGTTTTCCATTCGTCTCCTTCCCGGACACGGATCAAATGATAGGCACCCCGGAGATCCAACTTCGTGAATATTACGGCGCCTCTCACAGCTTCCAGGATATCCGAGATCAGGGGCAGTGGGTACCGATCTTTGAGGGTGCATTGATTTAAGCCACGATAGTCGAGGCAAGGTCTGAGTTCCTTGGTGTCCTTCTTGGGAACAAAGAACAACGAAGCACCCGCTGGAGATTTTGAGGGTCTTATGGTGCCGTTTTCAAGGTTGGTATCCAGGTATTCTTCGAGGGCCTTTTTCTCTGGTTCAGAAAGGATGAACATTCTGCCGAAGGGAATCACTGCTGAGGGATCTGTATCTATGGCACAGTCTTCAGGTCTGTGAGGGGGCAAGGCCTGGACTATGGCAGTTGAAAATACATCATCATATCCCCGATGGGCCTCTGGGACTTGTATGATATTGGAAACCATGAGTGGTGTTTGCTGGTCTCTTAGTGGTTCTTTAGGGGGTGTCGAGGAGGGATCCAGGAATAGACAGTGGGACATATAAAACTCTGAGCCTAGGAATAGTGATCCTGCTGTCCAATTGATATACAGATTGTGCTTCTGTAACCAGGGCATACCCAATATCATGGGGTAATGAGCTGACTTAATGATGTCGAATGTAATCCACTCTTGGTGATGGTTTATGGAAAGCTGGATCTCTTTTGTCTGCAGGCTTGTGGGTCCTGAAGTGAGGGGTCTTCCGTCGATTGCTTCCACCGGCTGCATGGTGCTTCGTGTCTCGTACGAAATATGATGACTAACAACCCAGTCTTGATCAATGAAAATTCCCATAGCTCCGCAGTCTACCAAGGCCAGAATGGGATAGGTCTTATTCTTGGAGGGTGACAGAAAGGCCTGTAGTATCACCAAATTGTTTTGTCCAGGAGAGTTCAAGGATCGAATTGATGTGGAGCAAACATCTCTCTCCCGAAGCTCTGCTCCATCTAGGATCGGGAGCTGGCGTTTCGCGAATGCCGAGGAGGGGCTAGAGGACACTCCTTAAGCAAGTGTTTGTCTGAGGCACAATACATGCACAACCCTGTATGAATCCTTCTCATCCTTTCTTGCGGGGATATAGGTCCACGGAAGGCTCCTATCTGCATGGGTTCTGGTTCAGAGACTGAGCCTGGGTTTGTGTCCATCTTGGTGGTACTCTCAAAGGACAGCTTCGGAGGATTACCTCTGGATTTCTTCTTCTATGCCTTCCTTTCCTGGATACGGAAATCTATTTGCATGGCAAGGTCCATTAGTGCCTGGAATGAGTTTGGGCGAGCCACTCTGGCCAACTCATCCTTAATCTCCTCATTCAGTCCTCTCCTGAAAAGGGTAAAACTTGTCTCAGGGACCAACTAGCTTCCTTGACTAATTGCTTGAATCGGGTAACATAGGTGAGCATATCCTGGGATCCTTGCTGAAAGTCTAACAGGCGTTCCTGGGCACTATAGACCTGCTCTGGACGATCAAACATGGTCTTAAGTGCTTGTATGAAGCCATCATAGTCATCTAGGAGAGCATCGCCGGAATTAACGAGGGGCGTAGGGAAATTATAAACCCCACCTTAGCCCTGGGAGTTGAAAAGTAGTAGGGCTTAAAAGTAAAGTGGACCAAATATGAATCCAGGAATCCGCGAAGGGTTTTTGCCGACCCATCGTATTTGTCTACTATGCCGCCCAGCAACACACTTTCTTTTGTGGCAGAATCACGGGATAGAACGAATTGTTTGAGAGCAGCGTTTTCCGCCTTTAGATTCTGCACCTCGGTTGATAGCTCTTGCATGCCACGCATCAGGTCCTGGACGGCCGCTTCCATGTCCATATCGAATTCGGTCGGGTGGCGTCTCAAACTGTCAAGGAGTTCCCCCCTTATCACCTGAGTTCGATCTTTGCTGGTTTTCTTGATCAATGCCTTCTTGCGGACGGATCGAGTCTTGAATAAGGCTGCACGAGTCTCTTCCGACTCCAGCGTGCGTTCAAAGTTCCGGGATGCAAGGATCCAGGAATCCGGGAAATTTACAGAGTGCGCTACTAGCACACAAGTCCAGGAATCAAGAAAGGAAGGAAAGGGACTAGGAACGGGGTTGGCTGGAAAGAAGCAAGGAAAACAATACCGCGAGCTACGGAGCACACGTCTGGTCGCTACTTCGCAATAGCATTGAGACGTGCGGAGCCGCGGGAGGCGTGGTCTATTAATAGAACACGCTACGTCCAAGGTGTAGAGCGAGGAAGGTGTTTCACAGTGGACGGCCATGTTGGGAGTACAAGGGAGTGTAAGCCCCGTTGAGACAAGGACCAGGAAGCCCAAAAGGGGCGTGTTCTGTGGTTCTTGGACACTTGCCTTGAAAGTGATAGGTGTTAGGGAGAATTCTCTGTTTAGGCTGAATTTCCTAACCTAGTGAGTCCCCCAGCAGCTTTGCTGGATTTTTGGGGTTTATTTTTTTCTCCTGCCAAGAGTGAGACTCTTTTACCCTCACTCTTGGGCATGATTTGAGTGTGTTTCTTTGACTCTAGATGTGTTTAATGGGCTATGTGGTCTTTTACTCCATAGGGCTTCATGTGTTTTTGTGATGTGTGTTACACAGCACCCTCAGTGCAGTAACACAGGGGTGCCATAATGACCCCCCAGTATAGACTCCATACCCTAGGACTGACTACTGTCTCCCAGGGCATGTAAAGTCACCATTGACTTTACTTGAATTCTGAACAGAACCAGTACAAACCATCATATTGTGGATGTACTGGCTGGGGCAATTCGATTGCCTCGGGGTCTGTTAGTCGAGGGGGCACATCTCCGTCCCCCCTGATCGAGTTTTGGCTGGTGGCAGTGGATACTACTTTTTATATTCAACCGCGAATATTTCTCTATGGGATTTTCCTATTGTTCGAGGCTACTATCTTTATTTATCTAATTACGATAGCCTCGAACATACCGCCGGTTTATTTATTTAATATTAATTCTCCGGTTGGTATTTTTTGCCAAAACTCGGTTCTAAAATGGTGTTTGTGTTCTCTTCTGTGACTCCAACCCAGGTCGAGCCCTTTGTTCCACTTTTTGGCGGGCTTCTCCACAGAAGCCCTCCAAAGTGGTGCCACTCTGTCTGGGGTACTTAGATGGGGTGGAGGGGGATTTAGGCACCCTGGACTGAGTTGCCTAGGCAACTCAAGTCACACTCCGTCCTGATTGGCCCAACTGGTGAGCCGGCCGGCTCACCACTTAGCATGTTTGAGTGACAGCTAGGCTGAGTGAATGGGGGTTTTCTGCATAAAAGCAGGGCTTTGGGGACTGGAACTTCAGAAGTCGCCACAGGACCTAAGAATCCAACGAGGGAGAAGCTGAGCCGACCTGCCACGACGACACCACCGGTGGAGCCCTGCTGGACCGTCTCACCATTTTTCCCAACGACAGAGGAGATCTCCCGCCGGAGAGTCTTCTTCCTTTGACTGGTGGGGATAACCAGTTTCACCGTCTTTTCGCCTTCCCGACGCATCTTGTGGCCGCCTTGCCTGTGCCAAGCACCTGGCAACCGGAATACCACGTTTTACCACAACCGCGAAATAAAGGGTAATACCTTTAACCGGAAAACTCTGCGGCTGGTTTCTTCCCTGGCAGTGCAACGACCTTCATCTTTCCTCCAAGTCGAGATCTTCTCTTCCCCTGGACGACGACGAGACTTGCACCCTCTGCCAGGAACAACCGCCACCGCTGGAGGATCCTTCCCACTTAAGGTACCATGTCCCGCCTGGCTTCCCTTGCCACCAACTGTACGGGGTAGATTTAGCCCCCAGCTTTTGAACCTATGTTAGCCTGGGACACCCTGGCTAAACTGTTCTGAGCCTCTCTGAACTCTTTTCGAACTCTCTTCAAGACTTTCTAAGCCTAGGGTAACTGTGTGATCTTGGGCGCATTTGTGCTCTGCTCTCTGTAAGAGTGGGCCCAGCCTATGGACTTTGGCTCACAAGTGACATTTGCTCTTCTGCCTTGCTAATAGTGTTCCTAAATCTTAGAGTGGTGTACCTTTCCATATTCTGTCTTTTTCCCTCCCTTCTTCATGAACTTATTGGAGTGCCATCTATAGTTAAGCGCTCACCTATGTATGGAAATAAGTGGTGTTAACTAAGACTTCTCTGATAAGGAACAAGGGTTGTACATATTATAATAGTAACTGTGTTTAGAGTGTTTTACAATAAGAGTGCTGGAATGTTTCAAACAGTGTGTTTTTAAATAAATAATGATATACTTTGATACCAAAGCTCTGGTCAGTGTTTGCTTGTATTATTGTGTCTGAGTGCCTATTATGTATACTTTGCGTACTGCCTAACTCTTCTTGAGGGAAGTCTGACTGCTCAGCCAGAGCTACCAGGTAAATGTGGGTGGTACAGACTGCTACCAAGTGGGTTTACTGTTAACACCTGTAGTCCTAAATCTTTTGCAGTGTTCCCAAAGGGAACTGCACAGGTTTCTGACTAACACTGGTGTACAGCGGTGGGATTTGTATTGAGTATACATTTTAGAGTGCTTTAGGATACCTTAGTACAAACTAACCACAAAGCTTGGCACTGAAAAAGTAATCTTTCTAACATGTCAACTATGGAAAATTATAGTCAAGAGTCCCTTGCTACAAAAACTGCTGGTTGTTTAAGAGTTCTCTGTAAGCATACAAATCTCCTGACTAAAGGCAAGAAAATGGAATTGATAGAAAGGTTGTTAGCTAACCAAAGTCTGGATGATGGTTCAGAGGAACCTACCATGCCAGAAACTGTAGATAACAATATAGAGATTGATGTTGATCGAAATGTTAATAATCTTGAGGAAGAGTCAGAAGAGGAGGGTGAGGCTGCTGTGACTGTCCCCCCCTAGGCCTCTGTCTGCTCTACCTGCTGTACCTACTGGGCCTTTGCCCAGTCCAACACTTAGTCCTCAATATCTTGAGCTAGAAAAAATGAAACTTGAACTAGAGTTCAAGAGACTGAATACTCAGGCTGAACAAAGACACCAGGAACTGAATCAAGAACTAAGGCTAAGGGAAATGGAGCTCAAGCATGAGCTTCAAATGAAGAAATTGTCTGTTGAAAATGCTTCTCTCTCTAGCTCCTCTAGAAGTTCCAGTCCTAAAAGACCCCGGATGCCTAAAGAATTGGTTGGTATGTATGAGCCTAAGTTGGATGTGTTGGATTGGTTGTCTCTGTTTGAATATAATCATGGGCTCCAGAACATCACAGGAAATGACTTACTCATCTGGTTGTTCTCTAGGCTTCCCCCTGTTGCAACTGATGTGGTAATGGAGTTGGGGGAGGAGGATAGGAAAGAGTATGAATGTGTGAAACTAGCTCTGATAGCTAGATTTGGGAAGACCCATTCCCAGTATCTTAAGAGGTTTAGAACCCTCAAAAAGCATGATGGTACCCCTTGGGCTACCTGGGTGAGTGAAGGGTTGAAAAACTTAGAGGGATGGATTAAGGGTTACAAAGTGAACACTTATGAAGGTATGAAGAATCTTTTTATGTTGGAGTCAATTTATGATGCCTGCTCTCCTGAGCTCAGACAGCACTTGGCTGATTCAAAGGAATTAGATTCCCGAAAGCTAGCTAAGGCTGCTGACTTGTGGGTTGCCAACAGGGCCACTCACAAGGATTCTGGGGTAACTCAGAAAAAGGATGAGGGGAAACAGCCTAAAAAGGACTACAAGGAGAATTCTAATACTGCAAATTCCTAAGAGGGCCCCAAACAAAACCATAAGGGTAAGCCACAAGGGAAACCACAGCAGAATAGTGTACCCTCTGGTGCCAAACCAGAGGGAGGCCAGAACAAGCCACCATTCCAGAAAGCATTCGGTAAATGCTTTGTCTGTGGCTCTACTGACCATGTGAAAGTAGATCCCAGATGCAAGGGTAAACCTTCAGGGATCCAACTTGCCTCCTTAGCCTTCGCTCCAGAAGAGGAAGTCCCAATGGCAAGTGGAAACTTTCTACTGCTGGCTGATGAACCCATTGGTGTCTCAGCCAGTGTTTCTTTAGTCTCTCTGGGGTTGTGGGAACAACAGAATTTAGATGTGTATAATTCTATCCCAGATAATACTAAAGAGTATTATAAAGACAGTGTCCAGGTGAATGGTCAGGAGACTCTTGCCATTAGAGACACTGGGGCCAGCATAACTGTGGTGGATGAATCATTTTTCAAGGCAGAGGATGTTACTAAGGCACCCAAATGCCTCACCAAGTTAGCTGGAGGGCCTGTGCAGATGTGTCCCCAGTTACCAGTTCTCATCCAGTGTAATGATATGGCTGTAAAGATACCTGTCAGTATACAATATGAAGTACCAGGTAGGGTTCTGTTGGGTAATGACCTGAAAGCTCTTGGAGTTGTGTCACATACCCCCAGACCTCCTAGTAAAAGGTTACAGGAGCTCACAAAACCTGCAAGAGAGAAAACCCTGCGAGGGCTATCTAAGGAGATGATGACAGAGATCACTCCTCTACCACTGGAGCAACTCACTGCAGTAACTACCAGATCAGGAGCAAAGGGGCAACCCAAGACTCCTAGGAAAAAGCCAGCAGCAAGCACTCCAGTGCTTCCAACAAGGACTTCCCCTCGGTTGTCCACAGTTACACCTGTAACTCCACCTCCAGCTGAGGCTGAGAGGGAGGTACACCCCTGTGTGGTTGAACTAGACTATGAAGAAGAGCTAGTGGGAGGCCAAGAACTTATTGGAGATGTGGACCCTGAGGACCATCCTGAGCTGCAGTCTTTACTGGCAGAAGGTGGGCCCAGCAGGGCAGCTTTTCGTAAGGGACAAAGAGAATGTCCAACTCTGGAGGGTCTCCGCCACCAGGCAGCTGCTCAGGCTGATGGGCAAGAGCCTGGGAAGTATAGGTTGCACTGGGAAGATGGCCTCTTCTACAGTGAACCAACTGAGTCTGAACCTGGAGACTACAAGCGCCTTGTAGTACCTCAAGAAAACAGACAACAGTTCTTGCACTTAGCCCACGAGATTCCTTTGGCTGGTCACTTGAGTTTCAAGAAGACCAAGGAAAGGCTCTCACTCTACTTCTATTGGCCAAAAATGGGGGCGGAAGTGCAAGAGCTGCCATACCTGCCAAATTTCTGGTAAGGTTGTCTCCAAGAACGTGGCACCTTTAGTGCCTCTCCCAGTTGTGGGAGTCCCATTTGAGAGGGTAGGGATTGACATTGTCGGTCCCCTTGATCCCCCAACCTCCTCAGGCAACAGGTTTATCCTTGTTGTAGTAGACCATGCTACTAGGTACCCTGAGGCAATTCCTATGAGGACTGTTACAGCTCTGCTGTAGCTAAGGCCCTCCTTGGTATTTTTACCAGGGTTGGGTTTCCTGAGGAAGTAATATCCGACAGGGGGTCAAAATGTATGTCCCACTACATGAAAGCCATGTGGAAAACCTGCGGAGTTACTTACAAGTTCTCAACCGCATACCACCCCCAGACCAATGGGTTGGTAGAAAGGTGTACCAGAACCATGAAGAGCATGATAGGTGCTTTAGAGGAACCCCTGAAAAGAAAGTGGGACCTTCTACTGCCATGCCTTCTCTTTGCTTATAGAGAAGTCCCTCAGGAGGGAGTAGGTTATTCTCCCTTTGAAATTCTCTATGGCCATCCAGTCAGAGGTCCGTTGGCCCTGATTAAGGAAGGATTGGAAGGTGCTTCTCCTCTCAAGCCATTCAGAGTGACTGACTATGTGATAGGTCTCCGAAGGAGAATGTCACACATGATGGCAGAAGCTAGTGATAACCTGAAAGCTGGACAAGCTTTGGTCAAGCATTGGCATGATCAAAAGGCTAATATGGTTGAGTTCACTCAAGACCAGCTAGTTCTCGTTATGCTCCCAACAAGGCAGAGTGCCTTGCAAGACAAATGGATGGGACCCTTCAAAGTTGTGGGAAAACTTGGGGAGGTCAACTATCTGGTGGATCTGGGCAGACCCAGGGAAGCTCCTAGAGTCTTCCACACAAACCGACTGAAAGCGTACGTCTCCAGACCTGAAGTAGGAGCCTTGCTTCTAGCTTCAGCAGCAGAGGAGGAAGAGAGTGAGTCTTTCCCTGATCTCCTCAGAGGTGTACCTTTAGATGAGAAAATTGAAGGAGTCAACCTCTCTTCAGATCTGACACCTGAGCAACAAGAGGAGTGCAAATCTATGTTAAATCAGTTTGCCTCCCTGTTCTCACTCTCACCAGGCTTGACCCGTTGGGGACAGCATGAGATACTCACTGGTGACTGTCTGCCAGTCAAAAGCAGAGGATACAGAATGTCAGAAAATGTGAGAACCCATATCAAAGGGGAGGTCAAGAAGATGCTTGATCTCGGGGTAATAGAGCCCACTACTAGTCCATGGTCTAGCCCAGTTGTGTTAGTACAAAAGGCAGGATCCAAAGACTTGAGATTCTGTGTGGACTATAGAGCTCTTAATGCAGTCACGAAGACTGATGCCCACCCTTTGCCAAGGACAGATGAGTTGGTGGATAAACTTGGTGCCGCCAAGTACCTCAGCACATTTGACCTTACGTCAGGCTATTGGCAAATAGCCTTGACAGACCATGCCAAGGAGAAAACTGCATTTTCCACCCCAGTTGGCTTGTACCAGTTTAAGGTCATGCCTTTTGGATTAAAAAATGCACCTGCTACATTCCAAAGGATGGTGAATCAAGTTCTAGCTGGGATGGAGGACTTCTGCATGGCATACTTGGATGACATTGCAGTCTTCAGCCACTTCTGGGAGGAACATGTGAACCACCTAGGGCATGTTTTGCAGGCTCTTGAGCAGGCCAATTTGACTATCAAGGCAGGTAAATGCCAGATAGGTCAAAATAAAGTGGTCTACCTTGGGCATGAGGTAGGAGGTGGAGAAATAAGGCCTTTGCTCAGCAAAATTGAAGCTGTGCAAAATTGGACAACACCTACTACTCAAACCCAGGTGAGAGCCTTCCTAGGCCTCACTGGGTATTACAGGAATTTCATTGAGAACTATGGGACCATGGCTTCTCCACTGAATGTAATCTCCTCTCCAAAATTCCCTAAAAAGGTCAAATGGAATGAGGAGTGCAATCAGGCCTTTGAAAAAATGAAGAAAGCTCTTTGCCAAGCTCCAGTACTGAGAGCTCCTGACTATCACCAAACTTTCATTGTACAAACTGATGCTTCCAATGTAGGCATAAGTGCAGTTCTAAGCCAACTGGATGAGAAGGGTAGGGAGCACCCCATTTGCTTCATCAGCCGTAAGCTGAAGGATCCTGAGACAAGGTGGGCAACAATCGAAAGAGAATGCTTTGCTATTGTGTGGGCACTGAAGAAGTTTAGGCCATACTTGTATGGTTCTACTTTTGTCATTCAGACTGACCACCAACCCTTGAGATGGTTAATGCAAATGAAGGGAGAAAATCCAAAACTATTGAGATGGCCAATCTGCCTGCAAGGGTTTGATTTCACCATTGAGCACAGGTCAGGGTGTCACCATCAAAATGCTGATGGACTCTCTAGGATGTATGTTATCGACTAGAGGTATGAGGTTCATCCAGGAGTTGATTAAATCCTCCTGTCCCTTAGTCTGGGGGAGGGGGTGGGGGGGCGAGTGTTAGGGAGAATTCTCTGTTTAGGCTGAATTTCCTAACCTAATGAGTCCCCCAGCAGCTTTACTGGATTTTTGGGGTTTATTTTTTTCTCCTGCCAAGAGTGAGACTCTTTTACCGTCACTCTTGGGCATGATTTGAGTGTGTTTCTTTGACTCTAGATGTGTTTAATGGGCTATGGGGTCTTTTACTCCATAGGGCTTCATGTGTTTTTGTGATGTGTGTTACACAGCACCCTCAGTGCAGTAACACAGGGGTGTCATAGTGACCCCCCAGTATAGACTCCATACCCTGGGACTGACTACCGTCTCCCAGGGCATGTAAAGTCACCATTGACTTTACTAGTCTTGAATTCTGAACAGAACCAGTACAAACCATCATATTGTGGATGTACTGGCTGGGGCAATTCAATTGCCCGGGGTCTGTTAGTCGAGGGGGCACGTCTCTGTCCCCCCTGATCGAGTTTTGGCTGGTGGCAGTGGATACTACTTTTTATATTCAACCGCGAATATTTCTCTATGGGATTTTCCCATTGTTCGAGGCTACTATCTTAATTTATTTCATTACGATAGCCTCGAACATACCGCTGGTTTATTTATTTAATATTAATTCTCCGGTTGGTATTTTTTGCCAAAACTCGGTTCTAAAATGGCGTTTGTGTTCTCTTCTGTGACTCCAACCCAGGTCGAGCCCTTTGTTCCACTTTTTGGCGGGCTTCTCCACAGAAGCCCTCCTAAGTGGTGCCACTCTGTCTGGGGCACTTAGGAGGGTTGGAGGGGGATTTAGGCACCCTGGACTGAGTTGCCTAGGCAACTGAAGTCGCACTCCGTCCTGATTGGCCCAAGTGGTGAGCCGGCTGAGTGAATGGGGGTATTCTGCAAAAAAGCAGGGCTTTGGGGACTGGAACTTCAGAAGTCGCCACAGGACCTAAGAATCCGACGAGGGAGAAGCTGAGCCGACCTGCCACCACGACACCACCGGTGGAGCCCTGCTGGACCGTCTCACCAATTTTCCCAAAGACAGAGGAGCTCTCCCGCCGGAGAGTCTTCTTCCTTTGACTGGTGGGGATAACCAGTTTCACTATCTTTTCGCCTTCCCGACGCATCTTGTGGCCGCCTTGCCTGTGCCATGCACCCCGGCAACCGGAATACCACGTTTTACCTCGACCGCGAAATAAAGGGTAATACCTTTAACCGGAAAACTCAGCGGCTGGTTTCTTCCCTGGCAGTGCAACGACCTTCATCTTTCCTCCAAGTCGAGATCTTCTCTTCCCCTGGACGACGACGAGACTTGCACCTGGTGCCAGGAACAACCGCCACCGCTGGAGGATCCTTCCCACTTAAGGTACCGTGTCCCGCCTGGCTTCCCTTGCCACTGACTGTACGGGGTAGATTTAGCCCCCGGCTTTCGAACCTGGGTTAGCCTGGGACACCCTGGCTCAACTGTTCTGAGCCTCTCTCTGCAAGACTTTCTAAGCCTAGGGTAACTGTGTGATCTTGGGCGCATTTGTGCTCTGCTCTCTCTAAGAGTGGGCCCAGCCTATGGACTTTGGCTCACAAGTGACTTTTGCTCTTCTGCCTTGCTAATAGTGTTCCTAAATCTTAGAGTGGTGTACTTTTCCATATTCTGTCTTTTTCCCTCCCTTCTTCATAAACTTATTGGAGTGCCATCTATAGTTAAGCGCTCACCTCTGTATGGAAATAAGTGGTGTTAAGTAAGACTTCTCTGATAAGGAACAAAAGTTGTACATATTATAATAGTAACTGTGTTTAGAGTGTTTTACAATAAGAGTGCTGGAGTGTTTCAAACAGTGTGTTTTTAAATAAATAATTATATACTTTGATACCAAAGCTCTGGTCAGTGTTTGCTTGTATTATTGTGTCTGAGTGCCTTTTGTGTATACTTTGCATACTGCCTAACTCTTCTTGAGGGAAGTCTGACTGCTCAGCCACAGCGAGAGTGAGAGCCTATGATAAGAAGCTCTGTCAAATCATTGTTTAGACACAGGCCATGGGTAGCCATCCAGGCCTGGATCTGAAGATAAATGTTGTTTAATATTTTAGAATCTTTGTCGTAGCAACCCATCAAGGTAATAAGGACTTGGATGTCATCCCCATAGTTAAGTGTAGGTGACACCCAAGCCGTCGAGGTGGTCGAACAGAAGCTTCGTATAGGGTAGGCGAGACGCAGGAGCTGTGAGGGACGCCACATGAGATTGGAACTGAATCTGCAGAGGACGAAGGAGAGAAGACTCTCATGGTTCTGTTGGCAAGAAAGGACTGGATCCAAGTTGCGGCATTGATGGAGAAAGTGGCTGCTGTAGTTAGATGCTTGGTGAGTATCTGACGGTCAACCAAATCAAAGGCTGCTGAGCGGTCTAGCAGGAGTAGGATGGCGATGTTGCCTTTATCCCTCAACTCATCCAGTCGGATACTTAAGTCGAGGAAGGCCATTTCTGTACCATGTCTAGGTATGAATCCGAATTGACGCAGGCCTAAGAGGTTGTTGTCTGCTAAGTGCTTTTGTAAATGGAGATATGCTGTTCTATCAATGATTTTTAAGAGGAACGGTACTGTAGTGATGGGTCTGTAGTTAGTGGGGATATTTGGATCTAAGTTAGGTTTTTTGAGAAGGGGCATGACCCAGGCCTCCTTAAGATCATCAGGGACAATGCCAGCTTCAAATGAGGCATTGATTAAGGAAGTGATGAAAGGTGCAAGGTCCTTGGTGCCTTCCTTAATGGCCGTGGCTGGGAAAATGTCCCCTTGACATTTACAGGGTTTTAAGCTGGATATGATGTCTTCCACCTCTTGTGTATTGACTGGTGTGAATTGAAAAGAGTGACACGGTATGGGCTGTGAGTCAAGGGATCTGTTGAAGCTGGTACTAATCATCAGGCTGATCTTTTTTGCCTCTATTTTGGTTTGCAGCTGAGCAATTTTTTCTAGAAGGTTTTTTTTTTTATCTTGGCACCCCAAGAGGTGCCTTTAGTGCACACGACTGTCTGTGGGTCTGGGGTCTCCAATTCCCTGAGGATAGTGAAGAGCTCTTTTGAACTTCATTTGGCATTTTGTATTCCGGCGTTGTAGGTCTCTCTTTTGGTGTTTGATGTGGCTGCTTTGTATTTGGCAGTCGCAGATATAAATGCATCTTTGTTGAAGGTAGTGGGTGTTTTTTCCAGTTATTTTCAGTGGTTCTTTTTGCTTTGCGCAAGGCTTTTTGGTCAGCAGAAAACCACTTGTTTAAGCGTGCTGTTGGTTTAGCTTTTTTATTTTTAACAGGGCAATTTTGTTTAGTGCCCGAGGTAAGGTATGGTTATACAAATCCACTAGCAATGAAGGGTCCTTTTCAGAGCTACTAGATGGATCAGTGATCATTTGAAGTAGAGGTCGGAGATTCTCTGCCGTAATGTTTCTCAGTGGTGGTCATTGCGATCGCTGGCGCTAGTAAGGCCTTTGGAGTAGGGCGCAGGGTGTCCAATATGGTCCATAAAATGCAGTGGTGGTCTGACCATGGACAAGGGGAATGGGCAAGCAAGGTGGTAGAGCAGTTCAGGTCTGCTAGCCAATCCAGGGTTCTACCTTTGATGTGGGTTGGGCCGCTAACACCAGTGTTCGAATCCAAGTTGAGATATGGAATTCTGTACCACGATAGCATTGGTGTCATTCACATCGTGAAGACCTAAATTGAAGTCTCCCCGCAGAACAATTTGAGAGCTCAATTTGGTGTTACGCGAGAGGAGGAATGTAATGTCTTCCTCGAAGGATGATATAGGTCCTGGGGGACGGTATATGAGATGTACCAGAAGAGTCAGAGAGGCTGACAAGGGGATTTTAACTGAAATAATTTCACCAGAGGGGAAACATTATTTGGTGAGTTCTCTGAGGCCCAGTTGTGTTTTCCCAATGAAAGCCACTCTGCCGCCTCTGCCAGATTCTCCATCTGCTCTAATAATGGTGTAGTCTTCTGGGATTGCTAGGGCAAGGGAAGGCCCTGAGGCAGAATGTAGTCAGGTTTCAGTTATTGCCAGAAAGTGAAGCTGGTTAGTGAAAATGAGGTCAGATGTCTAGCGCATGAGCAATGAGAGATCTGGAGTTTATGAGTGCTCTTTTGATACTGGGTACACTAGAGGTGGTTTTTGCAGTGACTACACTACTGGTTGCAGCCGCAGTATTTTTGTTAGAGAGGTTGGGCAGTGCGCCCACGCTGGAGCTGGTGGTGTGGAGAGGTATACACTTAGTGGGAGACGAGTTATGCAAGCTGAGACTTATAGGGTGTTTAAGGCGGGATCTTAGTCTGGCATTCCTGGCACTAAGTGGGCACGGTCGATTAGGTGTGGGCGGAGAGGAAAATAAGGAGATCCATTGTGCTGGTGTCAGAGGGCAGTAGTTGGAATTCGCTGATGCAGAGTTATGATAAGTCCAGGGTGTGATAGGCATGAGTGGGGCAAGAACCTAGTGGGTATTATTTTGTTGAAGAGGGGAAGGAGAGTAGCCATAGTGTGGATTACTTTGCGTAAGGTAGCATGAGTGACAGCAGTCAGAAAGCAAGATACAAGGAGCATGGTGGCCTCATTGCATCTAGGTTGCTAAGGCGTGGCTGAATAGCTACATTAGCAATCCCCCTGGCTGTCAGCGCAGAGGAAAGGATAAGCCTGTGAGGGCAGCAGGGCGTTCAAACATAATGTTGTGATAAGCTATGTCATAGGTCCAAAGATAAACAGCAAATAACAGGAGACAGATGGGGGGAAGAGACCTGGGAATGTGGTCAATGCCCTAATGGTGCCGTGAGAGACAGCTCGTTAAATTAGCTGCCTCTGCAGAACAAGACATATCATTGTAATTGTCAAATAGTGAGAGGTTGCCCATAAGGCATGCACATTATTCAACATAGGTAGAGAGCATGCAAAGTGGACTAAGGCACAGTTGAAGTGGTACACCACGCATAGTTTGTTAACAACAAGCGCAAAGCAGATCAATCAGAATGATAGTCTACATAGATGGCAGTGCACTTCAATCAGAATTATAGTCTGCATAAATGGTAGGAGTACTGAACATAAAAGTTAGTTATACTAGCTCAAGCTCACAGGTATCCTTAATGCAGAAATTGACTAGATGTAATGATCTTACAGCCAAGGTATGAAAGGGTACCGTTGTGTCAGTTTGTAGATTGCAAATTAGGTGGCAAACAGAGTTACCTAATATAGTCCAGCCAGATGACTGCATCTTTGCAGGCAAGTGGAGCGTGCAGCAAACGTTTAGGGCCTCGGCCTGCAGCACGGACAGGCACAGACAGAGGTGACCTTGTGCTGGGGGGCCTTATGCGTGGGGGCCGGCTTTCCACGCGGCCTATGGGCAGCTTGCGTGATAAGGTTGCTAGGCAACCAACAATAAACAAGTATCAGGGTATGTTGCGGCAGCCATCTTATGGATCGTGCTGCCTCCGGCAAGGGATCACGGAGCTACAGCTCCACGTGGGTGTAGGGCAGCCAGGCACTGCGTGACCACAGTCACAGGCTGGAAAAACCTTTCACAAGAAGGGATGAATATGGAACTTGGCTACTTCTTTCAAGCGGCGAGCACGAGGGATCACGTCGTGGAGGTCTAGCTGCTCCTGCAGCAGACTTGCATCAAGTATATCCGAGGCGTAGCTGCTCCTGCAGCTTTGCTGAAGTTGGGTTCCAGCCCAGGTGATGGAGTGAGGAGTGAGGAGTGAGGTGTTCCCTTAAACCTATCCCTTTCTTCCCTATTGATTGTTAGGTGTGGTGTGCTGTTGTAGCCAGCTCCTGTGGGAATGCTTATGTTTCCCTCACTCTTCTGTAATCCCTTTTCCTCCTTGTCCCTTGTCAGGAGTCTGATGTATTAAGTTATCCTCCCATTGCTGTTATTGCCTTTCTGGGTCCCTGTTTGATCAACAGGGTTCGTGGGTTTTGCTGACATTTCAGGTGGGATTTCTCATCCTTGTGAGTATTGTATTTACGTTACCTTATACAATAATATCAAGAGTGTTATCTCACAGATCCTGTTGTTGCTTGCCCTGTATGTGGGCTTAGCGCTGACAGTACCTGTAACAGCAATTGCAGGTAAGGATCTTGCCAACTTTCTTTGTAATCACAAGGAGCTTCTTAGCCCTTAGCCCACACCCCTTTTTGTATATGTGTATTCTTATCACGCTCAACTTGCACATCCTGGGTTTTAGTGTACATGTGTCTTGGTTCCTGAGTGCATGTTTGACTCAAAGCTATTCACTGTGTGATCTTGTGCACATTTCCCTTGCCATATTCACTACTACCTTTGTCCTCTCATGCGAGCATGTCCAAAAACACAGGGCTTCTCCTCTGTGTAAGCCCCAGGGATCCCTACCGCTAGATGATGAGGGAGCCCCTCCCGCCAAAATATGACAGACTTTAGAGCTTGCTGGATTGTATGGCCACTGGTATCTGATGGATGCCCCACCACCAGATGGGGACTACTTATAGACTAGCCCAGGAATAGCCCTCCGTAAGCATTTGGTGCCAGAGAGCTGACAGCGATGGCTGGACAGACCTACTCACAAAAAGGACAAAAGAGGCAGCTGGATTACTTTTTATTGGTGGCCGACGGTCTATAAGACCAATAAGTCACAAAGGTTAAATATTACATGATTGTGTTTTCTCAGAAGGTGAGGCCAACAAGCTCCTGGCCCCACTTCAAGTACCTCTTATTGCATGCTCTTGGGGTGGGAGTGTCCACATAGGCTTAAACAGTAATTTACAGCAGGGGTACTGCATTTTGCACAGCGAGTACCAGCAAGTTTCAGTAGAGCTCTTGGTCATTTGGACAGTACCAATACGTCTCAGCAGAGCAGACATACACTTAATGGGACAGTGCAACATTACCTCCACAGTTCTCTTCCTCGTCCCAGTACTTACCTCTGAGGCCCCGCCTCCACTCCAGGAGCCTGTTTTTCTTTCTTGGAGATATAATACCTCCCACTTACCCATAACCCACAAGTTAAAATATTCCCCATCCTCCTACCAGGAATCGTTGACTTTCGGGTGCAGGGTACTGGAGAGCTAGCTTGCAGGCCACCTGGACAGCTCCTCTAGCAGGGCTGGGATTTGTTCCAAGAAGGGCGTGCTCCACGACTCCCTGCGGGGCTCGGAATCCAGTTGCGTGGTGGGTGCTTGGCCTCGTAAGCCCCTCTTGGTCCCCCTGCAGGGCACGGGGAACACAATGAGGGTATAGCAGGCATGAGTCTCGGTCTGCCAAGTAAGTACCTCAGGGTGCCGGGGGGGGTTCTCAGATGTGAGTCTCTTCCCTGGCTATGGGGGCATCAACTGGGTCCTGGGGTACTGTGTCTGTTGTCCCTGGTGGCCTCTCTTACCTGTCTTACGGATCTGGTTGGCCAGGTCGGGGGGCTCCTTCTGGCTGGCGTGGAAATGGCTCCCTACACGCAGGGTGGCGCCAGGGTTTGGGCTTGGTTCTCCACTGTGCTCTACGCTGCTGTTCGGGTCACTGCATGATATGATAAGATGTGGCATTTATAACGCGCCTGTACACAAGTGTTTCTAGGCACTACAAGACAAGGAGGGGGAAACACGCGAGGACAAAATAATGATCTTACTAGGCCTTGTGTCCTTCAGATCACGCAAGTGCAAGGAAGAGAGAAGGGGAGAAGTGCCAGGGGGGAGAGGAAGGGGGAAGTGTAGTTAACTCACAAGTGCAGCCAGCGGGTGACCCATAGGTGCAGAGAGAAGGGGAGGTAGGATTGCAGATACAGACCCTTAAGTGCTGGGGAGCCTGGAAGCAGTGCGAGGGCAACTGGACATGCAGGAGCCTGGGTCAGAGTTCAGAGGGTGACCAGTGCACAGAGCAGTCAGGTGCATTAGCAGGGGAGAGGAAGGTCGTGAGTTGCTTCCGGAACCGGAGGTGGTTCTGCTCAAGTCTGAGAGAGGCAGGGAGGCTGGTCCAGAGGGAGGCCCCAGCTGAGGAGATAGATCTGCCCCCAGATCTCTGCTTGGAGAAGCATCTGACCCCCAGAGAGTTGGAGGTGGGTGAGCAGAGAGCTTGAGAAGGAAAATGTTTTGGAAGAGAAAGTTGGAGGTAGAGCTGTTCCAGACCGCAGAAAGCCTTGTAGACAATGCAGAGGGTCTTGAAGATGATCCTTGCAGCCACGGGAGCAAGTGAAGAGATTTCAGAGCTGCAGAAATACGATACCTGGGCATGGCTGGTTTGGTTACCGGTTGCCGTGTTCTGTGCAGTCTGCTGTGTGGCAGTTGTTTCAAATGCCTCCTTGTTGCTGTTTGTGGAGGTGTGTGGGGGTGCCACTGCATGTGGAAGATGCTGGGGACTCTTCCAGTGTGGTCGACAGGCCTAGATAGACTTTGGGAACATTTCCCTTTCTGTGGCCGGGCCTTGATGATTGAGGGTGGAATGATGGGGAACAGTGCTTCATCCAGTTGTTCTTCTCCGTTCAAGTGAGTTCCCTTTTTCCTCCTCTTCATGGGTCTCCCACTTAGATGCTGGCGGGACATACATTGGTAGTGAGGAATGTGAGAAACCAGAAGGTGTCTCACCCACCAGTCCCCGGGGATCTGTCATCCAGGTGGCCAGGATACGGCCATCGCTTTTGGATCCAGTTGTTGGGGGTGGACCAGTGTGGGAGGATCACCCCAGTGAGGGGTCTTCAGGGAGTCGGAGTGGGACACCAGATGGTGAGACATGGTATTCCCTTCCCTATAACACCTTTACCCCATCCTACCAGGTAGGATATTTAGGAACTCTTTTACAACAAGAACACTTTCACACGATCAGCCCGCTATGAGAGAAAATAGACTAACATCCTAGCCGTGTACTTGACATGTTCCAATGCATTAGTCAGGCGAGGTCAGGCAATTACTGACCATCACACACACCTGACTTCCATTAAATTTCCCCACACGCATATAAAAGGCGGAGCACAAGAGCACACTGAGCGAGGCAAAGCACACAAGGAAACAGCACTTTTGAGACAGCAGTTTAACGAGGGAAGAATGTCAGCAAAACAGAAGGTGATCGCGAAAAGGGATGTTCCCTTGACCTTTTCGACAAGGAACCGTTACTTTCCAGAAACCTTGAAAACAGAAAGCGTAAGACCAGTAAACAAGGCTGAATAATCCTGTAATGTGTGTCAGAGATACCCGGGGCCCTCCCATGTCAATAATCAAGGCGGGGAGAAGCAGCAGCCTCTGTGGTACCGTCCTTGCCTCCAAGAACAAAGTAGCGTCCGTGAAATCAACACAGGCAGTGAGTTGGGGAATCCGATACAAGTCTGGTCTGCGTTGAAGCCAAGGTTGCAAGCAGCAACATTGTATGGCGAGTGCTGGAACGAACATTGTCAAAATGCGTGATGCGACGCAAGTAAAGCAGCAACATTGTATGGCGAGTGCTGGAACGAACATTGTTAAAATGCGTGATGAGATGCAAGTATAGTTCAACTGCTGATGAGTGATTGAACTTTCAAACAAGATATAATACCTTTGACAGAGTGGTCCAGCAAAGCGTGGGTGCTCAATCAAAGGTCTCTTTAAGGTATCTAGCTGAGAAGTGGCAAAAGTGAAAGTGAGGAAAGGGTTATATAAAGAAGAGAACGAGTAATTGTGAATCAAAGTGTTCTGTAACGGATCAAGCCAAATCCTGCGCACAGTCAAAAGTCTTCGATTTTGATAAATAAGGAAAGTTTGGAAAAGTAGATACATGTGGTCCGAGCCTGGCAGAGCGAGAGCAATTGAAGGTTTTGTCTTAAAGTGGGTCTGAGCCTGGCGGAGGGGGACCTGGGGTGAATGGTAAATCACCTGAGAAGTTGTACATGTATAATAGTAAGAAGCACAGACCTTTAATGTTTATTGTGTTGCCTCACGCCCTCTGAAATAAGAGACTTTAAAAAGCAAAGAGACTTTGGCATGGAAGGCCCTGATGTTGTGGTTTTGAACTGCATCCTCGTGCCAGAGAAGCCAGAGTGTGTGCTAAGCTTGAGTGTCATGCCTTGTCTGTGCTGAAAACGTGGGGAAGGTAAGCCAACGGCTTGAATAACCTGACATATCATTTCTTGAACACTTTACTTTAGCATTACGTTATTTCCCACACTATTTGTATTCAGACGTAAGGATTGGCAATAGGTTTATTAGTATAGGCCCTTATTTTGATAAGACACCAGTAGGACTGTGTTATTATTATTATTATTTGATGGTCGTAGCTTGCTCCCACCTTTAGATTTAGGATAGGCGTTTCAAACCCAATTGAAGTTCAATAAACACCCTTGAACTGTGGACACTTGTGTCTGTCTTACTGTTTGATATCATGCCTTCCTTACACTTGGGTTTGTAAAGAAGAAGCCAAGTACCCCAACCTCAACTATGTCACCCACAGCACCTGTATGTTGGATGCCGGAGTGTGATACACGTGCGTTACCAGTGAAAATACTGATACCAAGGAGAATCTGGGATGCAAGTTTCCCATTAAGGAAACCATACTTGCATACAAGACAATATGATGGTTTTCTCAATGAAATTCCGGAACAGGATGGTTGAAAGACGAAGATGAATGGTGATGTCATGCAGAGCAAAGATGACGTATAGGGAAGAGATGCAGAGACTAGAGGATGTAGACAATTCTATAAGGAATCAAGAAAGTATCGAGATGAATGACATCTTGGGATCAAGATGAAGAAACGTATGCTGCAGACATAATGAACAGATCAAGCTATTTTACATGTATACGCATTGTTAGGGAGAATTCTCTGTTTAGGCTGAATTTCCTAACCTAGTGAGTCCCCCAGCAGCTTTGCTGGATTTCTGGAGTTTGTTTTTTTCCATCCTGCCAAGAGTGAGACTCTTTTCTCCCACTCTTGGACATGGAAGTTGTAATTCCTGTGAATGTCAATGTGTTCTATGGGCTATGGGGTCTTTTACTCCATAGGGTCTCATGTGTTTTACTATGTGTGTTACACCGCACCTTCCGTGCCGTAACACTGGGGCGTCCTAGAGGATCCCCACCATAGACTCCATACTCTGGGACTGACTACCGTCTCCCAGGGCATGTAAAGTCACCATTGGCTTTACTAGACCTAAATTTACTAACAGAACTAGTACAAACCATCCTATTGTGGACGTACTAGTAGGGGTAATTCGATTATCCCGGGTCTGTTATTCGAGGGGGCACTGTCCCATCCCCCCTCGTCGAGTTTTGGCTGGTGGCAGTGGAAACTACTTGTTATATTCGACCCCGAATATAATTCTATGGGATTCTTCCCATTGTTGGAGGCTAATACTTTTTCCCGTTAGTCTCTAACATACCGCCGGTTTATTTGTCTTAAATAAATACACCGGTCGGTATTTTCTGCCAGAACTCGGTTTTTAAAATGGCGTCTGTGTTCACCTCTGTAACTCCGAACCAAAGGTTGAGCCCTTTGTTCCACTTTTGGCGGGCTTCTACACAGAAGCCCTCCAGAGTGGTGCCATTCTGTCTGGGTACCACAGGGGGTGTGGGAGGGGGTTTAGGCACCCTGGACTGAGTTGCCTTGCCAACTCAAGTCGCACTCTGGTGTGATTGGCCCAAGTGGTGAGCCACCCCGCTCACCACTTAGCGTGTTTTGATTGACAGCTAGGCTGAATGAATGGGGGTTTGCTGCATAAAAGCAGGGCTTTTGGGACTGGATCTTCAGAAGGCGCCACAGGACCTAAGAATCTGACGAGGGTAAAGCTGAGCCGACCTGCAACGACGACACCTCTGGTGGAGCCCTGCTGAACCGACTCACCATTTCCCAACGACAGAGGAGATTTCCCTGCTGGGGAGTCTTCTCCCCCTAACTGGTGGGAACAACCAGTCCCTTTGCGTTTTCTTCGCTTCCAGGGCGTAGTGGTCCAATTGCCCGTGCTGAGCACCCCGGCAACCGGATAGCCACTAGCCCATACCGCGACCAAAAGGTGGTACCTTGTGACGGAGCACTCCGCGGCTGGTCTCTTCCCTGGTGGTGCAACGATCTTCAACTTTCCTTCGACGACGAGATCATCTCATCTCTTGGCAAAGCCCCGACTTGCATCCACCACCAGGAACAACTGCCCCCGCCGGAGCTGTCTCTTCACTTACAAGGTACCGTGTCCGCCTGGCTTCCCTTGTGACGGTTAGCGTGAGGTGTCTTAAATCCTTACCTTTCCATTGGGTCGCCTCCAGACCTTCTTAACTTTTTGTTCTAAACTGGTCCAACCTTTCTGTGACAATTTGCTACAAAGACTCAAAGTGCGTTTCCACTGTGATACTTTTTGGGACATATCGCCTTGCCTCTCTCCGAGTGGGCCTGGCCTCTGAACTTTGTGATCCACAGTAGACCCTGCCTTGCGGGCCTTGCATTTGCTTCGTAAAAGTGTTGGTACCGAGTTGGTTTCATACCCTGTCTTTTTTCTCCCGTTCTAATGAGTATTAGAGTGCCATCTAGGTTAAAGCATTCACCTCTGTCTGCAAATAAGTGGTGCCGTTGAACCTAGACTTGTCGAAATATTGTTAGGGGATTGATATACTTATAGTAATTGAGATTGAAGTTGTTTGCCGTATTAGTGCCAGTGTGTTTTCATAGATGTGTCCTTAAAATAAATAATTATATATCTTTACACCCGAGCTCTGTTCCGTGTCTACTCGTTCTACGGTGTAAATTGCCCTATCATGTATACTCCACATACTGCCTAACTTTTCTTGAGAGAGGTCTGACTGCTCAGCCACAGCTACCAGGTGAATCTGTGTGGTACAGACTGCTACCAAGTGGGTTTACTGCCAAACACCTGTAAACCTAAATCTTTTGCAGTGGTCCCAGAGGGAACTGCACAGGTTTCTGCTTAACACGCATGCAAAGGAACGCAAGCAGATAAAGTATTCTTGAGGCTAGCTAAATAGTGAATAGATTGCGGCATGCACCAACATGAACGTATATATATATATATATATATATATATATATATATATATATATATATATATATATATATATATATATATATATATATATATATATATATATATATATATTGGAGTCAGTAGAAGATGGATGTTTCCACTATGTATAATAGCACTGCTGAGCAGAAGAATGAAGGCTGATTTTCCCAGTTTCCAAGTGTGGCGCAGTTAGAAAACAAGTGAATTAACAAGGGTGAAACTCAAAGGCGAGGATAGATGAGCCAAGAAGCCAAGGCCATATCAGACTGGGGTGAGCAGACATTGGATACAAATCGTGTGAAAGAACAAAACTCCTGTTCAGAAGGCATGGACAAAAACAAGAAGACGTCAGAGGTCGATTAAAGAATAGCATTTTAATACACTGAAAGCTCAAATTCATGGTCTTTAGTCACATGGGGAGGAGAAGTTGGACGAGCATGATGGTCACACCTACGCACGAGGGTAGAGCGTGCCTTCACTCCTCTAAATTCCCCAGAGCAAAGAACATGTTCAAGGCCGAGTACAAAGACCTAATCGACAGTGGACCACTGAGGTGATGATGGATGGATATGCTAATTGGTGGGAAGCTATGGTTAAGACAAGCTCATCTGCACCTGGACTTTCAGCCTGTGTACCGCCAACGTAGGTTGGGAGGGTACTGACGGAGGTTGAAAAGTAACCAATGATAGAGGACTGCATGATCAAGGGTCCTATAGTTGTGTAGACAATTAGACGTTGTATATTTAGTGACGTTCATAGTGACATATTTTAAGGGAAGGGCTTAGTTGCCCCACCTGATGTTAATAGACAAATAATTTTCTTCCACTGCCCTAACCGAGTATGGATTGCATACCTAGATGATCCTTTTAGAACCTATAACACTCACCATTAGGTTTTTGTAGTTTGCAACGTAGGATGACATTAGTAATACACAGGTTAAACATCATCTATGACGATTTTCTACTATAAGAATGTAATTTTTCATTCATGAAAAGCTTTGAGAAGTCTCAAGAGAGATCATGATGAGGGATGTCTGTTGATATCCGTTAGATCATTGATATTAAAACAGTATCTTTTGCCAACTAGCTGAGTTGTTTCTATTGATGTTTGAGTAAACTCTGCATCCACCGTTCATCTCTAAGGTATTGCTAACCCATCTTAGATGGCTGAGAAGGAACCTCAGTTCAGGTTTGTGTTGATTTTCTGTGCCATATTTGGGGGTGGTGGGAGATTTTGACTGCCCCTACGGGCAGACACTGTACACATTCTCTTGGCTGTGCCTTCCTCTTGTCTCGGACATATCAAATTAAATGTGTCATGGAAAGGGTCCTGAGCCTGTTGCCATGCCTTGCTATATGGCATGTCTATGCCTTTTTTGCAGCACAGGGGACCTCCTTCAGAATGCTTTCGAGATTGGTGACTTCTTGGCTGGCCCGTTTTTGTCTGTTGGAGACACTGGGACCTTGTGGCCGCAAGGCTACCTTTGCGTTGCCTGGGGATTGGCCCATTTAGGGCTACCGTGCTTGGGTATTATCCGGCTGAAGCTGTGTTGAGATGTTCAGTGGGATGGCTTAGGTGGATAGGGAAGATTTTGCACCTTTCTTTGGCATGTACACATTACCGCTGTAGCGATAGGGATTGGAAGTCGATTCTGTTAGCCGGAAGGATGCTGTTTGGGGATTCCTTGGTTGACCGTGTACACAGAGTTTTCCGGGTGCCGAAACATGCAGATAGGTTTTGAGTTTGCAGGGGCTGCAAATCCTGTACAAGTTCTGCAGACTGTGGGACACCCACTGACATCTTCCCTTCCCAGCGGGCCTTAGGGTGGTAGAATCAGGGTCTTCTTTCCATGTGGGATGAGTGGTCATTTGGTTGTCTCTGGACTATCCGGATGGGGTATTGATAGGCCCCTCCTATAGGCCTTGTTACTGTCTCCTGTTCCCGGATATGTGGTCTACAGGCAATGCTTTAGAGATGTTGCTGGTTGAGTGGGTGAACAAGAGGATGCCTATTGCCTTGTGGCATGCAACCCTCTCAGCGACTGTCTCTGTGTTGCTGGGATGTGGGAGGGGGATTTCAATTCCCCGATTCTCCCTTTCGGTTGATGGCAACTTCAGAGGGAGTTTATGGCGGCGGTGGCCAACCTTCCTTGCAGGACTTCGGTATATGTCCTTGTCACTGCGATTGGCGCTTTCTGGGCTGATCTCTGGGGAGGGTTCAGGACCGCTGTTCTGCTTGTCTTGGCACTTCTATATTGGGGGTTGCTGGTACTTTGGCAGTGACTGCAGTTGTCTCCTTCTCGCGACCGATCTTAATGGGGGCCCGATACTGTGCCGGCCAGGGGACTGTCTCCTTCCCTTGGGAGGGAGTGTGGCATCTCGTAAACGCCCTGCCCATAGTTCTAGGGAGTATGTGGGTCTCTACGAGCCTGTTACTGGTGTTTGGGGGAGGGGGTCAAAGGGCCTCTTGCGTATTGCTTATTCCCTGGGCTCGCCTCTGCCAGAGGCCCCTAAAATCATGTCTCTTGACACTGGGTTGCAGCCTCTCAGGCCTACGCGGCACGGATCCCAGCGCCAGTGGGTCACAGGACCTAGAGCGTTGGTTGCTCTATGAGAATATCGGAAGGGGTTTTGGGTTAGAATGATCCATGCGGTCCATTCTTGCTATGGTTGCCGCAGTCTCTTGCGGGGTAGGAGGGCAGCAGTCGAAGTTCTATGCATGTGCTGAATTGTGGTGTCGGGAAGGCCCTTTTCGCTTCTTACAATTGGTTCGAACTTCTCCCTTTTGCAATGCGTTGCCCCTCTCTGGGCTGATCTCCGGCAGGGCTGTCTTTGTCGGGGTGGATATACCACTCACTGCCTTGGCTTTTGTGTAACGTTGGGGTGTTGTTAGGAAAGATTTCCATTTATGGGTTATTTTCCCTCCAGTTGTGTACCCCCAAACATGTTGTTGTTGTCTGACCATCCTAGCCTGATCTTTTCCAGTGGAGCCCAGCCTTCTGCTGTACTCTGCTGGGCTTTCGCTCATTTTGTTATGGGGAAACTGACATGCCCTTAAGACGCACAGTATTGGGAGACTTTGTTTCCATTAGTTTTTCACTTTGTTGCTATTCTTTAGTAGCATTTTATCAGTGCATAAGGTACCTTACAGTACAGTGCGCTGGGGTCCCTTTTTTCATTCCTGAGGCCATAGACACCCTCAAAGGATTTTTGGTGAATGTACAAGTGTGCCTTGGACAGGGCTGGTGGCAGCTGTTACTTTTTATGTGTTTTCAACTCTTTTTAATGATCCACACCACATTTGGCCCAGGACAGTCGCCAGTGCTTAAAATGGCCCTGCTTAAAATGGCCCTGCCACATGGTCCTTTGTTCTATCCATTGGCCAGCATGTCCCTTTGCCTTCCCCAGGTCGAGCATTGTACTTTAGGCCAAAAAAAGAATTCAACTTTTCACTAGGCAAAATAATCACAATATCATACATCAAGTTAAAAAAAACAATCATATAATAAAACAGACATTAAACAATCACTAGATTATATGTGATAAAAAGATGTACAAAGTAAGATTAATAAGAGAACAGTAAAATAAAAAAGAAATATTTAAATGTTTAGACTAAGTTAACAAGTTCTGCTTGTCTGATACTGCAGTCATTTTAAGACAATAAGGTCATTAAAGACCTACATTTAGCCACCTGACAGACAGTGTTCTATGATTATCCTTTACATTAAGGCCCTCTGGGCAACTTAAGTCTCTAACCAAGAGATGAGCTAACCAGATTCAGCTCTTTCAACAGTTTTACAATTTCAATTGACAATAGAGTTTCATTACTAGAAGCTAGCCTTTCCCAAAAGCAATCTGTGTCCAACCACCAATCGTGGCAAACAAATCTAGAGAGCCTTTAGAGCCTAATTTCAGAGGTTCCTGAGCAGTTAAGAAGCAGGTGTCTCAGGGATTGAGTGGCAGCTTCCACACATAGATCACAGATGTCATTCTCAATTTCATCTCTATGCCTAATGTGGCAGATTTCCCCAGTAGGCAAAAGATTCAAGCGAAATCGCAAGGACTCGAACTAGCGGAGGGATCCGGGAATTCCCTCCAATAAGTGGGAAGATGGGACCTGGGTTTATCAATAGAGGTTAGGGATGGAGAAACATTTGAGGAATGCATGGCAGTTATTGTTCTGATCCAGTCAACCCTCTTTAAACACTCCTTTACTTTCATAGGATTTTGAATTATGACTTCTTCTGAGCAGTCGGAACTCCAAAAGAATTTTTGAGAAAGCGGTCTTTAAATTGTTCATGTATTGATTAGAACAGGCCCTTAGGGCGAAGGAAACATTTTCATATAAAGACGGAGTGGGAGGAACCAAAATTGACCTGTACAGAGAAACCCAATGTCATTCCATCAAAGCTTTCAACGACTGTAAAACTAATTCGTACCTTAAACTGGATATGGGTACGCAATTAGGAAGACAGAGGACATGCCTCCAAATGTTTCCCTCCAGTCTTTCACAGTCTAACAAATAGGACAGGGGGTTGGTGTCAAAGCCAAAGAGCAATGTAGGCATTACTTTACCAATATAGTACCTGATAACAGGGTGGAGGGAAAATGTGCAGAATTGTGCTATAATCTTTTTCACACGAGAGCCCAATTGCAGTATTTTAGCCTCTAAGATGACGGTTGCATGGACTTTATTTGGAAAATATCTAATCAAAGTGCCATGAGAAAGGCTTAGTAGCCTTTAACGGATGTTTTATAACCAACATTTTCGATTTCAGGGGGTTAATCTTTAATTCATTGAGCTCTGCATATTTCTTGAGCGTGTAGAGCATCCGTTGAAGGCCGATCTGAGTGTGAGCAAGTAAGACAATGTCATTGGCGTAGACAATACAATTTATCTTAATTTTTCCAATCTTTGGACTAGCCAACGCCGATTCTTCCATCCACTTTGCCAAATCAGATAAATAGAGGTTGAATAGGAAGTGGCCGACGATGCAACCCTGTCGAACCCCGCGATCTATTCTTATGGGGCTCCACCGTTTCCCCAATTTATCCAGTCTGATTTGTAATTCCAGATCTCTGTGCATTTCGATCAATATGGCATGCAGATTTTTCAGAAGTCTCCAACTCCTTAGCTTTCCCCACAACAGATCCAGATTGATCGTGTCAAACGCTTGCACCAAATCAATCCGAGCCCCATAAAGCGTAAGACTACCTTTACGGAAGGACCCGCAACCGACAGTACACAAAACAAGTCCATTTAAAGCGGTTGAAAGACCTCTACCAAAGCCTGTTTCTTCGAAAATATACCCTTGGATTTCACCCACTCATCCAGATCTTTGAGAACCAGGCCAGCAAATATTTTCCCATCCGCGCCCAAGAGGGAAATCGGATGGTAATTAGAGGGAACCAAACGGTCACCCCTTTTATAAATCAGGATTATTATAGCCCTTCTCTGTATGTCTGGTATTTGTTTGGTAGTTATTATTCTGCTATAAAGGGCTGCCAGCAAACGAGACCGAAGGTCTGGGTCTCATTTTAAGATCTGATTACTGAGGCCATTTGGGCCAGCCGCTTTAGAAGCCAAGGATATTTTTATCAGGGTTCTTATCGCATCTCGTAAAACATTTAATTTCCAGGAGAAGCCATTATGCGGTTAGCTGTTCCATAGAGTTTTTAAAAGTGATCAATCCATGCTGTTTCCTGTATTGCCCCATCTTGTTTTATGTAATGGGGCTGGTCCAACTAATTAACAATGGACCAGATCAAGGAGATTGCTTTCAACATAGATTCCCATCACTTTGCAGACAATGGTACTTATGGGACCTAGACCAGTTGCTATAGTTATTTATTAAGTTTCTAGCTTGCCTCAAATACTTCTGCTTTTCCTGTGTGTTCTTTTTTTAGCAATTTCATTGACTTCCTCATTTCCCTTTTTTCAACCAGGTCTTCTGATCAAACTGGTGATTATGGTTAACAGCAAATTGCAAAATCGCCTTGCAAGGAGGATTAAGGTCCCAAAGAATCTTAAATTTCTCTGGTTCGCACAATGTTTTAATCTCCATTTCAAACAAAGAGTCAATGGTGAAATTAAGCAACTTATTGAGATCCCCCCCTGCGGAATCTAGCCACTCTATTCCTCCCCTTTTTAACACTTAGCTCATATGGATAAAAATCCTTCCCAGTTGCTGTTTGTTGGTCGAAGACAGCTTCCAAGATCTCATGATCACTCGGGAAGCCAGTCGTAACTGAGAAATGAACACATCGATCGAATAGACTTTTGGAGAGGAATAGCTAGTCTATTTAGAGTAACTATCATCCCTCGTCCAAGTTGGCGGGGGAGGAAGGTCCCCCGTCATGTTCCCATTCACCATGGACAAATCCCAGTCTTTCATAAAGTTATACCATAACTTCCCATTATTTGATGGCATTTTACATGAGGATTTCCCATGGGCCCCAAATTGTATACATTGCGAGTTGAGGTCTACCAAAACAACCAATTCACAAGAGGAATAATGATCTAAGAAACCAAGGAGTAAGTCCGACAATGATTGTTGAAAGTCAGGAGGCTGGAACAGGAAGGGTTCCGGTAAATGTTAATTATTATCCATTTTCCACAGCCTCCACCAATCCGCAATTTCACCTTGACAGCCAGAACGCCGGGTATAGTATTGCACATCTCAGGGGAAAAGAAGACAGCATGTCGACAAGCTATCGAGAGGCCCTCCCGAGGGTCTCCCTAGACCCTCACCAGTGGCCAATTGATGGTAAACTGAGAAGCCATCTATCCTGAATCCCACCCTAAGCCATGTCTCCTAAAAGACAATAAGGTCAAAATTCTCAAAAACATAAGCCTTCCTTGAGACGTTACAAAAAGCCC
The DNA here is from genome assembly GCF_040938575.1 of Ambystoma mexicanum. Lineage (NCBI taxonomy): Eukaryota > Metazoa > Chordata > Amphibia > Caudata > Ambystomatidae > Ambystoma > Ambystoma mexicanum. The sequence continues at coordinate 790,686,044 of NC_090938.1, read as the reverse complement.
CTCATGTTCCATCCTAATAGTTTGACATGCTTGTTCGTTAAGAGAGGCTTCTCAGGTAAGCCCAGTTTTAGTAGGATTTCAGAGACAATTTCCAGCACTAAGGCCCATACATTTGGAGTTGGTTCCAAATTTGTATATCACATTGCCTTATTTGAATGTCATGCAAACTTTGGTTTTAGTAGGCAGTTCCAGCGAGACTTCATAGCCCAGACCAAACAGATCTGATCCAGCTGCCATGATTGTATTGAGGTCCAATCTCAATTTCACCCCAACTTCTGCTCTTTCTGTCGCGGGAAAGTGGGGAAACCACATGTACTCAATGTCAGCTGAAGTGAAATAAGCTAGGAACATCCTTAAATACCATCAAGATCATGCGCCGAGTTAAGGGCCTTCTTCTTCTGTCTGGGGAGGACTGGTTCATGAGGTTTTTGTTTTTGAGTAGCAACAGCGCTATCTGGGATTAAGTTTAATGCATTTACAGGCAAGCTTCCAGTGCCACCCATTGCATCATTTAGCACTTCACCACCCAATTTACCTCGCAGGAAGATCAGTGCAATCTTTCTGGGATCGCATGGTGTTTCTGGTTGAATCCCCACAATTATCCGTGTGACCTCTAATTTAGAGACCTCTGAAGTAATGGATAATTTGTTTTTTCCCCCGTTTTTTTCAGGGTTCACACTTGCCACTTTCAGAGCACTCTTCACAACCTTCTTGGATTCCCCCCACTTCTTCTGGGTTGGCCTGTTTGAGTTTACGAATAAAATGGTTGACCTCCGGGTTCCTCGTTTTTTTTGCTTCTTTGGTGCTTGGTCTTAACCTAAACTTCTGAGGCCACCTGACCCTTCTTCGACGATGTGGCCTGCATCTTCTGCCGTTTTTTGGTTTTACCATTTGTCTTGTGCGATGAGCCTCTGGTATCCTTCTGCCGATGCTGTTCCCCAGCTGACGAGAAGCTTGGTATTTTAATTTTTTTAAATAGTCTTCTTCCAAAATCTGCGCCAAACGCACCAACTCCTCTAATGTCGAGGCAGAGAGAGGAGCATCATCCATAGGAATATCTGGAACCTTGCATAACGGATTGTCCAGGGTACACTTTGTATGATGTAAACAATGACCATGGTGGTCGGTCATAATTTCGAAAAAAAAAATGTCGAAAGACAAAAATGTCGAAAAAATAATATCGAAAAAAATAAAGTGGAATTCTTTTTTTTTAAATTATATATTTATTTTGGGGTCCGGTAATAAAAATTTTTTTAAAAAATCGGTAAAACAAAAAAAAAAAATTAAAAAGAGGGGTTGGGGAGATCCCCCCCCATTTCGAATAAAAAACGTAATAATAAAAAATTCGACTTTTGGTGGTTCTCACTCAGCTCGACTTATTTTTTTTTATATTATTTTTTTTTTAAAATGACTTTCGACATTTTTGTATTCGAAAAAATGACTATAAACCAATGACCACCCAGGTTTTCTTCACCCAAATTCATATTTAAGACAATGAGTTCATCCTCAACGCCCTCCCACTGCTTCTGTAGGGAGTAAAGTTTTTCCAAATGCTATCTGGAGTCTATCGAATCTCTGTTAAAGTATCCCCTATGGTACAATTGCTACTGGATTTCAAAGCTACCAAGGCAATTTCACTAGAGTCCATATCCTTCGTTAGTTCCAGGAGGATTCCAGATACTTTGACCAAATAGGTTATAACAAAGTTTAATGCGGAGAGCATAGCAGCCAAGTCATTGGGAGCATTATTCATCTGTGTTTCCTTATACTGAAACGATCGAGTATTCTCCCTCACACCAGTCACATCTTGGTTTTCCTTATTTGGCCATGCAGACCCCGCACAAACCAAAGCTTTTGTAGGATTCTGCATGCCTTGTGTGTGCCCCTCCAGGGTGTGGGCTGGAACCGTCTGGTTCCAATACACATCCTGGGTGCCAGGATGTCTGGTGTGCTGGGATTGCAGTGGTCTGTGATTGGTCCACGTCTGAGATGGCTGTATGCGAGCAGATCTCCTATTGGTTTATCTTCGTTTTGGCGCAAAGGAGATTTTGGATAAGAGAAGGCATCTAACACCCAGGTCGATCTTCTGAGTTCACACCGAACTTAGTAAAGGTGTCAAGTATCCTGAAACAACAAAGTAGATACGTGGAACTGCTGGTGGCCCGCTGGAAGGTTTGGCAACCTGAGCCCGCTGTTGTCCTGTCGGACCCCCCGCTTCTGATCGAACCTAGGAGGCCTGCAAGGGCACTTCGACCCATTGGAATAGTGGGACTAACTATTCTCGGCATCTCCAACTTAACCTGTAAGCGAGCCTCTCCAGAAGTGCTCCTGGACCGCCCAGTGAACTGACCAGCTCGTACGGGACCTTTGCCTGCAACCGCCACTGTCTCAAGTTTTTACTTGAGCCTTTAGAGACTGTAAGCTCTGGGTATAAGGCACTTTGCCGCCGAGTTTCGTACACCTAGCATTCCTAGGTCTGGAATTAGGAGTACGCCTGAACATGAGCATACGCGCTCACTATGTCGACCAGCTGTGGTGACGAACTTCGTGGGTGCCTTGCTGCTGCCACCCTCTGCCCTACGACTCGCTGCAGTGGAACTGGCCTGATCCCTTCATCAGGAGTGGAGATATCGCCACTGTCCTGTCACAGAATCATTCCTGGAACGCAGCCCCTGAAAGCCACAGAGCCATGCAACTGTAGGATTTGAACTTGCGACTGAAGTGGACTTGACTGCCGATGTTTGGTTCCGCAGTGCGCCAAGGGTCGGTGAACACTTGCAACCCTTACTGGTGGCCCCTGTCGCATCCATCCATTTTTACGCACGAGCGTCCCCTGAGGGCCACTCTTCTTTATCAAGGTAGTTTGTGCTACCGAGTGTTAGGGACAATTCTCATTCAATGGCGAATTTCCCTTACCTAGTCAGTCCCTCAGCAGCTTTGCTGGATTTCTGGAGTTATTTTTTTTCACTTGGTACGAGTGTGAGCTTTTCCCCACCAACTCTTACTCATGTTTTGCCATGTGTATTTCATGTGTTTTTGTGATTGTGGGCCCTGGAGTACACCACTTCAGTAGCCCCCTCCCTTTGTGTGTTACACAGCACCTTCAGTGCCGTGACACAGGGTTCTCTTTTAGACTTCCCATCAACTCCATTTCTGGGGCTGACTACTGTCCCCCAGAAAAGGGTAAAGTTGCCATTAACTTTACATAGTCCTTTAACCACAGATCCAGTACACCCCATCTTACATGGAGTATTGGAAAGGGTTACTTCTTAGCCCTATTTATCTGTACCTCCTAGAGCATTGTTTTGCTGCTCTTTTAACATTTAGACTTGGCTGGTGGCAGTGGTATCTACCATAACTTTTCTACCGTGTTTATACTATATAAGCGTGGTATTGCTTTAGGCTATTATATTAGCCTTGAACATAAACCAGCTTCACTGAATACTTTTTCTTTTGGCTCCGGTCGGGTATATTCACCATTTCTTTTTGTTAAAGTCCTTCTTGTGTTTTACTTTGCGCAGCAAACCAGGTTTGCCTTCTTTGTTCACTGTCTTTTGGCGGGCTTCTGCCAAGAAGCCCTCCTCTAGGCGCCTGGGTGTCTAGGTGGGCTGAATGTATGGGAGGGGTGTAGTCATCCCCTGTACAGGGTATCCTAGAAAACCCAAGTAGCACTTTGCCATGATTGGCTGAGGTGGTTGACCGGGCTGGACAACCCCCCTGCTGCGTGATCGACAGCCAGGCTGTGTGAATGGGGGATTTTCGCATAAAAGGCAGGACTCTTGGGCTGGAAGTCAGAGTCGCCACTGGAACTACAAGGAATCGAAGAGAAGCAGAGAAGACGGCTGCTGCAACTATCCCGTCCCGGTGAATCCCTGCTGCAGTCCTGAGCTATCTACCCTTCGACGACCAGAGAAGATCCAGTCCTGAGTCTTCTTCCCTTGAGTCTGGTGGGGTCAACCAGCTCATCTTCCACAGCCAGAGGATCCTCTTTGTGGTCGAAATCGCTGCACACTGCTGTAGTGGTCTGGATAGCCATCTGAAGAGCCTCTCCTGTTTTTAAGGAGCACACCTTTTATTCACCGTCGCTGCTGCCGGCTTCATCCCTACGTGGTGCAGACCCCTCCAGACGTCGTCCTTGCCGAAGCTCCAGGAACTGGGTCTGCAGGAAACTACCAGGAACAACTGCCATGGCCCCAGCTTCTTCCTTGAATAAGGTACTGTATTCTGCTTCGAGCAGCTAGGGTGAATACCTTTTCTCCTCCTCCAAGGCTTGCCCTTATCTTCCCTCTTTCTTATAACTTTTGCTTCCTCTATTGACAATATCTAAGTACTCCTGGCTACGTTGAATCTTGAACTGTCCGACTGTGATCCTCGACAACAGGGACCCGGTTCCACTTGACACTGGCTCCGGCCTATTGACTTTTGAATTTCTGTCAACAAGTGTTCTCTGATTCTGTCTGCTCTGACAAAAGTATTGCTTATGATTTTTACCCCCAACTCTCTCTGGTTAACTCAGGTGCTAAGTGTGTTTTTGCCCCGGTAACATTTCTTGCCGCAGATACGCGTATCTTTAGTAAGACTGAACTGTCATTAATGTCAAAAAGTGACTGCATATGTATTCCTGGTACGTCTTTTGTTTCACAACACCGGTCCGTTAAAACATAGGGTACTTACCTTAAGTTATACTGTACCAAGTGAATTGGTTGGATGTAGTGTATTTTACGTGTAGTTTTGAATTAATAGAAGTGTTCTGTTTATAACAAATGGTTTAAAAATAAATGTACTTATATTTTTTACCTAAAACCTTGAGTCAGTGTTTGCTTGAGTCACAGTAATTGTGGCCCCTTTGTGAAATCTCTGCTACTGCTCATATACTCTTGAGATAAGCCTGGCTACTCTGCTACTGCTACCACTACCACTTTAACATAGTAGTACAGGCTTGTACCAAATGTGAACTTGTATTACCACTTGTAGTCTTAATGGTGTGTAGTGGTCCTTACGGGCACTGCATAGGATTCTGCCTAACACCGAGCTATTCCCAACTTTTGGATCCTGTTCTGCCCTCTTGGGGAGACCCTCCTTGAATAGTGTGAACTTTCACTGCCTCACTCACCTTCCTGAGTCGCAACAGCCCTTTGAAGAAACTCTGTTTAGACTTAACCGTGCAATCCCGTGTGCCAGTACCGAAAGTACCTTTGAGCTCATGGCTCCACTCATTTTAGGGACTAGACTGCCTCTTAGTTAGGGTTTAAATTGGGAAAGACTGCCTAAACGATATTTGCACTGACTCCTTTCTTTACAGGTTGTGGATCAATACTGTGTACTATTCCTTAAGTGTTGTGTTGGTTTTGTTATTACTGCTGAATATTTACTTTGTGTTTTACTTAAAAGGCCTTTAATAAATGTACATATATTTTTAATATACACCTGACAGAGTAATTTGTGGTATTGTTTGCTGTGTGCGCTCATTGGGGGCTTTCGATCACCCTCACCCCACCCGAGACCTATTCTTGACTGCCACCAATGGTCTGGCTTATCCACAAGGTTACCCTGTTCCAAGAAACTAGGCTGGCCTTCTGAACTTCTGCCCACCAAGTCAGAGTTCAGAAATCCATTTTACCAGGTGTTCAGGGTTGATGTCACGGTGGGGAATGTGGGACCTGGGTGGAAGAACGTTTGATCTCTGTGTCCTCCGGGTTCTGGGCTGTGGGTGCCTGGGGGGGGGTATAGATGCCCTGGAATAGCCCTGGAGTATACTATGGGCCTCCCTCTGGTTCCCCTCTTCCCCTGCATGGTGCAGGATTTCAGGTGGGGCAACTGTCTTCTTGGGGATCCCCATCGTCCACAGAATGGTGGGTTTCCTTCTCTTCTGGATCGTCAGTGTCGGGAACTTATAAAGATACCATGGTGGTCTTGCCCTCTACTGGCGAGTTGCGGGTTTGTGGCCCATTATCTGCTGTGTGCGGTTTACAAGTTAAAGGTACATGTTTTTTTTTCTACTTGGGTGGTGGTTTCTATCCTCCTTGCCAGGCACCCGTTCACCTTGGGAGCCTATGGGTGTTTCTGTGTGCATTTCTTTAGTGGTGTTTGGGCTTGGCTAGGTCTTCTCTTCTTTGTGGTTTCCCATCTGCGTTCCTGGAAGGTTGTGTACAAGGGCTGGTGGTGTTCTCACTCAGCTCCCAGTGGGAGGCTTTCGGGCTCTTGAAGGGAACATACAGAGAGGTCTGAATGACATGCTCTAGTGGGGTGGGGGAGGGAATTCCTGTAGTCTTGCTTCCTCTTGTCTCTGGGGACTTGGTGTAATTGACCTCGCAACCCAGGGTGCGTTCTTGGTAGCTGGTGCCTCGGCCCGTAAGATGGGTTGGTTGGGGTTTGTCTCATCCTCCCTTTCCAAGAGTACTCCCAGTTGCGCTCGTCTTATGTTGTGACCCTCCTTCGTTTGACAGTTTTGTCTGAGGTTTTTTGTGGCATGTCACAGTGCCTGCTCTTTGTTTTCCTCCTCAGTGGTTGCCAGCCTCCTGGGTGATATGTTATTTATAATGCGCTTAATACCCAGAGGTTTCGAAGCGCGGACCTGGGGATCAAACCTGTAGTGCTCTGTGTCGTCTTGCTTCCAAGACGAGCACATTGCCCCTGAGCTAGCCCCCCCCCCTGAGACGAGTGGATGGTTGAGGGGTTTCCCAGCGGTGGCTATACTGGGCGTCCGGTTAGGCCAGTCAGGTTACATTGATTGGACAGTCTGGGATGCCCGTGGATAACCCCAAGGTTGGATCCTTTGGGGATGGTGTGCTGTCCTTTGGTACGGTTTTGTTTCCTCTCTGGAGGAATGCATTGGTGACAGGATGCAGCTTGCTCTCATTGGGACTCCTCCCTTTACTATGCGTTGGTACGACTCAGAGGCAAGTACTGGCATGAGAAAGAGGGAGGTGGCGGCAATGCCCCATTACTTACCAGTAATCTTCATTAGTCCTAGTCCTCACAGTACTGACAACCCACCTCTGCCTCCCTGAGCGTGGAAGGTCCCATGGTCCATCTTTGGAAATAAGTAACTGCTGGATTGTGGCTAAATTGGAGGTGTTATACCACCAAGAAAAAAAAAGGACCATGGAGTGGAGACGAGACCCCACAGTACTGTGACGAAGAAGCGCGAGATAAGGAGCAATTAAGATTACCGCTAAATAATCGGGGCATTCTGTGGAGCGTTGCCATGCCTTTAATTCAATATTGCCAACACTTTTCATCAGGAATGTTGTATTTAAAAGGAATGGCGTCAGCGTGGCTGAGGGAGACAATCATACCTTTTATAGCACAGTATTCCAATGGTTTTCCGCTTCGCTTGCATGCGATAGCGCCGATATTTCCCTGCACTGCAGTAGGACGGCCACGCCTAAAAAGACAATGCCAGAAGTTCACCTCAGGTCGGCCGCATTTTAACGGCCCAGCCTTAGCACGAAATATGAAAAGACCTCAGTACACATAATCTATGCAGAAACGACTGCCAGAAATATTACAAACAAGGCATGGCAAGAACCGTTTCGTCTTGCCAAGCAACTGTTGTATGGCGTGTACTGCGCCACTGCGTGAGTCACAGCGTTCCACGCGCCCCCGCAGCCCGCCTTCCCTGGCACTGGCGCCGCAGCCTTCTCGAACCTTCTCTGCTCGCGCGCCGCGGCCTTCTCGAACCTTCCCTGCCAGAGCCCGCCTGGGGGAGGCGGGCCGCGAGACCAAGCCCGCTCGCTCGCTCCGTCACCGCAGGGTCAGGGACACCGATGAGGGAAGGCCAGGGCGCCGCAGGCAGGCAAGAGGCTCAGCCACGGACCACCTCAAGTCCAGACGCGCAGCAGCCATGTTGTAAAAAGTGAGTTTAAAACAGCCCATGACAAGTTTCACCTTACAATCCAAATGTTCTATTACTACCATATTCTCAAAAAGGAAAAGCATACTATCCATTCATGAAACATTTTTTGGGTAAAAAGTAGCTACAAAAAAGAGCAAATAACCATCAACTGGAGTCTTCCAGAATTGTCGCGGCCACACACACACACACACACACACCCCTTCTAATAACGTGAACGCGCCTTCCTATGCTAGGGTTCTGATTGGCTGCGCTAAATCAGACTGGGGCAGTGTTTCCCGAAGCTTCTCTGAAAGGCCGCGCTGTGGTTGGCCGCTGGCCGAGGGAAAGCCAAGACGTTCCAGAAAGTGCTGGGGATGAACGGGAGCGGCTTCTTCTGATTGGATGGGGTAGGCGAAGCTTCGGGAACGGTCTAGCCACTCGGGAGAACATCGCTTTGTGATTGGTCGGTGGGCGGGACCAGGTCGTGTGCGTGGCCAATTGTATACATTGGCAGCGTGTGTATAAATGTCAGAGGCTTGCAAGGCTTTTCGGAGAACTCGAGGCGAACAGATCAACCGAGAGCGAGGGCTGAGCACGTCCCCCACATCCGAGAGCGGATAGAGTTGCTAAGAAACGTCCGCGTTTTGAAGATACGACCAGAAGACGAAACCTGTGCACCTCAAACTCGTAAGATCCACCAGAAGCACTGAAGATGTCGGCACCCAAAGGAGTCGCCATTGGCATTGACCTGGGCACCACCTATTCCTGCGTGGGTGTCTTCCAGCATGGCAAAGTGGAGATCATTGCCAACGACCAAGGCAACCGCACCACCCCCAGCTATGTGGCCTTCACTGATACAGAGAGACTCATTGGGGACGCAGCCAAGAACCAGGTGGCCCTCAATCCCCAGAACACTGTCTTTGATGCCAAAAGGCTGATTGGCAGGAAGTTTGATGACACAGTGGTGCAGGCTGACATGAAGCACTGGCCCTTTAAGGTGGTGAGTGAAGGTGGGAAGCCCAAGGTGCAGGTGGAGTATAAGGGGGAGTGCAAGACTTTCTCTCCAGAAGAGGTGTCCTCCATGGTACTGACCAAGATGAAAGAGATTGCTGAGGCGTACTTGGGACATGCAGTCTCCAATGCTGTTGTCACTGTGCCTGCTTACTTCAATGACTCCCAGAGACAGGCCACCAAAGATGCAGGTGTTATCGCTGGCCTGAATGTGCTGAGAATCATCAATGAACCGACTGCAGCTGCCATTGCCTATGGCCTAGACAAGAGTGGCAGAGGAGAGCGCAATGTCCTCATCTTTGACCTAGGTGGGGGAACCTTTGATGTCTCCATTCTGACGATAGATGATTAGATGATGGCATCTTTGAAGTCAAGGCTACAGCTGGAGACACCCACCTGGGGGGCGAAGACTTTGACAACCGCATGGTCAATCACTTCATTGAGGAGTTCAAGAGGAAGCACAAGAAGGACATCAGCCAGAACAAGAGAGCGGTCAGGAGGCTGAGAACTGCTTGCGAGAGAGCCAAGCGAACCCTGTCCTCCAGCACTCAGGCCAGCCTTGAGATCGACTCGCTCTACGAAGGCATTGATTTCTACACTTCCATCACCAGAGCTCGCTTTGAGGAGCTCTGTGCTGATCTCTTCAGAGGGACCCTTGAACCAGTGGAGAAGGCTCTGCGAGATGCCAAGTTGGACAAAGCTCAGATCCATGACATTGTTCTGGTTGGTGGGTCTACCCGCATCCCCAAAATCCAAAAGTTGCTGCAAAGCTGTTTCAATGACAGAGAACTGAACAAGAACATCAACCCAGACGAAGCTGTGGCCTATGGTGCAGCTGTGCAAGCTGCTATCCTGATGGGGGACAAGTCTGAGAATGTGCAGGACTTGCTTCTCCTCGATGTGGCACCGCTCTCACTGGGACTTGAAACCGCAGGTGGAGTGATGACTGTTCTCATCAAACGAAACACCACCATCCCAACCAAGCAAACCCAGGTCTTCACCACATACTCTGATAACCAGCCTGGCGTCCTGATCCAGGTGTATGAGGGAGAAAGAGCTATGACCAAGGACAATAACCTTCTGGGGAAATTTGATCTGAGTGGAATCCCGCCTGCCCCACGTGGTGTGCCACAGATCGAGGTCACCTTTGATATTGATGCCAATGGTATCCTGAATGTGTCTGCTGTGGACAAGAGCTCGGGCAAGCAGAACAAGATCACCATCACCAATGACAAGGGGCGGCTGAGTAAAGAGGATATCGAGAGAATGGTGCAAGAGGCAGAGCAATACAAAGCAGAAGATGAAGTTCAGAGAGAGAAGGTCTCTGCCAAGAACTCCCTGGAGGCTTATGCCTTCAACATGAAGAGCACTGTGGAGGATGAGAAACTGAAGGACAAGATCACAGAGGAGGACCGAAAGAAGATTGTGGATAAATGTAACCAGACAATCTCCTGGCTTGAGAGCAACCAGCTGGCAGATAAGGAGGAGTATGAGCACCAGCAGAAGGAGCTAGAGAAGGTCTGCAATCCCATTGTCACCAAGCTCTACCAGGGCGGCATGCCAGGGGGAATGCCCAGTGGCGGCTTTGGCGATCAAGCCTCACAGAGTGGCTCCAGGCCCGGCCCCACTATTGAAGAGGTGGATTAAAGGGACTTGAGACTTGAAATAAAACTTACTTTTTTGACCAGTGGGCAGCATTGACTTGGATGTTGGCCAACAAAAAATTGCTTCCAACGTATTTTTTCCAAAAACAGCCGTTGTTCCTGTCAATATCTATTAGCATATAAATGCATTTTTTCTAGCATATAAATGCAATTTTCTTTTCGGCTATGTACGTCAGTGGAGGCATCATGTACATGTCCAAGATTTAGACTTTACAGAGGTTATGTTAAGTACTTGTAGGAGACCAATATGGAAAACATTGTCAGTTTTGTTTGTTCAGCACGTGATGGATACTGTTCTGGTGTTTAAGGGATTAAAGTGCCAAGGTGCCCATCCACATTTCTGTTTATAAGACAGGTTTGAAATGTTAACTCAAATTTTCAGTCATACAAAAGCTATGTTGAAAAATGTCCATGGGAGTGATCTGAAGTCATGGCTTATTGGTGGACATACTATTTTTGACGGTTCTTGATGGCTCCTTTTTTTTAAAGCTTGAATAAACCAATGCAAGTCATAACTTTATTTGCTTTATTTTTGTTTTATGACTATTTTGCTTGATTGCATTGGATGAGCATTTTTTGCTTTCTTTGGTGGTGTGTTGTGAGGGTCTAGGTCGTTGTGACTATAAGGTTTGTTATGTACACTATGGGAAGGTTAATGTTTTTAGTAGGTGGTAAAATCCGTTCTTTTTGGGGGGGGATACTTGATATGACTAATCTGCTCAACTTTAAGCTACCCTTGTGTCGAGGGGAGCTATGCTTACAAGAACATTTCCATGGAAAGGAAAGATAAGGTGTGCACGAAGTAGGAAAAAGGCCAGAGGTAGTAGGGGTTTAAAATGTGTGCTGTGTGGGCTTCATTATATTTCAAAGGTGAGATTAATTGCTCTGGTATTTTGCCTACATGCTTCTACCTGTGCTGTTCCCACTCATACTGGCACCGCCACTTATTAATGCCATGCTCCTACAATGGTGCTTCTGCAACTGTGTTCCAGACCACTAGCACTCCTCCAAACCCCCTTTATACCATCAAGCCTACTACCACGTGGCCCACCAATATTGTTAATCCTACCTTGATCCATACTTTCATCGCTCTTTACCCTACACAAACACCTCTTCTTATATTAAACACCTCTTCTTATATTACCAGTACTCCTGCAAGCACCATTCATGATACCTGCACTCCTGTCAAAGTCACCCCTCTTGCAGTGCTCCTACCACTGCCTTGTTGGACTGTGCTGACCCTTATACCATATGTAACCACACCTTTATCTACGACTCATTCCAACCCTATGCCTGCTACTGCCACTCCCATCATTAACCTATCACCACTTCTTTTATTTGTGAAGACCATCACTACGTAATCTGTTTTCAAGCCATCTTTTACCAATACTTAACCACACTGCCACCAAAAAGTGTCTACCCCCCCACCACACCCATTACCAATATTCATGTCCCTGCATTCAAAAATAGGCTTTGCCATACCTAACTGTTTTACTCTCTGGGGGCATGAGATATGTATTTGGTAACCCGTGCCATGATTGTAGTCTCTGGTGCAATGGTCTATGGTATTTACCCCACTTGTCATGTGTTGCTAGCCTTGCTTTGCGAGTTAGGGCGTGCAGTGGGAGTGCTGGAGTAAGCATGGCTGGGCAAGTGGCGGTTTCTAGGTTTGAATAGTTTTAAGTGGGGAGGGTGTGCTGAAGGGAGCTGGGGTGTTTTTCCATAGATGCCCGTGTTGAGATGTGCTAGAGTCAGCTGGTGGTCTTGGGGTGGGTGAGAGCTTTGATCCAACACGCTAGGCTGGATTCATTTTGAGGGGGGGGTGCAGCCGTGAGCTAGGGCTGGGGGGAAGGCTTGGGTGAAGTAGTGAGAGGTTGGATGCTATTTGAAATGGTGGGGGAAATCAGTTGGTGAAGCTATTGTGAAGTGTTTGGGTAAGTGAGTGCGGTGGCATGAGATTGGGTGGGTTCAGGGATAGTTGGCGTTTTGGCAATAGGGGTGAACTGGAGGCATGGTTGGTCGAGATAGGGTGGTGGGGAAGGGGTGAAGTAGTGGGGGTGGGTTGTGTGAGTGAGGAGGTTGGTCAGTGTGCTAAATTCGGAAAGTGGGTGGTGGGGTGTTGAGCTTTGGAGGTGGGCTACGGTGAGCGATAAGTTGGGTTATATTGGGTGGTGTGAGTTTGGGCAATTTAGGAGAGATTTGTGGTGTGTTGTTGCCTGGACGGGTGAGGTGGCTGTGAGGTATGAGATGCAGGCAGGTTGGGTACTTTGCAGTGGGTGTTTTTGGGGTGGTTGATGTGTGGGAGTGGGTGGATGCTGAAGTTGGGCGAAGGAAGGTAAAGTTGGATGGTTACGGTGCGGAGACTAGGTATTGAGGTGGGAGTGCGCTGAGGCACAGGGTGCACTAAATTAGTGCGGTCAGGTGATTGGAGAGGATGGGGTGAAGTAGCTCAGAGTGTGTGCTAGGGTGGTAAAGGGTAATGTAAAGAGGGGTTGTTGTGCCGTTACCTTTTGCCAGTAGCTGATGTGGAGGCAAAGTGAGATGGTGCTTAAAGGTTGGAAAGATGGCTGGGGTGCTGGTGAGAACAATTCTGTAGTTGCAAGAGGGGAATTTGTATAGCTTGGTGGTGGAATGAAGAATTTGAGTGATGAGATTAAAGGGCGAGCTGAGGT